>NC_087357.1:37360293-38018456 GCF_030014295.1 Loxodonta africana
CAGGCCAAGTCTGACCTGCTGCCTGTTTTTGTAAATAAAGAGACACTGGAACATAGCCATGCCCCATCCGTTTGCCTGTTGTCTATGGCTGCTTTCACACAGCAGCATCAGAGTTGAGTAGTTATGGCAGAGACCATCTCCTCTGCAGGCCTGAAGTGTTTACTACCTGAATCTTTACAGGAAAAGTTTTCTAACCCCTGGTTTATAATTTTGTTTTCCTTTCTAGATATTTTATTATTCTAAACCATACTAACATATAGTTATAGCCATATACATCCTGCAAATTGAGAGGTGATTTAGGATGGAGACCAATTATAATTTACTGATTTATATTCTTTATCTTCACTCTGTTGTTGTTGCTGTTAGGTGCTGTCGAGTTGGTTCTGACTCATAGTGACCCTATGCACAACAGAACGAAACACTGCCTGATTCTGTGCCATCCTTAAAATTGTTGCTGTGCTTGAGCGCATTGTTGCAGCCACTGTGTTCATCCATCTAGTTCAGGGTCTTCCTCTTTTTTGGTGACCCTCCACTTTACCAAGTATGATGTCCCTCTCCAGGGACTGATCCCACCTGATGGCATGTCCAAAGTATGTGAGACATATACTCGCCATCCTTGCTTCCAAGGAACACTTCACTTTGGGACTGTGTAAACCAGTTGCCATCAGGTTGACTCTTAACTCATGGTGACCCAAAGTGTGTCAGAGTTGAACTGTGCTCCTTAAGGTTTTCAGAGGCTGATGTTTTGGAAGTAGATCTCCAGGCCTTTCTTCCAAGGCACCTCTGATTGGACTCAATCCGCCAGCCTTTTTGTTAGCAGCCAAGTATGTTAACCATTTGCATCACCCAGGGACTCCTTGGGATAGTATAGAATCTCTCAAATACATGCCTGTCACATTTTTTTGCATGTGTTCTCGAGGACCTCATGTAATTCAAGGTTAGTCCTGACAAAAGGTGGTATATATTTCTCTTTAACAGCTGAAGAGGTGCCTCTGTGGCAATAATGTAAACATAGTTTAGAGTTCATCCCACCAGCCAGCTTTGAAATTTATGATTCTCGATAATCCATTTTTAATTTGGAGTGATTTGTATTTTTTTCAGATTTTGAACTAAAATGAGATGTCATTAATATTTTTATTTTTTTGTAATGTTTGTAATTAAAATTTGAACAAAATGTGAACTTGTATTGTTTCACCTTTTCAAATTAGTCAATTCATTGTTGTGCTGATTTATTCATTCTGTTTGTTCTTTATTTTCCTAATTCTTAATAGCTTACAAAAATTGGACAATCTCTCTGTACATTTATGACATTGCCCATCTCATAAGAATAGCTGTACAGTAGACTCTGCATATCCTTGATAAGAGATAGGTATTGAAAAGCCTCTGTTCCTAGGCAGTTTGCCATATTATAAATACAACTTAATGTTCAGAGCCTTATGCAAACAGGTGATGATTGTCCTCTTTCTTTTGTAATGAGAGAAACGGAGGCTGAATAAAATGGCTCCTGTAGTTTCAGAGGAGAATGATCTTTTCTTCTAGACTTAGGAATTGGCTTTATTCTCTCCTTAGATTGGAACTTAGGAGAGATTTTGACTAGAATTTTTGTAGTCTGTTCTTTAAAGTCAATTCTTTCTTTCAAATCAAGATTAGACCTTTAGTACCCACTGTTATCTAATGTTCACCTCATCCCTTGGGAGGATATGGTTAAAGGAAAAGCATCGTCAAAATCACAGGAGTTCCTCTAGGTCACTAGGTCTAGCAAAGGCAAGGAAGATGCAACACATGACACTCCTGGCCAGAGATGGGCCACATTTCGGTGTACAAAGAGCTCGTATGTATCTTCATTTTTTAAAATACATCACATGAGAACCAAAATCTGACTACTAGACCTGGCTCTCACTGTCATCTTGGGCAAAACTTTTAGCTTCTGTGGCCCTTGGCTTTCTATAAAATGAGGAAAGAAGGCTAGATTAAATGATTTTTAAGTTTGTTTTTGTTTTTTTTTCCCCCAGCTCTCAAATTCTTTGTTTTTTTTTTTCCTCAAGCAGTTTTTTAGTTTGTTCATTCCAGAGACATTAGTTTAGTATCACTTGTGTGCCAGGTACTGTGCTGGGCATCAGGAATAACTTGAATAGCTTCTGCCTGCCAGAGTTTATAATCTAGTGAGGTATGATGTATATGTAACTGACAGTTACAGTATGAAATGTTAAGTGCTGAGATGGAGTTATATTCAGGAGGCAGTAGAAGCATGGGGAAAGGGCCTGCCTCTTACTGGGAGACCCAGGGAAGGCTTTACAGAGGAGAACACTTAAGCCAAGACTTCAGGAAGACAAGAAAAGGCATTCCAGGTGGAGAATTAGTGGTTGCAGTTGGTATGTTTTTTAAGTGAATGAATAAGTTTTGCATTTTATATTTTATTCTTCCGTTGGCTCCATTATAACTCAGGACTTATAACACCTTAATTGTATCATTTGTAGGAAAAGGCATTACAGAGCCTAGGAAAGCGTGAGCAAAGAGATGACAAGGCCACAGCCTGGGAAACATTTCCGATAGGGGTCCCAGGACTTAAACTCTCTTTCCCTGTGGGTTTCTGTAAATAAACACCCATAAAGCTCTTAGGAGTTCTGGAGAAGTGGTAGAACAGGAGCAAACACTTTAGTCTTTCTGGACTTTTGCCAGTGGTATAGTTTATGTTCCCCAAATATCTCAGCCCTTAATGCTGGAAAGACATGATTATAACCTGTGGCTTATTTAAATAGTTTTAAGCCCCATCTCTGTATCATACCTGTTTGGATTTTGGTTGACTGTTTTTTTTTTTCTATTCTTCAGAGATTATTTAAGTGCCAAGCATCTGCTTTCTACTATCAGCATTTATATAATATGAAAATCATATTAGAAATTTACTGTTAATTTTAATATTTTTCAGGTTCATGGAGCCTGCAGTTATTGTTTGCCTGGGAGGAATTTTACCTTTTGGCTCAATCTTTATTGAAATGTAAGTTTGGGTAATGTATTTATGTCTTGAGGGATTTGATTATAATAACAGAATTTAGAAGGTGGGGTAGGTACAGAATTACCAGATGGGAGGGCATCTAAAGGAATTAGTCTGTTGATTCCACAGTTTCCAGAAAGAGCTCTACGTAGGCTATCTAAACGTAGTTGTCTGTCCTATTCTCAAATATTCAGGTGAAGTTTATACTTTTTTTATATTGCTTTCTAGACCTTTCTCACCTAACAGGAGATCTTAGAAATGAAAGCATGCATGCTAGAGAACGGTAGACCAGCCTTTGACTACATGCAGGATGTAAGGAAGTACTGGTTTTCATTGTTTTTTTAAAAATATTTTTCAAAGTCCAGGGAAAACTATTACCTACTAGTTAGTCTAGACTGAGATGTCTTTTGACTCATAGTTATTCCTGGCCTCTTTTTCCATAAAGGCCTGCAGAAGTGCTGGGAAGTCTGTATATGTTTGGGGGTAGGAGATATGCCACTTAGTGCCCAGTTCATCACACCATATTTCCTGTGTGCGTCCTTGGTCACCACTGCAGAATTATCAGCTTTTTTCCCCTCATTCTCTGTCCCCATGTTCCTTGAAGGGAACTCTCTGAGCATTTTAGGCAAGACATGTCACTATATGGGACTTTGTCAGGTACTGCAGTCATAGACGCCTGGATTCTGCCCTGTGATTGCCATTTGCAATGACCACTCAAAATGCCTCTGTATGTTTGCTCCTCTGCTGCTTCTCTCTTGTGCAGTGGAAGCCACCCTAACAAGCATAGTTAGATCTGGTGGTTGGTTACGCAAGAAAGTTGGCTTATGTAAGGGAATTACAAAAAATCATACAGGCATAACGTTTTAACTTAAAGGAACTAAATGTACATCCTTCAGCAGCCTTTTTTTTTTTTTTAAACATAAAGCCAAAGTCTTTTCCTTGAATATGTATCTACTGATTAAAATTTCCATCACTTTTCCTTTGACATTCAGGTCACTATGAGTCAGAATCGACTCAACGGCAACGAGCTTGATTTTTTTTTTTTCATAATGCATCATCTCTGTTTTCTAGCCCTTTTAAGTGGAGCAAGAACATAAACATCTGTCTGAGACGTTCTAAGTGCACAGTCCTTCTGGATGTGGTCATTTGTCCCGTCTTTTATAGTTGGCCCACCCACACCTAATTTTATAACTGTTTTTTTAGCAACTCACCTTATGGATTCTTTTTCCAAAGCATTCAACATGATTTTCTTTGAAACCACAGCTCCTTTTTGCGCTCATGTTTATTGGCTTATGTAGCATTTAATTAAATTATGTAATTACACTAACAAGTACAACTGATATAAGTAGTTTGGGGAACTACTCCTGGTGGTCACCTGCCAGTACGAGTGGGCTCTGGACATTCGTTAGCGTCTTAGGGATTGGAGTGTGTGGCACTTTCGCACAGGGTTTAATAAGCCAGTTCACGAGCTTCTTCTGTAATTCGAGGCTGATCCTGCTTTGTTTCCTCAATCTGACTTGACATTTGTTGTTTCTTTCTTTCCCCTGTCCCCAGTATCTTCTGAGTCACATCTCTTCCTGCTTTCTCAGGCACACTGTTGCATTAGATAATTTCTCTCTGTTGGCATCTTTTTTTTTTTTTTTTTTTATTAAGCTTCAAGTGAACATTTACCATTCCAATCAGTCTGTCACATGTAGGTTTACATACATCTTACTCCCTTCTCCCACTTGCTCTCCCCCTATTGAGTCAGCCCTTACAGTCTCTCGTTTCGTGCCAATTTTACCTTCTTCCATCTCTCTCTATCTTCCCATCCCCCCTCCAGTCAAGAGTTGCCAACACACTCTCCCGTGTCCACCTGATTTAATTAGCTCGCTCTTCATCAGTATCTCTCTCCCCCCCACTGACCAGTCCTTTTCATGCCTGATGATTTGTCTTCGGGGTTGGTTCCTGTCCTGTGCCATCAGAAGTTCTGGGGAGCATTGTCTCTGGGATTCCTCTAGTCGCAATCATACCATTAGGTGTGGTCTTTTAATGAGAATTTGGGGTCTGTATCCCATTGGTCTCCTGCTCCCTCAGGAGTTGTCTCTTGTGCTCCCTGACAGGGCAGACATCGATTGTGGCCGGGCACCAACTTGTTCTTCTGGTCTCAGGATATTGTAGGTCTCTGGTTCAAGTGGCCCTTTCTGTCTCTTGGGTTCTTAGTTGTCGTGTGACCTTGGTGTTCTTCCTTTGCCTTTGCTCCCGGTGGGTTGAGACCAATTAATGTATTTTAGATGGCTGCTTGTTGGCATTTAGGACCCCAGGTGCCACAATTCAAAGTGGGATGCAGAGTGTTTTCATAATAGAATTGTTTTGCCCATTGATTTAGAAGTCCTCTCAAACCAAGTTCCCCAGACCCCAGCCCCTGCTTCGCTATCCTTTGAAGCTTTCATTTTATCTCGGAAACCTCTTTATTTTTAATCCTGTCCAATTTGGCTGACCTTCCTTGTTTTGAGTGTTGTCTTTCCCTTCACCCAAAGCAGTTCCCATCTACAGATTGATCAATAAAAAGCCCTCTCCCTCCCTCCCTCCCTCCCTCCCCCCTTTGTAACCACAAAAGTATGTGTTCTTTTCCGTTTTTTCTATTCCTCAAGATCTTATAATAGTGGTCTTATACAATATTTGTCCTTTTGCAACTGACTCATTTCGCTCAGCATAATGCCTTCCAGATTCCTCCATGTTATGAAATGTTTCAGAGATTCGTCACTGTTCTTTATCGATGCGTAGTATTCCATTGTGTGAATATACCACAATTTATTTACCCATTCGTCCGTTGATGGACCTCTTGGTTGCTTCCAGCTTTTTGCTATTGTAAACAGAGCTGCAATAAACATGGGTGTGCAT
This sequence comes from Loxodonta africana, assembly GCF_030014295.1. Lineage (NCBI taxonomy): Eukaryota > Metazoa > Chordata > Mammalia > Proboscidea > Elephantidae > Loxodonta > Loxodonta africana. The sequence goes on from NC_087357.1 coordinate 37,366,169, forward strand.
ATATCTGTTTGTGTGAAGGGTCTTGTATTTTTAGGGTATATTCCGAGGAGTGGGATTTCTGGTTTGTATGGTAGTTCTATTTCTAACTGTTTAAGATAACGCCAGATGGATTTCCACAGTGGTTGTACCATTTTACAATCCCACCAGCAGTGTATGAGAGTTCCAGTCTCTCCGCAGCCTCTCCAACATTTATTATTTTGTGATTTTTGAATTAATGCCAGTCTAGTTGGTGTCAGATGGAATCTCATCGTAGTTTTAATTTGCATTTCTCTAATGACTAATGATCGAGAGCATTTTCTCATGTATCTGTTGGCTGCCTGAATATCTTCTTTAGTGAAATGTGTGTTCATATCCTTTGCCCACTTCTTGATTGGGTTGTTTGTCTTTTTGTGGTTGAGTTTTGACAGAATCATGTAGATTTTAGAGATCAGGCGCTGGTCTGAGATGTCATAGCTGAATATTCTTTCCCAGTCTGTAGGTGGTCTTTTTACTCTTTTGGTGAAGTCTTTAGATGAGCATAGGTGTTTGATTTTTAGAAGCTCCCAGTTATCGGTTTTCTCTTCATCATTTTTGGTAATGTTTTGTATTCTGTTTATGCCCTGTATTAGGGCTCCTAGGGTAGATCCTATTTTTTCTTCCAAGATTTTTATCGTTTTAGTCTTTATGTTTAGGTCTTTGATCCACTTGGAGTTAGTTTTTGTGCATGGTGTGAGGTATGGGTCCTGTTTCATTCTTTTGCAAATGGATATCCAGGTATGCCAGCACCATTTGTTAAAAAGACTATTATTTCCCCAATTGACTGACACTGGTCCTTTGTCAAATATCAGCTGCTCATACGTGGATGGATTTATATCTGGATTCTCAATTCTGTTCCATTGGTCTATGTGCCTGTTGTTGTACCAGTACCAGGCTGTTTTGACTACTGTAGCTATATAATAGGTTCTGAAATCAGGTAGGGTGAGGCCTCCCACTTTCTTCTTCTTTTTCAGTAATGTTTTGCTTATCCGGGGATTCTTTCCTTTCCATATGAAGTTAGTGATTTGTTTCTCTATTCCCTTAAAGTATGACATTGGTATTTGGATTGGAAGTGCGTTGTATGTATAAATGGCTTTTGGTAGAACAGACATTTTTACTATGTTGAGTCTTCCTATCCATGAGCAGGGTATGTTTTTCCATTTAAGCGTGTCCTTTTGAATTTCTTGTAGCAGAGTTTTATAGTTTTCTTTGTATAGGTCTTTTACTTCCTTGGTAAGATTTATTCCTAAGTATTTTATCTTCTTGGGGGCTACTGTGAATGGTGTTGATTTGGTTATTTCCTCTTCGGTGTTCTTTTTGTTGATGTAGAGGAATCCAAGTGATTTTTGTATGTTTATTTTATATCCTGAGACTCTTCCAAACTCTTCTATTAGTTTCAGTAGTTTTCTGGAGGATTTCTTAGGGTTTTCCATGTATATGATCATGTCATCTGCAAATAGTGATAGCTTTACTTCCTCCTTACCAATCTGAATACCCTTTATTTCTTTGTCTAGCCTAATTGCCCTGGCTAGGACTTCAAGTACGATGTTGAATAAGAGCGGTGATAAAGGGCATCCTTGTCTGGTTCCCGTTCTCAAGGGAAATGCTTTCAGGTTCTCTCCATTTAGAGTGATATTGGCCGTTGGCTTTGCATAGATGCCCTTTATTATGTTGAGGAATTTTCCTTCAATTCCTATTTTGGTGAGAGTTTTTATCATAAATGGGTGTTGGACTTTGTCAAATGCCTTTTCTGCATCAATTGATAAGATCATGTGGTTTTTGTCTTTTGTTTTATTTATGTGATGGATTACATTAATGGTTTTTCTGATATTAAACCAGCCTTGCATACCTGGTATAAATCCCACTTGATCAGGGTGAATTATTTTTTTGATGTGTTGTTGGATTCTATTGGCTAGAATTTTATTAAGGATTTTTGCATCTATGTTCATGAGGGATATAGGTCTAAAATTTTCTTTTTTTGTAATGTCTTTACCTGGTTTTGGTATCAGGGAGATGGTGGCTTCATAGAATGAGTTGGGTAGTATTCCGTCTTTTTCTATACTTTGAAATACCTTCAATAGTAATGGTGTTAAGTCTTCTCTGAAGGTTTGGTAGAACTCTGCAGTGAAGCCATCTGGGCCAGGACTTTTTTTTGTTGGGAGTTTTTTGATTACCATTTCAATCTCTTTTTTTGTTATGGGTCTATTTAGTTGTTCTACTTCTGTATGTGTTAGTTTAGGTAAGTAGTGTTGTTCCAAGAATTTATCCATTTCTTCTAGGTTTTCAAATTTGTTAGAGTACAATTTTATGTAGTAATCTGATATGATTCTTTTGATTTCATTTGGTTCTGTTGTGATGTGGTCCTTCTCGTTTCTTATTCGGGTTATTTGTTTCCTTTCCTGTTTTTCTTTAGTCAGTCTAGCCAATGGTTTATCAATTTTGTTAATTTTTTCAAAGAACCAGCTTTTGGCTTTGTTAATTCTTTCAATTGTTTTTCTGTTCTCTAATTCATTTAGTTCAGCTCTAATTTTTATTATTTGTTTTCTTCGGGTGCCTGATGGATTCTTTTGTTGCTCACTTTCTATTTGCTCAAGTTGTCGGGACAGTTCTCTGATTTTGTCTCTTTCTTCTTTTTGTATGTGTGCATTTATCGATATAAATTGGCCTCTGAGCACTGCTTTTGCTGTGTCCCAGAGGTTTTGATAGGAAGTATTTTCATTCTCGTTGTTTTCTAAGAATTTCCTTATTCCCTCCTTGATGTCTTCTATAACCCAGTCTTTTTTCAGGAGGGTATTATTCATTTTCCAAGTATTTGATTTCTTTTCCCTAGTTTTTCTGTTATTGATTTCTAGCTTCATTGCCTTGTGGTCTGAGAAGATGCTTTGTAATATTTCGATGTTTTGGATTCTGCAAAGATTTGTTTTATGCCCTAATATGTGGTCTATTCTAGAGAATGTTCCATGTGCGCTAGAAAAAAAAGTATATTTTGCAGCAGTTGGGTGGAGAGTTCTGTATAAGTCAATGAGGTCAAGTTGGTTGATTGTTGTAAGTAGGTCTTCCGTGTCTCTGTTGAGCTTCTTACTGGATGTCCTGTCCTTCTCCGAAAGTGGTGTGTTGAAGTCTCCTACTATATATGTGGAGGTGTCTATCTCACTTTTCAATTCTGTTAAAATTTGATTTATGTATCTTGCAGCCCTGTCATTAGGTGCGTAAATATTTAATATGGTTATGTCTTCCTGATCAATTGTCCCTTTTATCATTATATAGTGTCCTTCTTTATCCTTTGTGGCGGATTTAAGTCTAAAGTCTATTTTGTCAGAAATTAATATTGCTACTCCTCTTCTTTTTTGCTTATTGTTTGCTTGATATACTTTTTTCCATCCTTTGAGTTTTAGTTTGTTTGTGTCTCTAAGTCTAAGGTGTGTCTCTTGTAGGCAGCATATAGATGGATCGTGTTTTTTTATCCAGTCCGTGACTCTCTGTCTCTTTATTGGTGCATTTAGTCCATTTACATTCAGCGTAATTATAGATAAGTAAGTTTTTAGTGCTGTCATTTTGATGCCTTTTTATGTGTGTTGTTGGCCATTTCATTTTTCCACATGCTTTTTTGTGCTGAGACGTTTTTCTTAGTAGCTTGTGAGATCCTCATTTTCATAATGTTTAACTTTGTGTTTATTGAGTCGTTACGTTTTTCTTGGCTTTTTTCTTGAGTTATGGAATTGATATTCCTTTTTGTGGTTACCTTTTTATTTACCCCTATTTTTCTAAGTAAAACCCTAACTTGTATCCTTCTATTTCGCCTTGTATCACTCTCCATCTGGCAGTTCAATGCCTCCTATATTTAGTCCCTCTTTTTGATTATTTTGATCGTTTAGCTATTGATTTCCATGATTTCCTGTTGTGTGTATTATTTTGTTTATTTATTTATTTTTTAGAATTAGTCTTAATTTGTTTGTTTTTGTGCTTTCTCTGTTTGAGTTGCGTTGATATCAGGACGTTCTGTTTTGTGACCTTGTATTGTGCTGGTACCTGATATTATTGGTCATCAGGCCAAACAATCTCCTTTAGCATTTCTTGCAGTCTTGGTTTAGTTTTTGCAAATTCTCTAAACTTGTGTTTATCTGTAAATATCTTAATTTCTCCTTCATATTTCAGAGAGAGTTTTGCTGGATATATGATCCTTGGTTGGCAGTTTTTCTCGTTTAGTGCTCTGTATATGTCGTCCCATTCCCTTCTTGCCTGCATAGTTTCTGCTGAGTAGTCTGAACTTATTCTTATTGATTCTCCCTTGAAGGAAACCTTTCTTTTCTCCCTGGCTGCTTTTAAAATTTTCTGTTTGTCTTTGGTTTTGGCAAGTTTGATGATGATATGTCTTGGTGTTTTTCTTTTTGGATCAATCTTAAATGGGGTTCGATGAGCATCTTGGATAGATATCCTTTCTTCTTTCATGATGTCAGGGAAGTTTTGTGTCAGGAGTTCTTCAACTATTTTCTCTGTGTTTTCTGTCCCCCCTCCCTGTTCTGGGACTCCAATCACTCGCAAGTTATCCTTCTTGATAGAGTCCCACATGATTCTTAGGGTTTCTTCATTTTTTTTTAATTCTTTTATCTGATTTTTTTCCAGCTATGTTGGTGTTGTTTCCCTGGTCCTCCAGAAGTCCCAGTCTACATTCTAATTGCTCGAGTCTGCTCCTCTGACTTTCTATTGCGTTGTCAAATTCTGTAATTTTATTGTTAATCTTTTGGATTTCTACATGCTGTCTCTCTATGGATTCTTGCAACTTGTTAATTTTTCCACTATGTTCTTGAATAATCTTTTTGAGTTCTTCAACAGTTTTATCAGTGTGTTCCTTGGCTTTTTCTGCATTTATCCTAATTTCATTCGTGATATCTTTAAGCATTTTGTAAATTAGTTTTTTATATTCTGTATCTGATAATTCCAGGATTGTATCTTCATTTGGGAAAGATTTTGATTCTTTTGTTTGGGGGGTTGGAGAAGCTGTCATGGTCTGTTTCTTTATGTGGTTTGATATGGACTGCTGTCTCCGAGCCATCACTGGGAAACTAGATTTTCCAAGTAGTCAGCTAAAAAAAAATGCAGTCAGATCCCTATCTGAATTCTCTCTCTGGCTCCGGGTATTCGGATGTTAATGGGGTCGCCTGGGGAGGGTGGGGGAGGGATCTGAGAGCTAGGAGTGTAGCACCACAGAATATAGAGCTGAACACCACGTTCACGCTCCGCCCCCGTTTGCCAAAATCCGGGCTGGACGGGTCCCTGGCTAGGACACTGCTTTCCTTGCTCGGAAACCAGTCCCTTCCTCCTGGGGACTTCCTCCGGTGCGCGGCACCGCTCGTGGGCACTGGGTGGGCGTTTCCCGCACGAACGGGTGGGCCCGCCCCCAGGGTCTATTCAGGCGATTATAATTAGATCCCGCGGTCACGCCCCGCCTGTGCGCGCGCCCAAATCCCAGCGGGATGACTTCCGGGTTGAGACGCTGCTTTCCCTGTTCGGGAACCAGTCACTTCCTCCCCGGGACTTCTCCTTCCGGAGCGCCACACCTCTCGCGCGAACTGGGTTGGCGTCACCTGCACGGCCAGGTGGGCCCGCCCCCTGGGTCAATTCAGGGCAATAAAAATGGACTCCGTGCTCACGCCCCGCTCGTGCGCGCGCCCAAGCCCCAGCAGGGCGGCACTCTGTCTGGGATGCTACTTTCTGCGCTTTGGGACCAATCAGTTCCTCCGCACGGCCAGGTGGGCCTGCCCCCTGGGTCAATTCAGGGCAATAAAAATGGACTCCGCGCTCACGGCCCGCTCGTGCGCGCGCCCAAGCCCCAGCAGGGCGGCACTTTGTCTGGGATGCTACTTTCTGCGCTTTGGGACCAATCAGTTCCTCCCGGGGACTTCTCCTTCCAGTGTGCCGCACCTCTCGCGCAAACTGGGAGGGCGTCACTCGCACGACCAGGTGTTCCCGCCCTCTGGGTCAATTCAGGGTAATAAAAATGGACCCCGCGCTCATGCCCCGCCCGCACGCGCGCGCGTGCCCAGATCGCAGCGGAATGGCTCCCCGTCTGGGATGCTGCTTTCCCTGTTTTGAGACCAGACACCTCCGGGGATTTCTCCCTCTGGTGTGCCGTGCCACACGCGCGGACTGGGTGCGCGTCCTCCCGCACGAACGCGTGGGCCCCGCCCTGGGGTCACTCCAGGGAAACACAGCTGACCCCCCCCCCCGCGCGCGCCCCGTCGGCTTCTCGCCTAACTCCCGGCGGACAGCAGGGCACCCCAGCTGGGACGCTGTTCTCCCCCCTCTCAGATCAGTCACTGCCTCCCGGGTGTTTCTCCCTCCGGCTGCGCCCCTACGCCGCCCGCGCCAACCTGCTAGGCTTCCTCCCGGGATGGGTTCGGGGGGGAAGGGGTGGGCCCCCTTTCTGTGCCGTCTGCCCCCCTGGGCTCTGCCCCAGATCGAGCTCCGAAGGTCACCTGCCTGGTGCGCTGGCTCCTAGTTCTGAAAACAGTCGCTGTCTGCCCGTATTTGTTCGTCCTCCGTCTCTAAGTCTGTGCTTGTTGTTCAGAGTTCATAGATTGTTATGTATGTGATCGATTCCCTTGTTTTTCCGAGTCTTTGTTGCAAGAGGGATCCGCGGGAGCGTCCACCTAGTCCGCCATCTTGGCCCCCCTCCTGTTGGCATCTTTTGACCACCCTCAAACCTTTGCTCCTCCTGGTAGCTGAATTGATCTTTCTAAGGTACCAGTCTGATGATGTAACTTCTTTGCTAAAGACTTCTCATTTTCATTGAGTTAAGGTCCAAACTCCATAACATGGCAGATAAAGAACCTCACTTCTGGCCCCTGTTCACTTCAACCTCATCTCTTAGCTCTCACCCCTTCCTTTGAAGTTCTAGCCATACTGAATTATTTTGAGTTTTTCAAATTACAGTGAACTCCTTATCTGTGAGTCCTTTCCTTTGTTGTTCCTGTGCCTGGAACACTCTTCTAGTTCCTGCCCCCATATGCCTGATCTGGTTCTTTCCACTAACCGCCAGCCCTGCCCAGCCAAACTGATAAGATGCTCCTCCTATGTGCTTCTTAACATAAATCACAGTGTATCAGGATTGCCTCTTTACTGGTGTTTCTCCACTAGGCAGTAATATTCTTGAGGGTAGAGATGTTGTTGTCTTCACAGCTCTATCCTCAGTGCTTCCCTGATGTGTGGTAGGGGTGCTGTAAATATTTGTTGAAAGAATGAATGATGAATAAATGAACAAACAGAAGACAACGAGAAAAAGAAAAGAAACAAGGCTAAAAGGCCCCATTCTAATTCAGTGATGACTTGGGTAATGGATTTAGAGTGGCGAGTGTTTTCTTAATTTCAAGTCTTCCTAATGCCCTTTCACTTGGGTGTCCTCTGAAGGCAGTGTGAACCTTCTCAGGCTCTATTTTCCTAGTTGTTTTCTTTTCCCACTTTTATTTGTTATTACTTATATCATAGGGTACTTCATAAAATACAAAACACATTGCTTGAATAATGCAGAATCTAGAGAAAATGAATAAGGGAATTGACTTTATTTTAGAAATAAGGATTTTTAACTTTTTATTGATTCTTTGCCACATTTTATTCCTTTAAGCTTCTGATTTATTCAGTTTGCTTAGAGATGAAAACTGTATTGATGAATCTGTCTTTGAAAGATTATCCAAGAAAATGTTTTTGAGAGAATTTTGGAGGATTTAATAGATGAGAAAGGGCAGAGGAAACTGTCGTAAGTTACTTAAAAGAAAAACATTGAGATTTAAGTGAGGAAAACATGGGAACTAAGATGTAAGCTAGGCTTTGCAAGAGCGGAGTGAAGGTCAAGAATAAAGACTAGTAAACTTTGTTTTTATTGCATTTAATTTAGGTATTTCATCTTCACATCTTTCTGGGCATATAAGATCTACTATGTCTATGGCTTCATGATGCTGGTGCTGGTCATCCTGTGCATTGTGACCGTCTGTGTGACCATTGTGTGCACATACTTTCTCCTAAATGCCGAGGATTACAGGTGGTAAGTACTTACTGGAAACCCTGGTGGTGTAGTGGTTAAGTGTTACGGCTGCTAACCAAGAGATCAGCAGTTCAAATCCACCAGGTGCTCCCTGGAAACTCTATGGGGCAGTTCTTCTCTGTTCTATAGGGTCGCTAAGAGTCGGAATCAACTCAGTGGCACTGGGTTTGGGTTTTTTTGGAAGTCCTTACTGGAACAGATGAGGCCAAGGGCTTTTTTGAATTAGTGGGAAGAACCACTGGGGACCATAATATTTTAAAATAAGAGTCCATTTTAAGTGTTTCAAGCAGAATAAAAGATTTGCATAGAAATCTTGCTATTTAAGATGGTGTAGGGTTTGCCCCCACCCCTACCCCCCAGTGATAAAAAAGATGACGATTTTAGAGGAAAAATAAAATCAGGCAATTTTTGTTGTTTTTTATTTTTTACTAATGACGAATACCGTGTTAAAAAATATTTTTACAAGGTGCTTGATGTGGAAACGCAAGGATTTTAGGTCTGAAAAAGGAAATATCTTACTTAAGGGAATCAGACAAAAGTCAGGATCTCTCCTTCCAGTTCTCTCCTTGCCCATATGTTTAAGTGCCATGTACCTGCATTTGTTTTTTTAAATATGCAGAATTTTAAGGAATGTTTTCATAAGATACTTTGCTTTAAAGTCTTTGGTTCAGTACCATTCAGTCAGAAGAGTTACTTTTTGTTTTTTCAGGCAATGGACAAGCTTTCTCTCTGCTGCATCCACTGCAATCTATGTTTACATGTACTCCTTTTACTACTATTTTTTCAAAACAAAGTAAGTGGAGACATTTCCTCAGCGCATACTTTGTAAACTAAATTTACCCTTTACTGAATTTTGAGGCCTATGTTGAAAGTAAAAAATAGATGTACTATTTGTAACTGTTTTGTTTTATTTCAGGATGTATGGCTTATTTCAAACGTCGTTTTACTTTGGCTATATGGCGGTATTTAGCACAGCCTTGGGGATAATGTGTGGTAAGTTCTAAAATTCTTGTAATACCCTGAGTAAATCTTTGTCTCAGAATCAGAAAAATATAGTAACCAGAAATTAAGGAATTACATCCTCTTATTGGATCTGGAACACCAAAATAAACTCAAGAGTCTGATTTCAGCCCTTCTGACTATTCCACCAAAACCAAAAAACCAAACCCACTGCCGTCGAGTCAATTCTGACTCATAGCGACCCTATAGGACAGAGTAGAACTGCCCCACAGAGTTTCCAAGGAGCGCATGGCGGATTCGAACTGCCGACCTTTTGGTTAGCAGCTGTGGCACTTAACCGCTATGCCACCAGGGTTTCCATCTATTCCACAAAAGCTAATTTATTCCCTCATGGATTCCCATTCTTATTTTCTGTTCCTGATAATTCTGTATTGCACTATTTTCAGTCCCACAATTAGTATTCTCATTCATATTGAGAATTGGCTCCTTTTTTTAGCTTATATTTATCCAAGGAGATCATGATACATGCAGCATAAGGTGTTGGTTGAATGATTTTTATTTGGAAGTTTCTCCAGCTATTCACGGAGGTAACATTGTCCAGGAGGCAGAGCAGTTTCCGGGTTATGAGTACACACTTGGGTGTCTACAGACTGGCTTAAGTTCTGGCTGTGCCACGTGTATGCCCTGTACCTTGGTCAAGTAGTAATGCCTACCTCATAGGGTTGTGATGACGATTCAGTGATCGTACGTGGGTAAGCCTCAGGTAGATGGTAGAAGCTTAGAGAGGTGGTGGCTGCTGCTGTTACTACATTAATGAGGACTAGAAGTCTTCGGGCTTCCTCCTGCTTTGGAATTATGCCTGTTTCTGTGCAGTCGGTGGGTTTTTATACTTTGTGTTTTCACCTCAGAACAATTTCATGACACTAAGTCCAGGCAGAGAGGTACATTAAGGCCAGAGACTCATGCGCCATCTCACTTTTTTCCTGGCTCAGTTTTAAACTCTATAAATGAGGCTAATTTCTTAGTTATCTCATTAAGATTATATAAAGCTAAAGGATAATCACTGTGGAAACATTTCCAGATACTGGATAGTTCAGACCCTGCTCCTTTTCCTGTTATTTGCCACTGACTTTTAAAGAAATTTTTTTAAATAGTTCCACTGTTAGCAGTAGGGTGGGCAGTGGGATAAAGAAGATACGATAATCTTGTTAAAATCTGGGTCCTAGTATGACATTTGTGGACACCTTTGGGGTACCAAGATTGCTTTTGTTCCTCCATCAAGAGCCTTATCAATTCATATATACCATGGATGTGATCATGAACACACACACACACACAAATGAGGTTTGACTATAAAGTAGTGAAACTAACTCCCCAAGCTATAAGGGAAGATCTTCTCTGCATTATAGTCCCATGTTTCCTTTATAGGTGCTGTGAGGACCTGTGATAATTAATTAGCTAGCCAACTCTGAGGGGAAGGTGAACAGAAACTAAAGGGTTAAAGTCAATTTGTGTCATGTGAGAATGTCCTTGCTATCCTTAGGCGACCACAGGTGACTACCCTTCTTATAGAATATTGCTGACTGGGCTCCTCTTTATTTAGTGTGTTCCTATGGACCTTTCTTGATTATCACCAGCATTCAGTAAAGTATAGAATTATGTGATTATACAAAGGGTTAATTTTTGGGGGGGGGCGTACTCAACTTTTTCTATATCTGATCTTAGGAAAACCTAGAAAGGTAATACCTTGAGGTTTACAAAGAAAATGGAATGACTCTAGCTAAATTTTTTTGAGTACTTGTCGAAATTTTACCTTTGCTGCCTGAAAATCTTGGCACATTTACAGTTCTGCTGTTCTGACTGTGACCCAGCACTTATTTTTTAATGAGTCTTTATACCTTCAGTGCTAATGTATTTTGGGGTGGGGGGAAGCTCTTCAGACTGGGACCGATGAAAATATGACTGTAATACAAAAATTGTGTACACCCATCAATTTATGTTGCAGATTTTTTGTTTTAAGTTGGTACTTGAAAGGAAAATAAGTGCTGACATTTTTTAATATAGAAAAAAAGAAATGACTATGTTAAAGTAGATAGACTGTTGTAGTCTTTATTTTTTAAGCACAATAGCATTTTAGTTTTAGAGAAATTAAGTTGAAAATTATACCTCTATTATTCCCAAGATGTTGAGAGCATATTTGGTGTCCTCTTTTTATGAAGTAATATTTATAAGTTTATTCTTGAGGTACTCATAAGATTAGGAAAAGTGATTCTCTAGGTTAATACTGTTTTGCTTTTAAGTACATCTCTGCTCGGAGAGCAAAAATGTTTTGTAAGTCTAGAAAGTTGGATTTGGTTATTGGACCAGTGTTATATTATGCTGGTTTTTGATGCTAGTTAAATTTTTATAGATATTTTATGTTCTAGGAATTCAAGTTTATTTTTGCAAAATTGAGTGATATTTTTCTTACCTTATATGGAAATGCATATAACAACTTTAAAATGCATTATCGCTGTTTTAAAGTATAATATCATTAGTTCATATTATAAAAGAAATGTCCATTCATTGCAGAAATAATTGGAAATAGGTTTGCTTTGTCTATCTTGGTGAGGGTGGTTTTGTTTTTTACTTACAATATTTAGTTATGGGAAATTTTCAACTATATACAAAAAGAGAGACAATCATATGTCATACACGCAACATCAGTATTACCAAGGCATGGCCAATGTTGCTTTATTTACACCTCCACCTACCCCTCTCTTGAAGGAGCCTGGGTGGTACAGTGTTTAAAGTGCTTAGCTGCTAACCAAAATGTCGGTGGTTCGAACCCACCAGCCACTCTGCAGGAGAAAGATACGGCAGTCTGTGTCCATAAAGATTTACAGCCTTAGAAACCCTATGGGGCAGTTACACTCTGTCCTGTAGGTTCACTGTGAGTGGAATTGACTAGGTGGCAGTGGGTTTGGGACCCCTCTCTTAATCAACATGAATCTCAGACCTGTCATTTCATCTGTAAATATTTCTGTGTGTGTGTGTGATAAGCATAATTCCTTAATATGATCAAATATTTAGTTGGTATTCACATTTCTCCAATCAGCCTCTACTTCTCTTTTAATACGGTTTGTTCACATCAAGAGCCAAATAAGGCCCATACCTTGCTTGATTGAAATGTCTCTTGGCTCTTTTAAACTTTGGATATTCTCTCTCTTTTCCCTTGTATTTTAAGAACTTTTTTTTTTCCTCTCTCTCTCTCTTTTCTTGTTTCATTCCTATAAAGTTTTCCACACTAAGGATTTTGCTAATTATATTCCTGAGTTGTCATTTAACATGTTCTTCGTGTGTCCCCCCTCCCCTCCAGTATTTTCTATAAAGTGATAGCTAAGCTAGATCATATTCAAGAATACTTGGCCAAGAATACTGAACAAATGGTTTGTAAGCTTCTGCCAGGCAGCACAGAATGCCTGGTTGTCTTCTTTGTGAGGTTAGCAGCCATTGACAATTGTTGCCTAACTCAAATAATTCATTAGTGATTACAGTATTCTAATTCTGCTGATATTTTTATATTTATTAGCTGGAATACTTCTATAAGGAGAAATTTTCTTTCATCAACCATTTGGTCACCTTGAGATACAGTTTCGTATATAGGAAAAGCAAGATAAATGTGTGTTTCTTTCCTTGTATGTACCAGTTGAGTGAATAGAAGTTGATTCAAAGGTGACCAGTTAGGTGTTTGTGTGTGTATATATGTGTGTTGTTATTAACTTATGGGAGGTTTGCTTTTAAACTTTCAAGAATGTTGGGCCAGAGGGTAAATTCCTAAGTTCAGTGGTTAATGGTTTTATGACTTGAATGACCAGCTACTTTGTTCTAAAAAGTCTAAAAAGTGTTTGCAGTAAAGAACTGTCTAGATCATTCATTCATTCAACAGATATTTATTGGGTACCTTATCATGTGCCAGTCAACTCAACGGCACTGGGTTTGTGTTTTGGATCATGTGCCAGACACTAGTTTAGCCACTGAAGATATTATTTAATAAAACAGACAATTATCCTTGCTTCTTGGTGTTTTGAGCACCATTTGAGGGTAATTATTAAAACACAGCATTTCAAAATTCCTGACCTGTTTACCTAGCTCTCTTATCCACGCTTTCAAATATGTCTTCCTTTCTACTAACTATACAACTTAAACATAAAATAGAAATCATAGAAAATGCCTCTTCTCTAGAGTTTCAGATGGCGTTGGGTCATGGTTCTCTGTCCTTCCCTGTGAGAATCCACAGTCACTTCTTGCTTACTTATCCATAAGGTTTAGGGAACATCTGTTGCTGTTTCTCCAATGACTTGGACTAATACATGCTCAAATAAATGAGGACATATTTTTTCATTTCTCAGATTGTTGTGATTATCAAATTAGTCTTGCTTTGTAAGAGGTGTATTTTAATTTTCATAGTTATTGATTATACAAATAATAATTGATGCTTGATTCTAAAAACTTGTTATATGAAGGTAACAGGTGATTTGGAAAGCAAATGACATAATTTTAATAACTTCTGAGAATATTAACATAAAGATGTTATCCTGAAAAAAGAATAACTTTCCAGAGCAGAGAACACTTAGTGTCTGTAAAAGATCAAGACTACTCTGTATGTATTTGTTTCAAAGTAATCTTATTTTATCTTTGCAGGAGCGATTGGTTACATGGGAACAAGTGCCTTTGTCCGAAAAATCTATACTAATGTGAAAATTGACTAGAGACCCAAGAAAACCTGGAACTTCGGATCAATTTTTCTTTCGTGGGGGTGGAACTTGCACAGCAAAAAAAGCGCAAGAAGAGATTTGGGCTTTAACACTGGGTACTTTGTGGGTCTCTGTTTCACGGATGGCTTAAAGTAACACCTATTTCCATTGATCCTAGGTTCTCACTGACTGCTTTCTCCAACTGTTCACAGCAAATGCTTGGATTTTATGCAGTAGGCATTACTACAGTACATGGCTAATCTTCCCAAAAACTAGCTCATTAAAGATGAAATAGACCAGCTCTCTTCAGTGAAGAGGACAAATAGTTTATTTAAAGCATTTGTTCCAATAAAATAAATAGAGGGAAACGTGGATGCTAAAATTACATGAATAGAAATCTTCCTGGCACTTAGAGTTTCTACATTATTGAAAAATGATGTTCCAGAAAGATTACTTTTTTCTCTTATTTTTACTGCCATCATTAACCTATTGTGGGACATTTTTATATATTGAATCTGGGTTCTTTTTTGACCTTTTTTCTTTCGATTCAACTGCATCCTTTTTTTTAAAGAGAGAATTAAAAAAATATAATTCCTGCATGTAATATATCTGCTGTCATCTTAGTTGGACCAACTTCCCATTTATTTATCTTAAAACTATCCAGTTACATCTTAATTCCATCCAAAGAAGATACAGTCTGAAGATAGAGGTGTACTCTCTACAATGCAATTTACTGTACAGTTAGAAAGCGAAGTGTTAAATGGAGAAGATATTTGTTTTTATTAAACATTTTGAGATTTAGATAAACAGCATTTTAACTGAATATCTAAAGTGATTATCTTTTTTTCCCCCCGAGTTAGTCTTACATCTTTTTGGGTTTGAATGAAGGCTTTACATAAAAAATTGTTAAAAACATGGGGGGTGGGTAATACGTGTATATAACATTCAATAATGTAATGTAGGTGTAGATTCCCAAATGCATTTGGATGTACAGATTGACAACAGAGTACTTTTTTCTGATGATTGGTGTTGAAATATGTGAGTTTGGGTGGCTTTTGACATCTTGCCTACCATTGCATGAAACATTGGGGTTTCTTCAAAATGTGTGTGTCATACTTATTTTGGGATGGGAGATTGTTTTCTTCTGTTTCTTTTCTGAGACTCCTACAGGAGCTAAATTTGTAATTTAGAAACATTTAATTTTGTTAATCCTGTCTGGGACACTTAAGTAACATCTAAAGCATTACTGCTTTAGAATGTTAAAATAAAATTTCCTGACCAAATTGTTTTGTGAAAATAGATGTGTTTGCAATTTGAAAATACCTGTTCAAAAGACAATACCACTGAATGCCATTTTTAAACTATATTATAAAATAGGTTTTTCTAATACAGGAGACCTACACCTTAAAATCTCCAAACTTACTTACATCTGGATTATCGAGTGTAGTGACAAAGTGAATGACAAGCCCTACTTGAATTAAATTGTGGCACAAAATCTGGTCAGTTTGGTGTACCATGTGAAAGTGGGGATGGGGTAAAAATGGTCAGCTAACTATTGGATGAACAAATAGAGGTTACAGTTTTCTAAGACAAGTGATACTAATTTTGGATACATCTTTCTGGAACTGCCCATAATGTGAACTTTTCCTAGAACCGCTGAGTTTCTAGTTAAATAGTTTGCTATGCAAATGACCACCTGAAACAATACTGTATATTGGTATTTTTAGAAAGACTCAAAAACAGCTGTATTTAAACCTTAATGTGCAGCTCATGCCATTAATAGTTAATAAGGTGTTTTCATTACAAAATATGTTCTCTAAATTGATGGACTCTGCATCCTATAATGTGGCATGTAAGGCTAATGAAGAGGGGGAAGCTTGCTTTCTTACTACCACTAAGTATGGTTGATATGAGCAAACAAATTTGATCAGAAGTTGGAGGTAAATCCTCTTTTTTAAGCCAAATGTTCTATTAAATATAATCCATTAGTGCTTCCATTTTCTGGTCCTTCTTACCTGCCTTTAAGATCTTATAAGAAAAGAAACTAAAAATCAACATTTAATTGCTTATATTAGGTAACTTTTTACTACATGTAAGGCACTTTTAACATAACACATAGTCTATCTGATGGAGTGTAAATTGGACAGCAGGGTTTTGTCTTAAAATGAAATTTGTTTCTCATGATATGAATCTTGCAGGTAAGATGCAGGGTTATTAAAGAATGTTTGGTTTAGCTGCTTTCAGGTGCACCAGTTCTTTCTACTAAATTGAGTGTTATTCGAAGTTCTTTGAAATCTGTAGTGAAAAAAATAACTTCCTGATTTACACATACATTAA
Source organism: Loxodonta africana (assembly GCF_030014295.1). Classification (NCBI taxonomy): domain Eukaryota; kingdom Metazoa; phylum Chordata; class Mammalia; order Proboscidea; family Elephantidae; genus Loxodonta; species Loxodonta africana. The sequence goes on from NC_087357.1 coordinate 37,382,255, forward strand.
GAGCTCCATTAAATGACTATAAATCACCTTGAAAAGTCTTCAGCAAATACGTATTGGTTAATAGCATCATAGAGGTGCTGAATGAATATGTGTGTGTGTTTGGAAGAAAATGTAATTCACAAATCGTTTAGTTCCGTAGGGCTCAGTTGTTGAAGAGTAAAATAGAATGTTATTTAAGTTAATTAAAGGGTGGGATTTTCTCGCCCCATTAATTTTGTGTATCTTTCATTTGTTAACATTATTTACTCAACTTACCAACTGATGCTTTGAACACTCTCGAAAACTGACTAAGGGATCAACTTTCCCTGTGTATCTATGATGCATGTTTCTCCTGAAATTTAACTACACTAGTAGTTGACATCATTATACATTATCCTAGTACAAGAGTAGGATAAGATGGAAATGTGATGCTGGAGGGATGGTAAAGCATTCTTTAGTATATCATGTTGGGCTCCTAGATTGTACTGGGTCGGCCCATAAATCAAGCCCCATAGTCTTAGAATTCATTATATTGTGCTAATATCTGAACCTAGTGAATGGTGTGCTCAGGTGTTTTCCATTGCCAGTGGATGGATCTCTTTATAAAGGTGGTTGCTGCAAATTCCAACTCTTCCAAAAGCCACTTTATTTAGGGTTTATCTCAAGTTGTATTCATTTTGATAAAGTTTTTGTTTCCTAAATGTTTACTAACCACCTTATGCCAAATGTCTTGCAAATAAATGTTATTAAAAAAAACTTCCTGAATTCTTACAAATGTAAAATAAGAAGTATATTAATGTAATTTGTTCAGGAAAAATAAGTACCGAACAGCTTTTGTATATTAATGCTGGGGGGATAAAAGCTTATTTGTAATCTATACACTGCAGTTCCATCTGGATTTTAAGCTTAGGTTGCAGCGTGGCTTAGTGCTTCATCCTGTTGATTTATTGGAACATAATAAATAGGAGTAGTGACATATGAAAACACAAGTATTCATTAATGTTTTATATCTTCATCAAAATTCCATAGTTAAGCTATATTTTAGCAATCAAGGTGTTTAAAAGGCCAGAGAAATGAAAATTTGTAGAGATTGCTCAATTTGGAAATGTGTACATAAATAGGCTAGACTAGACTTAGAGGTAGGGTAGATCAAAAGTTAACACATAGCTGCAAAAGTTTTTGTCAGATTGAAAATCAGTATGAGGAGTAGCTCTAGGGCATTATGAACATTTCCTAAAAGCTATTTGATTTGACATTTTTATTGGCACTGTAGACAGAAAAGCGCAAAGACAAAAGTAAACTTAAGTTCTTATTTCACCGTCATGAAAGCTGCCTATGTTGAAGTATTGGTGAACTAGTCTTGCTAAAAAATGACTGATACAGCAGTGTTGCATGCTTACCCCAGTTATCGATTTAAGTCATTTGAAAGTTATAAGCAAAAAATTAAGGCGAGGAAGAAATAACATGGGCTTTTATGTGAAGGGCAGCAGAGTGTACTTGGAAAGGCGGTCTCACTTGGGCTTTTCATCTGTGTCAAACTCGAATCTCTAAATCCCCACAGAGCACGGACATTCGTTGACAGAATTGGGAGGAAACAATTATTGCCGATGATTACTTCCATTTTGTATACACCCCTGGTTTGTGTAGGCCATCTTCCAGCTGGCTTTTAGTAGTAGAAATTCAGTATATAATGTATCAAAATCATTTGAGGTTCTAATCTAGTCTGTTGATTTAACTGACGTTGGATTTTTAAAAAGTAATAAAAAGTTAAATGTACTTCCCTTGGATGCTTTATTTCTTTCCTTTTTGAAACAGGTGAATGAAGCATAAGGGATAACCCACTGTTAATTGGAATGTATATGAAGAGATTACTAATAATTTCCCACAAGTAAAACAGGGGTCAGTAAACTTTCTGTAAAGAGCAGATAGTAAACATTTTAGGCTTTGTAGGCCTGTGGTCTCTGTTGCCAACTACTCAGCTCTGTCATAGTAGCAAAAAAGCAGCCACAGTGAACAGTACCTGGCTGAGTTCCAATATAACTTTATTTACAAAAACGGCCAGTGGTCTGGAGTTTGCCAACCCCGGAAATGAAGAATTTAAAATTTAAGGTTTCATTTCCCTCCGACTTTATATTTTGAAAAAAATTTTAAATGTACAAAAAAGTTGAATGTACAATAAGGTTTGCCTTTTAAAAAAATAATTTGTATTACCATCTTTTTTTTAACATACAAATTCCAATGCTACATTCAAACCCCACTGCCTTTGCCTAGCACTCATTGCTTTTTCAAAGCAGTTTCACATATTCCCACAACCACCCAGTGAAGCTGGCAGGGTGAAGAGTACATTTAAGAAACTGGGGCAGCTGAAGGGTCTCTTATTTTTAGCCCAGAAGTCATCAATATTAGAACCCTGTTGTCTTAACTGTTGCATCTGTAAAATGGGACTGTCACCTCTCCAGCTTTAGGAGCATATATGTAGAAATTACATTGAAAATCAGTGTTCTACACAAGTGTGAAGAATTTTGTTGTGTTTACGTCAAAATCAGTGGCTAATTTCTCCAGGTCTATTTGTACTTTTTCATTTCCATTTTCAACTAGCTAGCTATTTAAATCCTTGCCACCCTCCTTGGTTCTTCCCTCAGTTTGATTAGCTGCTTTGTTTGACACCTGTACTGGATAATTCCTGTTAGTCAAACAGTTGGTACAAATTTGGATTACTTCTGATACCTTTAATGAACACTTTTTGTCTGGTTGGAAAACAGGGCATAAGGGAATTTATTTTGCATTCAGCTTCTTGACTTCAAAGTGAGAACTATTAAACTGTTAATTACAATTTAACATTATAAAAGCGGAGAAGTATACCTACATTGGGACATCCTGAGCTAATGGTAATGTAGTCTACACATGTATTTAAAATTGTGTATGTAAAATCATTTTTATTCTCAGAGTTTGTAGCTTAAGTTGACAGGAGTTTCAGTTTTTAAAAATGGGGGAGATGGTTGTAGGGAGAAGTCATTTTAACTGACCAATGTCAAGGCTGTTCTTAGTGGCTCATCAAGCCATTAAGATTAGGGGACTTAATCTTAAGGCCAGTGAAATTGGGAGAGGATCTAGAGAATGAGACATGGGAGGTGGTTCCAAGTTAGTTTGTCAGAGAGGACTAGTCTGGGTTATAGACCAGTAGGGTAGAGCGGACATAAGTAGCTAAGTGTCACAAATGTGGTAGTTACTATAGTAGATGTTGGCATGAGAATGTGGGTTTATCAGGGTGTCCCAGGCAAAAACATGGCGTTGAGAAGCGGTAAGACTCTATGAGAATGCTGTGAAGTGTTCAAGGCAGGGAAGGGGGCAGATGGAAGGTAGATGGAGGGCCTGGTATGTTATCCTGAGGAGCTTGGGTAAAAATTTTGAAGGGCCACAAAGGTTTTGAAGTGATTGCTAAAAATTCTAACAGTATTGAATATTTTTAACTATCTTTTCCAAAATATCTGCTCAGTGGTCAGCAATGTAAACTACGGAATGAACCAGCAGATGAGTGTCTGCTTTATTCTGAAGGCTCTGCCTTGTCATGGGAAGAGATGATGATGTATAGTGGCCTGGAAAGGCAAATGAGAAAGCTGCCTAGGAGAAGTAGTAGTTAAGCAAAAAAAAAAAAAACCTGGGTAGACTTGGAGGGGTTGAAAGCGGCTGCAGAAGAATCTGGTCACTCCTGGTGTATGGGTGTTTATGTAATGACTCGGGTGAGAAGTGGACGACTAAGAAGCAGGGAAAGCTTGTATTCACTTGCAGGTTTTTCACAGGATCATGAGATTGGGGAAGGAACTACAAATAATTATGAATATAATTATACTAAATTAAAGCCTTAGGTCATGAAGCCTTTTTTTATTCTATATTTTCCACTAGTTTTTCTTTTTCCATGGAATTTAAATGTTAAAAATATTTTTAAAATTATTGGAACCTAAATTAGAGTTTAGCATATAAAACTAGTGAGTGAAATCAGGAACTATGGAATTGATAAGAAAAAAAAATTGTCCCTTTTCAGTTGTTCCTACCTTACCTTTATATTCCAATGAGCCAAATAATTTGTTTGATAGCCAAACTAACATCAAAACAGGGCTTCTGACATAAAACTAGGCAGCTTGCTTATCCAGGAGCACTGCTCTTAAAAATATTTGGACAAAGGGTGTTGGTAACAAGACCTGGCAGCTAGTTGCCAGTTGGGGGTTAGAAGCAGTAAAAGCTCACAACCTCCATGTCTACACAAGAAGTCGCCTCTAATGCCTGTTTTCCAGAGGCATTCCCTGCTAATGAGGAAGCCAGTTGGCTGTTTGCCTAGTGCCATCTGGAGACCTGGAAGTGTCACAGAAGTTTGTCAGGACTTTTAGATGTTGACTCTATGGACTTGTCTACTGACAGGTGGTGACCTTCACTGGGGTGAATGCAGAGAACTGTGGCGTTGGGTTTGACTCCTTCCAACAGAAATGCTGTTCAGCCCCATTCCACACCTATCACCTAAATGCTGGCCACTTGGCCTTCCCTGCCATTTGGTGGGACCCATTCCCTCCCAAATTCCTTCCTTCTTGCCTGCTAGTTCCTAGCCAGATCTTACTGCCTAATCTGGCTTCATCCTGTATGTGCTCATTTGACGAAAACTCAGACTGAAGCAGGGTCAACCCCTTGCATTTCTTTGTAGGAGCCAAGACAAAGTATCCAGTAACATCCTTTCCATGGTTAACTTTTAAGCCTGCATGGGTTTTAAGGATGTATTATCCTAGTTAATAGATGAGAAAAGGGATGATTGTAATGCAAGAGCTGGGTATAAAGCCCTGCTCTGGGGTCCCTATGGACTGTCTTGTCATTAGAGGCTGTGAAGCCATGTAGAAACCCAAAAGAGAAATTTAGACCATATTTCTTTTGGCAGTTTATAGAAGATTCTACTGGGTGTGATGCTGAAAATCTCTACACGTTGGTTTCATTTTTTCTTGATTAGGGCAACTTTGCATAAAAGGTCTTTGAAAAGCTTCATGGTAACAATACTTCTTATGTCTGTAAATCAAAATGGTTCCGTTCTGACAGTTTTTATATTTGAAGTACAACATAGGAGTGAGTTTCAAATGCCTCTTATTTTCCTGAATTATTTGGGCATTTTTGGGGGGGGGGGGCTAGCATTTGTTTTTGATGGCAAAAAGTAATTAGACTTTATAAATTGATCATTTTTATTCCATCAAGTTAATGGTGAGTGGCTTATTTAATAACACGTCTGCACTTTAACACCAGTAGCACATACAGCTGTTCATTTGTCACCCTTTCTACCTGTATGAAGTATCTTAGACTGTTTTACTAAAGGATAGGGTCGCCTGGAGGGGAAACCCATCATTTTGAATCATTCTTCCTCACACAGGACTCAACCACTACGTCAGATTAGGTGGGTACCGCAGCAGGCGCCCTTCATGGCTGGAAGAGGGGAAGAGAGTTAGAAGACGGACAGAAAACGCCTGTTGAGAAAGCTGAGAGTCGAAATCCTGACTTGTTCTGCGCTGAAAGGGACCTGAGAGACAATTCACTTGCCAGCAGAGCAGCGGTTGTCCGGAAGCCCCTAGCGAGTTGGTTGCGACGCGGGCCGCTCACCTCGGGCTCCTGGTGCTGCGCTCCGAGCTGTAACCGCAGCTGCCTGCCCCAGTCCACGTGTGCATCGGGGAGTTGTAAAGTGAGTTATGAGAATAAAACACGTGGAAAAGTCGAGCCTTGATCCTCGGCAGGAGCGTCGTCGGGAGCTGGAAGCCGGGGTGGCGCCCGGAGAAGGGTGCCCCCAGCTCGGTGGGAGCGCGGGAGACCCCGGGCCCTTGCCTTCAGCATCTTCGCTTCGCTCCCCTTCCTCCGAAGTTGTGGAGGTGCCGGGAAGAGGAGGGGCCTCGCCTCGGGCGCCCGAGTGATTGGCTGCCCGAGGGCCCGGGCGAGGGCTGTGTGGTCCAGCCCGGGTGGAGAGGGGCGGAGCGGCCACTGCTCCAACCATCGCCGCCACTGCCACAGTCACAGCAGCCGCAGCCTCGGCCGAGGGGCTAATAGCTCCACGCGGAGGCTTCCTGGGGCGGCCCGACGCGGACAGGGGGCGCCGCGCTCTGCTCGCCCACGCCCGAGCCATGCCTGGCACCCGCGCGTAGTCTCCGAGCCCGACCCGGCCCGACCTACTGTGCGTACCTCGCCAAGCCGAGCTCTCCGTGCGTACCGCTGTCTCGCCCCCGTCGGCCCCCCGCGACCATGCGCCGAGCGACTGCGCTCGGGGCACTGGGACCACTGCTGCTGCCGCCCATGCTGCTGCTGCTGCTGCTGCCGTTGCCCCGCGGCGCAGAGGGGTTCGGGGAGCGCTCGGACGCCGCCTCGGACTACTGGACACCGGAGGACGAGGAAGGTGCGGAGCAGCAGTTGGAGCATTACCACGACCCGTGCAAAGCTGGTAGGTGCCGCCGCCGCCTCCCGGGAAGTCCGGCAGAAGTTTGCCTTTGAAATGCAAATGAGGTGGTGGGCAAGCCTGCTTTGCCGTCGGTGGGGCGGGTCCCCAGGGCTCCCCAGGAAAACAATGCCCAGAGGAGCTGCTTAAGTCCGGCTCAGAGGCTGGGACCGCCCGGCCCGGGGTGCGGTGCGCTCGGGGTGGCGGCCCGGGGCGTGTTCCCCAGCCAGGGCCCGCCGCTGAGAGGGCCCTTCGGGCTACGGCCGGCCCGCCGTCTGACAACCAGGTGTCAGGACGAGCCATCGCCAGACGCTCGGGGCTGGAGCAGGAGCCGGGCTGGGCGCGGCGTTCCCAGGCTCCGATGGAGTTGCTGGCTCCAATTTCACGTCATTTATAAGTTTTGTGCAAAGTTTCCCAAGATCTTGTGGCTACTCTTGGGAAGAGAATTGAAAAAGAGAAAAGCTTCACAGCAGGCAAAAGAAGAGGGGTTGCGCGGGGAGGTGGGGGTGTGTTCGTGACTCACGTTGCTGCAAACTTCCCTGTCGCCCACTCCGCGACGTCCTGGCCTGGGGGTCGCCCTGGGCCGGCGGAGAAGGAAGCCGGCAGGTGCTCTAATCCCAGCAGGAAGCTGCGCCCCCCGGGACGCTTGGGTCTTTCTGGCGCTGCAGCTCCCGCTTCCCAGGAGCCACCAAGTGGCTCGTGCGTCCCGAGGAGAGCGGATTGCCAGCGGGAATCATTGAGGGGTCAGCTCGAAGGGCCCAAGCACATGTTTCAGAAAGAGCAAGGGTCCGAGGCAGTTCCCGGCGGAGACAGAGGGGTACTCACACTACCCCAGGAGATGACGGTCCCACAGGCTGGCCAAGCGGCTCCTGGCCTGTGGCCGGGGGCCCGCGGGTAGTCATGTTTGTCCCTGAGCTTTGTCCGATCCGTTTTCACTAGGTGGCCCACAGAAATGAGTGGAAAGAACACAGGTCGCAGCTTCTACTCGCATAGATGCTGTGACAGGCCAGGTGTGTTGGATGCCAGGAGTCAGTGGGCCCAGTCCTCACTCCTTGGAGTCAGCTCTCAGCCTCAGTTTCCTCATCTCTAAATTGGGCATAGTAATTATAGGAGGACTCAAATGGTTGATGGGAAAATTCTCTGCACATAGAATTATGATGATCTCATTGTAATTATTTTTTTTTTATTGCTACTACAGTGACTCTGGTCTAGGCTAGGGGCTGGCCAGGTCAGAGCTGAGGAAGACCAGGTTACTAGGAGGCTGGAGGGCCCTGGGGGCTTTGTGAGACCTGAGAATTTCATGAAGGCTGAACATCAGACCAGGCGTGATTTCTTACCATCAGGGAAGGTTCCCCTGGAACATTCACCTGTTGCTGTACCTTGTGTAGCTTCTGAGTTAGGATGGTGGGCAGAAGAGTTGGTTCCTTGGTAATTAGAAGATCACCACCTAATTCACGACCTCCTCACAGACCTAATTCACAACCAGGGAGAAGGGTCTCCATGAGCACTGTTGGAATGAATAGTGGCACTGCCCTGAAAAAAGAGGGACTGCGCCTGGGAAAATGGGGTGGGAGCTACAGGGATGGTTCAACCATTACCCTACCCTTGTCAAATCCTGGGCTCTGCTAGGTGCAAGCTGGCTCTGGGTGGCAGTGTGGCAGCTGAGGCCTGGCATACAGAAGGTCAGTTTGTTTAGGAAGGTATTGAAAACTCTGCTGTTGGATGACAGTATGCTGTGACTCCAAAGGTGAATCAGGTATAATAGGTCTGCCTGCAAGGGCTCCGCAGCTCCCTACCTCAGCCTTACAAAATGATCCTGTCAGGCCTCATTTTCTCCAGTAATTTTGAAGTGAGAGTCCAGGATACCAGTCAGTGCTAGGTAACTGGGGCATACCTGTTCTGTGCATGCAATGGGATCAGCAGGCAAGGATCTGAGAGATGATTTCCATGCATCCTCCACAGCCACGTTGGATCCTCCTAACCCATTGGTCTCCCCCTGGGCTTCACCAATGCTAAGAGTGGCCAGAAGAGGACGATGGCAAGGGAGAGTTGGGGGGAAGGTAACTTGCAGTCTGCCCATTCTCCTGGAAATTCCCAGACTGAGGAGACAGATTTCTGGGAGCCAACATGCAGCTCACCAATGCACTGAATCTCGGTGAAAGGCTCTGCTGAGAAACAGTGCATTTCCCGGACACATATTTGAACCAAACCTCTTGAATAGGATGCAGCCTCTCATCCTACCCCAGTCAAATCCTCACTCTCTAACTTTTTAGGCAGAGGTCCTTCTCCTAAGACCAGCCTCAAGGCTTTGTATCTAGAATACCTACCACTTCCTCCTCCTTCTTCTTTTTTTTTTTTTTGTAATCTTTATTGTGCTTTAAGTGAAAGTTTACAAATCAAGTCAGTCTCTCACACAAAAACCCATATACACCTTGCTACACACTCCCAGCTACTCTCCCCCAAATGAGACAGCCCGCTCTCTCCCTGCACTCTCTCCCCTCGTGTCCATCTTGCCAGCTTCTAACCCCCTCCACCCTCTCATCTCCCCTCCAGGCAGGAGATGCCAACATAGTCCTAAGTGTCCACCCGATCCAAGAAGCTCACTCCTCACCAGCATCCCTCTCCAACCCATTGTCCAGTCCAATCCATGTCTGAAGAGTTCGCTTTGCCACTTCCCCCTTCTAGAGTATGGGTTTCCATTCTGCTGAAGACCCGAAGTGCAGGGAAGAGAGCCCTGAATCTATGCCTGGCTTCTCAGTAGCTGTGTTACCTTGGGCAACACCCCTCCTCTCTGGGCCTCAGGTTCCTTATCTAGATGTAGGATGAAGATGTTGGACTTTGTTAGGGTTGCAAAATGATAGGCCCAGGGACCTCATTCTCTTGGTCCACAGGAGCCAACTTGCTCAGGGTCCGCTTCACACCCTCGTGTACTGTCTTGCCAGAGCTCACTTCACACCCTCGAGTACCATCTTGCCCCAGATCCACTTCAAACCCTTGCCTACCACCTTTCCCCAGGTCTACTTCACACCTTTGTGTACCTACTTCGTCTTATGGACAGTTGGGTTTGTGCCCCGTGGCTCTTTTCTGCTCAGTGTTCTGCGGTTCTATGACCTTTGGTTCTAGCCCAGCCTCTTAGAGCTCTTATTCCAGCTCTGCTATTTATAAGTTGTGTGACCTTGGGCAAGTCACTTAATTTCTCTGTGCCTTAGTTTCCTCATTTGTAAATGGGAATGATTCCTAATAGATTTCAGTGTTTAGAACAGTGGCTGACATACAGTTAGGTACTTTATAAACAGGCTTTCTTGAAGCTTTTTGAAAGAACATCTTCATGCTGACCTTTGAAGCAGGTTTTAAGCTGTAAAATTTAAATTTACTAGTAGACATTACCTGTAATGCTGTAACATGGGGTGGCCTGTTAATCAGCTGGTTGCAGAGTAGGAGTGAATCTGCGAAGCCCTCATGACTTGGAGATGGTATCGTGCATGGGCCTCCTGGGCACCCTCTCTGTCTAGTGGTCCATAACTCTGTCATTTTGTTTTTCATTTGATAGTGTAAGTGCAGCCATGGGTTTAATAGACACTAAATCACAAGACATCGTCTACCCACCATGTTTCTGAGAGCAATCTTTGCAAAGGTTCAAGGGGCTTCCCTGCCTGCCTTCTCTCACTCACATTTCTTTAATTGAATTCAGAGCCTGAGTCTACATGGTCTTGAGTAAGTACTTCACCTCTCCATCTCTCAGTCTCCTCATCTGCAAAATAGAGGTGGCAACAAAAATGCTTGCCTTGTAGGATGCCCATGAGGCTGTTTCAGTTCAATTCCTGTAAAATCAGAGCCTTCGACAAGGACTTGTATGAATAATTTATCTGGGAGGTGGTCCCAGGAAGCAGGGGCAAGGGAACATGGAGAGTGATACAAGAAAGGAGGACATCCAATAAGATGAGCGTATTAGAGGTAACTGCTTTAAGCAGTGGGATCTTGATCCCTGCCAGGACCTTTAAGAAGATTACAGAATGTTTCCCAGAATTATCTGCCCAAAAAATAGGAAGCTGGAGCATTTATCTAAAGGCTGCTGTCTTCCACTGTTAACTTCCTGTTCCAGTTCCTATTCCTGTGTAAGAAGCAATCCCGACCCAGTGGTGTAACAGTAGTCATTGTTGTTAGTTGCCTTCAACTCGATTTTGACTCGTGGCGACCCCATGTGTGCAGAGTAGACCTGCTTTATAGGGTTTTCAAGGCCATGACCTTTCAAAAGCAGATTGCCAGGCCTGTCTTCCAAGGCATCTCTGGGTGGGTTTGATCCACCAGCTTTTCAGCTAGTTCTTGTGTACTGTCGAGTCGATTCTGACAGAATAGAACTGCCCCGTAGGGTTTCTTAGACTGTGATCTTCACGGAAGCAGATCACCAGGTCTTTTCTGTGAAGAGCATCTGGTGGGTTAGAACTGTTGAGCTGGTTTTGGAAAATATAATCTGCCACATTCTCCCAGCCGTCAACATCCTCGCAGGTCCAGTTTGCACTTGCTCTTGGCAGGCCTACTGGGCTCTAAGCTTCAGAAAAAGTCCTCAGGCAGAAAAGTGGGGAGACATGCAGCGGATGCATGAAACTTCTCAGAATTGAGCCGAGAGGGTATAACTCAGGTCACCAAAATTGTCGACTGGTGACACGACATGAAAGTGCTTTGTAAATTGTAAAGTGCTATACAGCCTTTTGGGTTTATTACATACAAAGGAACTAGCTGACAACCAGCTTTACTTTTCAGCTGGTGGCTTGATAAATGCCAGGGCCTTCCTTACTGCAGGGACTCCATGTTTGTATTTGATAAACACAGTCAGTGGGCCCCAGTGGCTTGTGGCTCAGGAGCCAGTGGTGAGGGTGGTGGCCTGAGAGCTGTTTGGATTCCTTACCCACACTTTCAGACCTTAGTTCCGACTGGAATTTGGGACCTCGCCTGGCCTTGTCATTTTTTCCAAGACACAGTGGCCCTACCAGTCAGTTCCTGATTTTTGGGGTCACGAGAGCACAATGGATAAGTGCTTTCCTGCTGACCAAGAGGTTGGTGGTTCGAACCCAACAGCCACTCCGCAGGAGAAAAAACTTGGCGATTGGCTCCTATAAAGATTACAGCCTAGGAAACCCTATAAGGCTATCCTTTTCTGTCTTGTAGTGTCGCTATGAGTCAGAATGGACTTGACAGCACACAACAACACAATAGAGCCCTTTAGGACTGCATTCTCTGGGGCAGCTCTTGCCAGCAGCCCTCAGCTCCACATTGTTGATGCGAGGCTGGAGTGTCAAACTCCACAAGGTCAGAGATTTTTGTCTGCTTTGGTCTCTGCCCTGGGCCCAGTGCCTGCAGCAGCACCTGGCATACTGTTGCTGCTAGCTGCTGTTGTTGCTAGCTGCTGTTGAGTTGGCACCCAGCTCATGGCGACCCCATGCACAACGGACCGAAACACTGCCCAGTCCTGCACTATCCCCATGATTACCTGTGGATTGGGCCATTGTGATCCACAGGGTTTTCACTGGCTGATTTTTGGAAGTAGATCACCAGGCCTATCTTCCTAGTCCGTTTTAGTTTCGAAGTTCCACTGAAACCTATTCAGTGTGATAACAACACACAAGCCTTCACTGGCAGAGGGGTGGTGGCTGTGCATGAGATGCATTGGCTGGGAATCGAACCCAGGTCTCCCGCATGAAAGGCAAGAATTCTACCACTGAACCACTACTGCCCCCATGCTGTAGGTACTTAAGGATTTTTCCCAAACAAGGGAATGGTGACGATTTGGACACTGTGTGGCCTTGGTCCATGGCTGAAGGCACCTCCAAGCCTACCATCGGCATGGAGAGTGAAGCACACCAGTGCAGGGAGCTGCAGACAGATCCCCTGAAAGGACTCAGGTGGAAGTTGGGAGGTCAGGGAGTCCTGGCAGTGTTCTCTAGGGTTTCCATCCTTCGTGGCAGGGACAGGCGCCCTGGTTTCTTATGCACACGTGAGGCTCCTGTCTCCCTGGCATGGCCTGTCCTCAAAAAGAGCAGTCAGATGGTGGTTAAGGAGGCACTGCCATCTCCCTGGCACCCCTCCTCTCTCATGGGCTACACCCAGATCAGGAAAGCTGGAATTTTTACAACTTTATTTTCATCCCTACTTGTGATGTCCTTGCTGATTGGCAGGTTCTGATTTGATATAATTAAGATATTTCAAAGCTATTGAAATTAAATATTTGTCTTTCCTGCTTCACCAGGCAGGGGGACATCTAGTCCACCTCCATCTCCAAAATTTCATACCCACAGAGCACTATGTTAAGTCCCTAACTTTTACATCCGTGGAATTACGGAAACTGTTGATTGTTTTCCTTTCTCCTGCTCAGCCTTGCAATGTGATCAGTGCCTTGCATCCTTTCCTGGGGGAGGCAGTTGTGTCAGGAGAGTGTCCCTTAATCTTCTGTCCAGCACAGAGAGAGAAGAAGAGGGACAGGGCAGTAACTGTGTGAACAGCCCGCCACAACAGCCCCAGGTTTGCAGGGCACCAGGCACGTGCTGGGCTCTGCACTGGGTGCTCAGTATCTAAGTGCCAACCAGACCTCGTCCCTGCCCTCTGGGAGCTTCCAGCTCAAGGGTGGAGATAGCATTCTCAGCAGGAAGGGACTCCCAGATGGAACCGGAGTGTAGACAGGTCAGCAGGTCGTTCCATTGGGCAGCACCTCCTGTGGGAAGCTCTGGTCCTTTTGTTGATCCCTGCATTTCCAGCCACTCACAGCACTCCCTGACCTAGGCCATGGTTGTTTCAGTGCCTGGCTCCTCCCCAACCCATTGAGAGCACAGGCTTTGCATTGGCTTTGTGGTCCTGACCCAAAACTGGAATTAGGCTAACTTAGGTTTTACTTCCCTCTCTGTCACTTATTAGCTGTGAGACCTTGAGCAAGCCCCTCAGCTTTTTATAAGCCTCATCTGTAAAATGTGATTACTTCTTGTTGTTAGTCGCTATCTAGTTGGCTTCAACTCATAGTGATCTTATGTTTCTCAAAGCAAAGTGTTGCCGGGTCCTCAGCCATCTTCATGATCTTTGGTATGTTCGAGTCCATTGTTGCAGCTATGGTATCAATCCATCTCATTGAGGGTTTCCCTCATCTTCATTGGCCCTCTACCAAGCATGATGTCCTTTTCTAGCAATAGGTCTTTCCTGATGACATGTCTGAAGTAAGCAAGTTGAAATCTCACCATCCTCACTTCTAAAGGACATTCTGATGTGTTCAAACTTTGGTGTTTTGGCAAAGAATATTGAATATGCTGTGAACTGATGAAAGAATGAACCAATCAGTCTTAGAAGAAATACAAGCCAAATGCTCTTACTAGAAACACCTATTTAGCAGGCTTGTTGTTATGTGAAAGGCACTTGATAGTGTGCCTAGCAAATAGAAGCGCTCAAAAAATGTGAAATATTGCTATGATGACGTGGCCCCCTGAAGAACCTATCATGTCCAAAACAGTGTGTGGGTTAAATGGAACCCTATGGACAGCACTGCTTCCCATTCCCACCAGAGAGCCTGGGGGCTAAGAGGGTAGGCCCAGGTTCAAATCCTGGCTCTGCTACTTACTAGCTGTGGGACCCTGAGCAGCCTTGTAGGGTCTTAGTTTCCTCATCTATTGAATGTGGATACTAATATTTACTTCATAGGGTTATCCAGAGACTTAAACGAGTTAATGCAGGCAGAGCAATTAGAAGAGTGCCGGGCACATGGTAAACATTCAGTGAGCATTAGTCATTGCTTTTATTATGTTCATTCTACAGAAAGCCAAAGTTTCCAAGTGGCAGGAAACCAAAGATCTGAACGTCTAAAGCCACATGACGGTTTAAGATTTTTGTTTTCTATAAAAAAAAAAAAAAATTTTTTTTTTTTTTTTAATGATGCCAGTGTTGATAGCGCCTCTGTGTTGTTGTTGTCTGCCGTCAAGTCAATTCCAACTCCTAGCGACCCTATAGGACAGAGCAGAACTGTCCCATATGGTTTCCAAGGCTGTAATATTTACAGGAGCAGATTGTCATGTCTTTCTTCTTGAGGAGCTGCTGGGTGAGTTTGAACCACTAACCTTACCGGTTAGCAGTCAAGCTCTTAACCATTGTGACACCAGGGCTCCTTCAGCTCCTCTCTACCCAGAGATTTTTATCTGAACACTTAAACTTAACGTGACTCTCACTGGCTTCCCTGAGGATGGTGTTAGGTGGTGGTGGTGAAAGGGTGTGTTCTGTACCCTAAAAGTCAACTAGGTGTCTGGGCCCCACCTGAGGAAGCTGCCCCTGACAACCTTGGAGATGTGGGAGTGGTGCTGGGTCCGAGCCTTCACTGGCCCCTGGCTCCTGGCAGCTACTCCTCTTTCTCAAACAGTGTTCCCGTATCCTCCATGTCAAAACAGCTGAGGTACTGCAGGATTGGATCCCACACCACCTTTGATGGTGCAATACATCCTTCTCCTCATGGAAACCTGGTCAGGCAATCTGAATAGAGGCTGTAACTTCATAGGTCCCCGGATCTTTGTCTTCTCAGTCCTCACTGTAGTTTTCAAGAGGTAGAACAATGTTTTTAACTTTATGGTGATTTTATTTCTCTAGAGTTCTGGGCCACACCTGATGACTCATTCCCTTCTATTATATCCTTTAGTCCCTCAAACAAACCAAGAGATGATCTGGACATTCACAGGAGATGGTCTGAGTGTTCACAGGTCATGGTCTATACATTCACAGGAGATGGTCTGGGTGTTCCCAGGAGATGGTCTGGGTACTTCCAGGCCTTTGTACTTACAGGAGGTAGCCTGGGTGTTCACAGGAGATGGTCTGGGTGTTCACAGGAGGTGGTTTGAGTGTTTACAGGAGATGATCTGGGTGGTCACAGGAGATGATCTGGGTGTTCACAGGAGATGGTCGGGGTTCTCACAGGAGATGGTCGGGGTTCTCACAGGAGATGGTCTGGGTCCTCATAAAAGAGGTCTGGGTGTTCACGGGAGATGGTCTGGGTGCTCATAGGAGGTGGTCTGGGTGCTCACAGGAGATGGTCTGGGTGCTCACAGGAGGTGGTCTGAGTGCTCATAAGAAGAGGTCTGGGTGTTCACAGGAGGTGGTCTGGCTGGTTACAGGAAGTAGTCTGGGTGTTCATAGAGAATTGTCTTGGTTATTTACAGGAGATAGTCTGTGTGCTTTTAGGAGATGGACATTTGTAAGAGACAGTCTGGCAATGGAACCTGAGTGCAAACTATTTTATAGAAGAGAAGCAGTGGAATGTCCTGTAGCCTATTTTGTGGCACCAGGCAGGCCATGGCTTGAAGCCTGCATCTGCCTTAGCTAACCGTGTAGTTTTGATCAAGTTTCTTAACCTCTCTGAGCCTTCAGTTCCTCATTTGGAAAATGGGAATGATATCGGAACCTATCATGTAGGTTTGTTTAAGGAGTCAATGAGGCATTAAAAATTAGTTGTTTAACAAACAGTTATTAGTTGTTAGCTCTGCTTTTTACTATTATTACTCTTATTATTTTTCCCTATTTAGGGATTGCCCTGTAAGTCACAGTGGCCTGTGGATGCTTATCTCTTCCTTTCAGGGTTGTGAAGAGTTTTCCAGGGGTGCACAGCATGTGGCAAGTGACAATTTATTGCTCCACAGCTCACTCTCTCTCATCCATGAAGCAGGGTGAGATGACAGATAAACCAAATGCACAGAAGCAGGTTTCTCCCATATCCTCCTAGCCTGCTTATAATACAGTTCTGCCTGGATGCAAACAGCGACAGGAATCGTGCTTTTCTGCTGATTGGTTACAGACCTATCTGTGATCACGCCACCCGCTAGCCACTTCTGTCAATTACCAGTAAATATTCTCGAGCTCGCCTGCATGAGCCCTTGAGTGTTGATTTTAGCCCTGAGTCTTTGCCTCCTCCACCAGCTGGGCCACTTATCTCCCGGCTCATCCTGCAATTTGCGCCGAGCCTCTTCCCTTTCCTCCCACCTGGGTTACTGGCCTTGAGTTAATGTGAGTCCTGCTTGAGCTGGTTTCCCACAGGAACAGCCTCAGGTAAGCTTCCTTCTCAACTCTTCTTTCCCCTAGTCAATTCTCTTCCCCACTGAGCCCATGCCAGTTTCACATCCTCTCCTCCTTGGCTCAGAGGCTACCATGGATCACTAATTGCTGGGCTTCAAGGGTACAGGTACCAAATTAGTACCAGAGGCCACCCAGGTGCTGAAGCCAAAACCCGATTGCCACCCTGGACACCTGTCTCTCCTTCCCCCTCTCATGCAGTTCACCCCAAGTCCTACCAGTGTGATTTTTTAAATCCATCCTGAGACCATCCACTCGTCTCTCTCCACTGCCACCACTTGGTTCAAGCCCACACCTGATCCTGCTTAGCTCCTGTAGGAGTGCTTGAACTGGTGCTCCCTGTTGCCAGTCTTTTTTTTTAATGGAAATTCATCACGTTTTATTGTAATTATTATTATTATTGTGGTTTAGGTGAAAGTTCACAGTGCAAATGAGTTTCTCATTCAAAAATTTATACACAAATTGTTTTGTGACATTGGTTGCAACCCCCACAATGTGTCAGCACTCTCCCCCTTTCCTTTTCCACGTGGGTTCCCCACATCCAGTGGTCTAGTTTTCCTGTCCCTTCCTGCCTTCTTGACTTTGCATTTGAGCAGGTATTGCCCATTTGGTCATGTACACTTGATTGAACTAAGAAACATGTTCTTCACATGTTATTGTTTGTGTTATAGGCCTGTCTAACCTTTGGCTGAAAGGTAGACTTCAGGACTGGCTTCAGTTCTGAGTTAGCAGGGTGTCTGGGGGCCATAGTCTGCGGAGTTCCTCCAGTCTGTGTCAGACCAGTAAGTCTGGTCTATGTTTGTGAATTTGAATTTTATTCTACATTTTTCTCCTGCTCTGTCTGGGACCCTCTATTGTGATCCCTGTCAGAGCAGCCGGTGGTGGTTGCCGGGGAACCATCTAGTTCTTCAGGGCTGAGGCTGGTGGAGGCTGCGGTGCATGTGGTCCATTTTTCTTGTGTCTTTGGTTTTCTTCATTCTCTCTTGCTCTGGATGGGATGGGACCAATAGATATATCTTAGATGGCCACTTGCAAGCTTTTAAGACCCCACACCCTACTCACCAAAGTAGGATGTAGAACATTTTCTTATGAACTATGTTATGCCAATTGACCTAGATGTCCCCTGAGACCATGTTCCCCATCCCTCAGCCCCAGTAACTCAGTCCCTCAAGGTGTTTAGATGTGTCTAGGAAGCTTCTATGACTTTGCCTTGGTGAAGTTGGGCTTACTTCCCCTATGTTGTGTGTTGTCTTTTCCTTCACCAAAGTTAACACTTGTCTCTTATCTAGTTAGTAATTTCTTCTCCCCATTTCCCCTCTGCCTGGTAACCATCAAAGATTGTTTTTTTTTTCTGTGTGTAAACCTTTTCTTGGGTTTTTATAATAGTGGTCTCATACAATATTTGTCCTTTCATGATTGATTTATTCCACTGAGTATAATGCCCTCCAGACTCATCCATGTTGTGAGATGTTTCACCAATTCACCATTGTTCTTTATCATTGCGTAGTGTTCTATTGTGTGTATATACTATAATTTGTTTATCCATTTACCTGTTGACGGACACTTAGGTTGTTTCCATCTTTTTGCTATTGTGAGTAATGTTGCAATTAATATGGGTGTGCATATGTCTATTTGTGTGATGGCTCTTATTTCTCTAGGATGTATTCCTAGAAGTGAGATTGCTAGATCATATGGTATTTCTATTTCTAGCTTTTTAAGGAAGCACCATATTGTTTTCCATAGTGGTTGTACCATTTTGCGTACCTACCAGCAGTGCATGAGTTCCAGCGTCCCTGCAACCTCTCCAATATTTGCTATTTTCTGTTTTTTTGATTAGTGACACTTATGTCGGGGCAAGATAGTATCTCATTGTAGTTTTGATTTGCATTTGTCTAGTGGCTAATGATCGCAAGCATTTCCTCATGTGTCTGTTAGCTGCCTGAATGTCTTCTTTGGTGAAGTGTCTGTTCATATCCTTTGCACATTTTTTAATTAGATCATTTGTCTTTTTGTTATTGAGGTGTTGAAGTGTTCTGTTGATTTTGGGGATTAGACCCTTGTTGGATATGTCATAGTCAAAATTTTTTTCCCAGTCAGTAGATTCTCTTTTTAGTTTTTTGGTGAAGTCTTGATAAGCTAAGTGTTTAATTTTTAGGAGATACCAGTTATCTAGTTTATCTTACGGTGTTTGTGCATTGTTAGTTATGGTATGTATCCTATTTATGCCATATGTTAGGGCCCCTAATGTTGTCCCTATTTTTTCTTCCATGATCTTTATAGTTTTAGGTTTTATATTTAGGTCTTTAATCCATTTTGAATTAGTTTTTGTGTATGGTATGAGGTATGGGTACTATTTCATTTTTTTTACAGGTGGACATTTGTAAATGTCCAGTACCATTTGTTAAAGAGACTGCCTTTTCCCCATTTAAGGGACTTTGGGCTTTTGTCAAAGATCAGCTGGCCGTAGGTGGATGGATTTACCTTTGTGTTCTCAATTCTGTTCCATTGATCTATGTGTCTATTGTTTTACCAGTACAAGGCTGTTTTGACCACCATAGCTGCATAGTAGGTTCTGAGATCAGGTTGTGTGAGGCCTCCTGCTTTGTTCTTCTTCTTCAATAATGCTTTACTTATCTGGGGCTTCTTTCCTTTCCACATAAAGTTAATGATTAGTTTGCCACCTTGTTAAGGAATACTGTTGGTTTTTGAATTGGGATTGCATTATATCTGTAGATTGCTTTGGGTAGGGACATTTTTACAATGTTGAGTGTTCCCGTCCATGGGCATGGTATATTTTTCCATTTATGTAGGGCTCTTTTGGTTTCTTGTAGTAGCCTTTTGTAGTTTTCTTTGTATATGTGTTTTACATCCTTGGTTAGATTTATTCCTAAGTATTTTATTTTTTTAAGGGCTATTATTAAATGATATTGTTTTCCTGATTCCCTTTTTGAAGTTCTCTTTGTTGGTGTATAGGAATCCAGGTGATTTTTGTATTTTGATCTTGTATCCTGCTAACTCTGCTGAATCTTTATATTAGTTCCAGTAGCTTTCTTGTGGAATTTTTGGTGTTCTCTGTGTGTAGTATCATATCATCTGCGAATAGGGATAGTTTTATTCCTTCTTTTCCAATTCGAATGCCCTTTATTTCTTTTTCTTGACTTATTGCTCTAGCTAAGAATTCCAGCACAATGTTAAATAGGAGTGGTGATAAAGGGCACCCTTGTCTTATTTCCATTCTCGGGGAGGTGGGGAGGGGGATGCTTTCAGTCTCTCTCCATTGAGAATGATGTTCGCTGTTGGTATGGTATCGGTGCCCTTCCAGTTGCCAGCCTTTCTTTCTGCAGTCTGATTTTCACATTGCAACCAGAGTGATCCTTTTTAAATGAATGTTTATACAATCCTCATTTGGTTCTTGTAAAACCAGTTGCCTTCAAGTAGATTCTCACTTATGGTGACCCCCTGAGCATCAGAGTAGAACTGTGCACTATAAGGTTTTCAATGGCTGATTCTATGTAATAAAGGCACCTGTACAGCCTCAACTTAAAGGCTGTGCTGTTAAAAAAACAAAAAAGCTATTTTATACACCATTCTATAGTGTACCATAATTCATTTAGTCAATCTCTTGTTGGGCATATATGTTTTTATCCAGTCATTTGCTTCTTAAATAATGATGCTGGAGTCATCCTTGTAGATAAGTTTTTAAGTACAGCTTTATTTTCTTAGAATAAATTCTTAGAAGAATTGCAGGGCCAAAAACATAGATGCTTTTAGGGCTTGTGATAGTTATTTTTGAATTGCTCTTCAAAAAGTTTTACTCCTTTACACTCCATCAATATCAATTGATTATGTTGTTGTCGTAGTTAGGTACCATCGAGTTGGTTCTGACTCACAGCGACCCTATGCACAACAGAACGAAACACTGCCCAGTCCTGCACCATCCTTACAATCGTTATGCTTGAGCTCATTGTTGCTGCCATTGTGTCAGTGCACCTCATTGAGGGTGTTCCTCTTTTCCACTGACCCTGTACTTTGCCAAGCATGATGTCCTTCTCCAGGGACTGATCCCTCCTGACAGCATGTCCAAAGTATGTAAGATGCAGTCTTGCCATCCTTGCTTCTAAGGAGCATTCTGGTTGTACTTCTTCCAAGACAGATTTGTTCGTTCTTTTGGCAGTCCATGGTATATTCAGTGTTCTTCACCAACACCACAATTCAAAGGTGTCAATGCTTCTTCAGTGTTCCCTATTCATTGTCCAGCTTTCACATTCATATGATGTGATTGAAAATACCATGGCTTGGGTCAGGCCCACCTTAGTCTTCAAGGTGACATCTTTGCTTTTCAGCACTTTAAAGAAGTCCTTTGCAGCAGATTTACCCACTGCAATGCATCATTTGATTTCTTGACTGCTGCTTCCATGGGTGTTAATTGTGGATCCAAGTAAAATGAAATCCTTGACAATTTCAATCTTTTCTCTGTTTATCATGATGTTGCTCATTGGTCCAGTTGTGAGGATTTTTGTTTTCTTTATGTTGTATACTTTATTATGTTGAGGTGCAATCCATCCTGAAGGCTGTGGTCTTTGATCTTCATTAGTAAGTGCTTTAAGTCCTCTTCACTTTCAGCAAGCAGGGTCATGTCATCTGCACAGCACAGGTTGTTAATGAGTCTTCCTTCAATCCTGATGCCCCGTTCTTCTTCATATAGTCCAGCTTCTTGGATTATTTGTTCGGCATACAGATTGAATAGGTATGGTGAAAGAATGCAACCCTGACCCACACCTTTACTGACTTTAAACCAATCAGTATCCCCTTGTTCTGTCTGAACAACTGCCTCTTGATCTATGTAAAGGTTCCTCATGAGCACAATTAAGTGTTCTGGAATTCTCATTCTTCACAATTTTATCCATAATTTGTTATGATCCACACAGTCAAATGCCTTTGCATAGTCAGTAAAACACAGGTAAACATCCTTCTGGTATTCTCTGCTTTCAGCCAGGATCCATCTGACATCACCAATGATATCCCTGGTTCCACGTCCTCTTTTGAAACTGGCCTGAATTTCTGGCAGTTCCCTGTTGATATACTGCTGCAGCCATTTTTGAATGATCTTCAGCAAAATTTTGTTTGCAAGTAATATTAATGATATTGTTCTGTAATTTCTGGATTCGGTTGGATCACCTTTCTTGGGAATATGCATAAATGTGGATCTCTTCCAGTCTGTTGGCCAGGAAGCTGTCATCTATATTTCTTGGCATAGACGAGTGAGTACCTCCAGCACTGCATCCGTTTGTTGAAACATCTCAGTGGATATTCCATCGATTCCTGGAGCCTTGTTTTTCGCCAATGTCTTCAGAGCAGCTTGGACTTCTTCCTTCAGTACCGTCAGTTCCTGATCATATGCCACCTCTTGAAATGGTTGAACATCGACTAATTCTTTTTGGTATAATGACTCTTGTGTATTCCTTCCATCTTCTTTTGATGCTTCCTGCATCATCTAATATTTTCCCCATAGAACCCTTCACTATTGCAACTCGAGGCTTGAATTTGATTATAGTTAAAAAAAAAAAATCTTGGCTGGGTTGATAAGAGAAAAAAAAATTTGCTCTTTCTTATATTTTAATTTGTATTTCTTTTTCAAATGATTTTGAATATTTTAAAGAGTATTTTGGCCATTTGTATTTCTTTCATGATGTGCATTCCTGTTTATGTGCTTTTGCTTCTGTTCATGCTCACTTTTCTAATTGAATATTAATTTTAAAATATTTTTAGGAGCTCTTTATATATTAAACAGGAGCCCTAGTGTCATAATGATTAAGCGTTCAGCTACTAACCAAAAGGTCCGCAGTTCAAATCCACCAGAGGCTCCTTGGAAACCGTATGGGGCAGTTCTACTCTGTCCTGTAGGGTTGCTATGAATCAGAATTGACTCAATGGAAATTTTTTTTTTAAATATGTTAAGGACTTCAACCCTCTGTCATATCTGCCACACGTAATTTTTCAAGAGGAGATTTTTAAAAAGCATAAAGCTTATTCTACACTATATCATTGTTTGATTCTCATGGAAATATCATGTAATATTAGGTTAAATTGCTAGTTACAGACTGAAGTTAATTAGCTGTGTCCACCAGGGTCCAGTTAGGAGACTGAAACCACCCCCAGTAATTAGAACATGGAAAACTTAATATATAAAGAATTATTAACTAGAAAAAGGGGCTTGACTACTAAAGGATGTAGAGAGAACTCTAAAAAATTCAGAAATAACATATGTAGGGGGCAACTACTAGGGAAAGAATAAACTTGGAGGAGGCCACTCCCCTCCCCCAGGCTGAAATTCAGACTTCTTGGGAGAAGGTGTGGCTGTGGCCCCCTGGATGCTGGAGAAGTTTTCTGAGATGCCACAGGACAATTAGGCAGTGAGGTGTTGGTAAAACTCTCTAGGGTGGGTGCCCGTGAGTCCCCTGAACACCGCTGGCAGCCATTCTCTAAAAGCAAGAAAGAAGAGACCTCCAGAAACAGGAAAAGAAGTCCCTTTCTCTTGTAATATCCCTCCAGTGCCTCTACTGACAAAGCCTAATATGCCAGCTGGCAAAGGAGAAATGTTTACAGGGTCCAGCTTCGGAATCACAAAGCATGACAGAGAAGAGTAGGCTTGGAGCTGAGAGGCAATACATTGATAACTGGAACATTGGCTTAAACAAGCTACAGATTTGTTTCTTTCTCATATCAATGTCTATATCGGCAATCCAGGGCTGATATGGTAGCTCTGCTCCAGGAAGCCCTCCAGGATCCAGATTCCTTTCAACTTCCCCTCCATTATCCCTAGGCTGAGGCCCTTATCTTCATGATCCAAGATGGTAGTCAGAGCTCCAGCAATCAGAGACATGATCTGGACAATTGGATGAAGGAAGGCATGGAAAGAAAAGGGGCAAAGAATGTGTGAGGGGAAGGTTCCCAGGAACTGTCACTTTCATGTATGCTTTCATCTCATTGGCCAGAACTTAGTCATATGGCCACAGAGAGCTATAGGGGAGTCTAAGAGATATTTCTTCTGGAAGGCATGGAATAATATTTTTATTGAGGAAAGATGGAAAACAGATATTGGTGGACAATAAGCAATCTTTGCCACAACAGGCTAAACTTAAATTTGCTGGACCTCTATGAGGAAGCTTTAATCAAAATGATGATAGGCCCACTGCATTACTAAAAGTTAACTAGATACACAAAGTAAGGTCTTAGAGTAAAATCTGATAGGATCTTAGAGCTGGAAGGAACCCTTGAGAACCCTTTTTTATTTTAAGCTTTTCATGTTTCCTTGAGAACCCTGATTACCCAAGGTCAAGTGGATAACTATTGGTATAGCTGGCCGTAGGCCCCAGATTTCCTTTACTCTCTCTGCCTGGTGCGTCTTCCCACTCTGTGCATTGGTTAGGGTCTCCAGTGGACCTTCGTCTTTTAGAATGAGTTATGCATCATTGTAAAGGTAGCTTATGGCTCTTGGAGACATCATTGCACGGCGGAGATATTAAGCCTTATGAGATGTGCCTGGTCCTGGAATCAGGCATGAAAGAAACAAGATTAGAGCCCAAGAATTGCTTCTGACTTTTATAACCCCAACTGCACTGTTCTCTTCATTACTGAGTGGAGCCCTGGTGAGCTAAGGCTTGGGGAACTCAGCAGGTGTGAGATAACAAGTCATATTCTGCTGGAATTAAGCAGTGAAAAGTGCCGTCTTAAGCATAAGTAGTCATTCCCTTTACCAGTCAGAATCTCATACTCCTATTTAGCTAAGGAAATAATGGAAGGGTTTTCTTAGATCAATTATATGTGAGTCAGGGTCCTGGCAAGAAACGGAACTTAACCCCCAGAGATTTCAGATAAAGAGACCTTATGAAGGGACTACATACAGAGCAATAGTGTCACTTAGGGGGTGCAGGGCGTGCAGACCACACTGGGTAACACTGTCAGAGGGGGTGACACCAAAATGACTGTCTATAAAATTTTTATGCAGTGTTTCAGCAGGAACTATTTATTTTTTTTATCAAGATATCCCTGTAGTTACTTAAAACAGCAAAAGATTTTGTTGTAAGCCCAGCTTACGTGTATCAGTATGCCTACAAGGCTAAAACTGTACTCCAATTTTCCGTTTGAACCTTCTAATGCACTCCCTGTCAGAGCTGTCATCACTACCCAATTACAATGATAACTGCAGCATTGGCTTAAATGACAATTACAATGACACTTCAAATCACGTGGTTTCCTCTGTACGCAATACAAGCACGCACTGTTGTTTTTGTTGCTGTCAGTGTTTTTATAGTTGCTGTTTTGTCAAATTTTCTGGTGTTTTAGCTACAATATTGTGGTGATTAGCATGGGGGGATCCCATGAGTTACCGAACGGGATGACACCAACCCTAGTGACACCACTAGGACAGAGACAGAGTTAAGGGAACAAAGAAGGAAGGGTGAGGCACCTGAGACCAGCAACCTTCGAAAGCCATTGCACTCCTTGTGGCTGAAGGAACAAGGGGATGGAGCAGTGCTACTGGAGCTGGAACTGCAGAAGGTGAAGTTTCGGAGGCCGCACCTACTGTTGGAGACGCAGCACCAAAGCAGGGAAGAAACGGCCGGACCTCTCTCTCCTCTTCCCGCTGATCCGCCAGTGTCTCCTGGCTGAACACAACCCGAAGCCAGGGAGCAAGGGGAGTGCAGTTGGCAGGGTCAGCCCTTCTGGACACAGAACAGAGCAGAATAAGTATGTAAAGGCATAACTTTAATCATAGCACAGGCCTTGCCACAGATAATTATTTACATGGACTGAAATATTTTTAGTATCTTTAAAAACATTATGAGTAGCAAATATGTGGCACATAGGATGCCACTCCTCCTCCATGCCAATTGCTCATGGCTCTCTTTCCTGTGGGTCCAAGAAGTCACGTCATAGTGCTCGAAGAAAAGCCACCAGTTGGGTGGGGTCGGCGTATGTCATTGGTTGAATTGTCCCCGTGCCTCCCAATATGTTGAAGGCCTAACTCCTGGTACCTGTGAATGTGACCTTGTTTGGAAATAAGGTCTTTGAAAATGTTATTAGTTAAGTTAATGTGAGATCATACTGACTGGTGTCC
Organism: Loxodonta africana; assembly: GCF_030014295.1. Lineage (NCBI taxonomy): Eukaryota > Metazoa > Chordata > Mammalia > Proboscidea > Elephantidae > Loxodonta > Loxodonta africana. Next base: position 37,407,886 of record NC_087357.1, read on the forward strand.
TCATAAAAAGAGGAGAGACACAGACATAGAGGGAAGATGGCTCTGTGACCACAGAAGCAGAGATTGAAATTATGCTGCCACAACCCAAGGATTGCCTGGGCCTGGAGAAGACGAGGAAGAATCTTCCCATAGAGCCTTCAGAGAGCTCTGCAGACACCTTGATATCAGACTCTGGCCTTCAGAAGTGTGAGAGAATTCATTTCTGTTGTTTTAAGCCACCTTGTCTGTGGTACTTTGTTACGGCAGCTCCAGGAGACTAATACAGCACATGAGATGAAACATATTTGGAGCTGTAAGACTTATGCCCCTACCAATCTGTTGGATAATTTTTCTCCCTAGGAAAGTAGCTGAGCTGGTGTTTTTTGAGCCAAGTGAGCCCTGCTTGTAAAGCCAAGCTGTAGCATGGCTCAGAAATGTATTGGTGCAGCCGTGTTGTGATATGGATGAAGAGGTGAGGCAGGGGCTTCGTTTGCCTTCAGCAAGGTAGCCAAAGCCCAGGCCCCCTCTTGGCTCATTTGCTAAGTGGAGTGATGGCAGCCAAGGTGGGCAGGGCTAGGTGTTCTGACCTACAATCAGCTTTCCGAGTTTCTCTGTAGTACCCATATGTGCGTGGCGCTCTCCTAGGTCCTGATTGCCCTTCAATACGAAGAGCAGTGTGGACTCTCAGATCCTGCGATGGTTCTGGTGTGCACTCTCAGACCCAAGAGTTCAGGCAGTAAGTGGCTTTGAGTAAAAAACCATTATCTGTAACAACTGGATGGTGGGGTATGGCAGTGGCCAGCATGGTATAGGGCGTGGATAGATCTCAACTTATCCCACATTTCCTATCAATTTGTGCTGGCCTTCTTCTGTAGCACCGTGTTGGCCTTCTTCCGTAGCACTGTGTTGAGATGGATTTGGAGGCTTTGTCCAGGGTCAGTGGGTGGGAGAGCCATGATCTATTAGGGATCTGCCTTGGGTGAGAAGGGGTGAGAGGAAAGCCACATGTTTGTTTATCTCATAGTTGCCATCCCTGGTATAGGAAAAGTATAGCTGGGAATCAGCAGACATGGCTTCTAGTTATGATATCTTGAGCAAGTCATTTGACCTTGGACCCCAGTTTCCTCAAAATGAAAACAAGGAGATTGTTCAGACGACCCTCAAACTCTCTCCATCTTAGATATTTCATGATTCAAACTAGTTTTCTTGTCTTCAATGTGAAACATGCAGCAAATCCCATTTGATCCAATTAAAATATTTCCAACTCCCCACTTCTCTCTGCCACATGCTTGAGTAACTAAGCCATCTACTTCCTCAAAGGCCACTTCCCCAGGCTGGAGCAGCTGGAGACCCTGGAGACAGGAGGCCTCCCATACTAAACAGACCCTACCATTTAATCTCAACCAAAAGATCCAGGAGGCGTGATTCACATCGTGCCTCTGTTTCCTCTCCTCTGTCCACGGGCCTGAACCTCTCCCCTCCTGCTCTGCAAACGCGCCTGAATGCAGAGTCCTGAAATTTAGGTTCATGGTTTCAAAGTTCATGGTCCTGAGAATAAACAAAAAAACTATTGTGGTTGGATAGAGCTGTGGACCCCATTAACACCGCCCCATGAATATTTATAGTGTGGAACGACAAAAGAACATAGAGGCCATATTGTATTTCCTAGAACTTTCTTTCCATGGGGTCCTTTCTCTGTGGGTCACTTTAATGTAAGCTTTGCTTATTTAGTTGCACACTTTAAGCCGATTAACTTTTTACTAAAAAAACCCTCCCTGTTTGTTTGTACATACACTCCCTTGACAAAGATTCACAGAAAACGGCTTTAAACTTGTTAAATCCCTCTGCTGGAAACTTGAAGTGAACTAAATGTGTCTCTGGGTAGGATTTCCCTCTAACTCTCACTGCCTCCTTCCCCTCCACCCCACCTCAGCCTCTTTCCTGAGAGAAATTCCAATGGTTCCAAGGCTCCATATTTAGTTCCTCTAATAATCTCTAGGCGGCTCTTAAGGAACATTAGCAAGGCCCTTCCTGAGTGGCTTGTCATTAGCATCGGTACACAGCAGGACCTGGGTGGATTCCCTGTTGTTGTGTGCCACAGAGTTGATTCTGACTGATAGCGACCCTGTAAGATAGAGTAGAATTGCCCCATAGGGTTTCCTAGGCTGTAAATTCCTATGCAAGCAGGTCACCAGGTCTTTACTTCCACAGAGCCACTGAGTGGGTTTGAACCACTCTTCTCTAAAGGACATTGCAATGAAATAAAATGTTAGAGCTGGAAGGACCTTAGAAACCATCTACTCCACCGCTTTCCAAATTTCGAGGTGTATCAGTCACCTGGAGAGGGAGGAGCCTGAATTTAAAATACGTATTCCTGGGCCCTGTCCCTGGAGATTCTGATTTCATAAATTTGGGTTGGGGCTTAGGAATCTGCATACTAACACTCTGCTCAGGTACTTCCAATGTGAGTGATTTGTGGGCCATACTTGGAGAAACACCAGTCTGGTTCAACTGTCTCCTTGTACAGTAAAGAAGGAGCCACAGAAGCAAAAGTCACTTGTCCAAGGTCACATACTGGGACCAGATCCAAACTTCCTTCTCTCCAGTATAGAACCTGTTCACAGCTCCATGCTACTTTGATTTGGGCCTCTGATGTCCCGAGATGCAGCTCTACTGCCTACCTGATGTGATTAGGTCTATACATAGGAAGCTGATGGGTAGATAAACAACCTCTTAGTGCAGCCCTGAGTTGAAAGTGTAGGCATGAGAATCAGAAAGTGAACTGGTTGGTGGAAGTGAAATGAGGTCAGATGGATACCTACTGGAGATTACTCCGGTGGGACAAAATCAAGGCCACCGTTGGTTTTGGAGCGCCAGGGTGGGTCAGGACATGTGGTCAGGGTCTGTCTGCATTCCCACAACCCCAGCAGATGGGGAGGATCAGGGAAGTATCCTTGAGCTGTGTCAGCCTGCCCCGGGCTACTTGCTCTCTGGGCACCAGGAAACCAAGGATCTCAGAGAGGGTACGGTGGCAATAGAAGGTGGCAGCAGAGACAAAGAGGTCCCCTCTGACTGGCTGGCCTGCCGCTTGGCTCTCAGACTCCCCCACTCTGCAGGCCTCAAATCAGGGGACCATTTAATACTTCCAGAATCTCTTATAAGATTCTCAGACTTCAGGGTGGGGAGTAATGTGAAGGACCCTCCAGACTACCCACCTGCCTGTACTGTGTCCTTTCCAAGCACCCCTGTCGTGGTCGTCCAGCCTTTGCCAGGCCAGCAACTCATCTGGTAACAGCTCTTACTGCTGACCCTGAGATCAGCCCCCACCTTGAATCCCAGTTCTAGAAACTTGGTCCTTGTGTGAGGCCGTGAACTAAGGTCTGAGTTCAAGCCCCTTCTCGCTGGTTGTAAACTTGGGCTAGTCATTAACTTCCCTAAGCCTCACTTTCCCCATAAAATGGGGTAACGGTCTTGCCCTCCCTTCCCCTAGGACTTTGATGAAAAGCATTCATTCACACACTCGTTTCATTTATCAGAAATGTTCTCCAGGTCTGTGCGGGGTGCTGGGAGGGAGAATGTGTGCATGGAAGGGCTTGCAACCTGTGAAGTGCGGTACCCAAGTGAGGGACTCCTTGTGACCAAGTTCACCTTGGGTGCTCCACTAGCCCCAGAGTTCTGTTCCCTCTGGCTGGGCCTCCCTCTTTGCACCTGTACAGCCTCTCAGTTCCCCTAGCCTCACATCCTGCCCTGCTTGCTGCCCTCATCTTGGGAACAGCAGTCGGCGTGACTGGGTCCCCCCACTTCAGCCAGCCCCACCTCATTGGGCTTCATTTGCTCATGCCCTGGCAGTGCCTTGCTGTTTCTCATCTCTGAGCCTTGGCACATCTTCCCAAAAGCCAGCGTGCTCTTTCTTTTTGGTATATGCCTCCAGACTTCTGCTCACTTGTCACCCTCCTGCCCAAGTGTCACCCCCCCTTTGAGGCCTTCTCTGATTTCACCCCCGAAGCTCCTCCTCTCCATGCTTCCATTCCTTACTAAGCAGTGTGGGTCTCTGGGAGGCAAAGATAAATAGCAATTAAGACTTAGAATTGAGAGGGGGCCTGGAACAAGTTACCTAATTTCTCTGAATCTACTTTCCTCATCCAAAAAATGGGTGTGATGATGCATATTGCACAGGGTCATTGTTGTTGTAAGGGTTTGAAGAGTCCCTAGAACGTAGTGAGTGCTGTATGCTTCTGCTGTAGACAGGAAAAAGGCCAACAAGGCAAGATGCTGTGTTGTGGAAGGACGGGGATGGAGCTGCAGTGATGGGGCCTTTCCCAGTGTGGCTCAGACCATGGTCATCTTCTGTGGCCTTGAGGGTCAGGCACACACATGGAATCAGATGGGTAGCATCCATAACTTTAGAGACCATCATGTACTTTACAGATCCTTATTGTTGTTATTACAGTAACGTGCTGATCTGGCTCTTATCAGCTTTGAGAGCCAATCGTGGACATCTCTTCCCAGCTCCATGCTCACTGACCTTAAAGTCAGCCATCGTGGGAGTGTTTAGACCACAGAAACCAGCAAATGCTACAAACCAGGGCTCTCCTTGTCTGTCTCCCAGCCAAGTGTTAAACATCAGCACACTGTGGATTATATACCATTGGAAAATATTTCTTTTAAAATTAGTCACCTTTTATAGTTCCAGGTTTATTATATAATAGCTTTAAAATTGTATTTGACTATTTTATACAGTTTTCTATTTTTGATTTCTGAAAAGTGTTTTCCCTAATACATTTAATAATCTATCCCTGAAATGAAATGTACTAACCAAAGCTTGAAAACAAAACACCACCACCACCTGGTGGCAACTCTCTAAATTGCAGGTTGAAGTTCCAATGGAGTAAGGCAAGATCGGAACAGAGGACATTTTCATCGATAAGCATTTTAGGTGCTTTTTTTTTTTTTTTATGGCCTATGTTTACGAGAAGAATTTTGCCGAAGATCATTCAAAAGTGGCTGCAGCAGTACATCAACAGGGAACTGCAAGAAATTCAAGCTGCATTCAGAAGAGGATGTGGAACAAGGGATATTGTTCATGTCGGATGGGTCTTCTCTGAAAACAGAGAATACCGGAAAGATGTTTACCTGTGTTTTATTGACTGTGCAAAGGCATTCGACTGTGTAGATCATAACAAATTATGGTAACATTGTGAATAATGGGAATTCCAGAACACTAAATTGTGCTAATGAGGAACTTGTACATAGACAAAGTGGCAGTCAGTCATTCAAACAAAACAAGGAGGTACTGCATGGTTTAAAATCAGGAAAGATGTGCATCAGTGTTGTTTCCTTTCACCATACTTATTCAATCTCTATGCTGAGCAAATAATCTGAGAAGCTGGACTATAAGAAGAAGAATGCAGCATCAGGATCGGAGGAAGACTCAGTAACAACCTGTGATATGCAGAAGAGAATAGAATCGCCCTATAGGGTTTCCAAGGAGCAGCTGGTGGATTCGAACTGCCAACCTTTTCATTAGCAGCTGAGCTCTTAACCACTGTGCCACAAGGGCTACCATATTAGAAAGCTCAGATATAGAACATTTTCGCCATTGCAGAACATTCTATGGGACAGCACACAGAGGCTTACTGTTGCACATTATTTTTTCTTATTTTTTTTTTTTATTATTATTACTGTGTCTTATTACTTTGGATCACTTTTCAGTTTATTCTTTTAGGTCTTTTAGTTTCTTTAATACCAAACTTCTGGTTTATTTTCTGCAGCAATATTGCCCTGATTCCCTCACTAAAGATGAAAGCAGGGATGGCAAGTACATGCCTTGAGGATTGCTAATTCCCCTCACGCCCATGACAGACATCATTAATTGGTCACTCTGTGGTTCCCTGGATGGTGGTCAGCTTTTGAAATTTTTCCTCTTAGTACTCTGCTCTTCTCTTTGTAGACACAAATTTAAGTACAACAGGGTAAGTAAGGGTGGGGAGATACATTAGGACCAGAGTGATGAAGGCATCCAGGAAAGGGCCCTATCTTCTCACTTGAGGTCAACAAGTCCTGAGAATCCTGCCTTATTATAGCATCCTTCAGTGACATTCCTTCAGTTCTGACCCTACTGTTATCACCTGAGTTTAGTACCACATAATTGAGGACTTCTGTGTACCTGGGTGGAGCCCTAGTGGTGCAGTGGTTAAGAGCTCTGGCTGCTAATCAAAAGGTCAGCAGATGGAATCCACCAGCGGCTCCTTGGAAACCCTGTGGGGCAGCTCTGCTCTGTGCTATAGGGTTGCTATGAGTCGGAATTGACTAGAAGGCTTTTTTTTTTTTTTTTTTTAATGTACTTGGCTTTCTTTCTATTCTATTCTCTTTTCAGACTTACGGCACTCTCGGATTCATCGCCATAAACAGTGCTTTCATCCTGAAGAATGTAGTGTGTCATTGTGAATATTTAGAAATCTCAGATTTTATTTACGGTTGTTTTGGTTTCTAAAATGAATGTAAGAATTATCAAAACCTATTTCTTTCTTAAGCTTTTAAATCCTACTTACAAATCTTGTTTATGTATCCAGAAGATTCTAATCATCACTTTCAAGGGGCTTTTACTGCTTCATTTGTCAAACTAACAAACCATCTGTCTTTGATTTCTCAAATAATTCTTACAAATCTAATAAATTTAACTTGCAAATATGATAAATCTTTGATCCTTTAAAACGTTCTCCAATACTGTTCATAAATGTGGAAAGATTTAAAGTTAAAATCATACCTTAATATATTATTAACATTAATTAAAAAAAAATGAAATCACAAGACCCACTACTTACTCTGGAAAGTCCAATTCTCTCAAATCCAACACCAAGAACTATTAATAGTAAGGATTTGGTTCTCTTAAGTATTTTCACACTTAGGTCTCTAAATCCATGATGTTAAAAGGCAACTCCCAAGGAACTTCCCAAATGATTTTGAGGTTACCCTCCTAAGTAGTTTTTGGGGTTGCCCTTTCCCCGTGTGGAAGTTTCTGGATGGCAGAGAGACTTCTGAGTCCTGTTTTGAGTTGTTCTGTCATTGCCTCTAGGTGGGCGGCCTCATGGCCTGGGTTCCCCAGATTCAGGTTACACGTCCCCCTATTCTTCTGTCTACTTGCTCTGCCAGGCTGCAACATCACTTCATCCAATTTTGCATTTCTACTGCTTTTAAAAATGTTAAGTGTCTTCCCAAGTAGCTTTAAAGACCTTTATACTTGAAGAAAGTCTGAGTTGCTTTCATAGTCTCCCTGTTTGTTAGGGCCACAATTCTTCTTGACATTAAAATGACATCTGATTGAATTCTGGAGTTCTTTTCATGGCTTTGCCTGACTGTGTGGTCACAGTGACCAAGGACAGTCTCCTGAGGATTTCCACTCCATATTTACCACGGGGAAGGGGACAAGTTATTAAACTCCCTGACCCTCAGTTTATGGAAATAAAAATACCCAGTTGGGTTTTGTGACGATTACATAAGATAATGTGTGTGAGGTCTTACTGAATCCCTGGACCTTAATAAGTGCCTGAAGAACAGCATTATTGCTGTTACCACGCTGGAGTCCAAGAACATCCATTCAATCATTCATTCATGCATTTACTCAACAGGTATTTTTTGAGCTTGTTTCTGAGAATTGCAGTGGAGGTAGGGGGGACAAGGATGAACAAGACTTAGTTCCTGCCCTTGAGGAATTAACAGTATGGGGGGAGATGGACGCCTGTCTTAGTCATCTAGTACTGCTATAACAGAAATATCACAAGTGGATGGCTTTAACAAAGAGAAATTTGTTTTCACACAGTCTAGTAGGTTACAAGTCCAAATTCAGGGTGTCAGCTCCAGGGGAAGGCTTTCTCTCTTTGTCGGCTATGGGGGAAGGTCCTTGTCCTCAATCCTCCCCTGGTTAAGGAACTTCTCAGGCACAGGGACCCCGGGTCCAAAGGATGTGCTCTGCTCCTGGTGTTGCTTTCTTGGTGGTATGAGGCCTCCAACTCTGTGCTTGCTTCCCTTTCCTTTTATCTCTTCAGAGATAAAAGGTGGTACAGGCCACACCCCAGGGAAACTCCCCTTACATTGGATCGGGGGGTGACCTGAGTAAGGGTGGTGTTACAATTCCACCCTAATCCTCTTAACATAAAATTACAATCACAAAATGGAGGACAACCACACAATATTGGGAATTATGGCCTAACCAAGTTGAGACATATTTTTGGGGGAACATAATTCAATCCATGACAACACCTAAACAGGGATACCAGGAAAGAGAGATCAGAGCTGTAACTCAGGTTTGGACAAAGGCCCAAGGGCATTCGGAGAGAGAAGACACTACAAGGCTCCTAAACAGCTCTACCACCTAATGAGTCAGCCTCAATCGGGTTTGGAATTTAATTAAGCAGCCAGAGGTCAATGTTGTTTGGGGAAAAATTGCCATACTTAGTATCGGCAGGTAAGATCAAAAAAGTCTTCCAAAATAAAACTTTTAGAAATATATAACAGTGATGGTTGTACACCATGGTTGTTATGGGTTAAATTATGTCCCCTCAAAATTATATGTTGAAATCCTAACCCCTGTATCTATTTGGAAATAGGGTTTTTCTTTTGCTATGTTGATGAAGTCATACTGGAGTAGAGTGGGTTCTAAACCTAATCCCTTGTGGATGGTGTCAGACACAGAAAGACAGACACACAGACACACACGGGAGAAGATGCCATATGATGATGGAGGTAGATGCATCTATAAGCAGCAAAGGAACACCAAGGATTGCCAGCAATCACAGAAACTAGGAGAGAGGCCCACAGAAGGAACTGACACGGCTGAGAACTGGATTTGGACTTTTAGGCTCCAGAACTGTGAGAAATTTCTGTTCTTTAAAGCTACACACTAAGCCGTATTTTGTTAGGACAGCACTAGGTAACTAAAACAATGGTGAATGTAGTTTATGTCACTGAATTGTGCACTTAAAAATAGTTAAGATGGCAAACATTTTGTTATATATATTTCACTGCGATGAAATAAAAAAGTCTTCCAGAAGACTTTCACATCTACATGCCTTGTCCTACCAATGAAATGACCCATTCCTGGGGGTCTTGGGGTGGGTGGAGGTGCTGGTCATGTTTTTTTGTTTTTTTCTGGTTCAATATTTCTCAAAATGTGGCTCAGGGAACCTCTGGCATCAGGTTCACTTGAGATGCTATTTAAAACACAAGTGCCTTACCTCTACTCCAGAACCACTGAATCAGGAACTCTCTCTTTCTCTCTCTCTCTCCCTATGTATGTGTGTGTGTGTGGTGCAAGGATGTTGGGACTGAATACTAATGTCTGAAAACCACTTGCATGAGCTCTGTAAGCACTGTGCTGTATTAACCAGTGACCATAATAGAAAGGTGAAACATATACCCACATTGCCACCCAGATATGAAAGAAAATGCAGCTTCTTTTTTTATTGACCTAAGTTTTCTCTAATAAGCACCTGAAGGATATTCACATTTTTATTGTTATTACCTCTGGAGTCCAAGAACACTCCATCCATCCATCCATCCATCCATCCATCCATCCATCCATCCATCCATCCATCCATCCATCCATCCCGCAACAAGCATTTTATGCAGGGTGTGGGGAGAGGTGGGAGAGGTCAGGATTTAGATTTATCAAGGGATAAAATTCCAGTATCTTCCTATTTAAGTTTATCTTTTGGGTTATCCAGGACTCTTTGGAATAAATTTTCAAGTTTTCCCATTTTCTCACCCTCCCCCTGCTCTTTTCTGGGACAAAATCTGTTTGTACTGGGCCTACGGGTTAGGACTGATGTGACCTCCTGGGATCCATCATAAGAGCCCTCAGATCTATGAGTCATCATCTGGGCCCACCCTGGTCTGTATTGGGAGGTGGGGTGGGGGGCTATCTGGCTCCTGGCTCCTAGGCCCTGGTGGTGCCCACTAAGGGATGTCTAGTCATCTCTGGTATTCCAGGGCGATGTGCTGGCACTGGCTGGTGAAGCCTGAACTCTTGACCATTTGGTTCTGTGAATAAATCCTACTTTGTGGCTTTTCACCCTAGCCTCAGAGCTCTGCTGGTCTACTGGCCCTCTCAGCCCCTCTGCATGTCTCCCTGGGCACATGGGGGTGTCTGGAGCGCAAATACATCAGGTGGGGATCTTCGGAAGTGCGCTCCAGGCCATGTCTCTGGACACCACCCTCCACCAAGTCTGTACAGTTGCCCCTGTGTGTGGTAGATAAGGTGGCTTCTCACAGACTTGGAACCACACCCTGTTCTGGCCTATGCCTTGGCAAGTTGACTAGCAGTCTGATGTGCCTAGGCTCTCTCACACCTCTCTGGATACTTCTCCCACACCGTCCTCTCCTGCTGTCTTACAGGGAGGGCTTTCTCTTGTTTCTCCTTCCTGCCTGATGGGACTCTTCCTAGGTCCTTCCTAACTTTCTAGCGCCATAATGGTGGAATGGCTGCAGGGAATGGGACTTTATGTGTTGAAAAATTCATCAGTTTAATGTCTTCAAAATATTTTCATTGTTTCAAACGGAAGGAGATATGGTTAGTGGACAGGTGGCTGGGAAGTAATTTGACCCTGCTTCAGGCACTGAACTTCCACAAATAGAATTTGAAGCAAATTCCCCTTTCACTAATTTATCAATAAGTATTTTCCAAGCATTGACTAGACACTGTTCTAGGTACTGGAGTTACTGTAGTGAACAAAGAAGATAACAGTCTTTGCTCACTGAATGCATTTCCTGGTGGTGTCTTTGGTCCTTAGTTTTATGGTAGCATCCTGATCAGGGTGGTTATTTGACCTCAATTTTGTACATAATACATTTTTACTCTCGTTTTGGGAGTGGCATGGTGACTGTCTCCCACAGCATGAAGAGCTAAAGGGCTGTCCTCATTTCCTGACATAACCATAGCCTGTTAGACTGAGACAAGTGACCATTCCTGCAGGAGAATGTGTCTTCATGTTGGGGTGTAAAAAACCCTCAGGAGCCCTGGTGACACAACTGTTAAGTGCTTGGCTGCTAACTGAAGAGTTGGCAGTTCGAACCCACCCAGCAGCTCTGCGAGAGAAAGACCTGGTGATCTGCTTCTGTAAAAATTACAGTCTAGAAAACCCCATGGGGCAGTTCTTCTTTGTCACACGAGGTCACTATGAGTATGAATTGGCTTGATAGCACACAACAACAACAACAACAACAAAGTACCCTTAAAGAGGGGCTGAGAAGCTCTGCTGGGCCTCAGATTCCTTCCTTCATTCATTCAATATGTATTTCCTGTGCCCCTGCTGTGTGCCAAGTGCTGAGGATAGAACAATAGACTAGGCAGACCCAGTCCTTGCCTTCATGCAACCGGAAGGACAGAGGTTAAACTTGAATATTAACTAACTTCAATTTTGGTGATATCTCAAAGGAGAAGTTCAAGGTAGAATGGCTCTGTTTATTGAGAGTATAGCACCATCTCTCAGCTCAGGACTGCTCAGGTGTGGGAGAACCTTCTGGAACAAGGGGACCTTCCAGGCCATTCAGGAGAAGCTGACATGAAATATCTTTGGAAAAAAAAAAAAGAGGCACAGGCTCTTCCTGGGAAGGCTCTTTCAGAAATGTCTCCCCTTGCAACTTGATGCTGCCTTCAGAGATCCGTATGGTGCCAACAGAGCCCTGCCCTCTTGGGCCATGAGCCCAGCCAGAGGCTCTGGTGGCATCTGTGTGATCTCTTAGGTTGCTAACAGAGCCCTGACTAAGTGCCTGGCTAAAAAAATGCTTCCTTCCTGCCTGCCTTCCTGCCTTCCTTCCTCAGCTGGCAGTTTAACGTACCCTTTTCTCAGAGGAGGAACCTTAAAGCAAAGTAGATACTGTGTTGACATGAAGGTATGACATCTGAGGAGTCTCTAACTCCTCAAGTAGTATCATCTGTCTCCAAGCAGGCTTCTGAGCTTTTTCATGCATTCTTCTGCAGTGTATGGAGACTACTGAAGGAAATACGTTATAAGAAGCTCGTTGTGTCAGGAGTCTGGGTACTGGCTCTCCACAGTTGCCTTAGGCTTATTTAGAATGTCAAAGGCCGGTTCTTTCCCCTTTTTATAGGGATTTTCACTTCTGGCTCCCAGATGCACGTGGGCAGATTCTGCTGGATGGTTCGGACTAAAGTGTACTGAGAATCGTTCTGGACTGGAGCCTTGGCTCTGCCTGATTAATTGCCGTGTGACCTTGAGCAAATCACCCAGTCTCCTTGGACAACATGTTCATGAGAGGGTGAGACTCGAGATGACATTCTGATTCTGGGGCACTACGTGAGTCTGGTTGGAAGCCTGTCACTCCGAGTCTGATATAGGTGACTTCCCGGGCCCAGAGGAGTGCTGAGAAAATCATTCTATGCAGGTGGAGTCCTCTCTTAGTAGTGGGCAGGCAGCCTTCTTGGACTGTGTCTTTGAGGGGGACTATCTCTAGGATTCTGAAAACCAAGATGGGTGTAGAACAGCAGGGCCGAGTTTGGGATCCAGACCTCAAGATCAGTTGCTTCCAGTATCACAGGATGAGACACTAGGCTGGGTGTGGGAAGGGCCTCTCTGGGCCTGGAGGTGGGATAGAGTCCAGTGTAGGCCACATGGTCTTCCCTGCATGGCCTGCACCCTCTTGTGGCTGCTGTGGGTAAGGGATGCCCTGGGCCGGATGATTGGGGTCATACATGTTAAGAACATTCATTCTATCACTTGGCCTCGCCGCACATCACCATTAACATGGGTCTTCAATTTTCAAAAGTTATATTTGACCTCTGCTGTAAAGCACCTACTGTGTGTCAAGAACAGGGCATGGTTCTTTATTGCTCCACAAATTACAGTCTTTTCTCTCAAAGACCATATAGTCTGTTGAAGAAATAGACATGTATGAGGCTGTGTGTGTGTATGTATGTATGTGTGTGTGTATATATATACATATACATATACATATACATATACATATACATATACATATACATATACATATACATATACATATACATATACATATACATATACATATACATATACATATACATATACATATACATATACATATACATATACATATACATATACATGATCTCATTTAATTTCCTCAACAACTCTTCAGAATAGGCGGATTATCTCTATTTACAGATGAATCATTTATGGCTCAGTGAGGTTGAGTAATTTGTCCAAGGTTACAGAGCTAGTAAGTCCCAGAGCAAGAATGTGGACTCAGATTTTTCTTCAGAGCTTGTCTGTATCAGCCAGTATAGTCTAGACTGTACAATGATAACAAACAACCCCCCAGTCTCAGTAGCTTATGACCACAAAGGTTTATTTGTCATGTTACATGTTCATCCTATATCTCCACATCAGTCCTCACTCTATGTCACAGCCTGATGGAGCAGCCTTTTTCAGGGAACATTGTTTGTCTTGTGACTAAGGGAAAAGAGAACATAGAAAACCATGTTCTGGATTCTAAAGCTTCTGCTTGGAAGTGACACCTGTCACTTCCCCTCACTTTTACTAGCTGGAGAGAATTACACTGCAAAGCTTGACATGAGTGAAATAAACCAAAACCCTTTGCCAGTGAATTGATTCTGACTCATAGCGTCCCTACAGGCTAGGGTAGAACTGCCCCATATGGTTTCCAAGGAGCGCCTGTTGGATTCGAACTGCTGACCTACTTGGTTAGCAGCCATAGCTCTTAACCACCATGCCACCGGGGTTTCCGTGAGTGAAATAAAGAAAAAAAAAAAATTTTTTTTTTTTAAATAGAGAGGTATAATTGTTACTGAGGGAGGAGCAGCAAAAAAATGGGAACAATAGACTCCGCCATAGGTCTTTTCCCCTCCGGTCACAGATATTTGCTTTCGGTATCCTCCCATGTATGGATATATTTCTTCTTCCCCAGGGGAGACCCCCAAAGTCCTATCCAGCCCTGGCAGCAGACACAAAGCTTAGGGTGTTATGAAAGTCTCTATATGGAATAAGGATGTGGCTCCTCATTCATTAAAAAAAGAAAAGAAATATATCTCTTTGCCCCCACATGTATACTCAGCACACAATGATGGATCAGGGACAGGACAACTGTAACAAACACTTGCGTTTGGAAAGGGGAAGAATGAGAGATACAGCAATCACTGGTATACAAAAACCCATAGAAATTCTGATCAGGCTGGACAGATGTGTGAGGGGCCTCTAGGATGGGCAATGTTCTTGATTTGATTAAGCCCTGATTCTGTCTCCTCCGTGACCCTGGGGCCACACTCTGGGCGGTCCTATCCTTCCTTTCCATATTCTCATTGTCCACATCTGAAGAGGACATTGAAGAATATGTCCTCCTCAGGAGCAGCTCTTTGAGGTTGTTTCCTTCCCATAGAAGGTTGGGTGCCCAAGTGTCATTTTGGGCTCAAAAAGTTACATTCTCTTGTAATCTAGCTAGTGGCTCTTTTGGAACCGTATTTTCCAAAAAGTTAGTCATTTCTTGGAGTCCCTGGGTTGTGCAATGGTTAACACACTTGGCTGCTAACTGAAATGTTGGCGGTTTGACTCTACCCAGAGGCACCTTGGAGGAAAGACTTGGTGATCTGCTTCAGAAAAATCATTGAAAACCATTTGAGAACCATTGAAAACCCTATGGAGCACAGTTCTACTCTGACACATATGGGGTTGCCATGAGTTGGAACTAACTCACCTTGAGGGAAACTGCTAATTATTTCTTATTTATTTGACTTGGCTCCATGTGCAATAGCCACACCTACAATCATTTTCTAGGCATGCATCTCTCCCTCCAGACTTAGTTGCTGGTACCTTGAGCTTGAAGGAGCCCTGGTGATACAATGGTTAAGCATTTGGCTGCAAACCAGAAGGTTGGAGGTTTCAACCCATCAGTTGCCCTGTGGGAGCAAGATGTGGCAGTCTGCTTGCACAAAGATTACAGCCTTGGAACATCTATGGGGCAGTTCTACTCTGTTCTAGAAGGCTGCTATGAGTTGGAATTGACTTGACAGCAGTGCATTTTGTTTGGGTTTTGGTTTAGCCTCCTTTATCTGCACTTTTTCATGTGCTGGGCACCAGCTTGATCGGTCCTGGCCACAGGATGAAGTTTTTTCAACAGATTTTATTGAAGTGTAATTAACATACTGTAAAAATCACCTATTGTATGTGAACAGTTTGATGATTCTTGTAAATTTATAGTTGTGCGATCATCACCACAATACAGTTTTAGAACATTCCCATCACCCCTAAAAGTTCCTCGTGCCCATTTGCAGTTAAGCCTTGATACCACCTTCAGCCCTAGACAACCATTAATGTGCTTTCTATCTCTGTGAATTTGCCGTTTCTAGACATTTCACGTTTGCTATATGGGTGGCACAAATGGTTAAGTGCTTAACTACTAGCGGAAGGGTTGGTGGTTCGAATCTACCCAGAGGTTCCTCAGGAGACAGGCCTGGTGATCTGCTTCCGAAAGGTCACAGCCTTGAAAACCCTGTAGGGCAGACCTACTCTGCACGTACGGGGTCGCCATGAGTTGATATCAACTGGATGCCAACTAGCAATAACAGACATTTCATAAATAGAGTCATATAATATGTAGTCTTTGTCATCTGGCTTTTTTCACGTTTTTGAGGTTCATACATGTTATAGCATGTATCAGTAGTTCCTTTCAGTTGCTGAATAGTGTTCCATTGTACTAGATTTTGTTTATCCATTTGCCAGCTGGTAGACATTTAGGTGGTTTCCAGTTTGGGGCTATCATGAAAAATGCTGCTTTGAACATCTGAGTACATGTCTTTGTGTGGACATGTTTTCATTTCTCTTGAGGGAGAAGCTTAGGAGTGGAATTGCTGGTTCTCGTGGTAAGTTTCAGGGGGTAGTGTTGGTTCAGTGGTAGAATTCTCAGCTTCCATGCCAGAGACCTGGGACTGATTCTCAGCCAGTGCACCTCAGCACAGCCACTCCCCACCTATCGGTGAAAGCTTACATGCTGCTATGATGTTCAACAGATTTCAGCAGAGCTTACAGACTAAGATAGACTAGGAAGAAAGGCCCGGTGATCTACTTCTGAAAAATCAGCCAACAAAACCCCTGTGGGTCACAAAAGTCCAATCCTGTTGTGCATGGGTTCACCATGAGATGGAAGCTGACTTGACAGCAGCTCACGGCAACAGCAGTGATAAGTTTAACTTTGCAAGAAACTGTTTTCCGTAGTGATTGCACCATTTTACCTTCCCACTAGCAATGTATGAGGGTTCTCATTTCTCCATATCACACAGCTGAATTTTTATCAGTTTCTGTCACTCTGAGACCTTCTCAGTTTTCTGAGAAGGTCGCCTCTTCCAACTCTTCCAGGCCTCGAATCTGGACTCTCTCTATTCCTTTTCATTCTCACTTACAAATCGGCCGGTTCTTTTTGAGCCCATTTCTTTCTTGTAGTACCTCGTCAAACACACCTATTAGCAACCAAGGCATGCTACTAACATTCTGACTCTCAATATCTTCACTTAAAACTGGAGGCTCATTCAGTTCATTGTTGCCTTCCAGTTAACCCATTCAAGAGTTTTACCAAGTCCGTCATCACTGCATAACACAGATCACCTCCTTCCAGCCTTCAGTAACAGCTTCCTTGCCATTCACTACCTGAACCAAAGCCAATGGATTTTTGTTACGTTAGCATATCACTTCTGATACCAATCTCTGTATTAGTCAGGATAAAGAGGAGCCCCTGGGTGATGCAAATGGTTAATGTGTTCAACTGCTAACCAAAAGTTTGGAGGTTCAAGTTTGCCCAGAGGCATCTTGGAAGGAAGGCCTGGCAGTCTATTTCTGGAAAATCTGTCATTGAAAACCCTGTGGCACAGTTCTATTCTGATGCTTGTGGGATCTCCACGAGTCAGAATCAACTCCATGGAACCTTTTTTTTAATTTGGAACATAGCTTGTCTTCTGGGAAAGGAAAACGAGGACATCGTGAATTAACTTTCCTCTCACTTTCAATTGGTTAGAGCAAGTCATGTGGTCAATCCTGATATCAATGGGCCAGAGATATATAATCTTCCTTCAGGAAAGGGCAGCAAATATTGTGAACAATAATATAATTTATCACAGTATTTTTTTTTAATATCCTGGAGACTGAAGAAGAGAGAAACCATTGTCTATATGTGGTGATTTTTTTTTTAATTGTACTTTAGATGAAGGTTTACAGAACAAACTAGTTTCTCATCAAACAGTTAGTACACACATTGTTGTATGACATTGGTTAACACCCCCACGACATGTCAACACTCTCCCTTTTCAACCCTGAGTTCCCTATTGCCAGCTTTCCTATTCCCTCCTGCCTTCCAGTCCTTGCCCCAGGGCTGGTGTGCCCCTTTAGTCTTGTTTTGTTCCATGGGCCTGTTCAATCTTTGGCTGAAGGGTGAACCTCAGGAGTGACCTCATTACTGAGCTGAAAGGGTGTCCAGGGGCCATACTCTCAGGGTTTCTCCAGTCTCTGTCAGGCCAGCAAGTCTGATCATTCTTTTTCAGTTAGAATTTTGTTCTGCGTTTTTCTCCAGCTGTGTCTGGGACTGTATGTGGTGGTTTTGCCCAGAGCTGCCTAGAACTAAGATGAGATGAGACGACCTTTAAAAATACCTTATGGACCTAGCTCTTCAATTTTCTTGGAGGTTGGGCCCCAGCCCTGTGGCACAGAATCTGTTGTTACTCTTTCTCTACCAGCCCAAATTCTTAAGCAAAGTGGGAAATTTGATTAGGTGGACTGTCTTTTCTAGCATTTGCTACCCAACCCTCAGAGCCCTTTGGGACATTAGTAAATCCACTTTCTTGACTTCCAGCTTGAATTGACCTGCTTATGTTCTTTCCTCCCAGCTGTCTTTTGGGGAGACATTGCTTTAGATGAAGATGACCTGAAGTTATTTCACATTGACAAGGCCAGAGACTGGGCCAAGCAGCCAATGGAAAAAATGGAACCTAGCACAGGTAACACACCCCCTTTCCCTGCCCCAGATGTTGTGCAGTATTCTGTTGTATAAATGTAATTGAGTTTATTCATTCTTCTGTTCGCAGACATTCGGGCAGTTTAATTTTTGGCTATTATAGATAAAGCTGCTATGGACATCCTTGTACATATCTTTTGGTGGACACAAGCTCTTTTTTATACTGGGTATACACCTAGGAGTAGAATTGCTGGGTAACAGGATATGCGTAAGTTTAGCTTTAGTAGATACTGTTAAACAGATTTCCAAAGTGGTTGTACCAGTTTACACTCTGTGTGGTACAGTTTTACAAAGTGGTTATACTCGTTTACACTGTGTGTGGTACAGTTTTGATCTGGAAAGCAGGAGTGGCATCCATGCGGGATCCACTAAGGCCTTTTGGGTCTCAGTGTCCCTGGCTTGGGGACCTCACTCATACCCTCTGGGCCTACATTGCATCTACCATTATGAATGCCCAAGGTTGCCCCTATTTGCTGTCCTTGGGGGATCCACCATGGCACAGCTGGGGGGCCCAGGGTTGGCAAATGTGAGTAAGAGATACCAGAGAGAGGCTGGGCAGTGGTCAGCTGCTATGCTATCTGTGTGCCCAGCTGCTGGAGAGGCCAGTTGACTGCTGGGAAGGTTCCCTGAGGATGTTGCAGTGAAAAGAATCCTAATAGCCCTTCCTCTGCCTCCCTCAGGGCAGACATGATCAGCCTTGGGGTCGAAGAACTCGAGTGCCTGCCTTCTCTTTCCTAGTCCCCTGTGAGCTGATAGAGGATAGAGCCTACGTCATAGTCAGAGTTGGGTACTCCAGAGGTAGACCAGCACCTTGTAGCTAGAAGGCACTAGCCAACACTGGTGGAGAGGAAAGAAGGAAGAAGTAGACCCTGGCACCATCTTGCGGAGCCTGAGAAGAGAGCAAGAGCTCTAACGAGGCTTTGCTCCTGGAAGGATGGTTAAAGCATTGGTTACAGTCACAGGCTTTAGGGTCAGACTGCCTGGACTTGAGTCCTTGACCTGTGTGTTGGAAACTCTGGGCCTCAGTTTCTTCATCCATCAAATGGGAATAGTAATAATCCTTACCTCAGAGAAAAGCTGTGAGGACAAAAGGAGAGAATATGTGTAAAGTGCTTAGCACAGTGCCCCATTACCCATTGCCATTGAGATGATTCCAACTCATAGTGACCCTATAGGCAGAGTAGAACTGCCCATAGGGTTTACAAGGAGTGGCTAGTGGATTTGAAGTGCTCACGTTTTGGTTAGTAGCCAAGCTCTTAACAATTGTACCGCCAGGGCTCCAGCACAGTGCCAAGCACATAACAAGTGCTCAATAAATATCAATTTTGCCTCCTCCTCCTTCTGTTTTTCCGCTTCCTCCCATCTTCTTCCTCCTCATTATTATTAGTATTTTGAGAGAGGACACTGACCTGGGAGGATGTAAGTCTGAAGTGGAGAGTGGAGGAAATACACTATGTGCTGGAGTGAATGTCGGGTGCTTGGGAATGGAGACTTTGAAAACATGGACCTGATGTTTCCTTCTTCCCAAGCTTGCTCGCTCTCTCTGTATCTCTGTGTGTGTGTTTTCCGGTGTGTTTTTATGGCAAGGTGATTTTTATCTGGATCACTTTTCTCTGAGGGCCAATTGTACTTTGCATCTATCTAGAATAGCTGTTTTATTTTCAGGATGGGAATATTTTTTATTGTTTTTGCTGATTAAACTAATACTGCTAGTTGTTAAAAAAAAAAAAAAGCCAATAGCTCAAAATGTACAAAGTGGAAAGTGAAAATGCCTTGTTATTCCAGCCCCAGAGACCCCCATCATTATCTGCCGGATTTCTTCCAGTCTTAATGGGCTTGGGTGGTGTGCACACATAGATTTTAAAAACATAAAAGGGATTTTATTTGACATGCTCTCGTGCAACTTATGGTTTTCACTTCACAGTGTATCAGAGGCATCTTTTCATGCCATGTATTGTGGTTCATCTTAGTCTTTTATACCAGTAGTGGTTCAATATGCAACTTGGTCATAATTAATCTAACCAATTCCTCACAGGGGAGCCCTCGTGTGCTCAGCTGTTAACCAAAATGACAGCAGTTCAAACCCACCAGCCACTTCTCAGGAGAAAGATGTGGCAGTCCGCTTCCGTACAGATTACAGCCTTGGAAACCCTATGGGGCAGTTCTACTCTGTCTTATACGGTCTCTATGAGTCAGAATCGACTCGACGGCAATGCGCTTAGTTTTGGTTTTAATCCCTTACAGGTAGGCATGAACGTTATTCCCCCCTCCTTTTGTAAAAAATTTTATTCCTGTTATAAACAATTATGCCATGAGCAACTTTAGTAGATAGATCTTTAAACATTTGGTCTGTTTAAACATTTGCTTTGTTTAAAAATATTTTTCTGTGGTAAAAATATTTTTTAAAAATTTACCATTTTAACCATTTTTTAGCAGTTTTTTAAATTTTATTGTGGTTATATATATATAATGAAACATTTGCCATTTCAAACATTTTTAAGTTTACAATTCAGTGACATTAATTACATTCATCATCTTGTGCAATCGTCACCACTATTTCCAAAAGGTTTTCATCACCCCAACAGAAAGTCAGCACGCCATTGAGCAATAACTACCCATTTCCCCCTTCCCCAGACCCTGGTAGCCGTTAATCTACTTTCGTCTCTATGCCTTTGCCTGTTCTAGATATTTCATATAAGTGGGGTCGTGTACTTGTCCGTTTGTCTGACTTACTTCACTCAGCATGACGTTTCCAAGATTCATCCTCATTGTAGCATGTATCAGAACGTCATTCCTTTTTAAGGCTGAATGATGTTGTATGGATACGCCACCGTTTGTTGACACATTCGTCTGTTGATGGACGCTTGGTGTGTTTCCACCTTTTGGCTGTTGTGAATAATGCCCAAATGAATGTTGATGTACATATATCTGTTTGAGTCGCTGCTTCCAGTTCTCTTGGGCATATGCCTAAGAGTGGAATTGCTGGATCATAAGGTAATTCTATGTTTAACTTTTTGGGAAACTGCCAAGTTATTTTTCATAGTGTATACACCATTTTACAGTCCCACCAGCAATGCACAAAGCTTTGAATTTTTAAAAATAAATTAAAAAGAAACTGCACCTTAAACCCCTCTTTCTACTTCCTAATGTGTGAAAGAATGTATTCTTAGATACCAATTATCTTATTTCCAAGGTTTGGTAGGTTGCCATGATCAGGAGGAGGAGGCTGAAGGGAGAGGGCTGGATTCCCTGTAGGGGGTGGGTGGGTGGCTGGGAGATGGAGATGACCCAGAAAGCCGTAGTGTATCCCTACAGGCCTCATTTCCCTGGCTTATCCTGTGAACTTGGAGCTGCTTTCCAGGAGCTAGAATGAAACAATATCTGTTCTAGAGGGGAGCTAGTCGGCCCCACTTCCTAGATGTGGTCAGGGTCTCAAATTCAGTTAGTGGCAGCACCAGGACCAGAGCTCAGGCTTCTGAATTCCCTGGGCTTTGTATCCACCACTGCACTACCCTGCCCACCACATGGCCAGGTAGAAGGAATGGAGAACAACAGAGGCACATGTAATCATCCCATTGGGACTTGGTTCTTGGCACTACTCTGATTCTGATCTTCAATGGCCATGAGCTTATCTTTCTGTACTGGAGTCTTTCGGGACCAAGGGATAAGTAAAGACCTTGTGCCTAGGTTGGCTTGAGAGCCCACTCATGGTACTGCACTGGCCACAAAGAAGTCATTAGAGCTTTGGACATAGCAGGGAACACTCTCTCTATTCACTTAGGGGCCACAAGCTTGTGTTGATTTAGTTCTTGATAGTCTCCCTGACTCTAACCTCTCTTTTCCCTTCCTGTTTCCAGATTACCTTCCGGGTCTGACCTTGCCACACCACCTTTCTCAAAAACCTTTAGTGGCTCCCTATTGCTAATCGGAAACCTTCCTTAGTCTGACTTACAAGGCCCTTCATGCTCTACCCATAACCTGCATAACCAGGCTCCCTTTCTTCTCCTCGACCTCCAGCCAAATGCAATAATACCGTGTCTGTATATCCCCCTAACTTCTTTCCTTCCAGCTTTCTCTTCTAGCTACTCCCTTGGCTCAAAGTCCCTGTTCTACAGATAAAGAAACGAAAGCTCAGGGAGAGCAAATGACTTATCCTAGGCCCTATCACTGGTGTTCACTCACGATCCCTCTTTACTAAGAAAATGCCAGCTGTGGAAGACAGCCTGTTGGGCTGACAGCATTGTTAAACTAATTTTTTGCTTGGGATGGAGAGAGCTCTATTTCCCTCCCATTTTTGGGCAGGCCCATTCCTTGCTATGGAAACTGCCCGAGGGTGTGGCAGCAAAGCAGAACCGAGACACCTTCTCTAAGAGGGCTTGCGCATCTTGGGTGTGTGTGGGGGCTAGGAGGAATAAGCGCATTCTTCAGGAAGAGAAGGTCCTTCTGTGTGCATTTTATTTGCAGTGAGAAGAATGTGAGCTCTGAGCAAGCATGGGCCAAGCTGTACTATCAATGAGGCCCTTGAATTAACATTGCAGAGTTTTCTAAAGCAGCTAATCGGATTAGCTGTGTAGTGAAGGAAGTACTTAGCGGACACACACACAGACACACACGCAGGCACACACATACTCTCCGACTCTCTGGCATCCTTTTGGATGTGCCGGTTACAGAACCCACCAGCCCCAGTCCTGAGTTCTTAGACACCTCTCCTCCTCTTAACCACACAAGATGCGGAAGAAGAGCCTGTGCTATTAATGCTTTGGGCTTTTTGTTTGTTTCTTTCTTCCCGAAAAAGCCCAGGAAGCCAATGTTGAACACTGCCATCCTTGCAAATGTTTGAAGATCTGGAGAGAAAATCTCTTACTGCAGTTATCTCCATCCGGATAATGGATCTGATTCCTTGAT
Source organism: Loxodonta africana (assembly GCF_030014295.1). Taxonomy (NCBI): domain Eukaryota; kingdom Metazoa; phylum Chordata; class Mammalia; order Proboscidea; family Elephantidae; genus Loxodonta; species Loxodonta africana. The sequence goes on from NC_087357.1 coordinate 37,430,776, forward strand.
CTTTGTAATCAGGACTCTGAAAGGGGAAATGGTTTTAATTACTTATTGGCTCTGCAGCAGTCTGATGTTCCCCGGGTCGTCTATTCTGAGCTGCTGGGCCATGTCCATCTCTATTTAAGAAACCAATCTTGCTCTAAATCCTTGCTTCCTAAACTCCTGCCAGCTGTTTAGGGCATCTGCATCAGACCAATGGTTTGGGCACCAGAGTCCCAAATGACAAATTAGCTGGACCGAGGCAAAGATGTGGCTAACTTTGGATAAATTGTTTCCGGTCTCTGGGCCTCACCTCTGAATCTTGGGCTCTCTTCCCCTTGGCAGGCCCTTTGGCTCCTAGACTTCCATTTTCTACTCTGTCCATAGCTCTGAAGGGCACATGCTACCCTAACCTGGTTTCATTGCTCTCTGTATAGAGGGGCTGATAAAATCACATTTTCATCTCTTTCAAGCCAGTTAGGGCTCTGGATTTGAGCGGGGGTGTTTCAGGCTAGAGAAAAGAAGGGGACCAAAAGCCACTGGGCATCATAGGGCTAAATATAGGCATAAAAGGCTAATGAATACCCGTGAAATACCACAAGGTACTATAAGTCCCCAAGGTATTATAAGTCCCGAGTCAGGGGATTCTGATTCTGGGCTTTTGGGCTCTGCTTTCTGAGGCTTGAGGGCCTCAAAAGAGACACAACATGATTGACATCACTAAATTGTATAAGTGAAATATGTTCAATTGGCAAGTGTTGTGTTATATATTTTTACAACAATTAAAAAAAAATAGAGAGACCCAACATGTCTCCACTCCCAAAGCATTTTTAGCTTTGGGGATCTTGAGAGAACTTGTGGAGGGGGTGTTTTAAAGGACCTTCATCGACAGCCTGTGATTTTTCGGCCTTTAACCCCATGGAGATACATTCCCTAATGAATCTCCATGGGTTTAAACATGGCTTCCTAATTTCGTTAATTTTTTTTGTTGGGGGTGGAATCGCTGGTAACTGACAAGTGCCCAGGTGAGAAATGGGGCAGTGGGTGGCTGCCTCTGTCATCCTGTAGAAGGGACAGTGTTCTGAGCTTGGAAATGAATGAGTGGTTGAACTTTTGCTGAGGCAGCTTTTTGGATTCAGGTCTGTCTTCTCTCAAATCATGCAGTGCTACGTGCCATCTCTGCAGAATCTGGTGGCCTCTGCTGCTGGGGCTCCCGGTTTGGAAAGCTGGAGAAGGACAAGAGGTTGTCAGGGACATTTCTTACTCATCTCCATCCTTTCTGCTGTTTCCTCAAGAGCTGGGTGAGGCGAAGGGCCTCAAGAGTAAGGCCTTGGAGACTTCTTTTCTTTAGGTATGTTGTACTTGACATTTGGAGGTTGACAGACCTCCTTGAGAATCTGATGAACATTATGAGCACTTCTCCAAGAAAAACGTACACACACATACACACTTTGGCTTGCAATTTCAAGAGGCGTAACTACTCTGGGACTCTTGAAATTATTCTTCATTGCAGTGTTCTGCTGGGTCCTTTTTTGGGTCTCTGGACCTAGGCCTGCACTGGTGTTCTCTAATCAGACCCTTGGATTTGGATCCCAAGCAGCACATGAGAAAGCCCTATATCAATCCCCAACATATAGACTTCCCTTTCCTCCTGAGGCAAACTCCAGGGTCACAAAGTTGGCCAATGAGAGATCTGAAAATGGATTGGATGCTGGTTCTTCTTTAATAACAACAACAAAAAGAATATTAACTACCATTTGTTGTGTGCTAATTATGTGTAAAATGCTGTATATACATGATCTCATTTAATCTTCACACAATAAATCTATGTGGTAGGTACTGTTATTACCATTTTATAAATTAGAAACAAATGTTCAGAGAGGTAAATAACTTTCCTTTGGTCACACAACTAGTTTTTGGCAAAGCCTAGATTAGGGCTTAAATCTCTCTAATGTCAAAGGCCCTACTTTTCACCTCTATACTTCATAGCTTCTAGAAACAGCTGCTTACATCACCATTAGCCCAGTTGCCTTAAGTTGCTGAAGGCTTGGTCTCTCCATTACCACCCCTGAGAGGTGATGGTAAAAGACAAAGATACCAAGTAAGCTTATGAGGGCTGCATCTCATCCTGCTCTTTGTTATTCTCGGGTTTCCATTCAGTGTCTACCTGGCTCCATCAACCAGTCTATAAGCAGCTGTGAGTTGCTTTTGTTTGGTCTTGGCCTTCCCTCTTTAGTTCTAGCATCAAGCTGGGCACATAAATGGTGCTGGACAAACACTTATGAATTGTAGATGGGCACTGAGCTTGAGGATGACATGGTGGCCTCATGTGCTCCCTCAAGGGGCCAGTTAGGGTTAGGCATGTTTGTTCGAATGTGCAGTGCCTCTCAGACCCCACCTGGGACCAGGGGTGGTAATAAGAGAAATGCTGTGGGAGTGGTGACCTGGGCTGAGCTGGCCCAGATCACTTACAGGGACTGTCTGCAAAGGGCATCTTTGGTCACATGGTCAATAGTATGTCTCTGCCGGCCCCTTTGTACAGATTTCAGATGGAAAATGTGGCTATTTGGTCTTCTCCAAGCCAGAGATAGTTCCAGGTTCCTGTTCACTCCTCCAGGGGCTCCTTTTAGCCCCTTCCTCTTCCCAGACATGTGGGCTGTCCAGCTGACCACTCAGTTTACCCCCTACCCCTCCCAGGAGACTTCTCCTTGGCTCCCAGTTTAGAACTTGGTCACTATTTCATGGACTCAATACCCTGTTGTGTCCAAAACTCACCCATTGTGTCCACCCCCACAACTCTGCACCTCTAACATCACCTACATGATTTAGAGTCACTTTTCCTCTCTCTCTCCCTTTCTCCATTCTTCCTTTCCTTCATATAACAAATGTTTACTGGGGACCACATGTCCTCAGCACCAAGGATATAGTAGGATCCGTCATAGATTGAATTTTAATGATGGAGATGATTATTGTTATCTCTGGGAACAAGATCCAGAATGCTCTGGGAGCAGCAAAGGAATGGGGTAGGCCAAGAGGGGTGGGACCAGTTATCAAAAACTCCTCTGGTATGGGGCAGTCATCCACCTCCCAGAGGAGGTTTGGTCTGGCAGGCAGAACCCACACCTGGAGGCAAAGACCCCAAGTGACAGCAGTCATCCAGGCAAGGCTTAGTGTTAGAGGTACCATGCTGGGCAAAGGGCCTGATGGAGAGCAAAATGGGGCCATGGGAATGCAGGGTGTGCGGTGGCAGAGGACCAGCAAATAGCATCAGAGAGTTCTTTAATAGGCTTCCAGTTCCATGATGGGAGCCTCAATAAAACAAGGTAAAGACCCCTGGTTCTTGAGGACACCAAAGCAGAGACTTGACCCCAGAGAATAAGGTAGGGACAAGACTCAGAAATAAAGCAGAAGCACAAACCACGAAATCAGGTTAAGCCAGACCAGAGGCAAGGGCAGGGTGCCGCTGAGACCCTTGAGTGTTGAGGCCAAACTACTTAAATCCCTCTGACCAAGGTCAGGGCTGGCCCCAGAGCGAGGCCTGGGCTCAGCCTGTAGACAGCAGTCAATAGATGCTTTCTGGGCAAGGAGGAGGACTGAGGCGCAGTTATTCTGCCCATAAAGTTCTAATTTAGTAACATGATTGGGATGATAAAGAAGCATCTGATAAAGTGCACATCTGCTTTTGGAGAACGAAAAAAGAATGCAACATAAGGATTCTATCATCTCATTCCCTGGGGCCTTGTTCCGGGGCTGACTTATACGTTGGATTGAAGCCAGAATTCACTGAGAATTTAAGTGTTGGGAAAAGCAAATTCACCTTTAGGATGATTTTTATCATGACCGCATTTGTCACAATTTGGAGAAGCTGGGCTGGGAGTCCATCTGGACCTATAGTGGGGAGCAGATGGGGAAAGGACTATGACTCTTTTTGAGTATGCATCCAGGGAGCCGTTACGCTGGTGTCCCTCATGGGCCATGAATCTGGAAAGCCGAATCAAAATTGAGAGATGAGCTTGAGAAACCAGGACAAACAAGAGTTTAGTACCTGACATTCTAGCCAAGGTTCTTTCAGTTGCAAGATATAGAAACCCACTCGAGATAGCTCAAGCTAAAGAGTTTGCTTAAAGAATATATTCTCATGGTCATCTCTGGATGGAAGCAGAGTAGACCTGACCTTTTGGGGACTAGACCCGGAACTGGAGAGAAAGGAACAAGGCTGATTTCTCTTCTCAGTGGCCACGAAATATCTCTTGTTTTTGGTTTTGGGTCCTCTTCTTCCACCATGCCTGGCCACCATGCCTGAGTCTATATCATGACCCTTCAACTCAAGCATCCCCCACTGAATGCCTCCATACCTACCTGCGTATAGGCATGCCTACGTACCTAGTGTGTCTACATACCTAGCTGTGTAGCAGTACTGCAGAAGTCATAGAAGAGCTCTCCAAGAAAGGAAATATAAAGTAAGCCAGCAGAGGGCGGACACCTCAGCCCTGAGAGAGGTTGGAGGTGGAAACGAAGTAATAATGGCAGCAGTTGGGAGATTCATGTCTGTGGCTCAAAAGGAAGAGTGGCTGATGGAGCAGCCTCCGGCTTGTTGAGGTGGTGGCCAAGTGGGCTGATTCCCTGAGTGTGAAGGTGGCCCTGCCAGCTTAACCTGGCATTTGGAGCTGAGCCTGCTAATTTCACCCTCACTTGTCATTTATAATGCCATTTGCATGGAAAAAACATTCCAACCAGCCATCTTAATAAACGGAATTTGGGAACATAGCCTCGTGAGTGCTAGGGATTTCTTGTCTTGGACAATGTTCCAATCTTTGCCCCTCAGCTTTGTCAAACAGAAAGACTGTGCCCGGTTTCTCCCCTCACCTTGTGGAGCACCCTTCTTTTGTTTCCTCTTAATCTGATTCTGCTCTGAGCTTGTTCTTATTCATATTCATTGAATGGAATTCTGTGTTTCCTGCTCTTAATTTAAGTAGTAGTTGATCTCTACAGCAGAATGAAATGAAAGGAACCGTATTTAGAGGCTCTTAATTTATGTAGCCCTCCAATCAATTGTTCCAGAATCAGTGGCTTAGATATAAAAAAAAATGTTCACCATCCTGACTTAAAAGAACCCTGTGGTGAATCCTTTTTGATAAAGGAAAGGATCGTTTTAGTTTTTAATTTTAACTATTCGATTTATGGAACTAATCCATTTTTAGTTTTCGTAAAGCTTTGTGCTCTTACTCTTCTATTTCTTTGCCTCGTTTTCTTTTTTCTTTTTTTTGGTTATTGTACTTTAGATGAAGGTTTACAGAACAAATTAGCTTCTCATTAAACAATTAGTACACATACTGTTTCTGACATTGGTTACCAACCCCATGACATATCAACGCTCTCCCCTTCTCGACCTTGGGTTCTCTATTACCAACTATCCCCTCCTGCCTTCTAGTCTTTTCCGCTGGGCTGGTGTGCCCGTTTAGTCTCGTTTTGTTTATGGGCCTGTCTAATCTTTGGATGAAGGGTGAACCTCAGGGGTGACTTTATTACTGAGCTGAAAGAGTGTCCAGGGGCCATACTCTTGGGGTTTCTCCAGTCTCTGTCAGAGCAGTAAGTCTGGTCTTTTTTTTAATTTGCCTCTTTTTAGATGGATGCATTTTGTGACAGTTGGAAACTGATCTTTAGTGTAAATGTATTTACTGCTCAAGTATTTTCTTATTGGCCATGATAACAAACCAAATTGTTTTTGGACATAACCAGTGCTATAGCCCTTCAGAGTTACCAATCTGCATGGCAGACATTGGGGTGTCACTTCATCTTGGGGACCTCAGTTGCCTTATCTGTAAAATGGAGGGTTGGACTCCAAGCTTTCTGAGGGCCCGGAATGAGTCTTTTGGGTCTTTTGCCAAGGACAGGTCCCTGAATATAGTGGGGGCTAGATACATTTTTTTTTTTTTTTTTTTTAGATACATGGTGACTGCTGCATGTGTGGCTGGGTAAGATAGCCATGATATCTTTGGCACTCATCCTTTATTTGATGTTTTGTGGAACTCGAGAATAGTCTGCTCAACTTATATCTAACCCAAGACCTTCCAGAGGACTCCCAGAGGTGTTGGGGGGGTACTACACTCTCCCTTTGCTTCATCTTAGAAAACAACAACAAATAACAATGGGCTGGAGACAGAAGGTTAAAAAAACCAGACTGCTTCCCACAGCAGAGCCACGTGAGCCACATGAGACCGACTGTCCAGTGGTGACAGGTGGGTTGGACTGTGAGAGGCTAAGACATAGCTTGAGGAACAGGAGGTGGCCCTGCTGGTGTGAGTTTGGGATGAGGCGCCCCGTGGTGCTAAGCTGTGGCTGATGTGCAGGATGATCCAGGCAAAACCACTTTTCTTCTGGGGCTGTTTACCCTGAAGTCTCCAGGTCATTATTTCTGTGGTTTCCAAGAAGATCCAGAGAGAGAAGGTGATGATAGTAGTGAAGTTGCCAGTGGAACCTCCCTCTGTGTTCTAGTCATCTTATTTCTCTTTGGTCCCTTTAACAATGCCAGCTGGTCTTGGCATTGAGCCTCTGGACTTTACTCAGTCCACCCCCAGCTCCTGCTGTTCCTTTCTTTCTGCTTCCCAGGTTCTCCATCACGCTCTTCCATCCCTGGACCTTGGCTGCTATTACCCAAGGAGACTCTATCTTCTCTGACATTGGCACCCCCTCTAAGGGATGACTTTTTCCATTCACCCTCCAGCCCAGAGGTCTGAAGCAGTCAGCCCACAAGCTGGTCTGCAGATGTGTTTTGTGGTGCTTAAATTTTTTTAATGCACTGCCAACATTTAAAACTCAGATTTTTCATAAAAATCCAGGATCCTGGCCTCTCTTGCAAAGTTGGAAAATCGGCCATGCTGGTCCAGCAAGCCCACACGGCAACACTCAGCAGAGCTGCGTAATGACAGGTTGAACTCTGGATGGGCGGGTGCTCTCTGGTTTGCCACAGTCTCCACTATGCCCAATAGATGTGTTATGTGCATGAACCGCAACTCAATAGGCAATGGAGTTTGCATATTGGACCAATGGGTTAAAGTGCACCCACCCATTTATGCCCTAATTCAGGTCAGGATCACTTTTCTCCATTAAGAGAAGGGTTGTGGAGCTTCAACTCTTGCCCTGTAGCTTGGAAGAAGATCCTTCTTCTGGAGGCTCTTTTCATCGAATTTTTAACCTGTAACCCCTGCTTGTGATACTGAGTGCCATGTCCAGAGCTCTAGATGGCACTGGCAGAAAATACTGAAAAGGCAAACATAAGACATAATTGATATTTTGCGGTGGAGGGTTTATGTCCAGCACGTGTGTTGGCATCAGAACAGGTTCTTCCTGCTCAAATAAATCAGTGAGATGGGACCATTAACAGGTATTAATCTCTCTGAAATGAAAGGACCAGTACAAACCAAAACCAAATCCATTGCCATCAAGTCAATTCTGACTCAAAGCGACCCTATAGGACAGAGTAGAACTGCTCCATAAGGTTTCTGAGGAGCGGCTGGTGGATTTGAGCTGCCAACCTTTTGGTTAGCACCCAAGCTCTTAACTGCTGTGCCACCAGGGCTCCATTGAGAAAGCTAGCACCCAAAAATGCACTAGTTACCTTAACCTCTCATCAGTTTGCATGAGCTCCTTATATGTTATGGATAGTAACCATTTGCTATCTTCAATACCAACATTTTCCCTTGTATGAGTGATTTGTTCATTTGGGGTGGGCGGGGGGGGGAGCGTAAAATCTTTCTGATATGTAAAAGTTTTAAAGTTTTTGAAGTTAAATATGCCAAACCAAATTCTCTTTTTCTTATACTTCTAAGCTTGGGAAATTATTCCTACCACTGCTTTGAGAAATAGCTTATATTTTTTTTGTAGAATTTTTCTATGGTTTGGTTTGTTTGTACTTAACTCTTTCAATCTATTGAGTTTTATTTGGGGGTAGAGCTTGAGGCACTGGCTGATCCTACTTTCCCCCTAATTTCTAAATAATAATCCCAATGCCATCTATTTCACATTCTTTCTCCGTTGTAAGCCGATGTCTCCTTTATCACATAGTATATGTTTTTATGGAATCCCTGGGTGGTGCAAACAGTTCATGTGCTCAACTACTAACTGAAAGGTTGGAGTTTCAAGTCCACCCAGAGTCATCTTGGAAGAAAGGCCTGGTGACCTTTTCCAAAAAAAATCAGCCATTGAAAACTCGGTGGAGCACAGTTCTACTCTGACACACATGGGATCACCATGAGTCAGAATCAGCTTGACACCAACTGTTTTTACAGGTGCGTGTTTTTATCTGTAGTTTTAGTACTTATGCCCCATTCATCTATCTGTCTTTTCATTAGTTTCTTTACAGATTTTAATATTTGGTGGAGTTCATCCTTCCCCATTGCCCTTCCTCTTCATTTAAAAAAAATTTTGAATGGTCTTACTTGTTTGCTCTTCTAGATGAATTTGAGGGCCACTTTTCTAATTCCAACAAAATTCTCTTAGTATTTGTACCATGATTGCATTAAACCCATAACTTGATCTGAGGAAATTGGCACATTTATAGTATTTCCCCATTCCATCTAGGAACATACACTGTCTCTCCTTTATTGCTGTTTTCATAAATTACAATAAAATTGTGCAGTTCTTCCCAGGCAGTTACTTTTCTTATTAAAATTAATCCAAGTCTCTTACGTTGACTACTCTTTATGTGGGGCTTCTTTTCCACTGGCATATTTCAGGGAGAAGAATGGGCAAGTGGGTGCTTTTATCAAGTCTCTGAGAGCTGACCGAGGCTTTCCCTCCATCTTTCTCCTCTTTTCCAGCCGGGTACCAAGTTATGTTCATCCCATCATCTAACAGCTCTCCTAACTGTGCCTCCTCTTTGTTCCCACAGCCCTGCCCACTTCAGACCCTTCTCACATCTTGCCTGGAGAGTGGCATCCACTGGCCTCCAACCTCCAGCCTCACTCCTCACCTGTTCTCCCTCCAGCTAGCACCCATATGTTTATACATTTATTCAGTAAAAACTTACTGAGCTAAACAAAACAACCAAAAAATTTATTGAGTACCTTCCTATATGCCAGGCACAGTCCCAGGTCTGGGGATACATACGTGAAGTAGATGGAGCTTACTTTCTAGAAGGAGTGAGGGAGACAAGTAAGCCAATAAACAAGATCATTGCTGACAATGACAAAAAGCTTCCAGAAATCTGTGTGAGAGAAAGGCCCCAAAGAATTCCCTGAAGGCTTCTGAGGACCAGCAGTTTCCCTCTACAGCTTGACGGAACTGAAATGGACTGAACCCCACAACAGTTGAGGTGGCAACTGTTTCTATGAGAGAAAGAGCGGCTGCTTCTTTTCTGTCTTCTTCTCCCCCTCTCCCTTTCCTTCTTCTAAATAAAACAGGGATGTGCCCTCAGACCCTGCTTAAATTTTGGCCATGAGGTGGGGCAGAGATAAGCTGTGACCTCCAGAAGCTGCTGGGGGGTTGGGAGTAGCAGTAAACCCTCCCAGGGTCACAAGCTGTCATTCTGTCAGGCCAACTCAGGCCTGTCCAGGATTTGGGGAGGCGAGGGTACAGCAGGCTGGCATATAGGGAGAGCTCCATATAGGGGGAGGGGAAGGTTGGCCAGACAGAGAGGGCTGGTATGGCTGTGGCCCTAGTCAAAGCTTAGTCCACGGTGTGGTCATGAGGAAACAAGAGGCCAAGGCCTCCTGAGGCAATGTGAAGAACAATCATCAATTAGGTTGAGTCCCTACAATGTGCCAGGCATTGATTAGATGCTGCTTACTACCTGCAAAGGTAGATCCTACTATACCTGTTTTTATGGTTGAGGACACTGAGGCTCAGAGAAATGAATTATTTTGCCAATGATTGATCAGGTCAAAAAAGCTGTGCTACCAACCTGGGCAAGTCTTTTCCCTTTTATGTTTTATCTTACCTGTCTTCCTCCTATCTCTACTTGTTGAAACTCTTCTAGTTCTTCAATGCCACGTCCAGGAAGCCCTCCCGGACTTCCAAGTTGGGAGTGAGAGTTCTCTCACCAGTAGTTGTTCTCACTGTTCTTCCTCAGGGCTCCTGCCAGTGGGGCAGTGTCTGGTTCCCAGCTGTGTCTTCCACATGACCCAGCACATTGTAGAATTGACTTGCTTCAAGGAAGGTGCTGAGCAAGTCGTGATGTTGGCATTTTGGATGGCTCTGAGGGAATCCAGTGGCTCTGAGCTCTGCCAGAATTGAAGGGAGCCCTCCTGCATGTCTGGAGGAGGCCACTTTCTATTCTTAAGAAGCGCCTGCTCAGTCTTCAAGGATATGTGGTCTGATCCCTGGTGTGAGGCTGAGAGCTCTCACCGGGATCCCTACTGTCAGTGCTGTGACTAGTGCTGCTCTGCTGAGACAGGCCCTGCCCTATCCCCTGGGAACTTCACACCTCGGAATAGAAACATGATTCCCTGACCTTTCAGAACCAGCCTGAGATGAGGACCCAGAGAAACCTCCCTGTGAATGTGACCTTTTGTCTTCTAGCTGCCCAGAGTCAGGAGCTGGGATTTTCCAGAAGTGATGGTTAAGGTCATGGGTCAACCTGGCTAGGCCATGATTCTCAGTGGTTTGGCAGATATTACGTAATCATCCTCCATTTTGTGATCTGATATGAGCAGCAAATCAGTTGAAAGAGGAGTTTCCTTGAGGGTGTAGCCTGCATCCAATATAGATAGATGTTCTGGCAAAGCCTGGAAACCCAGGTGGTGTAGTGGTTAAGTGCTACAGCTGTTAGCCAAAAAGTCAGCAGTGCAAATCCACGAGGTGCTCTTTGGAAACCCTATGGGGCAGTTCCTCTCTGTACATTAGAGTTGCTATAAGTCAGACTCGATGGCAACGGGTTTGGTTTTGGTTTGGCAAAGCTTGTCCCCTCTGGATCCTGTATCCAACTCATCATCCTCTGACCTCCATTTTTGTGATGTGAGCCAGCAGTCTGCCATCTGATCTGCAGATATTGGGATTTGCCAGCTCCTGCAGCCCCATGAGCCAGCAGCCTGCCATCTGACATGCCAATTTTGGGTTCATCAACCCTGCAACCTCGTGAGTCAGAAGAAGCCTCCAGACTGATGTCTGACCCATGAATTTGGGACTTGCTAGCTTCCACGTGTCTGTCAGTTTGTCGTACTGTGGGAGCTTGTGTGTTGCTGTGATGCTGGAAGCTATGCCACTGGTATTCAAATACCAGCAGGGTCACCCATGGAGGACAGGTTTCAGCTGAGTTTCCAGACTATGACAGACTAGGAAGAAGGACCCGGCAGTCTACTTCTGAAAAGCATTAGCCAGTGAAAACCTTATGAATAGAAGTGGAACATTGTCTGATATACTGCTGGAAGATGAGCCCCTCAGGTTGGAAGGCACTCAAAAGATGACTGGGGAAGAGCTGCCTCCTCAAAGTAGAGTCGACCTTAATGACGTGGATGGAGTAAAGCTTTCGGGACCTTCATTTGCTGATGTGGCATGACTCAAAATGAGAAGAAACAGCTGCAAACATCCATTAATAATCGGAACCTGGAATGTACGAAGTATAAATATAGGAAAATTGGAAATCGTCAAAAATGAAATGGAATGTATAAACATCGATATCCTAGGCATTAGTGAGCTGAAATGGACTGGTATTGGCCATTTTGAATCGGACAATCATATAGTCTACTATGCTGGGAATGACAACTCGAAGAGGAATGGTGTTGCAATCATCGTCAAAAAGAACGTTTTAAGATCTATCCTGAAGTACAACGCTGTCAGTGATAGGATAATATCCACATGCCTGCAAGGAAGACCAGTTAATACGACTGTTATTCAAATTTACACACCAACCACTAGGGCCAAAGATGAAGAAATAGAAGATTTTTATCAGCTGCTACAGTCTGAAATTGATCGAACATGCTATCAAGATGCATTGATAATTACTGGTGATTGGAATGCAAAAGTTGGAAACAAAGAAGAAGGATCAGTTGTTGGAAAATATGGCCTTGGTGATAGAAACAATACCAGAGATGGAACGATAGAATTTTGCAAGACCAATGACTTCTCCATTGCAAATACCTTCTTTCACCAATATAAACGGCGACTATACACATGGACCTCGCCAGATGGAACGCACAGAAATCAAATTGACTACATCTGTGGAAAGAGACGATGGAAAAGCTCAGTATCATCAGTCAGAACAAGGCCAGGGGCCGACTGTGGAACAGACCATCAATTGCTCATATGCAAGTTCAAGCTGAAACTGAAGAAAATCAAAGCAAGTCCACGAGAGCCAAAATATGACCTTGACTATATCCCACCTGAATTTAAAGACCATCTCAAGAATAGATTTGATGCATTGAACACTAGTGACTGAAGACCGGATGAGTTGTGGAATGACATCAAGGACATCATCCATGAAGAAAGCAAGAGGTCTCTGAAAAGACAGGAAAGAAAGAAAAGACCAAGGTGGACGTCAGAGGAGACTCTGAAACTTGCTCTTGAGTGTCAAGCAGCTAAAGCAAAAGGAAGAATTCATGAAGTAAAAGAACTGAACAGAAGATTTCAAAGGGCCTCTTGAGAAGACAAAATAAAATATTATAATGACGTGTGCAAAGAGCTGGAGATGGAAAACCAAAAGGGAAGAACACGCCCGGCATTTCTCAAGCTGAAAGAACTGAAGAAAAAATTCAAGCCTCGAGTTGCAATAGTGTAGGATTCCATGGGGAAAATATTAAATGATGCAGGAAGCATCAAAAGAAGATGGAAGGAATACACAGAGTCATTATACCAAAAAGAATTAGTTGATATTCAACCATTTCAAGAGGTGGCATATGATCAGGAACCGATGGTACTGAAGGAAGAAGTCCAAGCTGCTCTGAAGGCATTGACGAAAAACAAGGCTCCAGGAATTGATGGAATATCAATTGAGATGTTTCAACAAACAGATGCAGCGCTAGAGGTGCTCACTCGTCTATGCCAAGAAATAGGGAAGACAGCTTCCTGGCCAACTGATTGGAAGAGATCCATATTTATGCCTATTCCCAAGAAAGGTGATCCAACCGAATCCGGAAATTATAGAACAATATCATTTATATCACACACAAGCAAAATTCTGCTGAAGATCATTCAAAAATGGCTACAGCAGTATATCAACATGGAACTGCCAGAAATTCAGGCCGGTTTCAGAAGAGGGCATGGAACCAGGGGTATCATTGCTGATGTCAGATAGATCCTGGCTGAAAGCAGAGAATACCAGAAGGGTGTTTACCTGTGTTTTATTGATTATGCAAAGGCATTTGACTGTGTGGATCATAACAAACTATGGATAATACTGCGAAGAATGGGAATTCCAGAACACTTAATTGTGCTCATGAGAAACCTTTACACAGATCAAGAGGCAGTTGTTCGGACAGAACAAGGGGATACTGATTGGTTTAAAGTCAGGAAAGAGGTGGGTCAGAGTTGTATTCTTTCACCATACCTTTTAATCTGTATGCTGAACAAATAGTCCAAGAAGCTGGACTATATGTAGAAGAATGGGACATCAGGATTGGAGGAAGACTCATTAACAACCTGCGCTATGCAGGTGACACAACCTTGCTTGCTGAAAGTGAAGAGGACTTGAAGCACTTACTAATGAAGATCAAAGACCACAGCCTTCAGTATGGATTACACATCAACATAAAGAAAACAAAAATCCTCACAACTGGACCAATGAGCAACATCATGATAAACAGAGAAAAGATTGATGTTGTCAAGGATTTCATTTTACTTGGATCCGCAATCAATAGCCATGGAAGCAGCAGTCAAGAAATCAAAAGACGCATTGCATTGGGTAAATCTGCTGCAAAGGACCTCTTCAAAGTGTTGAAGAGCAAAGATGTCACCCTGAAGACTAAGGTGTGCCTGACCCAAGCCATGGTATTTTCAATTGCATCATATGCATGTGAAAGCTGGACAATGAATAACGAAGACCGAAGAAGAGTTGACGCCTTTGAATTGTGGTGCTGGCAAAGAATATTGAATATACCATGGACTGCCAAAAGAACGAACAAATCTGTCTTAGAAGAAGTACAACCAGAATGCTCCTTAGAAGCAAGGATGGCAAGACTGTGTCTTCCATACTTTGGACATGTTGTCAGGAGGGATCAGTCCCTGGAGAAGGACATCATGCTTGGCCGAGTACAGGGTCAGCGGAAAAGAGGAAGACCCTCAACGAGGTGGATTGACACAGTGACTGCAACAGTGAGCTCAAGCATAACAATGATTGTAAGGGTGGCTCAGGACCGGGCAGTGTTTTGTTCTGTTGTGCATAGGGTCGCTATGAATCGGAACCGACTCGAAGGCACCTAACAACAACAACAGCTTCCACAATTACATGAGCCATTTCCTTGAAATAAATCTCTGTATATATACACATATGCTGCACTGGTATTGCTCTTCTGGAGAGCTCAGCCTAACAACCTGACCTTTTATATTGTGATATTTGCCATTATTAAGGTTAGGATCCTGTCATTCCAAAAGCCATTGGTGGAGTCATACTGGCCTGGAATTGCATCTGGGTTTTGCCTCTTACTAGGTGTCTGAGTTTGGGTGAGTATTTAGATTTTTCTAAGCCATAGTCTAATTTTTCTAAGCAATATAGTCACTACCTTATTAGACCATGTTGAGAATTAAGTGATAAAATACATGTAAGGCAACAAGCACAGTCCTTGGCAGAAACAAGGGGCCCAGTAAATATTATCGGTTCCCATGGGGAAGCTCAGAAACCCTGGTGGCGTAGTGGCTAAGAGCTATGGCTGCTAACCAAAAGGTAGGCAGTTTGAATACACCAGGTGCTCCTTGGAAACCCTATGGGGCAGTTCTACTCTGTCGTATAGGGTTGCTATGAGTTGGAATCGGCTCGACAGCAATGGGTTTGGGGTTTTTTGTTTTTTTTTTGGTTTTGGGGGAAGCTCAGCCTGTTATTTGGGACGATCTACTCAGGGCACTTGACCTTCTTGGCCAGTCAGCCAAAGCAGGGATAACAGAGGTAACAGGAGATTGCATATAACCTAGTCACTCCAGTCTGTTCTTAAATTACATCTTTGTCGTTGTTAGGTGCCATCAAGTCGATTCCAACTCATAGCAACCCCATGTACAACAGAGTGAAACACTGCCTGGTCTTGCACCATCCTCACAATTGTTATGTTTGAGTTAATTTTTATACAGTTATTTAATATCTCAGATTGTTATGGGTGAGTACCATATGGAACAAATTTTAAAGCCATGCCCTGATATAATGGGATGCCTTCCTTTCACTGATTGTCGATGACCATCAATGGATTCTCAGCCTAAACTTGGTTTCATTAAGTCTACTTTTTAAAAAGAACTTGAACATTTTCTTTGATTTGTGATGCTTCAGGTATAAAATGTCTTGTCTTAGTGGTTTATTGTTTCATCCTATTCTGTTCCTTCAGGCTTCAGTTTTAGAGTCAATAATGATAATAATAGTAGTAATCATAGCTAAGGAGACCTGGTGGTGGCGCAGTGGTTAAAGCGCTCGGCTGCTAACCAGTCGTTCTGCAGGAGAAAGGTATGGCAATCTACTTCTGTAAAGATGACAGCCTTGGAAACTCTATGGGGATGTTCTGCTCTGTCCTACAGGGTGGCTATTAGCTGGAATCGACTTGACAGCAGTGAGTTTGTGTCACAGATTGAATTATGGCCCCCCAAAAATGTGTGTATCACTAATTAGATAGTAGATAAGAACTACTTTAGGTGAAGGGAAAGGCAGTACACAATACAGGGGAGGTCAGTGCAATTGGACTAAACCAAAAGCAAAGAAGTTTCCTGAATAAACTGAATGCTACAAAGGCCAGCATAGCAGGGGCAGGGGTCTGGGAACCATGGCTTCAGGAGAGATCTAAGTCAACTGGCATAATAAAATCTATTAAGAAAACATTCTACATCCCAATTTGAAGAGTGGCGTCTGGGGTCTTAAACGCTAGCAAGCAGCCATCTAAGATGCATCAAATGGTCTCAATCCACGTGGATCAAAGGAGAATGAAGGACACCAAGGACACAAGGCGATTATGGGCCCAAGAGACAGAAAGGGCCACATGAACCAGAGACTACATCATCCTGAGACCAGAAAAACTAGATGGTGCCCGACTACAACCGATGACTGCCCTGACAGGGAACACAACAGAGAACCCCTGAGGGAGCAGGAGAGCAGTGGGATGCAGACCCCAAACTGTCATAAAAAGATCAGACTTAATGGCCTGACTGAGGCTGGAAGGACCCCGGTGGTCATGGCCCCCAGACCTTCTGTTGGCCCAGCACAGGAACCATTCCCGAAACCAACTCTTCAGACATGGATTGGACTGGACAATGGGCTGGATAGGGATGCTGGTGAGGTGTGAGCTTCTTGGATCAGGTGGACTCTTGAGACAATGTTGGCATCTCCTGCCTGGAAGGGATATGAGAGGGTGGAGGGGGTTAGAAGCTGGCGAAATGGACACGAAAAGAGAGAGTGGAGGGAGACAGCGGGCTGTCTCATTAGGGGGAGTATAACTGGGAGTGTGTAGCATGGTGTATATGGGTTTTTGTGTGAGAGATTGACTTGATTTTTAAACTTTCACTTAAAACACAGTAAAAAAAATGTGTGTATCAACTTGGTTAGGGCATAATTCCTGGTATTGTGTGGTAGTCCTCTATTTTGTGATTGTAATTTTATGTTAAGAGGATTAGGGTGGGATGGTAACACCACCCTTACTCAGGTCACCTCCCTGATCCAATATAAAGGGAGTTTCCCTGGGGTGTGGCCTGTACCACCTTTTATCTCTTGAGAGATAAAAGGAAAGGGAAGCAAGCAGAGAGTTGGGAACCATATACCACCAAGAAAACAGCACTGAGAGCAGTGTGCTGTCCTTTGTTGCTGAGGTTCCTGTGCTGAGATGCTCCCAGATGAAGGGAAGACTGATGACAAGGACCTTCCCTGAGAACCAACAGAGAGAGAAACTTTCCCCTGGAACTGGCACCCTGAATTCGGACTTCTAGCCTACTGGACTGTAAGAGAAGAAACTTCTCTTTGTTAAAGCCATCCACTTGTGGTATTTCTTATGACTAAGACAGTTTTTTTTTTTTTAATAATAGCTAACTCCTAATGAATGTTGATTATGTACCAGGTATTGTTCTACACTTTGCATATATTCTCTCTTTTAATCTTCACAACAGTCTTTTGAGACAGATACCCTTATTGTCCATTTTTGCGTGTGAGGAAACTGAAACAGAGAAGGGTTAAGTAATTTGGTTAACATCACATAGCTAGTAAGAGGCAAAGTGAAGTTTCAGCCGTAGGCAGTCTGACTAGAGAGCTTGAGCTCTAGGTCCATCTTGCAAATCATTTGACTTGCTAGAACCACAGGTATGCAGAGATCTGGTAAGTGCTAGACTATTACATTTGTCCACCCCAATGACTGCCTCCCTCCAGCACATTCACTTCCTTGTATCATCCCCCTTCCCACTGACTCTGGACTTGGCCTTGTGATTTGCTTTGGCCAACAGGATATTGGCAAGCATGATATAAAAAGCTTAAAGCTCTTATACATTGGGGATTGTCCTTTTGGAATGTTGCCTCTTGGAACCCTGAGACCACCCTGCTGTAAGGACATCCAAGAAGGTCATGTGGAGAGGCTGTCTGGAAGAGAACTGAGGAACCAAGCCGACAGCCAGAACTGAGGTCCCAGGCAGGTGGCTCCAAGAGACCCATCCCAGCCACCCCCAGCCATGTGAGTCATCTCAGCTGAGGCTTCGGACATTGTGGAACAGAGAAAAGCCAGTCCCATTTGTACCTTGACCAAATTCCTGGCCCAAAGATTCATAAGCAAGCATAAAATGATTGTTCTTTTAAGCCACTTCTTCTAAGTGTGTGGAAGGATGGTTTGCTATGCAGCAATAAGTGACGGAAACAGCCAAGAAGCCAAGGCTAGGCTGGGTATGAAAGATATGGTTCAGGTGGACAAGGATACCTGGAGTCCAGGAGTCCGGAGAGAACTAGAGGTTTGAAGCCAGGTGAGTACAGGGACTCCAAGAGCATACCTAAGCGAAGGTCTGGTGGTGACCTGTTGCTGTCGAATTGATTCCAGCTCATAGCGACCCTATAGGACAGAGTAGAACTGCCCCATAGAGTTTCCAAGAGTGCCTGGTAGATTCGAACTGCTGACCTTTTGGTTAGCACCCATAGCTGTTAATCACTACGCCACCAGAGTTTCCCTCGGGTTGGGTAGTGGGTCCAACACCAAGAAAAATGGACTTCCATCTGGAGGCCCTGGGAAGAGGAGACTTCAAAATCTGCACGGTTAAGAAACCTGCCATGAGCCTCTGCCTGGGGCGGGAGCAAATTCTGAGGCCTTATCAACCAGTGCCCCAACACAGGTGGCTGCCTGCTAACCTGGAAAAGGGAGGATTGGGTCTCGGAAGAGCCTGACCAACACAGTCTGAGAAAAGGCTTTGCCTGAGCCCCCTCGTGTTTCGCCCACGGGCTTTCCTCTCTTCTGTCTTGCCAAGGTGTGGACTCATTGTTTTTTCTTTCCGAAACGAACAAAAAAGCAGGAAATAAGATTGGACTACAACTTTTCCATCTGCATAAACACAACTATGTTTCTTTCCCATCAAAAAGGTTCCCTTGGCAACCATCTGTGTGTGTGTGTGCGTGCGCACGTGTGCATGTGTATACTATAAAGCTATACTATAAAGCACAGAGCACATATTCTCAGGCAAAATGTGTGCTGTAATCTTGTTTTTCTTTTTAAAAATCTATTTTTTCCTGATTATAAAAGTAATACGTTGAACAAAATTTGGAAATTACAAAAAAAATGTAAGAAAACAAAATTTCACCCCAAAACACCACCCAGATGTAATCACTATGGACACTGTGGGCATTTCTGTCTAGTATATTTTTCCCATATGCTTAAAATTAAAAAGGTTGGAGTCATACTGTATATACAATTTCCTAACCTGCTTTTTGACTTAGAATGTGATCTTTTCCCCATATAGTAAACTTTCTTTTGAAACATTTAAAAAGGTTCTATGGTGTCCCATTACCTCATAATTTATGTAACCATCCACTGATTGGGAGAATATGGTTGTTTACAGTCTTAGTTTAGTGTAAAAAAATGTTGAGATAAACATCCTTTGTTGCACTGCCAGTTGATTTCGTAGAACAGATATCTAGAAGTCATATTAGTGGGTCAAAGGATATGCCTGTTTTAAAGGACTTTGACACGTCTTGCCAAATTATACTCTCCCTCCACCAGCAGTGTGTAAGAATGCCAGTTTTATTATACACTAGTGAATATTAAATCATTTTATTAACAAAATCTGGCAGTGATCTTTTAACTCATTTTCCCTTCCCCTTCTGTTCTATTTGAAATTTGGCATGGATTGAAAAGTTACTTGGCATTGAATCGCTCAGGATTACGTATTGATTACCATGGTGGTTGCCTACTTCATTCCTAAACGTCCCTTGGCCTTTTTATTTTTTTCTAATGAATAGTTAAAACCTCAGCCAAGCAGATGTGTTTTTCAGGTAGTTTTCTAACAGAGCTATGCAGTCATTTCCTCCACTGGCCTGGCCTGGGAGGCTTGCGCAGACCACACCTGTATAGGTCTGGGGTGGAGGGCAGAATTCAAGGGCGTGGGTTCTGGAGTTGTACTGGCGTTTGAATGCAAAGTCAATCATTTACTAGCTGGGTGGCCTTGGACAACTTATTCATGAGCCTCAGTTTTCCCTTCTGTAAAAGAGGAATAATAGTACTGGTTGACAGGATTGCTGTACATATTAAATGTGATCGAACCCAGTATATTAAGAATGCTTAAGACATGGTTGTAAGGTGTAATGGTTAAGCACTTGGCTACTAACTGAAAGGTTTCGGGTTGGAACCCACCCAGTGGCACCTCGGGAGAAAGATCTGGCAATCTTCTCCGTAATGATTACAGACTCAGAAACCCTATCGGGCAGTTCTACTCTGTCGTGTGGGGTCACCATGAGTCAGAATGGATTGGAAGGCACCTCACAACAAGATGTGGTTGTAAGAAGAGCACTCAAAGGGCTTGCATGCGCTGGCCCTGCCTCCCTCTCAGGCATCACGCTTTTTTTTTTTTTTGCTGTTTTCTCCGCCAGAATACTCTCCCCAGATAGATGTTCGCTTCTCATCATTCAGGTCTCAGCTCAAATGTCACCTACTCAGAGACCTTCCCTGGGCCCTTGCCTAATACCACATTTGCTCCCCCCATTGCTCTTTCATAAAACTCTGTTTTAATATCTTCAAAGTGCTTAATTCTTCTTTGCAATCATCTCATTATTTATGGTGACTTTTCATCTCTGCTACTGGCACGCAGGCACCATGAAGGCAGGCAGTGCCTGTCCCTGCCCTCAGGAACCGAGCACAGTGCTGGCCCTAAGCAGGTCCATTATTGAATGGGTGGCTAGTAATAAAGTGATTTTTAGGATTGAGTAATTTTAGGATCGCTGGAGATCACCAGAAAGGAGCGCTGGTGGTACAGCGGTTAAGCGCGTGGGTCCACGGTTTCCAACCCACCAGCCACCCCGAGGAAGAAAGATGTGGTAGTCTGCTTCCGTAAACACTTAAACAGCCTTGGAAACCCTATGGGGCAGTTCTACTCTGTCCTCTAGGTCCATATGGATCAGAATCGACTTGATGGCAATAAGTTTTGGGGACATCACTGGAGATTATTTTTTATTTTCTTAAACTGAAACAAAACATTTTTATTTAAGATTTACTTTTGATGTGTTACCAGGTGGAAACCCAGGTTCTTACTCGGCATGACTCAATGTATTGATTGGCCAATAAATGAGACACGAAGGTGAGAAAACAAGAAAGGCACCTTTATTTCATTGTACAATATAATGGTGCTTACTGCTGCCAAGACTGCTCGCTCAGGGCGGGCAGGCAGGTTACTTTTAGAGGGGTTTACAAGTAGAAGGCTCATACAAGCTAGTCAGCAACATTACCCAGGCACTATGGGGTTACAGTTACATGTAACCTCCAAGCAAAAGGATTCAAATGCAAAGCTGATGGCGGGGAGCTCAGCAAAGGAAATGATTTTGCAGTATAACCCTGTAGGGGAGGAAGCCAGGTACAGAATACAGCACTGTGAGGGTTCTGTCTCGGATTGGTCAAAGCTATGAATGTTGTTGTTCGGTGCTGATTTTGACTCATTGCGACCCCATTTAACAGAGTAAAACTGCCCCATAGGGTTTTTTAGGCTGTAATCTTTATGGAAGCAGATTGCCAGGTCTTTCTCCCGTGGAGTCACTGGAGCCACTGGGTGGGTTTGAACCCCAAACCTTTTGGTTAGCAGGTGAGTGCTTAACCGTTTGTGCCTCCAAGGCCCCTTAAACTGTGCACACAAGTATTAAAAAGTCAGTAAACTCAAGAGTTAAGAATGGCTAGTCTCTGGGTGGTGCCAACAGTTAAGGTGCTTGGCTGTTAACCAAAAGATTGATGGTTTGAACCCACCCAGAGGTCTCTCAGAAGAAAGACCTGGTGATTTACTTCTGAAAAATCAGCCATTGACTATCTTATGGAGCAGTTTTCCTCTGACATGCATGGGGTCGCCGTGAGTCCGAGTCAGCCCCATGGCAACTGGTCTGGGTTCAGGTTACCTGGCAGAGTTACTTCAGCATCTGGTGCGTATTAAGGGCTTTGACATCAGTTAATCTGGAGATAATCTCAGCTTCCCCACCCAATGGCTGGGTGTCCCCAGTGATGTCTTAATGGCTCTAAGCCTCAGTTACCCTGCATGTTAAATGGGAATAATATTACCCACTTTAGAGGGTTGGCTTGAGCATTAAATATCTTATGCAAAGTACCCGCAAATAGTGGGCCCTTAAAGAACGGTAGTTTATTGCTTAGGGGACGCAGAGCTTCTGTTCAGAATGATGGAAATATCTGGAAATGGATAGTGTGGTGGTTGAGCAATTTTCCGAACATAATTAATGTCACTGAATTGTAGATGTAAAAAATGTTGAAATAGCAAATATTTTGTTACATATATACTTACCACAATTTAAAAGAAATGATAGTTATTCTTGTATTTAAGAAAATCAAAGACCAAGTAAGGTTAGGCTCTATGAATGAGGGAGGGGAGAAACAATTAATATTAAGCTTTGTTTATTAATTACCATGAAGAGTCATGGTCTCTGTTGTTCAAAAGGACAATTTTGATCTATGGAGCAAAGCTCTCTCCTCTTGGGCTTTGGAAAAGATCTTCCCTTTCTGTCTAGATGGTTTTTGGATGTGTAAAGTTAATATTTCATTAATTATGGTGGTGGGGCGTATGTGTACGTCAGTGTCTCATAGGATGCATATAATTAAGGCACTTTTTGTTGGGAGCGGAAGAAAATTGGGCTTTCCCAAAGAAAAGCAGCTTGCTCGCAAAGTTGCTAACAGATTGCTTCTTAATTGAACTTGGGAGGTGAATTATATGGTGAATTAGAAAAAAGAACAACTCTGAATTTAGTGAATTGTTCCATAAAGGAAACTGTGGGATTGAATTGCAAATGCTGGATAGAAACATTTCAGCCGGGCCCCTGGCATCACGGGCGGCTGACCTCCTCTGTGTTGCAGAGAGCTTGAACAGGCCCAGAGCTCTCTTTTCAAGGCCTGGAGGGCATTCTTTCCCAGAGACCAGCTGTAAGCCTGGGTTTCTTATGCAAAGGAGACGTTTGAATAAACCCCTGTGACTAATGAAATCTATAAGGTCTTTGCAGATCCTCTCACTGAAGAGATAATTAACCGAAGATCAAATATAGGGATACCGAATTTTTCCAAATATTTTTTGTCTCGTAATCACACTCAAGAAAAAATACACCCCCACGCCCTGAATGTCCCCCGCCCCGCCCGCCACACCTATCTTTATTTGTGCTGGGCTATATTCTTCTTCTTTCTTGTTCTCTGATGCCAACAGCTGAAGTTACAACTAGTCACATTTGTCTCATTCTTTTGCTAGCTTTTACTGAAACAGGAAAACTTTCCAACGATTGAGATATAAGAAATGATTTTGCTTAGTTTTTGTATGTGTCTGTCTTCAGCGCCAAGTCTTCCATCCTTCGTGAGCTTGGGAGAGGAGAGGTTGGTGGTAAGAAAATCCCAGGAATTGAGGCTTCATTTTACAGGAATCTTAACCTTGGTTGCATCTTAGAATCACCTGGGGGAAGTTTTAAAAATCCGAACGCCCAAGCCATGCCCCAGACAATCAGTTAAGAACCTCTGTAATTAAGAAACTCTGTACCAGAGGTGGAAACCCTGGTGGTGTAGTGGTTAAGAGCTATAGCTACTAACCAGAAGGTCAGCAGTTTGAATCCACCAGGTGCTCCTTGGAAACCTTGTGGGGCAGTTCTACTCTGTCCTTTAGGGTTGCTATGAGTTGGAATCTACTCAAAGGCAACAGGTTTGTGTTTTTTTTTTTTGGAACCAGGGGTAAAACCTTGGTGGTATAGTGGTTATTAAGTGCTACAGCTGCTAACCATAAAGGCTGGCAGTTCAAGTCCACCAGGTGCTCCTTGGAAACTCTATGGGGCAATTCTGATCTGTCCTGTAGGGTTGCTATGAGTCAGAATCAACTCAACAGCAACGGATTTTTTTTTTTTTTTTCCAGGTACCAGAGGTAAGGAGCCCTGGTAGCACAGTGGTTAAGTGATCAGCTGCTAACCAAAAGGTCGGCAGTTAAAACCCACCACTGCTCCTGTAAATATTAAAAACCCAGTGCTGTCAAGTTGATTCTGATTTATAGCGACTTTTTTTTCTATAGGACAGAGTAGAACTGGGTTTCCAAAGCTGCAATCTTTATAGAAGCAGACTGCCGCATTTTTTTCCTGCAGAGTGGCTGAGGGTTCGAACAACCAACTGCTTAACCACTGTGCCACCAGGGCTCCTTCCCATAAAGATTACAGCCTTGGAAACCCTATGGGGCAGTTCTACTTTGTCTTATAGGGTCGTTATGAGTTGGAATCAACTTGATGGCAAAGGGTACCAGGGGTGGAATCCCTGGCGGGCATAAACACTACTGCTGGTTAAAGGATGGCAGTTCGAACCCACCTGGAGGCACCTCAGAAGAAAGGCCTGGTGATCTGCTTCCAAAAGATCAAAGCCTTGAAAATCCTGTGGAGTGCAGCTCTACTCTGCAATCCATGGGGTCGCCATGAGTTGGAATCAATTCAAGGGAGCTGGTTTTTGTTTGGTACCAGGGGTATCAGTATTTTTTTTTTAAGCTTCCTAGGTGATTCTAAAGTGCAGCCAAGGTTGAGAGCCACTGCCCCAAGAGTATCTGCCTCCCTCCCTCCATAAAAGCTAAGACAAATTTTCCCACCAGTAAGGCTGAGTTAGAAATGATTAAGTTCTCCTTTTAAAACACTGTCTACCTGATTCAACTATACACCCATTCGCCCACCCATCCATCCACCATATGTTTTATTGAGTACCTACTTTGTGCTGGGAACGGTGCTGGGTATTCATTATTGGACAAGACAAGGTCCAACAAGACAGGGTTCCTCCCTTCAAGACTCTAAAAGCTCAAAACTGGACTGTGAGGGATTCAGCTGAGCGAACAGGAGATCCTAGTACCTTGCGATGAGGGCTAGGATGTGAATAAGCCCAAGGGCTGTGGGCATTCAGAAAAGGAGCTTCTAACTCAAGACAGGCACAGGCAACTTCCCAGAGAAGATAGTATCCATGTCGAAACTTGAAGGACCAGTAGGATTAGGCCAGGTGAACAGATGGGTGTCGTAGAGGAAGATGCAATAGAAAAATAGATTTCCAAGGTGCTGTAAGTAGCTTGGGGTGACTGGAGCACTGAGAAAGAGTGGGGGAAGTAGCAGGAGATGAGGTGTCATCATGAGGGGCATTACCATAAGAGGCTTCATTAGTCATATTGTTGTTAGGTGCTGTCGAGTCAGTTGTGACTCACAGTGACCCCATGTGACAGAATTGAACTGCTCTGTAGCGTTTTCTAGGCTGTAATCTTTATGGAAGCAGATTGCCAAGACTTTTTACCCCAGAACCATTGGGTAGGTTAGAACCACCAATCTTTCGATCTTGCTAAGAGCTGGAATTCATCCTAAGGGCTGAGGGACGTCATGGAAGGGTTTTTGTCAGGGGAGTGGCAGACCACCATAACTCCAGGTAGATCCCAAGCTCCTCCACGCTGAAAGCACAGGGTCTGCTGCCCTTCTAAAAAAAGCCTTATTGATAAGGACCACAGAGGAGGAATGTGTGTTCTTAACTGCCCATGGCCCCAGCTTCTGTCCCTGACTTCTGATGTCCTCTCACAGACCTCCTGGCAAATGCCTCGTGTCCCTTGAGAATATTCAGCCTCTACCAGGTGCTCCACTTTTTCTCCTTGTTCTCATTTCTGGAGTCAGACAGGATATACCTCTAGCCTTCGCTGTTTACTAACTACCTCTGAATCCTCAAGACAGGCAAGTGACTTTACCTCTGGGAGCCTCGGTTTCCTCATCTGTAAAATGGGATGTTAATAGTTCCTATGTCACTACAACATCATGAGGCTTGAACTAGGAAAACTCACGGCACAAATAGCACTTAACACGGTTCTTAGCACATGGTCAGCACTATAATTGGCAGCTAGTAAACACTGAATCTTTCCTCCTCCATCTACTGGGAGGTGTCTGGTCTCCACTTCCTCCCCCACTTCTTCCCCAAGCTTTTGCTCCTATTATAAGCCCAACTGCCAGGTTGTCAAAGGAATCAGAGGTCTTTGTCCTCCTCTCCTTCTCTGCCTCTTATAGAGCTGAATATCTCTCTCTCCTGGCCTTGGCTCCTCAAGCACAGCCTCCACCTCACCTTGAACCAGGGCTGTACCCAGGTGTCCTACAGGTCTATGCTTTTGATGCCCCCACCCATTTTGCAGGAACCAAGCAGGTCAAAACTCGCCAGCCCTCCCTGCTGGGCTTCCGGTGATATATGGAATCTCTTCCCAAATCCCAGCTCCTGTGCTCTGCTCCTGTCCACTACTAATAACCTCTGCCATATACAGAGCCCAGGCAGCTATAAAGTCCTTTCAGGTCCACTCGCTCAAAACTGGACTCCATCTAGATCATTCAGGATAAAAGGCAAAGTCCTGAAAAGGGCCTACAGGTCTCCACAAGATCTGACCCTCCAGACCCTCCACTGCCCCATGGACCTCAGGTTCTACCATTCCCTCTTGCCTTCGCTCATTCCATCTAGTCATACCTGCCTCCCTGCTGCCAAGCACACTCCCACCCCAGGGCCTTTGCACCTGCTGTTCCCTCGGCTTGGAATCCTCTTCCCCAGATATCTCCAGACTCACTCCCTCATTTTCTCCAGCCCACTGTTCAGATACCATGTTGTCAGCCTTGCTTTGGTGCCTTACATGAAATGGCACCCCTCTCATCCCTGGCAGTCACTGTCCCCTCACTCTCATTTATTTTCTCCATAGTACTTCTCAGCAACCAACTTACATATTTACTTGCCTATTTGTCTACAATTTTCTCCCCCCCCCTTCATTAGAATATAATTTCCATGGGGTCAGGGTAGAGTTTGTTCAGTGTAGTATCCCAGCAGCCGGACGGTGTTTGGCACGTACCAGGAGTTTGATAAATATTTGTTGAATGAGAATGCTTAAACAAACTCATTACCTCATTGGATCCTCACAACAGCCATTTGACAGATGAAAAATATTAACGCCCAAGGTCTTATCCAAAGCTACCCAGTGGAGCAGTGGCTCAGAGAGTCCCAGAGCTTTGTGCTTTAGGCGATCCTTCAGTCCACACATGGCACATTCCTTGGCTGGCCAACAGTTTTCATACCATCAGGATTTCCCCTGACCTTTAGCACGAGAGGAAATGATATCGCAACTGGAAGAATCCTCAGAGGGCTGGGCGCTGGCAGCAGACGCTCCTGGCAGCTGCAGGGAGTCTGTGAGTGGATTCCAACTTGGCCAGAAAGCCAGCATAACGAGCAGGATGAAGGCACGCAAAAATATCAGCACACCCTATGCGGTTCCAGGTGCAGAGCCTTCCAAATCTGCCTCACTCTAGCGGGACTTTCTCAATGCAAGGCATGGTGGCTGCAGCCACTGCCAAGTCATAGTAATAGAGAGGGGAAGAGGTGGTCTGGTGGGTGTTTGTTGGGATGTAGGACCACATGGCTGTGTTTGTCCAGGGCCAGGGGCCTGGGTTCCATGTTTGGGAGAGTGGTGTTGTACGTGACCCTTCGCTGAGCAGCAATGACCATCCCAGCGATGGAAGCTTGTAGGACACAGGAAAGTGTCCAGAGCCCTCAGCTCTCCTGCTTACCAGCTGGGTGGCCTGTGTCTCAGTTTCCTCCTCTGTAAAATGGGTTTACATATATTCTGTCACCACAGAGTCACTTTTTATCAGAGTCAAAGGGGATATGGGAAAGCTGCTTTGTAAGTTATAAGTTTCTGTACAAGGAACCCTGGTGGTGCAATGGTTAAGCACTTGGCTGCTAACCAAAATGTTGGTGGTTCAAACCCACCCAGCAACTCCTCGGGAGAAAGACCTGGTGATCTGCTTCCATAAAGATTAAACGAAATCAAACCTGCCGCCATCAAGTCAATTCTGACTCATAGAGACCTGTAGGACAGACTAGAGCTGCTCCATAGTGTTTCCAAGGAACAGCTGGTGAATTCGAACTGTTGACCATTTGGTTAGCACCCTAGCTTTTAGCCACTGTGCTGTAAAGATTACAGCCTGGAAAACCCTGTGGGTCAGTTCTACTCTGTAATATGGGGTTGCTGTGGGTCAGAATTGACTTGAAGGCACCTAACAATAAGAAGTTTCTATATAAATCTAAGAAATAGCTTTGCATTTGTAAATAGATTGTCTTGTAGTTACTTTGACATGGTTTCCTCTGTACAAATGGTCTCTCCTGGACACGGCCTTTGTCCTCAAATCTGCTCCCACCGCAAGCCCTGCCCACATCCAGTAAAGGATGTCACTACCTACCCAGTTGCTCACACTCCAAATTTAAGAGTCACTGGTGGCCCCTCTCATTCTCTCACCTTTAATCCTTCAGCCCCTCCTGTTAGCTCTACTTCTAGCTCTGTCCCAAGTACAATGTGATTCCCCATCTCTATGGCACTGTCCAGTCCAGGCCACCATCATCAGTCACCTGGATGGTCATAAGGTTCCTAACTGATGACCCAGCTTCCACTTTGCCGCCTATATCCCAGGATGATGTTGGTAAAAAATAAATCAGAACCCATTCTTCTCCTGCTTTACACCCTCTGAGGATCCTGTTATTAGGAGAATAAAGTCAAGGTCACAGCCACCCTGTCTGGCCTCATCCCCGCTTGCCCACCACTGTCTGCCCCTACACATAGGAGCTCATCCCTGACCCAGGTTGGTGCTTGCTCTTCCTTCTGCCACATGCTGTCACCTAGGTCTCTGTATGACCAGATCCATCTCATCATTCAGGTCTCAACCAAAATGCCACTTCCTCAGAGGGTCTCCTCACCATCTTCTAAGCAGCACCTCCAGTCACACTCCACCATATACTGAATTCAATCTTCTGAGTGTTTTCTGGACCTGCAATTATTTATTTTCTTACCTACTCCCCCCCCCCCCGCCCCAGCTCCCTATTTAGAATGTATGCCAGGAACTGCTGCTTTGTGGCTCACTTTTGGATCTCCAGTGCCTGGGACTGATCTAGGGATATGTCATTGTTGGGCGCTGTTCAGTAGATTTGAACTCATAGTGACCCCATGTGACAGAGTAGAACTGCCCCATAGTGTTTTCTTGGCTGTAATCTTTATGAAAACAGATTGTCAGATCTTTCTCCGGAGGAGCCAATGGGTAGGTTTGAACCACCAATCTTTTGGTTGATAGCCAAGGGCTTAAGCGTTTTGCCACTAGGGCTCCTTTTCCAGGACCATAGTAAGTCTAATAAGTATTTGGTGATTGACCATCTTTCTGGTGGAGACCAATGTTTACATGTTTAAAGATGATGGTACTGGCAAAGGAATATAAGCCTCACTGACCCCAAATGAGATAGAGTCTACAGAGTCTAATTTACTAAGTAGGTGCAGTGGTGGCTCAGTGAAAGAATTCTCACCATCATGCATTAGACTCAGGTTTTTTTTTTTTTTAATTAATTTTTATTAAGCTTCAAGTGAACATTTACCATTCCAATCAGTCTGTCACATGTAGGTTTACATACATCTTACTCCCTTCTCCCACTTGCTCTCCCCCTATTGAGTCAGCCCTTTCAGTCTCTCATTTCGTGCCAATTTTGTCATCTTCCCTCTCTCTCTATCTTCCCATCCCCACTCCAGTCAAGAGTTGCCAACACACTCTTCAGTGTCCACCTGATTTAATTAGCTCACTCTTCATCAGCATCTCTCTCCCCGCCACTGACCAGTCCTTTTCATGCCTGATGATTTGTCTTCGGGGATGGTTCCTGTCCTGTGCCATCAGAAGTTCTGGGGAGCATTGTCTCTGGGATTCCTCTAGTCGCAGTCATACCATTAGGTATGGTCTTTTCATGAGAATTTGGGGTCTGTATCCCATTGGTCTCCTGCTCCCTCAGGAGTTGTCTGTTGTGCTCCCTAACAGGGCAGACATCGATTGTGGCCGGGCACCAACTAGTTCTTCTGGTCTCAGGATAATGTAGGTCTCTGGTTCATGTGGCCCTTTCTGTCTCTTGGGTTCTTAGTTGTCGTGTGACCTTGGTGTTCTTCCTTTGCCTTTGCTCCAGGTGGGTTGAGACCAATTGATGTATCTCAGATGGCCACTTGTTGGCATTTAGGGCCCCAGGCGCCACAATTCAAATTGGGATGCAGAATGTTTTCATAATAGAATTATTTTGCCCATTAACTTAGAAGTCCCCTCAAACCAAGTTCCTCAGACCCCAGCCCCTGCTCTGCTGACCTTTGAAGCTTTCATTTAATCCCGGAAACCTCTTTGCTTTTAGTCCAGTCCAATTAGGCTGACCTTCCTTGTATTGAGTGTTGTCTTTCCCTTCACCCAAAGCAGTTCTTATCTACAGATTGATCAATAAAAAGCCCTCTCCCTCCCTCCCTCCCTCCCCTCTTTGTAACCACAAAAGTATGTGTTCTTCTCCGTTTTTTCTATTTCTCAAGATCTTATAATAGTGGTCTTATACAATATTTGTCCTTTTGCAACTGACTCATTTCGCTCAGCATAGTGCCTTCCAGATTCCTCCATGTTATGAAACGTTTCAGAGATTCGTCACTGTTCTTTATCGATGCGTAGTATTCCACTGTGTGAATATACCACAAATTATTTACCCATTCATCCGTTGATGGACATCTTGGTTGCTTCCAGCTTTTTGCTATTGTAAACAGAGCTGCAATAAACATGGCTGTGCATATATCTGTTTGTGTGAAGGCTCTTGTATCTCTAGGGTATATTCCGAGGAGTGGGATTTCTGGGTTGTATGGTAGTTCTATTTCTAACTGTTTAAGATAACGCCAGATGGATTTCCAAAGTGGTTGTACCATTTTACAATCCCACCAGCAGTGTATGAGAGTTTCAATCTCTCCGCAGCCTCTCGAACATTTATTATTTTGTGTTTTTTGGATTAATGCCAGTCTAGTTGGTGTGAGATGGAATCTCATCGTAGTTTTAATTTGCATTTCTCTAACGGCTAATGATCGGGAGCATTTTCTCACGTATCTGTTGGCTGCCTGAATATCTTCTTTAGTGAAATGTGTGTTCATATCCTTTGCCCACTTCTTGATTGGGTTGTTTGTCTTTTTGTGGTTGAGTTTTGACAGAATCATGTAGATTTTAGAGATCAGGCGCTGGTCGGAGATGTCATAGCTGAAAATTCTTTCCCAGTCTGTAGGTGGTCTTTTTACTCTTTTGGTGAAGTCTTTAGATGAGCATAGGTGTTTGATTTTTAGGAGCTCCCAGTTATCTGGTTTCTCTTCATCATTTTTGGTAATGTTTTGTATTCTGTTTATGCTCTGTATTAGGGCTCCTAGGGTTGATCCTATTTTTTCTTCCATGATCTTTATCGTTTTAGTCTTTATGTTTAGGTCTTTGATCTACTTGGAGTTAGTTTTTGTGCAGGGTGTGAGGTATGGGTCCTGTTTCATTCTTTTGCAAATGGATATCCAGTTATGCCAGCACCGTTTGTTAAAAAGGCTATCTTTTCCCCAATTAACTGACACTGGTCCTTTGTCAAATATCAGCTGCTCATACATGGATGGATTTATATCTGGGTTCTCAATTCTGTTCCATTGGTCTATGTGCCTGTTGTTGTACCAGTACCAGGCTGTTTTGACTACTGTAGCTGTATAATAGGTTCTGAAATCAGGTAGAGTGAGGCCTCCCACTTTCTTCTTCTTTTTCAGTAATGCTTTGCTTATCTGGGGGTTCTTTCCCTTCCATATGAAATTGGTGATTTGTTTCTCTATCCCCTTAAAATATGATATTGATATTTGGATTGGAAGTGCATTATATGTATAGATGGCTTTTGGTAGAATAGACATTTTTACTATGTTAAGTCTTCCTATCCATGAGCAGGGTATATTTTTCCACTTAAGTATGTCCTTTTGAATTTCTTGTAGCAGAGTTTTATAGTTTTCTTTGTATAGGTCTTTTACATCCTTGGTAAGATTTATTCCTAAGTATTTTATCTTCTTGGGGGCTACTGTGAATGGTATTGATTTGGTTATTTCCTCTTCGGTGTTCTTTTTGTTGATGTAGAGGAATCCAAGTGATTTTTGTATGTTTATTTTATAACCTGAGACTCTTCCAAACTCTTCTATTAGTTTCAGTAGTTTTCTGGAGGATTACTTAGGGTTTTCCATGTATACGATCATGTCATCTGCAAATAGTGATAGCTTTACTTCCTCCTTACCAATCCGGATACCCTTTATTTCTTTGTCTAGCCTAATTGCCCTGGCTAGGACTTCAAGTACGATGTTGAATAAGAGCGGTGATAAAGGGCATCCTTGTCTGGTTCCCGTTCTCAAGGGAAATGCTTTCAGGTTCTCTCCATTTAGAGTGATATTGGCTGTTGGCTTTGCATAGATGCCCTTTATTATGTTGAGGAATTTTCCTTCAATTCCTATTTTGGTAAGAGTTTTTATCATAAATGGGTGTTGAACTTTGTCAAATGCCTTTTCTGCATCTATTGATAAGATCATGTGGTTTTTATCTTTTGTTTTATTTATGTGATGGATTACATTAATGGTTTTTCTGATATTAAACCAGCCTTGCATACCTGGTATAAATCCCACTTGATCAGGGTGAATTATTTTTTGATGTGTTGTTGGAGTCTATTGGCTAGAATTTTGTTGAGGATTTTTGCATCTATGTTCATGAGGGATATAGGTCTAAAATTTTCTTTTTTTGTAATGTCTTTACCTGGTTTTGGTATCAGGGAGATGGTAGCTTCATAGAATGAGTTGGGTAGTATTCCGTCTTTTTCTATGCTTTGAAATACCTTCAATAGTAATGGTGTTAAGTCTTCTCTGACGGTTTGGTAGAACTCTGCAGTGAAGCCGTCTGGGCCAGGACTTTTTTTTGTTGGAAGTTTTTTGATTACCGTTTCAATCTCTTTTTTTGTTATGGGTCTATTTAGTTGTTCTACTTCTGAATGTGTTAGTTTAGGTAGGTAGTATTGTTCCAAGAATTTATCCATTTCTTCTAGGTTTTCAAATTTGTTAGAGTACAATTTTACGTAGTAATCTGAAATGATTCTTTTAATTTCATTTGGCTCTGTTGTGATGTGGTCCTTCTCGTTTCTTATTCGGGTTATTTGTTTCCTTTCCTGTTTTTCTTTAGTCAGTCTAGCCAATGGTTTATCAATTTTGTTAATTTTTTCAAAGAACCAGCTTTTGGCTTTGTTAATTCTTTCAGTTGTTTTTCTGTTCTCTAAATAATTCATTTAGTTCAGCTCTAATTTTTATTATTTGTTTTCTTCTGGTGCCTGATGGGTTCTTTTGTTGCTCAGTTTCTATTTGTTCAAGTTGTCGGGACAGTTCTCTGATTTTGGCTCTTTCTTCTTTTTGTATGTGTGCATTTATTGATATAAATTGGCCTCTGAGCACTGCTTTTGCTGTGTCCCAGAGGTTTTGATAGGAAGTATTTTCATTCTCGTTGCTTTCTAAGAATTTCCTTATTCCCTCCTTGATGTCTTCTATAACCCAGTCTTTTTTCAGGAGGGTATTGTTCATTTTCCAAGTATTTGATTTCTTTTCCCTAGTTTTTCTGTTATTGATTTCTAGCTTCATTGCCTTGTGGTCTGAGAAGATGCTTTGTAATATTTCGATGTTTTGGATTCTGCAAAGATTTGTTTTATGACCTGATATGTGGTCTATTCTAGAGAATGTTCCATGTGCACTAGAAAAAAAAGTACATTTTATAGCAGTTGGGTGGAGAGTTCTGTATAAGTCAATGAGGTCAAGTTGGTTGATTGTTGTAAGTAGGTCTTCCGTGTCTCTATTGAGCTTCTTACTGGATGTCCTGTCCTTCTCCGAAAGTGGTGTGTTGAAGTCTCCTACTATAAATGTGGAGGTGTCTATCTCACTTTTCAATTCTGTTGTAATTTGATTTATGTATCTTGCAGCCCTGTCATTGGGTGTGTAAATATTTAATATGGTTATGTCTTCCTGATCAATTGTCCCTTTTATCATTATATAGTGTCCTCCTTTATCCTTTGTGGCGGATTTAAGTCTAAAGTCTATTTTGTCAGAAATTAATATTGCCACTCCTCTTCTTTTTTGCTTATTGTTTGCTTGATATATTTTTTTCCATCCTTTGAGTTTTAGTTTGTTTGTGTCTCTAAGTCTAAGGTGTGTCTCTTGTAGGCAGCATATAGACGGATCGTGTTTCTTTATCCAGTCTGTGACTCTCTGTCTCTTTATTGGTGCATTTAGTCCATTTACATTCAGGGTAATTATAGATAAATAAGTTTTTAGTGCTGTCATTTTGATGCCTTTTCATGTGTGTTGTTGGCCATTTCATTTTTCCACATGCTTTTTTGTGCTGAGACTTTTTCTTAGTAGCTTGTGAGATCCTCATTTTCATAATGTTTAACTTTGTGTTTGTTGAGTCGTTACGTTTTTCTTGGCTTTTTTCTTGAGTTATGGAATTGATATTCCTTTTTGTGGTTACCTTATTATTTACCCCTATTTTTCTAAGTAAAAACCTAATTTGTATTCTTCTATATCGCCTTGTATCACTCTCCATCTGGCAGTTCAATGCCTCCTATATTTAGTCCCTCTTTTTGATTATTGTGATCGTTTATCTGTTGATTTCCATGATTTCCTGTTATGTGTATTATTTTGTTTATTTATTTATTTTTTAGAATTAATCTTAATTTGTTTGTTTTTGTGCTTTCCCTATTTGAGTTGCGTTGATATCAGGACGTTCTGTTTTGTGACCCTGTATTGTGCTGGTACCTGATATTATTGGTCATCAGGCCAAACAATCTCCTTTAGCGCTTCTTGCAGTCTTGGTTTAGTTTTTGCAAATTCTCTAAACTTGTGCTTATCTGTAAATATCTTAATTTCTCCTTCATATTTCAGAGAGAGTTTTGCTGGATATATGATCCTTGGTTGGCAGTTTTTCTCGTTCAGTGTTCTGTATACATCGTCCCATTCCCTTCTTGCCTGCATGGTTTCTGCTGAGTAGTCTGAACTTATTCTTATTGATTCTCCCTTGAAGGAAGCCTTTCTTTTCTCCCTGGCTGCTTTTAAAATTTTCTGTTTGTCTTTGGTTTTGGCAAGTTTGATGATAATATGTCTTGGTGTTTTTCTTTTTGGATCAATCTTAAATGGGGTTTGATGAGCATCTTGGATAGATATCCTTTCATCTTTCATGATGTCAGGGAAGTTTTGTGTCAGGAGTTCTTCAACTATTTTCTCTGTGTTTTCTGTCCCCCCTCCCTGTTCTGGGACTCCAATCACTTGCAAGTTATCCTTCTTGATAGAGTCCCACATGATTCTTAGGGTTTCTTTGTTTTTTTAAATTCTTTTATCTGATTTTTTTTCAGCTATGTTGGTGTTGATTCCCTGGTCCTCCAGAAGTCCCAGTCTACATTCTAATTGCTCGAGTCTGCTCCTCTGACTTTCTATTGTGTTGTCAAATTTTGTAATTTTATTGTTAATCTTTTGGATTTCTACATGCTGTCTCTCTATGGATTCTTGCAACTTATTAATTTTTCCACTATGTTCTTGAATAATCTTTTTGAGTTCTTCAACAGTTTTATCAGTGTGTTCCTTGGCTTTTTCTGCATTTATCCTAATTTCATTTGTGATATCATTAAGCATTCTGTAAATTAGTTTTTTATATTCTGTATCTGATAATTCCAGGATTGTATCTTCATTTGGGAAAGATTTTGATTCTTTTGTTTGGGGGGTTGGAGAAGCTGTCATGGTCTGTTTCTTTATGTGGTTTGATATGGACTGCTGTCTCCAAGCCATCACTGGGAAACTAGATTTTCCAGGTAATCAGCTAAAAAAAAATGCAGTCAGCTCCTTATCTGAATTCTCCCTCTGGCTCCGGGTATTCGGATGTTAATGGAGCCGCCTGGTACACTGGCTCCTAGTTCTGAAAACGGTCGCTGTCTGCCCGTGTTTGTTCGTTTTCCGTCTCTAAGTCTGTGCTTGTTGTTCAGAGTTCGTAGATTGTTATGTATGTGATCGATTCACTTGTTTTTCCGAGTCTTTGTTGCAAGAGGGATCCGCGGTAGCGTCCACCTAGTCCGCCATCTTGGCCCCGCCTCCTCTTAGACTCAGGTTTGATTCCCAGACAATGCCCTCATGTGCAGCCACTCACTACCTGTGCTTTCAGTGGTTTGCATGTTGCTATGATGCTGAACAGGTTTTAGCAGAATGTCCAGACTAAGATGGACTAGGAAGAAAGGATTGCAATCTAGTTTTGAAAATTAGCCAAGGAAAATCCTATGGGTCATAACTGATCATGGGGATGGTGCAGGATTGGTCAGCATTTCATTCCATTGTGCATGGAGTCACAAAGCATCAGGGTCAACTTGATGGCAACTGGCAACAACAATTTATAAAGTAAACAGTAATTTCTAAAAGGAGTCTCTCATCAAAAAGGAAACCAGAATGCCTAATTAAGCCACAGCAGCTGTCAGCGAACAATCCCAACATACCCCGGCATCCAGCACTGAGCAGACTCCAGACCAGAGAGTATCCTATTAGCATTCAGTCTTTCTTATGGAGGTGGAGGTGTTAAGTTTGATTCTGCGTGACCTTGTACTGATCAAGGAAAGGAATACTTCTATTAATTTGTTAATTATGTGTGTGGTTGTAAGGAAGCGGGTTCTTTTTGCCTGAGTGTCTGGAACAGGGTCCATCCAGCATGTGGTAGGAGCTCAATAAACCTTTGCTGAACAAATCTTTACCCACCCACTGGTGGCACTGCTCATCCCTAGAGCCTTAGTTTGGAGATGCTCCCTCATCTCTTGGTCATGGTACAAAGAAGGCTGATGGGCCCTCATGTTCTTTTCTATTCCATTCCTCTAGGTGGGCTTGAAGAACAGCCATCTGAGAGCTGGCCGAACACTACAGCCATGAATACCAGCAGTGAGGAAGCTAAAAAGGGTAATGTGAGACCCGTCCAGACCTTCGGGTACCTTTTATTGTACCTTTTACCTACTATCTTAGCAGCTGGAATGGACTAGAAGCAACAAAGCCTGTGAGCACGAGGGAGTGTTGCCTTTTGTTGAGTGGGGCTGGCTGTCTGCCAGACAGAGGGATGGAAGGTTGTTGGTAGCTCAGGGACTGTAAGGCCTGTAGTAAACTCTGCTCTCTTGGCTTGACTTTTTGAGCTTGGCTTGTAAATCAAAGCCAATGAGAGGAGGGATGATGAAGCACTGGGAGTACATGAGGGAATGAGTGGACAAGGGGTGCAAGGGAAGGAAGTAAATCTGGGCTGGCAGCTGTGAGGGGAGGCTAGGACCCTGTGAGTGCTAAGGGGGAACTGGTATGATTTCTGGTTGTTGGTGGACAGGTGTCACCTCTTAGCACAGCAAGTGCTCCAGGGGGCCTGCAGGTGCACAAGCAGATACTAGTGTGGTCTACCAGTTTCTAGCCTCAGGATTACAGTGAGGCATCTCACTCAAAGCATCTCCCTTATGGAGAAGCTTTTCCCATTCAGGAGCTGTGCTGGAGGAGAGAGGCCGCTGGGCTTCAGTCTGGCCTGCTCCCTGTGGAAATCAGGGCTCCTGGCCACAGTAGCATTTCTTCTTCATAAAAATAACTACAGAGCAAAAGGAATGATTCTTAAATGCCAGGCGTTTATGTTTCAGAGATGCCTATGTGGGGATGAAATTGAAGTCATTATTTGCCTTATTTTATGCTTCTGCTTTAATGTTGTTTTACGTTTTCTACACGTACACATGTATCAAAAGAATCCATAGATGGGGTTTTATCATGCTATAATTTTTTTAGTGTTGTCTTTTCCTTTTTATTTTTCCTTTGAACTTGGCTACCCTTTCACTTCTTTTTTCCATGTATCGCCCCTTTCCCAGGTAACTCATATTAACGACTTTGTATGTGTGCTTCCATATTTTTCTCTATGTTCTTATATTCACACTTACATATATGAATATACATATATAGAGATACTTATATAAGCATATGTATAAACACACATACATATATAGACTAGTGTCTTTTTTTTTTTAAAGGGGATAGTATTTTTTAATTAATATTTTCTTTTTGGTGAAAATATATATAGCAAAACCTGCTAAAATAGGATCGTGTTTAATACACATTTTAAAATGCAACTTAATTTTCTCACTCATCAGTACCTCATGGGAAAACCCTCCAAGGCACTTGGCATAGCTTACATTTATTTTTTCAATAGTTGCAAAATATGCCTGGTGAGGACGTACCACAATTTGTTCAATTGTCCCCTTACTGATTACCACTCATTTCAGTTCCAGTTTTGCTATCATGAACAGAGTTGCAGTGAACATTCTAGAACCTATATCCTTACACACTTAGTATGTTTGTAATAGATGTTTCTAGATGACATTTAAAAAGATGTAACAATTCACACTTCTGTAGCAACTAATAACCGTGCCCCTTTCCCCATATCCTCACTAGCACTAGGTATTATCAGCATTTTTAGCCAGTCTGATGGGCATAAATGATATTTTGTTATTACTTTAATTCGAATTTCTGTGTGCTGGTGACTTTGAGCATCTTTTTTTTTACCTTTGTCAGTGTTTTGGATGTGCCCTTCTGTGACTCACCTCTTTGTGACCTTCGCCCATTTTTCGATTGGAGTTGTAGGTCCTTCTCTCAGTCAATTTGACTTCTTTTGGAGAGAGGTAGATTTTTTAGCCCCACCCCCCATATTTGACACACCTGCATTTGTTTTTCAGCTACACAGCTTGCTGCTGGGAGAATGTACTGGCCTCTCTTTAAAACATGTATTTTTTTGCTTTGCTTAATCTAACTTTTGGATATCTTGACTTAGGAGTCCTTGGGCTCCCAGACATGTGGTAGAAGGAGTGGCACTTCATTTTAACCACAGATCCCTCCCACTTAGTGATAAAATAGGTAGTTGCTGGCAATATTTTTGTGGTAGGGTACAAGGTATAGGATGAAGGCCAGTGATGTAGATGGCACATCTAATTTTTTCCTCCCTATTTCAATGAGTTTTTTTTTTTTATTTCAGTGAGCTACAGTTGCATAAAAGCCACCCCAAAACTTTGTGATTTCAAACAATGATTTGTTATCTTTCATGATTCTATGGTTTGACTGGTTCAGTGGGGACTTGGCTGATGTTGGCTCATGTCATTCAACTGCATTTATCTGGCAGCTGGGATGGGCTGGGAGGTCCAAAAAGAGATTTAGTCACAGTCCTTGCCTCAATGCATTTCCACGTGGCCCCTCTCACTCCACAAGGACTTCCCATGTTTAGTGGTGTAACCTGAGATTCTTACAGAATGGCGGCTGGCTTCCCAGAGGGAGGAAGCAGAACCTGCCAGTCCACTGAAGCCCTGGGTTCAGAACTCCTAGAATAGCACTTCTGCCACATTGTATTGGTCAAAACCATCCGGCCAGCCCAGTTTCAAGGAGAGGGAAATAGATACCACTCCTTAGTGTGAGAAGTGCCTGAGCTTACAGGGATGAGAGGACTTGTTGATGGCCTTATTTAGAGACTATCTACCACCTTCCCCATGGCCTCTTACCTGCTCAGCAGCAATAGACATTGTCAGAGTTCTTAATATTTACCAATTTAATGGGTATAAAATGACTCCACCAATCAGGCACAGTTGGGTTTGAGTTTCAGTCTCAGCTCAGCCACTTAATAGCTATGACCCTGGATATTTATTCAACTTCATGTGAGATTTGGTAAGAATTAGAAATAATATTTATGTAAAGCACATAGCCAGGTGTCTGGAACTTAATAGGTACCCAAGGAATGTAGCTCCTCCATTTCTTCTTCCTCCCACCTCCACATCCAAGAATGACATTAACCAGCATCAAAAGTGTATCATCCAGCTTGGGGCTGGGATTCCACAGCTGTTCAACAGCTGCACAGAAACACATTGAAGACGGTAGGAAGGAATAAGGCTGCTGCTGCCATGAAAACTCTGCCTCCAGTTTTGTTGGGCACAGTACCCACACTGCACCAGGAGCTCTCAGACTTTTTAAGGAGGAGAATGATAGCACCCCTGCCACCACAAGCACCCCTGAAGCTGCCTAAATCTCCTCAAATGACCCTGCTTTGCTTGAAGAGGATGATGTCAGTGTCAAAGCTAGGCCAAGCCCTCCACTGTACGTTGCAGCAGCAGGCAAGTGGGTCTTTAAGCATCTAGAGCAATGCTGAGGAGGAAGGAGACCTCAAAGGTGAGGCAAGGAAGGGCAGGCCGTTCTAGTCTGTCCCTCCATGCTCCCCATCCTGCCCCTCCAGGACCCCGTCAGGGGCAGCCAGGGATGCCTCCCGTTTTTGTTTGAATTAAAGAAAGATAAGACAAGTTATCTCAGTCTCAGACTCCCCTTTAATCACAACCCCCTTCTTCTACCATCCCCAGAAAAGAGACCGCCCAAGCAGGAGAAAGGATCTGAGAGAAGGCCCCGGCCCCCTGGCTTCAGCAGCAGGTTTATTTCCTGGCATTGTGTGGTTCCCGTCAGCCCTGACGGTGGGGATTTGTGCTTCTGCTTTGGAGAAGGGGGTTGTGGGGGGTCTCTGAGAATCGCTCACTCAGCAGCCCCCAGCCAACTGTTTGGTCCACAGAGCCGCCTTCCCCTGGAGATGAGCGCTCAGCATGCATTTCAAGGCTGCTAATGGGATTAATGAACTGGAGAGTGTCACTGCTACAGGAATGAAGCTGCGACTGTTTTGATGAGGCCTGATTTTCAGAACCATGTTCATAAAAAAGAACGGGCCTTCCACTTTTAGTAACGATCCCTGAGAGCTTTGTGCTGGAGCAAATAATAATGGAATCTGGTTGCACCAGAGAACAGGGATCCCTCAAACGTGGGCACAAAACATTGCTCAGACCTCGAATCCTTGAATGTCACTTACCTCAGCGTGTCTGGGGGTAACTGCTGAGCCTGGCTGACTCTAGGTCCTCCTTCTAGCCAGTATCCAAATTCCTGGTGATTTCTGCAGTCCACACTTATGGAGCCCTTGCCCATGGCAGGTGCTTGACATTCATTACCTTGACATTCATCCCTGCAGCTGAAAGTAAGGCTCAAGGGACAAATGGCTTGTCCAAGGCCACACAGCGTATGGCGCTGTTTGTTTTGAGCCAAGCTCCCCTGACGCCAAGCTGCTTGCTCTTCATCTTTGGGCTATATCAGTGGTTCTCAGATTTCCCTGAGCTTTCTAATCACCTGGCAACTTTAAGAACTACAGTACCTTGACTCTGCTCTAGGGCAATTGAATTGGATCTCAGGGCAGGATTTTTTTTTTTTTTTTTTAATTATAAATCCACGCACACATATGTAAAACAAAAAATTTGCCATTTCAATATTTTCACATGTAAAATTCAGCGACAATGATTACATTCATAATAATATTGTGTAACCATCACTGCTATCCCATAGATTCCAAATTTTTCCATTTGCTTTAACAGAAGCTCAGTGCCCCCTGGACAATGACTCCTTTCCCTCTGCCTCCCACCCCTGGTAACCACTAATAGACTTTGACCTCTATACATTTTCCTATTCTAGATATTGCTTGTAAGTGGGAATCTACAATATTTGTCTTTTTGTGGGTGACTCGTTTCACTCAGCATGTTTTCAGGATTCATCCATGTTGTAGCACATATCAGGACTTCATTTCTCTTTATGGTAGCATAATATTCCGTTGTGTGTATATACTGCATTTTGTTCATCCATTCATCTGTTGATGGAAATTTAGGTTGTTTCCATGTTTTGGCTCTTGTGAATAACGCAGTGGTGAAGCGCTCGGCTACTAACCAAAAAGTCAGCGGTTTAAATCCACAAGCCTCTCCTTGGGAAAAAGATATGGTAGTCAGCTTCCTTAAAGATTACAGTTTTGGAAACTCTAGGAGCAGTTCTACTATGTCCTGTAGGGTTCCTACGAGTTGGAATCAACTTGATGGTAATTGGTTTGGTTTTTTTGGTTTTGGAGCATTGGTGTACCAATATCTGTGTTCCTGCTTTTAATTTTTTTGGGCCTATGCAATTCCAGAGAGGAATTACTGGGTCATATGATAATTCTATGTTTAACTTTATGAGGAACCTCCAAACGGTTTTCCACAGTGACTGTACCATTTTATACCAGTAAGGGATGAGGGTTCCGATTTCTCCACATCCTTGCCAACAATCAGGGCAGGATTTTTTCACCAAAGCTCCCCAGTTGATTCTAATATGCAGAGTAATAGACAGTCTTCCCCTTTGACTGTCTGTCAGAATTGCTTCAGGCAAGGTGGGAGTTTGCCTACTGGCTTGGGTGTGAGGGTTATGTAAATGGCGGGACTGCCAGGGTGTTTTCTTCCAGGGTGGGCATGAACTGTTACCTCATCTAAAGATCTTAGTTCCTCAACTAAAAATCGTAGTTCCTGACGTAGCTTGAGAAGGCTGCGTCAGGCCTGGTTCTCTTTATGACACGGCTGTGCCTTCGGCTGGAAATGGAGCGTTGAATAGCAACGACCGCTGTGCTCTTACAGAGAGTCCCGGG
Source organism: Loxodonta africana (assembly GCF_030014295.1). Taxonomy (NCBI): domain Eukaryota; kingdom Metazoa; phylum Chordata; class Mammalia; order Proboscidea; family Elephantidae; genus Loxodonta; species Loxodonta africana. Next base: position 37,472,927 of record NC_087357.1, read on the forward strand.
TCCGTTTCCAGAGCCAGAGAATTTAAATGGGCTTTTTTTTTCTTATCCTCCACCCTACCCCACCCCCAGTGTGTTAAATCCTCTCGGCCGCCCCTGAGCTCCTCTTCAAATGCAGGACCCTTGGCCATAATAAATAATTACATCCTTCTATTTGGACTCTGATTCCAGATAGTAGTAATCCAAGAAAATCCAATAATGACAGTTGCATTAGGACCCTTCTTCCAGGCTAAGCAGAACATCTGTTTCGACATATTTTTAATCGGCAAATGCTTCCTGTGTTGAGTCCTCAGCAAATTAAATTTCTCACTGGACCGAGGGGGAAGCTGTCATTCAATAACCCATCTCTGGAAATTACACCCCAGTCACTTTCCAGGTGCACTTAAGATTTTCCCATGTTGACTCAGCTGTGTAAAACCAGCCCTTACAATACTGGGTCACATGTATGTATAGCACAGCTTGTCTGAGAAACATGGGATGTCTTAGTGTTATTCCCTGGAATGTTTTTGTTGTTGTTAGGTGCCATTGAGTTGGTTCCAATTCATAGTGAATCTGTACACAGTGACTGAAACACTGCCTGGTCCTGTGCCATCCTCACAATCATTGCTATATTTGAGCCCATTGTTGTAGCCACTGTGTCAGTCCAGTCTTCTTTTTTTCTGACCCTCTGCTTTACCAAGGATAATGTCCTTCTCCAGGACTAGCCCCTCCTGATAACATGTCCAAAGTATGTGAGACACGTAGTCTTACCGTCCTTGCTTCTAAAGAGCATTCTGGCTGTACTTCTTCCAAGACAGATTTGTTTGTTCTTCTGGCAGTCCATGGTATATTCAATATTCTTCACCGACACCATAATTCAAAGACATCAATTCTTCTTTAGTCTTCCTTACTCATTGTCCAGCTTTCACATGCATATGAGGTGATTGAAAATACCATGGCTTGGGTCAGGTGCACCTTAGTCCTCAAACTGACATCCTTGCTTTTTAACACTTTAAAGGTCTTTTGCAGCAGATTTACCCAATGCAATATGTCATTTGATTTCTTGACTGCTGCTTCCATGGATGTTGATTGTTGATCCAAGCAAAATGAAATCCTTGACAGTCTTTTCTCTGTTTATTTATTTATTTTTTGCTTATTGGTCCAGCTGTGAGGATTTTTGTTTTCTTTATGTTGAGGTGTATTCCACACTGAAGGCTGTCGTCTCTGATCTTCATCAGTAAGTGCTTCAAGTCCTCTTCACTTTCAGCAAGCACGGTTGTGTCATCTGCATATCGCGGGTTGTTAATGAGTCTTCTTACTCCAGTCCTGATGCTGCATTCATCTTCGTATAGTCCAGCTTCTTGAATTATTTTCTCAGCATATAGATTGAATAAGTATGGTGAAAGGATACAACTCTGACGCATACCTTCCCTGATTTTAAACCATGCAATATCCCCTTTTTCTGTTCGAACAACTGCCTCTTGATCTATGTACAGTTTCTGCATGAGCACAATTAAGTGTTCTGGAATTTCCATGCTTCACAATGTTATCCATAATTTGTTATGATTCACACAGTCGAATGCCTTTGCAAAGTCGATAAAACACAGGTAAATATCTTTCTGGTATTCTTTGCTTTCAGCCAAGATCCATCTGACATCAGCAATGATATCGCTCGTTCCATATCCTCTTCTGAATACAGCTTCAATTCCTGGCAGTTCCCTGTTGATGTACTGCTGTAACTGTTTTTGAATTATCTTCAGCAAAATTTTACTTGCACGTGGTATGAACTATATTGTTCAACAGTTTCTGCATTTGGTTGGATCACCTTTCTATGGATCTCTTCCAGTCAGCTGTCTTCCAAATTTCTTGACATGGACAAGTGAGTGCTTCCAATGTTGCATCCGGTTGTTGAAACATCTCAATTATCCCATCAATTCCTGGAGCCTTGTTTTTTGCCAATGACTTCAGTGCAGCTTGGACTTCTTCCTTCAATACTACTGTTTCTTGATCATATACTACCTTCTGAAACGGTGGAATATTGACCAATTCTTTTTGGTATGGGGACCCCGTGTATTCCTTCCGTCTTCCTTTGATGCTTCCTGCATTGTTCAATATTTTTCCTGTAAAATCGTTCAGTATTGTAAATAGAGGCTTGAATTTTTTCTTCAGTTCTTTCAGTTCGAGAAATGCCAAGCACGTTCTTCCCTTTTGGTTTCTAACTCCTGGTCTTTGTATGTTTCATTATAATGCTTTACTTTGTCTTCTCGAGCTGCCCTTTGAAATCTGTTCAGCTCTTTTATGTCATCATTTCTTCCATTTGTTTTAGCTACTCTACATTCAAGAGCAAGTTTCAGAGTCTCTTCTGATATCCATTTTGGTTTTTTTTTTTTGTCTTTTTAAGGAGCTTTTGCTTTTTTCATGAAAGTATTTTTCCCATTCTCCAAAGAGAATAGAGAAGTATTTTTGCCCATTCTCCAAAGAACAGTTGGCAGCAGAGGAGAATTAAGAGACTTGTTGAAAACCATATGGAAAATGAATAACAAACTTCCACTTTCTACATCACTGCTTGTGGTTACTTAAGACATGATGACTTTCGGGATGTAAACATTAAGGGCTTCAGCATTGCCAACATTTTGGAGAGGTTTCTGCCAAAGAATTTTATGGGCTGTTGGGCTGTTTATTTTTAGAGTAACATATCCCTTCCTTAATTCATTCATTCAAAATACTGAATGCTTACCCCCAACCAAGTACTGTGTTGGGGGTAGAGAGTTGAGTGGTGAACAAGCCAGTCATAGTTCCTGCCCCCATGGAACTTCTAGTCTATTGGGGCAATTCACACTTGAAATCTGGAAGCACTTTTTTTGTCTAGGGCTGGGATAGCAAATTAGAATATCTGTAAAGGCCAGGCAGGTAATGTAAATTGGTGAAGTGGGCTGGATGGAACATTGTTAAATGGGAAAGAGATTACAGCAAACAGAACACATGCCCTGACTGTGGGGAGCAGGTGCTTTTTAATTCCGCTGAGTTGTACCATGGGAGATGATGGGCCCACTATTGCCAGATTTTTCTGTTTTTAAAGAGAAATTTGAAAATCTGGATTCTTGTGTAAAATCCCTTGATTTTTTAAAAAATTGGCTTCTAAAGAGTGATTAAAAAAAAAAAAAAAAAACAGTGTGGGCCAAAAGTGTCCTGGCCAAACAAAACACATCTGTGGGCTGGATTTATCCTGAGGGCTACAAGTGTATGACTTCTGTTCTAGAGATTTTAGTAGTAAAACAATTATTTTCAGGTTTAAAAATGTACTACACACCAACATTCTGTTTTTGGCAATATGACCAACTGAACTATTAGGGACCCCTTATAAAATCATAAAAATGCTGGAGGGGAGCTCTGCGCACCCCAACCACCAATTAAAAATACGGAGTCAAGCTCAAAGGAAAGAAAGGTAAATCACCACAATAATAGAGAACAGGGAACAGAAACCCAGAGAACTAAGCTTCAGGTGGTGCCACAGTCATGCAGAGGGCATTGGACCTGGACTGGAACTTGAGGACTGGGGGGCTGGTGTTTTAATACCCATGTAATGCCTGTATGGGTACAGGAAGTGAAGTGTTTATCCCATGTCAGGCAGGACAAGGGAACAGAGATCTCGTGTATCTAGAAAAACTCTGCCCAATGGTTCAGAGGAGTGGTGAGAAATCTTTCTACGTTTCCTGGGCTCTGAGTGAGGCCTCCAATGAGGAACTGGATCCCAAAGCCTCTCCCTCATGCAGGTATGAATTCTCAATTTACACTTGTTTATATGGAAACCCTAAACTGAGACATTAAAATAGAAAATGATCAAGGGCCCATAAAATCTCAAGAGTCCTGACAGAAAAAAACTTGCAAAACAGGGTCACATCCAGGATCCAAGGCATTTGAGAATACTTCAGAAGAGAATAACCTCCCCTTGAAATGAACTTAAAAACACTGGAAACACAAAAAGTTAATCCATGAAGGAGAACCAACAGACACAATAAATTGAAGAATTGGTACCTTAAGTTGTAAAAACAATAGAACACTGTGAAAGAGACTGTAATAAGTATGCCTGAAATGACTAAAGAGCCAAAAGAAGAAATTGAAACCATCCCATCCACTGCTGTCGAGTCGATTCCGACTCATAGTGACCCTGTGGGACAGAGTAGGACTCTCCAGCAGGGCTTCCAAGGCTGTAAATCTTTATGAAAGCAGACTGCCGCATCTATCTCTGGCAGAGTGGCTGGTGGGTTCTTACCACTGAACTTTTGGTTAGCAGCTGAATGCTTTAACCATGTACCACCAGGGCTCCTAATGGAAACCATAGTGGGGAAAAACAGGAGAATGTGAAAAAAAGAGCCAACACTAAATAAATCTAGAAATGAAAACTATACCCATTGGAACTGAAATGGAATAAATAGTATATTGAACACAACTGAAGAGAAAATTAGTGAAGTAGAAAATAGATACTAATAAACCACTCAAATTGCAGCACTAATAGATAAAGAGATAGAAAAGGTCAAGAGACACAGAGGATAAAAAGAATGTTCAGTGTACAATTAGTACAAGTTCCAGCTGGTGAGAAAACTCACGTAGAGAGCCTAGTAAAGAGGCAATAACTAAGGGAATAGTAAATTAGAATTTTCCAAAATTTGAAGGAAGATGTGAATTTTCAAAGAATCACACTGAGTTTCAAGCAGAGAAATAGGTAAATCGACATTTAGACAATCGTAATGAAACTGAGGACTATCAAAGACAATGACAGAAAGAAAACAGAACAAAAGACAGATTATGGGTGAAGGAATGACCTTTAAATTAAAAGAACATCTTGCAGTGGCAACAATGCAGACCAAAATACATTAGAATAATATATTTGAAGTGCTGAAGGAACAAAATTCTCTATACCTGTCAACTTAGAATTCTATATATTCCCCACTAAGCTTTGTTTTAATAAAGATATTTAAAGAATTCTGGGAAGATGATGGGGTAAATAAACCATCATTCTGACCCTCCCCCACAAATACAAAAAGAAAGACAAGGAAATGGTGTTCAGCTTTGAGAGACTCTGAACTGGGGAACAGAAGAAAGCAGCAGTGAACTGCAGACAGGCAAGAATCAACAAATCAACGAGTCACATATGGTAGGAAAATTGCTTCTCCCACCATCCCTGCCCCTTGCCCATTCATGTGGGCAGCAGGCTGCTGTGAACTGGGGTAGTGGCCCCAGAAAAAGAGATTGTTTCCCTATTTACCACAGCCCCTGCCTGTACAAAGAGACAGGACCTCAAGCTTCTGTCCTAAAATCAATAAGGTAGACCTCCTCAGGGGTCCGTTTGGAGTGTGCCAGCACCTCCCCCACCCAGACACTGCTGGTTGCAAGCCTACTGTGAATTGTTACACAAGGCCTGTGCAGTGGAATCTGCCCTCATAGTCAACACTCTACCTGCCTCCCTGCATATCCCGTAACTCAGGCCTCTGAAACCAACAGGCCAAAAATCCTGGGAAGTCAGCTCTGGTCTGTCTGCTTTCCCTTTCAGTCAGTGCTGAGATTTGCTGACTGAGGCTGCTCTGAGTTAGGAAGCAGGATCCTTGAGTGGAGGCTGCACTCACAGCCAACAATCTACTGGGGGCACTCTGACAGCAACAAGGCAGACCTCTATGAGGATCTGACCAGAGTGTGACACCCCCTCCCCCACCTGGTAATTGTTGGTTGCCAGGCTGTTGCAGACTGCTACAGAAGGCCCCCACAGTGAATTCTGCTCCCATAGTCAGTATTCTGCCTACTTCCCCGTGCACCCCATAGCTCAGGCCTCTTAAACCAACAGAGCAGACCTCCCTGGGGATCATTTTGGGTCTTTCTACTCCCCCTTACAGTCAGTGCTGAGAACTGCTGACTAAGGCTGCTGTGTTCTTGGAAGCAGGCATCTTGAGTAGAAGCTAAACCCAAAGCCAGCATGCTACAGGGCAGGCTCTGATAGCAACAAGGCAGACCTCCCTGGGGGTTCATTTGGAGTGTGACTACCCCTCTCCCAACTGGTGACTGTTGACTGCTGGACTGATACAATCTCTTACAAAACATTCCCTACATTGGAGTGAGGAGTTGGGTTACCTAAGTGGAGACTGCTCCCGCAACCACCACAGGACCACTGGGGCTCTGAAACCAACAAGACAGATCCCTTGGAGGTCCTTCTGGGGAGTGCAGTCCATCCTTCTCCTAAAATGGAGGAAAGCCTGCCTGTGTTTCCCCTGAATGGCCCCACAGAGCAGGGAAGAAAACCTCGGGCAAAACCAGAGGGCAAAACCACTCCCAAAGGGGGCTTGCTGAATGTAGGTGTAGGTTTTCCGGCTAAAAACATGATTGCAGAGAACAGAAGGGAAGGGAGGAATAAGTAGAGAGAGGGGACTGCGCCCACTGGTGGCCAGATTTATTAATACGTGATATCCTGCCTGAGTGGCAATGCCTGCTGGTGGACAGACTGACCATAGTATGTTCTCTGGTGTGCTGGAGAGATTGAAAGTTGAAAAGTGAGATCTGAAACTTTCAAATCCCAATTAAACCAGGGAGGGAGAAGGAGCTGTCACAGAGAGGGAGAGGAAATGGTAAACAAAGGCCAAAGGCTCTGCCCACCTAAGAGTTTCTTGCAGAAAGTAGTGCAGGAAAAAGCAGCAAATACTGGGGAAGACTGAAAAAGTTAAGACTCTCAAAAATTTCAGTGCCTCAGGGGTTTCAGGACCATGATTTCAGGGGACATCAAAGTCAATTGGCAAAATAAAATCTATTCAGAAAACATTCTGCATCCCACTTTGAAGAGTGGCATCTGGGGTCTTAAATGCTAGCGAGCAGCCATCTAAGATGCATCAATGAGTCTAAACCCACCTGGATCAAAGGAGAATGAAGGACACCAAGGACACAAGGTAATTACGAGCCCAAGAGACAGAAAGGGCTACATGAACCAGAGACTGCCTCAGCCTGAGACCAGAAGAACTAGATGATGCCTGGCCACAACTGATGACTGCCCTGACAGGGAACACAACAGAGAACCCCTGAGGTATCAGGAGAACAGTGGGATGCAGACCCCAAATTCTCATAAAAACACCAGACTTAATGATCTGACTGAGACTAGAGGACCCTGGCAGTCATGGTCCCCAAACCTTCTGTTGGCCCAGGACAGGAACCATTCCTGAAGCCAACTCATCAGACATGAATTGGACTGGACAATGGGTTGGAGAGAGATGATGATGAGCTACTTGCATCAGGTGGACACTTGAGACTATGTTGGCATCTCCTGTCTGGAGGGGAGATGAAAGGGTAGAGGGGGTTAGAAGCTGGCAAAAGGGTCACAAAAAGAGAGACTGGAAGGAGGGAGCAGGCTGTCTCATTAGGGGGAGAGTAATTGGGAGTATGTTGTAAGGTGTGTATAAGTTTTTATGTGAGAGACTGACTTGATTTGTAAACTTTCACTTAAAGCACAATAAAAATTATTAAAAAAAAAATTCCAGTGCCCCAATAAAAAATCATAAAGCACACAAAGAACAGAGAAACAGTGGCCCATTCAAATGAACATGACAAAGGGAGTAAAGCAAATCTAAGCCTGATCAAGTAATGAAAAAAATGGAAGGTTATAATACAACAACATTAAATATAATTAACAAACTAATGGAAAACACAAAGAGCTAAAAGAAATTATGAAAACAATACAAGAACAAAACGAGGATCTAAATATAGAGATATTGCAACTGAAAGGGACAACTGAAATGAGAAACACAATAGAAGGACTTATCAACAGATTTAATCAGGCAGAAGAAAAAATCATCAGTTTAGAGGATGAGATAGCTAAAATTACAGACACTGAAGAACAACAAGAACGGAGGCTAAAGAAGTCTGAGCACAGTTTAGTGGAATTATGGGACAACAAGAGACCTAATCCTTGCATCATGGAAATTCCAGAAGGAGACAAGAGAGAGAAAGGGACAGAAAACATATTTGAAGAAATAATGACAGAAAATTTCCCCAATCTGACGGAGGACATGTATCCACAAATCCAAGAAGCTCAAAGAACCCCAAACAGGACAAACCCAAAGAGATCTACACCAAGATACGTCCTAGTTAAAAACCAAAAAAAACAAACCCATTGCTGTGAAGCCAATTCTGTAGTTACACACTCTCAAAAATTAAAGACAGAGCCCTGAAAACTGTGAGAGAGAAGCAAACAATCACATATGAAGGATCCCCAATAAGTTTAAGTAAAGTGCTGATTTTTCCGCAGAAACATTGGAGGCCAGAAGGCAATGGAATGATTTTTAGTGTGGGGGGGGGGTAGTGGGGGTGGGAAGCGGGAACTGTCAACCAAGAATACCATGCCCAGTGAAACTATCCTTTAAGAATGAGGATGAAATTATAACATTCCCAGGCAAACAGAAACTGAGAGAGGTCATATCCACACATGAACCCTACAAAAAATACTGATGGGAGTTCTGTAGATGGAAGAGAAAAGCACTAGAAAGTAATCAAAGCTATACATGAAAAGAAAGATCCTTAATAAATGGAAATGCATGAACAAGTATAAGGACTAGTAATAAGGCATTCATGATTGATAATTCTAAATATTTTGTCTTCAGGTTTTCAAATAACAAATATATAAAAGGCAAGGATAAAATTATATTATAGGGCACATGAAATATAAAGATGTAATTAGTGATAACAACAAAGTTGGGGAAGGGGAGGGGGATGGTATAGACATAGAATTTCTTGTATGTTACTGAAGTTGAATTGGTACCAACTTATCCTAGAATGTTATAAACAAGCACTTAGATGTAATATTCACGGTCAACACTAAAAAAAATATTAAAAAAATACATAAAAGGAAAGGAAAAGGGAACCAAAAAAGCTCACTACAAGAAACCAACAAAACACAAAAGCAAGCGGTACTAATGGACAAAGACAAAGAAGGCTTCAAACCAAAAACCAAACCCACTGCCGTTGAGTCAATTCCGACTCATAGCGACCCTATAGGACAGTGTAGAACTGCCCCATAGAGTTTCCAAGGAGCGCCTGGCAGATTTGAACTGCTGACCTTTTGGTTAGCAGCCGTAGCACTTAACCACTACGCTACCAGGGTTTCCAAAGAAGGCTTAAGACACATAAAAAAAAAAAAATAACAAAATGGCAGAAGTAAGCCATTTCTTATCAGTAATTACAGTGTTTGTAAATGTACTAAATGCTCCAATCAAAAGTCAGAGAGTGGCAGAATGGATTAAAAAAAAAAATCATCCAACTATATGCTGTTTACAACAGACGTGCCTTAAACCCAAGGACACAATAGGCTGAAAGTGAAAAGATGGAAAAAATATCCCATGCAAATAATAACCAAAAGAGAGCTGAGATGGCAATCTTAACATCAGACAAAGTAGTTTTTAAGACAAAATCTGTCAGAAGAGGTAAAAATGAGCATTATATAATGAATGACTCGACGGCGCTGGGTTTATAATGATAAAAGGAAACCCTGGTGGCATAGTGGTTAAGTGCTACAGCTACTAACCAAAGGGTTGGCAGTTTGAATCCACCAGGTGCTCCTTGGAAACTCTATGGGGCAGTTCTACTCTGTCCTATAGGGTCGCTATGAGTCGGAATCGACTCGATGGCACTGGGTTTGGTTTTGGTTTTTATAATGATAAAAGTCAATTAATCAGAAAGATTTAACAATCATAAATATATATGCACCCAACATCGGGACCTAAGTATATAAAGCAAATACTGATAGAATTGAAGGGTGAAACAGTACTAAAATAATAGTTGGAGACTTCAGTATACCACTTTCAGTATTGGACAGGACATCTAGAAAGAAGATCAACAGGGAAACAAAGGACCTGAATGACATTATAAACGAACTAGACTTAACAGGCATATATAGAACACTCCACCCCAGAACAGCACAATATACATTTTACTTCAGTGCACATGGATCATTCTCCAGAATAGATCATATTTTAGATCACAAAGCAAGTCTTGATAAATTTTAAAAAGACAGAAATCATACAAAGTATTTTTTCTGACCACAAGCTAGAAATCAATGACAGAAAACAAGAACAAAAATGAAAACCTGAAAAACACACAATCATATGGAAATTAAACAACACACTATTAAACTAACAGTAAGCCAAAGAAGAAACCAAAAGGGAAATCATGAATTTCTTAGAGTCAAATGAAAATGAAAGCACAAAACTTATGGGATTCAGCAAAGGCAGTACTCACAGAGAAACTTATAGCAATAAATACCTACATAAAAAAAGATCTCAAATTAACAGCCTAACTAGACAACTCCAGGAACTAGAAAGAGAAGAGGAAACTAAGCTTAAACCTACAAGAAGAAAAGAAGATCAGAGCAGAAATAAAACCAAAAACAATAGAATTAAAAAAAAAAAAAAGAAGTTGTTTCTTTGAAAAGATCAATAAAATTGACAAACCTTTAGCTACACTGAAGAGAAATGATATAAATAACAAAAAAAAAAAAAAGAAGAAAGAAAGAGGGGACATTACAACTGACCTGATAGAAATAAAGAGAATTATAACAGACTATTATGAACAACTATGTGGCAACAAACTGGATAACCTAGATGAAATGGACAAATTCTTGGAAGCACACAACCTACCCAAACTGACTCAAGAGGAAATAGAAAGTCTCGACAGACCCATAACAAGTGAAGAGATTGAATCAGTGATCAAAAACCTACCAACAACAACAACAACAAAAAAGTCCTGTACCAGATGGCTTCACTGCCATGACCAAGTGGGATTTATTCCTGGAATGCAAGGATGGTTCATCATTAGAGAATCAGTCAACATAATACACATCAATAGAACAAAGGAAACGAAACACATGATCATCTCTATGGATGCTGAATAAGCATTTGATAAAATCCAACACCCTTTCTTGATGAAAACCCTAAAGAAGATTGGAATAGAAGGGAAATTCCTCAGTATGATTCAGGGTATATATGAAAAGCCAACAGCCAACGATATACTTAATGAAGAAAGATTGAGAGCTTTCCCCTTGAAACCAGGAATAAGACAAGGGTGTCCACTCTCATCAGTTCTATTTAGTATTCTATTAGAAGTTCTAGCTATAGCAATAAGACAAGAAAAAGAAATAAAAGGTATCCAGATTAGAAAAGAAGAAGTAAAATTATCTCTGTGGATGATATGATCCCAAATATAGAAAATTCCAAAGAGTCCACAAGAAAACTTCCTGTGCTAGTAGAGGAATTCAGCCAAGTTTCAGGGTACAAGGTCAACAAAAGAAAATCAGTTGGGTTTTTATACATCAGCAATGAGAAATCTGAAAGGGAAACAATACCATTTACACTAGCATCTAAGAGAATAAAATACCTAAGAATAAATCTAACCAGGGATGTGGAGCACTTATGCAATGAAAACTGTAAAACACTGCTGAAAGAGATTAAAGAAATAGTACAGCCATTGTGGAACAGTGTGGCAGATCCTCAAAAAACTATAGAACTACCATATGATCCAGCAATTCTACTCCGAGGTATATATCCAAGAGACTTGAATGCAGAGACTCAAATAGAGACTTGTACACCAGTGTTCATTGCAGCACTACTCACAATAGCCAAAAGGTGGAAACAACCTAAATGCCCATCAACAGATGAATGGATAAACAGAATGTGATACATATATACAATGGCATACTACTCAGCCAGTAGGAGAAATGAAGTCTTGTTACAAGCTACAATATGGGTGAGGCTTGAAAACATTATGCTGATTGAAATAAGCCAATCACAAGAGGGCAAATATTGTATCATCTCACTGACATAAAAGACAAGAAAAGGCAAATGCATAGAGACCAAATTTTAATACTGGTTACCAGGGGTGGGAGGAGGGGCAAAAGGGGGATTAACAGTCATGGAAAAATTGTATTGATTAAGGATAGGGTTGCACAGCCAATTATTGTAATTGCTGTCAATAAGTTGTACACTGGTAAAAAAAAAAATTGAGTTGGTAAAAGTTGTGTGATAGACGTATTTACAGCAATGATAAAAAAGAAGAAAAAGAAGAATATAGCTGCTGAGGTGGGATTTAGTTCATTGGTTTGGTGGTTTAGGGTCATGGTTTCATGGGACATCCTAGTTAATAAGCCAAATAATGTGCTTAGTGCTTCTGTTCTACTTCCCAGTTCATTGTGTAGTGCCTAGGGTCTTAAAAGTTCACAAGCAGCCAACCAAAGCAGAAAAATTGCTTTCTATTCACCTGGAGCAACAGACAAGAAGGAGAGTCAGGAATAGGAGGACAATATGGAATGTGTGGCTAATTGCCTCCATGAACAACTGCCTCCTTTGCCATGATATCAGAAAAATGGAATGGTGCCTATCTACCATTACTGAACATTTTGATCAAAGACTCCATAGAATAATCCTGATCAAAAGGCGGGATAAAGAATCTCAAATTTTCATGGACTCTAGACTTTCTGGAACCATGGAGGGTGGATGAACTCCTGAAATTACTGCCCTGAGATAATCTTTAATCCTTAAACCAAAAATATCCCCTGAAAATCATCTTAAAACCCAACAATAACAATAGTTTAGCTTAACTAGTAAAAAACGTCTGCCTTGAGCGTTATCGTTTTTTAAGAACTACCTATATGGGATCAAATTGACAACAGCAATTCGATAGATTAGGTGGGAACCTTAGGGAGCAGTAAGTTTACGTTAATGGGGGAGGAACAACTTAGAAAAGGAGGGTGAGAATGATTGCACAATTCAAAGAATGTACTCAATGTCACTAAATTGTACGTGTAGAAACTTGAATTGGTATATGTTTTGCTGTGTATATTCTCAGCAACCAACAACAACAAAATAAATAAAATTTAGAAAAAAAGATATTGACAGAGTTTAGTATCATTATGGAATAACTAATAAAGCATGTATTTCCAGGAGGGAAAATAGTATGCAGAAAGTAACAGTGAGCAAGGAAATGGGGGAATATTTAGGTAGGTATAAATCTAAATTGCAAACAAACAAACAAACCAGAAATAATGGTGACTAATTTGTGAAGTTAAAAGTCAGTAAACAATAATATGAAAATATGGAGGATATTTTTTTAATTTACAAATTAAAGTATTTTAAAGTCCTTGTACTTTTCAGAATGAGAATGGAGATTCTGGTTTCTTTAGATCTGTCTCCTAGTTTACCAATTCTTTATACTTTGTTAAGCCAAATATGCATGTTAAAAAAATTAAAGGCAATACTAAACAACCATTAAAAGGGGGTAATGGAAATAAAGAAAAAAATCTTAATTCAATAGAAAGCAGGAAAGGAGAAAGCGGGAAGGGAGGAAACAACAAGAAGAAAACAATGGCAAATAGCACAAAATAAAAGGAAAGCAGTAAATCCAGGTATATCCATTATAACAATAAATTTAATTCACCTGTTCAAAGAGAGATTCTCAAATTGGACAACAAAATTGCTAGCCACTTGGTATTTATAAGAGAAACACCTAAACCTAATTACACTTATATGTAAAAATCCTCAACAAAGTATTAGAAAATTAAATTCAACAGTACATTAAAAAAATATATACCAATACCCCCCCCCCCAAAAAAAAACATTGCTTTTGAGTCGATTCTGACTCATAGTGACCCTGTAGGACAGAGTAGAACTGCCCCATAGCGTTTCCAAGGAGCAGCTGGTAGATTCAAACTGCTGACCTTTTGGTTAGTAGCCAGACACTTAACCACTGTGCCACCAGGGCTCCATGCCAATACCAAGTGATAATAATCCCAGGTATGCAAGTCTGGTTCAACATTCAAAAATCAATCAATGTAACCCATCATATCAACAGGCCAAAGAAGAAAAATCATATGATCGTGTCAATTGATTCAGAAAAAATTGACAAAGTCTAATACCCATTCATGATAAAAACTCTCAGCAAGTTAGGAATAGAAAAGAATTACCTCAACCTGGTAAAGAGCAGCTACAAAAAAGACCTACAGTTAACATTTTACAAATTTATAAAATTTACAATTTATAAAAACTGAATACTTTTTACTAAAATCAGGAACAAAGCAAGGATGTCCACTTTTACTATTCTTATTCAACATAGTACTTGAAGTTGTAGCCCCAGCAGTAGACAAGAAAAAGAAAAAAAAGGCAGACAAATTGAAAAAGAAGAAATAAAACTATACCTATTTGCATATGACATGTTTGTCTACGTAGAAAATCCCAAGGAGTCTAAAAAAAAATCCTAGAACTAATAAGTGAGTTCAACAAGATGACAGGACACAAGATCAACGCACAAAAATCAATCACATTTCTACGGACTAACAATAAACACACAGAAATCAAAATTTAATTTAAAACACAATACCATTTACAGTCACTTCAAAAAAAACGAAATAAATATACACAAGACATATATAGTATATATAGTACCTATATGCTAAAAATTATACAATGCTGGTAAAAGAAATCAAAGAAGACCTAAAGAAATGGTGAGACATACCATGTTCATGAATTGGAAGACTCAATATAGTAAAGATGTCAATTCTTCCAAATATGTTTTTTAGGTTTTAATGAAATCCCAAAATCCCAGCAAGATTTTCTGTAGCCATAGATCAGTATATTCTAAATTTTATATAGAAAGACACAGGCCCTAGAATAGCTAAAACAATCTTGGCAAAGAAAAATAAAGCAGAAAGAACCACTCTGTCAGGTATTAAGACTTCCTATATATTTTTTATATATAGCTACAAAAGGAGCCCTGATGGTGCAGTGGTTAAGTGCATGTGATGCTAACCAAAATGTTGGTGGTTTGAACCCACCAGGTGCTCCACAGGAGAAAGATGTGGCAGTCTGCTTTTGTAAAGATTACAGCCTTGAAAATTCTGTGGGGCAATTCTACTCTGCCATCAGTTGGAATAGCAGAGAGTCATAAGTCAGAATCGACTCAGTGGCACTCAGCAACAACATATAGCTATAATGATCAAGACAGTGTGGTATTGGCAGAGGGACGAACACATAGATCAATGGAACACAATCAAGAACCCAAAAAATAAACCCATGCAAATATGCTCAACTGATTTTGCAAAAGCAATTCAATAGAGGAAAGATAACCTTTTCAACAAATTGTGCTGGAGTAAATGAACATCCATAGGCAAAATAATAATCATAATAACTTTGACAAAAATCTCACACCTTATACAAAAATTAATTCAGAATGGATCATGGACTTACACGAAAAATGTAAAACTATAAAATTTTAGAGAAAAAAAAGAAAATTTTTGGAATCTATTTTTAAGGCTAGGCAAAGAGTTCTTAGACTTAACACGAAAACACAATCCATAAAAGGAAAAATTGACAAATTCAACCTTAACAAAATTAAGAACTTTTGCTCTGTGAAAGTTCATGTGAAGAGTATGAAAAGACAAGCTACAGAGTGGAAGGAAATATTTGCAAATGACGTATCCAGCAAAGGACTAGTATTTAGAATATATTAAAAAAAAAAAAAAAAAAACTCTTTAAACTCATACGTTTAAAAACAAACAAACAAATCTAGAAACAATCCAATTAGAGAATGGGCAAAAAGCATGAATAGACATTTTACCAAAGAGGGTGTACAGACGGCAATAAGCACGTGAAAAGATGCTCAACATCATTGTGATTGTTTTTGTTGTTAGGTGCCCTTGAGTCAATTCTGACTCATGGTGACCCCGTGTGTACAGAATAAAACTGTCCCACAGGATTTTCTTGGCTGTAATCTTTATGGTTGCAGATCACCAGTTCTTCCTCCCACAGAGCTACTGAATGGGTTCAAACTGCCAACATTTCAGTAGGCAGCCAAGTGCTTAATCATTGTGCCGCCAGGGCTCCTATCATTACGTTAAAAAAAAAAAACAACCCTTTGCTGTTGAGTTGATTTCAACTCATAACGACTCTATAGGACAGAGTAAAACTGCCCCATAGGGTTTCCAAGGAGTGCCTGGTGGATTTGAACTGCCTTACCTTTTGGTTAGCAGCTGTAGCTCTTAACCACTACGCCACCAGGGTTTCCATCATTGTGTTAGGGGAATGCAAATCAAAACCGCATGAGATATACCATTTTATACTCACTGGGATGGAAAAAAAAAAAAAAATTTTTTTTTTTTTTTTGGATGGCTATGATAATAGTCACAATAAACAGAGAATAACAATTGTTAGTGAGGATGTGGAAAAATTGGAACCCTCATACATTGCTGATGAGAATGTAAAACAGTGCAGCCACTTTGGAAAACAGTTTCACAGCTCCTCAAAAATTAAACATAGAGTTACCATAAAAAAAAAAAAAAAAAAAACCCAGTTACCATATGACACATCGATTTCACTCCTAGGCACCCGTATTTTTATGCAAATAGTGCGTGGCTTCTACGTTTGTTTGCCAACCATGCCCCTCTGCCCCAGGTGTTTTCATAAGTGCTCTATGCTAATTTTTTACAGCAACATGTAAAAAAAATTTACATAGTGGCGCATAGGAAAATACCTCATGGGGGGAGGGCATGGTTGGCAAACAAACACAGAAGTCATGCATAATTTGCTTAAAAATACGGTATATACTCAAGAGAATTAAAAACGTGCGCACACAAAAACTCGTATGCAAATATTCATAGCAGAAACAAACTAAGTGTCCATCAAATGATGAATGAATAAACAAATGTAATATATCCGTATAATGGAATATTGTTGTTGTGTGCTGTTGAGTTGATTCCGATTCATAGTGATCCTATATGACAGAGTAGAACTGTCCCATAGGGTTTCCTAGACTGTAATCTTTGTATGAGCAGACATCCAGGTCTTCTCTGAGTGACTGGTGGTCAGAACCTCTAACCTTTCAGTCAGCAGCTAAATGCTTAGCCATTGAGCCAAAAGACTCATATAATGGAATATTATTTAGCCATAGAAAGAAAGGAAGAAATGAAGTACTGATTCATGCTACAACATGGATGAACCTTGAAAACGTTATGCTGGATGAAAGAAACTGGACACAAAAGACCACATAGTGCATGATTCCATTTATATGACATGTCCAGAAGAGGCAAATCCATAAGGACAAAAATAGATGAGTGGTTTCCAGGGGATGCAGGGAGAGGAAATTACGAATGACTGCTAACAGGTACGGGTTTTTTTTTGGGGGGAGTGACGGATATGTTCTGGAATTAGATAGTAGTAATGACTCTATAAATATACTGAAGGCCATGGAATTGTACACTTTAGAAGGGTGAATATTATGATATATTAACTACATCTCAATTAAAAAAAAGACAAAGTTAGAAAAGGAACTACAAAGTAATATCAATGAAAATAGAGGAAAGTAATAAAATAAATAATAATAATAATCAACAAAACCAAAAGCTGATTCTAATGAGAAAAAATAAAAATATTAAAGAGAAAATGCCTCAAGTGAGAATCATGAGTAACTCGAAGCAAGTAGACTAGAAGCAAAACCTTCAATAGTCCTCAAAGATAATAAAACGAATGTGGATTCAATTCTTTGGTGGCCACAGGTTAAGGAATTCTATTCCATCTATTTTGCTGTCTCTTAACCCTCGGTCTCAGAATCTTAAATGAACCTCCACTTGTTTCCCACATCCCGCTCTTAAAGGTCCAGACGGTGGAGAGACTTTTTCCAGTAGTTTTTTTTATCTACTTCCAAAACACCAGTCATTGAGAAAGCACGACTCTACTCTGACACTCATGGTGTTGCCATGAATCAGAATCAACTTGATGGCAGCTGATTATCTTGCAAAGAATTTATTTTCCCAGAGTCACACTGGACCACTTTCTTGTCGCATAAGCCCAGTTATTTCCAAAATTTGCAATATTGGTGGTATTTGACTAAGTCAGGGGGTTGGCTACACTTGTTCCCTAGATGCTCATAGCTCTGAGAAGAAAGCACACCCCTAAATTGTCTCCAGGTTGGTCCAGAGGGCTGTGAGTTGTCTAGGCGCAGTGGGTCCTGTGGCCCACAGGCTGCTGTCAGCCTCCTGGGGACTCTTCTAATGTCTCAAACAAGCCAGAGCTCCTCCTATTATGGGCCCTGATCACTTCCTCTTCCCTTGTCTGGAAAACTACCAACCATGGGACGGACACTGGAGGTCATGGTCCGCGGACCCTTTGTTTGCCCAATACTGGAACCATTCTTGAAGCCAACTCTTCAGACAGGGATTGGACTGGACTATAAGACAGAAAATGATACTGTCGAGGATTGAGCTTCTTGGCTCAAATAGACACGTGAAACTATGTGGGCAGCTCCTGTCTGGAGGTGAAGTGAGAAGGCGAAGAGGGACAGGAGCTGGTTGAATGGACACGGAATACAGAGTGGAAAGGAGGAGTGTGCTCTCATTAGGGGGAGAGCAGCTAGGAGTACATAGCAAAGGGTGTGTAACTTTTTGTATGAGATACTGACTTGATTTGTAAACCTTCACTTAAAGCACAATAAAAGAAAAACAAAAACTACCACCCATGGGCTCAAAATCACTAAGAGGTCCAATACCGCTTTTTAGAACACTTGTTTTTAACACTCCTTCTGCTAATCTGAATGAAACTGGTGGGTAATATAACCTGGACCATAATACACAAGAGGAATAAAAGGACAAAGTAAATGGAAATATGACTGTCTTGCAGATGGCAAGGAGAATACCACACTTCCACAGAGCCCTGGGACCTTGAATGCTGTAGCTGAGACCTTCTCTCACCGGGTCCGAAGAGCCACAACCTCAAGGACAGAGAGGATCTGGCCTGGAGGGGTCATCCCCTATGTCATCGGAGGGAACTTTACTGGTCAGTTGCCACTAATGGGGCCTGCTTTGGGGCTGAGTGGTTTGCCTCCATAGGGTGAGAGAGTCCTCCAGAGTCCTCCGAGGAAGGACTCAGGTGGAATTGGGCAGATATGCAGGGCCACAGCAGTTCTACAGGCTAATGCTCCATTACCTACAGGGCCTATTCTACCAGGCCCAGGATACTGCAGTTTCTATTGGGGCTATGTCCTCAAAGATGGCCACCTTGGCCTTGAGGCTTCATGAAGGGGTTGATGTATGACCCTGGTCTCGAAGGACAGGCCATGTTTGCGCAATGGATATGAGAGGACGAGCGTGAATAGCTACACGTGATGGCAAAACTGTCCTCTGGGTAGAAGACCACCCTGGGCTTGGTCTCCTGCCACCACCCACCCAAGCAATACTCTACACAGTAACCCAAGTGGGCCAATAGATACAGTGGGACTGCTGGGTCCAAATCCAGCACTTACACACCCTGGGCCAAGTTACTGAACCTCTCTGTGCCTCAGTTCCCTCATCCATAAGTGGAGATGCTAATATTTTCTACCCTTTTCGGCTATTTTAAGGATCCCTGGTGGCACAACCATTAAGCCCTAGGCTGCTACCTGAAGCCTGGTGGTTTGAACCCACCCAGTGGCTCCTCAGGAGAAAGACCTGGCAAACTACTCCTGTAAAGATTACAGCCTAGAAAACCCTATGAGGCAGTTCTGCTCTGTCACGTGGGTCATTATTAGTCGAAATAGACTTGACAGCACCTAACAACAAGGGTTATTTTGCGAATCAAACAAGTTAATACAGATAAAGCACGTAGAATAGTGCCTGTTGCTGTCGTTGTTAGGTGCTGTCAAGTTGGTTCAGACTCCTAGTGAACCTAGCGAACAGAACGAAACACTGCCCGGTCCTGCGCCATCCTCACCATCATTATGCCTGGCACATAATAATATGTAATTATTTGCTGTTAGTATTATTATCTTTAAAATATGTAAATCACCGAGCGGCTTACCATTGCCACCAGAATGAAACCGAAACTCTTGACTGTGGCCCCAAACAACCCTTGCCTTCCTCTCTTACCTGGTCCTCAACCCCTCTGTCCCCCTCAGTTCCTGTTCTCAAGCTGCACCAGCCCACTTTTCTGTTCCAGAACATGCATGCCTCTTCAACTCCTGGGGGTCCTTGCAGTTGCCCTTCTCTCTGCCAAGACTGTTTTTTCCCCAGATCTTTCCTTGGCTGGCTGCTTCTTATCATTCAAGTCTCAGTTCAAGTAACATGTCCACAGAATGGCCTTCTTTGACTCCCTTCTACTCCTGCCAGCTATTTTCTCCTACCGTTACCTGACATTGTCTTACTTGTATTTTTGATTCATTTATTTTCTGTCTCCACCCAGGCTCTGTGTGATGTGAGGTGCTTTTTTCTGTCTAGTTCTCACTCCCGTACCTCCAACACCTAGAACAGGACCAGGCACGTAGTAGGCACTCAACAAACATGCCCAGAGCAGGCCTGAAGCCAATATTAGTTAAGTGCTGGAGTCTAAAGCCACCATGAGCTACCTTTTCCAGGCTCTCAAGGTTGACAGCATTTATAAATCCTTTCTCTGTGATTTCTGTGAAAGGTGGTTGATGAAGCAGATGCACTCATGACTTGTCAAAGCCATTGAAAGCCACTGATGAGTAAGACAGGAAATGAACTGTGAAGACTTGACAATGGGGTCCTGCAACCCAGGTGTTGGAAGAGAGCATGGAGCTCCTCCCACTCACACCCCTCTTTGTCTTCTCTTCCTGGTAGCACTCAAGCAGTTCCTTGTCACTCTAGCATTAACCAAGGGCCTCCTAGTGCCAGACCCTCAATTAGGTGCTGGTGATAAAGAGATGACTAAGACTTTGTCCTGCCTTCTAGAAGCTTCCAGTCCTAATAGGAGAAAAAGATGTGTGTGGCAAGAATTGAAATGTAGGAATTAGAAACAGCTACGAACTTCTGCTCTTTGATCTTACCTATGTTCTCTCAGCATCTGGTCTGCTTTTCTGACCAAAGATTTGTACTACCTTTATCAAACTTACTAATTGCATATGTAGAACTTTGTTTACATAGAGGTTTTATGTTATCCTATAACTGGTAGAATTGCTGTTTGATGAGAGATTGAGCTATGAACAATTTGAACCAAAAGTCTCAAGACGTAAAATAAAAAGCGAACAGCTAAGTTATTCTTTATTCTACATGTATTTTTTTTTAAAAACAATATGACATTGCACCCACATCTTCTAGACTATGATGGGAGCCTCCCCTAGTATTTTCCTTGCTGAGAGGTTTTTCTAGAACTCATCTCTAACTCCCCCGCCCCTCCAGTCCACAAATCCCTTGCACTTCCGAAACAACTGTTTTTCTAGATTCTACTCTTGGACTCTAGTAAACATTGAAATAGATTTCTTCCTACCAGCTTGATAGATTTGAAAGTGAATGCTTATTGCTTTTGCATAACCATCATCCTGAGGTTTACAACTGCTTTATTCCTGCTCTCAGACAATTTATTTGATTCAACAAATTTCTAATCAAGGAACTACAGAGAAAGTATGAAATTAACCTGTTTTCAAAGGCCTTGTGGAAAATTGGGCTCAAAGTTCCCCTAGAAAACACAGAAACCCCATGTAAGGGTACCAGGGATGTATGTGCAAATAGAATTTTAGAGAACATGGTAGCATCCTCCTATAGGTATAAAATAAAATGAGGGGTGGGAGGAAGTGCTGGGGAGCTGACTGCCCCATACTTCAAAAGCCTACAATTTCCAAATTGAAAAATCTAGTAAGCTTTCTTTTTTTTTTTTTTCTTGTTTTAATGTTTAGAAAAAATACTTTCAATACAGAAGAAAAATTGAGAAGCCCAGGATATTATGAAAATCTGTTTTTCCCTGCCTACCTAGTCCATGCTTTGGCAATTTAGGAAAGTTACGGGGTTAAACGCTTAGCTGCTAACCAAAAGGTCGATGGTTCAACCCGACCCAGCGGCAGGAGAAAGACCTGGTGATCTGCTTCGGTAAACGTTATAGCCAAGAAAACCCTGTGGGGCAGTTCTACTCTGTCATACGGGGCCACTATGAGTCAGAATCGACTTGACGACACCTAGTAACAACAACACGCTGTGTTCTTAGCAAGAAACATCCTTATTCCTAGTACGTTACTCTTCTGGGCCATCAGAACAAGGTTTTTTTGTTCATCAGAACAAGGGTTGTCTCAACCAGCATACCTTAAAGCATCTAAAGAACATAAGGACCCATGAGTGAAGAGATGAGCACTTGCCCTGTCATTTCAGGAAGCCAGAGAGCCATTTTTAAGCAGGCCATGAGACACTGGGAGAAGCACACCTGTGTGACCTTCATTGAGAGGACCGAAGAGGAAAGCTTCATTGTGTTCAGCTACAGGACCTGTGGGTAAGTACTGTGGATTGAATTGTGTCCCTCAAAAAGCATGTGTTGGAACCCTGTGAATCCAGTTCCATTTGGGAACAGGGATTTCTTTGTTATGTTAACGAGGCCATGTCAGTGTAGGAAATGCCGCAAGCCTAATGACTTTTTGAAATATAAAAAGAGAAGATTAGACACAGAAAGAAGCACGAGTGGAGGAAAGATGGAGGCTAAACAGAGATCTCCAAGGAGCCAAAGAACGCCCAGGCTAGAGAAGCTGAGACGAGGATTTTCCTCCAGATATGACAGAGAACATGACTTCCCCTAGAGTCGATGCCCTGAATTTGGACTTCTAGCCTCCTGAACTGTGAGAAAATAAAATTTCTGTTCTTTAAAGCCACCCACTTGTGGTTTTTCTGTTACAGCAGAACTAAGAAGTAAGTGAAAGCAAGGCTGCCTCAGTGGAACTTAGAGGCAGACAAATTTGATGAGTTTTGAATCTTCTCTCTAAAATCAAGTATTGTATTTTTATGCAAATAATGTGTGCCTTCTATATTTGTTTGCCAAAATCACCGGGCCCTGTGAGGTATTTTCTTAAGCATATGATGCCATTTTTTTTTTAACAGCAATATGTAAAAAAAATTGGCATAGCTGCACTTATGAAAATACCTCACTTCATAATGAGGAAAAAAACCTGTTGCCATGGAGTTAATCCCAACTCACGACAACCTCATGTGTGTCACAGTAGAACTGTGCTCCATATGATTTTCAAGAATTGATTTTTCAAAAGTAGTTCACCAGGCCTTTTTTCCGAGGTGCTCCTGGATGGACTCAAACCTCCAAACTTTCGGTTGGCAGCCAAGCACATTAGCCATTTGCACTACCCAGGAGTTCCTCATGATGAGAAAGGATACAAGATACAATGAGAATATAACTGTCGTAAATCTTCCTTAAGAGTCATAAAATAAGCTCCAGGGAAATCAACAGAAACTCTAACAGCTGGAGTCTTTATTTTATTTCTGTCAGCCCGAGTAGTTCAATGTCAAGTTGACCAAAAAATGAGTAGAGATTTGTAGAAGATCTTAAAAATATAATTAATAGAATTGATTCTATAGGTCTACCGAATTCTGGTCCCCAGGTGGTGCAACAGCTAACCTAAAGGCTGGTGGTTCGAACCTACCCAATGGTACCATGGAAGAATAGGCCTGGCAATCTGCTTTCATTAAGAAGATTACAGCCAAGAAAACAGCAGTGCTTCTGTGTAACACATGGAGTTGGCCTAAGTCAGAATCGACTCGACAGCAACTAACAAAGCAGATTCTATAGCCTAATAACAGAAAATACATTTTTTTTTTAAGGTACCTATTGAACATTTACAGACCTTGACCATCTATTAGGCATTAATCCATCCATTAAGATGGATTCTAAAAGGCAGGAATAGCATTAATATATTATGTGATTACAAAGCAATGAAACTGGACATATTAACAAAAAGAGAATACATGCCCCTCCATTACCTAGTAAGTTAAAAACTTCCCCCCACCTTTTTCTTCTTTTACAATTCTTAGGTCATAAAGAAATCAGAATTAAAGTTGCAGAATGTCTAGATAGAAAATAACCATAATGAAAGCCCTACAGTTCAAAACCTAATGGCTATGGCTAAAGCTTTGTCCAGAGGAAAGCCCGCAGCCTTAAATGTCCACGTCACAAATTAAGAGCAGCAATAAAATATTTAATTCAAAGAAGTTAGCAAAAAACAAAACAACAGCGAAAACTCAAACATCACCACAACGAAGTATACCTAGTGAGCACACAGGGAAACAAGCAAGGTAAAACATCGTCGGACTAATACATTCAAGAGTGAATTCTTTGAATAAACAAACGAAAAACAATAGATAAACCACTTGTTACTCTAAAACAAAAAAGTGACAGTGCAGAAGTACATAAAATTAGAAATGAAAAAGGGAGAAATAGTCACAGATTCAGCAGAATCATAAAAAAGTACTTCTCAAAGCTCTAGGGCAAGTAATGTGAAAATTTGGATAATGTGAATGACTTCAAGGTAAATATAGTACTGACACAGACCAATAACTTTGAAAGAGATTAGAAAGTTGAGGGAAAAAGCTATCTTCCCCAAAGCACCAAATCCGGAGTTTCACAGGTGAGTTCTTCTAAACCTTCAAGGAACAGATTTTTCTGTCCTATTTAAGTGTTTTAGAGCATAAAGGAAGAAGAACTTTTCCAAATTAGGGAGTCATCATGGCATCACTGCCCAAATCATTGGCACCCAAACAGAGAAAATTCTAGAACTATTTCACATATAGTGTCTTAGTCATCTAGTGCTGCTATAACAGAAATACCACAAGTGGATGACTTTAACTAAAAAATTTATTTCCTCACAGTAAAAAAAGCAGGCTACAATTCCAAACTGAGGGCATCATCTCCGGGGGAAGACTTTCTCTCTCTGTCAGCCTTCTCATCAATCTTCCCCCAGACTAAGAGCTTCTCTGCGCAGGTACCCCGGGTCCAAAGGATGCACTCTGCTCCTGGCACTGCTTTCTTGGTGGTACGAGGTCCCCAACTCTCTGCTTGCTTCCCTTTCGTTTTATCTCTTGTAAGATAAAAGGTGGTGCTGCAGGCCACACCCCAGGGAAACTCCCTTTACATTGGATCAGGAATGTGACCTGAAGTTACATCCCACCCTAATCCTCTTTAATTACAGGAAGAGATTATGATTTATAACACATAGGAAAATCACAAAATGGAGGACAACCACACAATATTGGGAATCAAAGCCTAGCCAAGTTGACACATATTTTTGGGGGACACAATTCAATCCATGACAGATAGACATTGAAAATCCTAAATAAAATGTTAGCACATAGAATTCAGGAATACAGTAACAGAAGAGTAGGCTGTCTGTAGGCGTATATAAGGAATACAGACTTAGTCAACAATAGGAAATCTGTTCGTACGATTCACCATATTGGTAGTTCAAAGGAGAAAGGCCTTGTTCATATCTCAAGAGATGCTAAAAAGACATTTGATACAGTTCCACAGACTTTTTTTTTTTTTTTTTTTAAAGTACCCACAGTAGAACAGGAATAGATGTCATGAACAGATCCTTGGCTTACAAAAAATAAATATTATAAATATATATTATGTATATACAAGACTAATTTCAAATCAAAAGCCAACATCATGTTTATCAGTGATGATACTAGAAACATGTCTGTTTGAAACAGGAACAGCTGAAGAAGTCTATGATCACCACCGTTTTTTAATGTTCGTTTAGAAATACTAGCTAATGTAATTAGACAAGAGAAAGAAATAAACACTGTAAATATTGGCAGGGATGAAATGACATTTGCTCTGTTTGAAATATCAATGTGATTTTGTGCCTAGAAAACCTAGAAAATCAATTGAAAAATGATTAGAAACAAAAGGAGAACCTACTAAGGTGACTGGTTATAAAATTAATAAACACAAAATTAACTGCTGTTCTTTATACATGAAATAACTTGGTATACTTCTATAATGGAAAAATATTGCAGTTTTAGCAGAAACATAATGGGCAATGTATCAAAGAATAAGCTTAAAAAATGCAAAAATGCACCAGACATATAGGAAAAAAAAAAAAAAGATAAGACTCCAAGGAAAATTAAAAAAAAAAAAAGTAAAAATGGAAATGCATACTATTTGCTGGCATAAAAATACTCAATATAATAAAGATATCAGTACTCCCTAAAATAACTATAAATTCATGCCATTCTGATTGAAGCACCAACATTTAGATACATGTATGTGCATGTTACTATGTATTTTTTAGAACTTGAACAAATAATACTAGACTTTATCTGGACAAATAACCATGTAGAAATAGCCAAAAAAATCTCAAGAGAAAAAAACAGTAATGGCAGAGATAGGAGAGGGCCTAGTAGATGGAGCCTGGTGGCGTATCCAACCATATAAAAAGCCAAAACCAAACTCTTGTTATTACATTGATTCTGACTCATGTTGACCTCATGTGTAGGGTATTAAAATGCAAAATGAATATAAAATTTTAAAAGTTTAGAACTTAAGAAAAAATAGATACATGAGATAAAAGAAAGCTCAAAAATGAATATGCCTATACGTGAATTTACGTGGCATTTCAAACTAGTGAGAGAAAAGATGGATTAGTCCAACTGGGATATTTGAATATTGGGATCATTAGATAGCACATTGTGCTAAAAATAAAGCTGGATTACTATCACACTTTTTACACCAAAAACCATCCTAGTTGGATCAAAGATGTAAACATTAAAAAAAAAAAAGAAACCAGGAAATATTGGAAGGAAACAAAGACCAGTAACTGGTTGCCATTGAATCAACTCCAACTCGTGGCAACCCCACATGTGTGTAAGAGTGGACCTATGCTCCATGGTGTCTTTAATGGCTGATTTTTTGGAAGCAGATTGCCAGGACTTTCTTCCCAGTTGCCTCTGGGTGAACTCAAATCACTAACCTTTGGTTAGCAGCCAAGAGTGTTAACTCTTGGCACCACCCAGGGACTCAAGAAGGAAACAAGGCTGGACATATATGTAATATTGGAATATGAATGGTCTTTTTAAGCAGGATATAAGAAAATTAAGAAATTTTATAACACTGAAATTTAAAACTTCTATATAGCTAAAGGGGAGGGCCCCAGTGGTGCAGTGGTTATTTGCTCAACTGCTAAATAAAAGGTTGGCAGTTCGAACCCACCAGCAGCTCTGCGGAAGAAAGATGTGGCAGCCTGCTTCCATAAAAGATTACAGTCTTAAAAAACTTATGGGCAGTTCTGCTCTGTCCTATAGGGTTCACTATGAGTTGGAATCGAAGGCAATGTGTTTTAGATATGGCAAAAGTAGAACGAACATAATACATAAACAAAAAAGAGAGTTAAATGAGAAATAAAGTGAGAAAAATATTTGCAACACCTTTGACAGTCCAAAGATTAGTTTCCCTAATTTACTAACGGCTTTTATAAATCAATAACAAAAAGATGGACAACCCAAAAGAAAACTGGGGAAAGATGTGAAAATACAAATGTCAGATAAAATACATGAGCAACTATCTAACCTCAATATAGAGAAATATGGCTTTTCGCCTATCTAATCAGCAAAAATAGTTTGATAAAACCAGTGTTGACCAAGGTGTGAGAAAATAGGGTTTTTAAATATACCATATAGTTAAAAATATATGGTTTATTTAAAATATATATGAGTAGATATAACATTTTGGAGGTGCAATTTGACAGGATCTATTAAAACTTCAAATGCACGTACCCTTTTATCCACTGACCCTATCGTTAGTAATCTACCCCACCACAAGTAAGTATGAATCTGAAGGTTTCTGTGTTTTGCTTTTTCTTCCTGTTGTTTTTGTTTGTCTCCCTTTCCCCTGTGGTTTTGTTCAAATTGCAAAAACTGAAGTTAGCCTAAATGTACATTAGCAGGAGACTGGTTAAGTCAATGTTAGAACTATGCAGCTTTGAAAACAATGAGGCGTGTATATATGCATTATAAACAGATCTCTAAATTAAGGAGGAAGAGAGCAAAATGAAGAACACAATGCATATTATATAATTTTTTTTAATTTATATACATTTATGGATATAGAGATGTATTAAAATTTTCTGGAAGGACACCCAAGAAACTGTTAACTTTGGATATCTTGGAATCTTTGGATAAAGAGATTGAAGATGGGATGAGAGAATTACACTTTCATTTTATATCTTTTGGTCTGTTCACTCTTTTGTAATTTGTGTTATTGTTAGGGGCTGTCGAGTCGATTTTGACTCATTGTGACCCCATGTGACAGAGTAGGAACGTCCCATAAGTTTTTGTATGCTGTAACGCCACGGAGAAAGAAATTTAAGGGGCCCATAATCCCACTAGACAGGTGACCTCTTTTGTTGTTGTTGGGTGCCGTCAAGTCGATTCCCTTGTGACAGAGTAGAAATGCTCCATAGGTTTTCCTCCCTGTAATCTTTACGGGAACAGGTGGCCAGGTTTTTCTCCCATGGAGTGGCTAGGTGGGTTCAAACTGCCAACCTTTAGGTTAGCAGTCAAATGCCAGGGCTCCTTAATTTGGGCTTGCATTTCCTTTAACATTTAGTAGAGGTTTTCTAAGAAGCCCCAGTGGCACAAATGGTTAAGTGCTCGACTGCTAACCGAAAGGTTGGGAGTTCAAACCCACCCATCCACTCCATGGGAGAAAGACCCTGTGATCTGCTTCCACAGAGGTTACAGCCAAGAAAACCTTATGGGGCAGTTCTACTCTGTCACAAGGGAATCAACTTGATGGCACCTAACAACAACAACAGAGGTTATCTGTGTGGTGGGATTATGGGCCATTTAAATTTCTTTTTTATGCCTTCCTGTATTAGGAATAACTAATAAATATTATTTGAAAAAGTGATTGTACCCAGAAAGGGAGTCATCTCTAAGGCTCCTCTATTAATGGCATCAAGATCTGTGCTTTTTGTTGTTGTTGTGTGCTGTGGAGTAGATTCCAACTCATAGCGACCCTATAGGACAGAATAGAACTGCACCATAGGGTTTCCTAGGCTGTAATCTTTATGGGAGCAGATTGCTGGATCTTTTCTTCCACCATGGAGCCACTGGTGGGTTTGAATTACCAACTGAGTGCTTAACCATTGCATCACCAGACCCCCTAATGGCACTTTCCCTGTCTCCTCTCCTTGTCATCAGAAATGGGCCAGCAGAGACTGAGGGTGGGAGGGAAGGGGGTGTAGGGTATGAGGCTTATTCTGGGAAGAAAGGCCATATCTTTCTTCAGATTATCAAAAGACTCTATGACCACCAAAAAGGTCAAGAACCATTTTGGAGGGTATTTCTGAATTGCATGGAAACTCAGGAAATGAGAGCGTGTTCACCTCTGAAATTCTGTGTTTCTTTTACATACCACACACAGACACACACACATTGGGGAGGCATTTGCCTCTTGATATTCTCTGACCTGCTGACCTGGGCATTTCTGCACTTTTCCAGCTGTTGTTCCTACGTTGGACGCCGAGGAGGAGGTCCGCAGGCCATATCCATTGGGAAAAACTGTGACAAGTTTGGGATTGTGGCTCACGAGCTGGGCCACGTGGTTGGGTTCTGGCATGAACACACCCGACCAGACAGAGACCAACATGTCACCATCATCAGGGAAAACATCCAGCCAGGTAAGGAGGCCTGTGTGGAGGCTGGAAGGCAGAAAGGCGGCACAGAGTCAGCAGAAAGTGTTGGAAAGCAGCTCCTAGGAGCTAATTTACTAAGTATGGAGGCAACAGGTCTTTTGTGAAGACATTTGTCACCAGCACAGCCACTCTACATTTGTGGTCCTTCGTGGGAGGCCATCTGCCATAGCTTGTAGGTTAGAGCAGGATCAAAAAGATTTTCCATGTTGTAAAGGACAACCAATCCAACTCCATTTCCTAAAAGGAACAGAATCCATCAGAACACAGCTGCAGCATCAAAGCCAAAAAAAAAGAGATCTCCTGGTTGATTTCATGAATTATTTTTGCTGACTTAGGCAACATATCTTTTCCCAGCTGAAATCCACTTGGGACACGTGTACATGTAAAAACAGTGCTTCTTGGCAGAAGTAAAACATATTCTGCCGCAATGCAGATAAGTGTCTAGATTTTTAAAAAATGCCTTCTCATGTCAAATAATTATTATTTATAAATATATTTAGAATTTACATATATAAATGTATAAATATGTATTTATAAATAATTTTATATAGAAGTTCATATTGAACATGAACGTAGCTGGTTGAATAATATGGTTGCCTTACGAATACTTCCACAAGTTTAAATTGTGAACTATTTGGGACTGAATTTGACTCTCTGATTTGTTTTCTTTGTTCCTTCAATTGCAGGATCAGAATTTTTTTTTTTTTTAAATTTTGGGCAAGCTGATCAATATCCAATATATCTGCAAATAGTTTAAGAATTTTGAGTGAGATTTGGGGAGGCTCATTGGATGGTAAGGAGCTCTGGTGGTGCAGTGGTTAAAGTGCTCTGCTGCTAACTGAAAGGTCAGTGGTTCAAATCCACCAGTTGCTCCGTGGGAGAAAGATGTGGCAACCTGCTTCCATTAAGATTATGGCCTTGGAAATTCTATGGGGCAGTTCTTTTCTGTCCTATAGGGTTGCTATGAGTTGGAATCAATTAGATGGCAGTGGGTTTTGGTTTTTTGTTGTTGTTTTTTTTTTGGTCATTGGGTGGTGGGGTTGGAGAATACAGGACTTACTCTAAGTTTCAAATTTTCCTATCTATTCAAACCAAGAAGAACAACTGCAAACCCTGTTATTTGATTGATTGGATTAATCAAGATCCCAGAAGTTGCTATGGGCCCTCCTTCTCCCTCCTCTGCCTCCTTTCAGGTGCCTGCCTTGGTTTTCAAAGGCCTTAACAGAGTGTTATGTCACAGGTCAGGAGTATAATTTCTTAAAAATGGAAGCTGGGGAAGTGAGCTCTCTGGGAGAGACGTACGACTTTGACAGCATCATGCACTACGCCCGGAACACCTTCTCAAGGTCAGAATCTATGGCTGTGTCTCGTCTGTGTTTTACTGTGCCTGCCTCGGGCTTGGGTTGGATTCCTGGAGGTTTGCAGAGAGTGGGTCTCTGCGTGCTTCTAGCAGGGCTGGTGTGTCTGTCCTTGAAATACAGTGGCCTCTGGGCTGCAGTGAAATATAATCTAATCAAGTTCCTGCTAATAAGATTGAATCCTATTGTGAAGCCAGTGTTCCATCATGCCCTAATGTCACAACCAGCAAACTGGAAAAGGAAAATTATCGAGAGGTTGGCTAGGATAATAACTTAGAGCCTCTGTGTAAAATTTCCAGTGGGCGAGGGAATCATCTGAAGCATGTCCTTGATGTTAGCAAGGTGGTACTCACCACTTCTTCTAGGAGGAATTTGGTTTAATGGAAGCTAGGCCACATCAGACCTGGACCCAGATCAGACCTGGAAGGGGCTGTAAATCACTGATTCATTTCAGAGGTGAAGAAAATGAGGCTCCAGGCAGCTTAAGAGTACACAGGTATCTGGGGTTGGATCAAAGATCCGGGTTTCCTGCCTGATGGTCATGGATGATGGTAGCTGGTATACTCGAGTATAGCCAAACAGTTGTTTATGGCTGGTTTCAGCAGGGGCTGTTCTAATAAGTTTGTGCTGTGCCGTACCAGTTGTTAAGTATTTTCAATACTATCCCTGCTTCTAGACCATATAAATGATAAAAAGGTATATGAAATTCTTCATGCTATTCCCAGTTTTGTAGGTCTTTCACCTCTTGAGTTAAAGGAGACACACAGCACAAATAATTTCTCTTGGCATCGTCTTTTCAGTCTCCTCTTAAAACTAGCTTGTTTTCTTATTCGTTTATTCATTCATTTCTTTTGTCATTCTAAACAATAGATTTGAGGTGACTTCCAATATACACACAGTACAATAAGAAAAAAAAAAGATGAGGAAGCTGTGGGGAGGGGGTGATAAGGGCATAAAAGCTAAGTTGGGGCCTGGAGTAAACTTAGTATTAATAAAAGATGTCATAAGATCATGTACACTTTGTTGGGGTTGACTGCAATGTCTACCCTGAGCTTCCTAGCAGGCATAGCAAAGAGGAAAACAATCCATGCCTATAAAGATTAAAGCAAACTATTTGTTCAGGAGACACACAGCTCCAGGGAAACTATTTACCAAAGGCCCCTTGGCTCTTGGGGCAGAGCTGCTGAAAGCATTCTGTTGACAGGCCATACGATTGTGAGAAAGATCATTTAAGCCTTAGCTTCCCAAGCTCTCAGGGAGCAGTATTCTTCTGACCACATGGTTGATTTAGTTATGATCTCTGTTCTGAACCCAGGTAGAGGTCTGAACTCTCCAGAGCTTTAATGGGTAGAGTTTTGTTGATGTTGCCATCTTTGAACAGCACTGTTCTGGCATGGGGATGAGCCACCCTGGACTCTTTTCTCTTGTCTTAGCTCTTTTTCAGAAGATACAAGGTGCAGCATGGTGTAATGAAGAGATCACTGGACTGAGGGTCAGAAGACTGGGTTCTAGTCTGAGTTCTTCCATGAACTTCGCTCTATGCGGGAGGTATAGACAGTAATTAGGAGCATGGGCTCTGAAACCTGACTTCTGGTTCAAATCTTATCTTTGCCTCTTACCCTCTGTGTAATTTGGACAAATCTCCACCTCTCTGGACCTCAGTTTCTCCTGAGAGGGTTGGATGAGATGCTCTCCAAGCCCCTTCTAGCTCAAACATTTCACTTTGTAATTTCTTGATCTGGTGCAGATGGGTGAATGTTGACAGATCTGATCTCATTCATTGCTGTATTGGAAATCTGAAACTGTCAAGGCTTGCCTTTCCAGGTTGGGAAATTGAGACTTTGTAGATATCACTCCAGGAGTCTGTGTGCTTAGGGGGAATCTCAGGAAGCCAATGGAATAAACAGGATGTGAGCCCACCCTGCAGATGTCAGAGGTGGGATGCTTGGATGTTGTGGTTGGGCTGACTCATGGGCTTGGGAAATGGTGGAGGGAATTGCTATATCTCACCACATCATCCCCAGGGGCTACAGGATGATGAGTAGAGACAAAAAATCAATTTTGTCAGGAAACCAATGTCAAGTTGGCCTAAGTGAGAAGTCTACACCTTGGGGTCTTGTTTCCATCACTTTTGTAGCTCTTTGTATTTGACAGTTTTATCTATTGCTGTCCTTTCCGCCTCATTAGATTGAGATTCTTGAGGGCAAGATTGTCTCGTTCTCATCTAGTCCCCAGCATCTAACACAGTACCTGGCTCACAGTAGGTATTCAATAACTATTTGTTAAATGAATAAGTTAATAATGAGAAAGAGAGGACAAGGAGCACTATAACACTGGGGAATAGGCGAGGGAAGAAATTCTCACTATTCCTATTACAGTCCTGCCCCCATATCCACAGATGCAGTGGTCACATCATTATGGAGAATCAGCAAGTATGTACTGTGTAGAGAATTTTGGATAAATTAATACTAAATGAAGCCTAGGAAATGTATTGCTTTCTCAGTGCCTTTGTGTGAAACTCTGAAGACAGAGACTAGGACTGAGACATGGACAGAGTATTTTCTAGCACTAACATGTTTTTTCTTGTCTTTCTTTAAAAATATTTCTATTTTTTTTCTGTGATCTCTAGCTCATAATCACACCCCTTTGGTCCCCTGGGAGATAACCACTACTAACAAGCATTGCCAATGTGAATCATTTTATCAGACAGACCAGCAAAAACCCATGGCCAAACCCGTGAAGTAATAATTCCTCACTAGAAGTACCCAGGACCACTAGGAGGGACATTGGCAAGGGTACTTTCAGGTGCTGGGCAGCTAGCAGCAAAGCAGCTTCGTGGAAGACACTGAAGTAGAAAGACTTCCCCTTCAGTTACTGGCACACTGTCTATTACCGCAGAACAATTTACCCCTAAACATAGTGGCTTCCAACCACAACTTATTATTTTGTATGATTCTGTGGGTCAACCTGGCTTCTTGTTCTTTGGTTTTACCTGGCATCACTCATGTAGCTGTAGTCATTGGTGGCTTGAGTGGGCTGGAGAGTCCAAGATGGCCAGTCACATGTCTGGCAGTTAGTGCTGGCTGTCCAGTGAAGCCCTTTAGTTCTCCCTGTGTGGCCTCTTATCCCAGTAGGTTGGGCTGTAGTCTCAGAGTTTCCAGAGGGCAAGCCCTGGGGCTACAAGCCTCCAGGCTCCTGAAAGTGCACCATTTCTATTGGTCAAAGTATACCACAAGGCCAGCCCAGATTCAAGCGAGTAGAGAAATAGACTCCAACCTCTTGATGGGAGGAGTGGTAATTTGCAGTTACAAAGCGTTATGGATATTGGGAGATATTAGGAGCCCTGGTGTTGCAATGGTTAAATGCTTGGCTACTAACAGAAAAGGTTGGCAATTCGAACCCACCCAGCAGCTCCACGGTAAAAAGACTTGGTGATCTGCTCCTGTAAAGATTACCCCCTAAAAAACCCTATGTCACACTACGAGTTGAAATCCACTCAATGGCACGTAACACCAACACAGCAACTTATTATAATGATCCATCACAGCTACCTTCTTACCCCTGCCCCTGAGTTCAGAATGGTTTTGACAAATCTGTCTTATAACAGGTAGATACACGCATGGTCCTTTCTCCCAATTTTCTGTATGGATATCCAGAAAACTGCTTTGTTCAGTGTGGCTTTTATCAGTGGGGAGTTTTTCTGGTGGACTTTCCTGGCATTTTGTCAAAAGTTTTCCCCCTCCCTAAGTCCATGCCATTATTCCTGGTCACATGTCCCCTGGAGCTGGCCTGAACTTTGTGTTTTATCTTGTAAAAGAGCAGAAAACAGCCTACAGAACGTTTGCTCATCTCGGGGGTGAATGCTATTCCTGCTGATGGGAAACCCAATCTTCATGTCTCCCCTCTCTTTACGATTTAGCTGTCTCCTTCCAACTTTCTTCCCTCTAGTTTATTGCAGTTCTTCTCCCTTCCCCCTTTGTTGAACCCAGCCTGTGGGGAGTGGTGTCTTTGGAGGTTTTGTTGGGCAAGTATCCAGGGGATGAGGAGACAGTTCTCTGGTACAGGAGCGTCTTTGTTTGGAAAATTCAGAGCTGACAGTTTTATTCCCTAAGGCATCTGCCAAACTCTCTTAGTTTAGCAGACTGTCAGTGCTAAGAGTCGTCCTACATAAAGAGGTACCATTATTGCAGTGGTTTACACAGGGGATGACTCTTGTAGTAAACATCTTCCAGAAATCACTGCGTCCCTGGCAGCTCAGGATCGCAGTGGGTTAGGAAGTCCTAGCACCAAAGAGCTGATTGTGAGCTGACATTCCTGTCATCTTGGTTTCTGAAGCCTCTGGTTTTCTTCATTAATCTAATACACTGTTTCTTGGGCAGTTGGAGACACTGGCTGCTACAAGGAAGGTGCCCGGATGTCAGCTCCAGGCCTGCCTGGGCTTCCGTACTGGTTCTCCATTACTAGCTCTGTACCATGGACAAGTCACATAAACTCCCCATGCTTGGTTTTCTCACTTGTGGAGTGGGAACTATAATAATAATGGTACTGGCCTCCCAGGATGTTAAGAGGGTTAAATGAGATGAGGCAGGTCAAGTGCCGAGCATAAAGGTCTGCAACATGGGAAGATCCCATACCCTCATGAATTTTTCAACTCAAGACTGCAACATCAACTGTTGCTTGAATTTCCAGCCTGTTGGCCTGAATCATCTAGGCCAATCTCTTAGTATAAACAAGACTCAGAGAGGGGAGGGGACTTGTCCAAGTGCTCCCAGGTGAGCTTGCATAGAAATCTCTAGCCCAGGGCTCTTTCTACTATCTCTTGTTCTACTCATGCATCTTATTTTCCATCTGACTGCCCCCACCTTGAAAGCAAGGTCCCCCAAACTCTGATCCTCATTTTTCACCAATTCATCAGCCAGCATTTTACCAGCCACTGAGAGTCTCACTGGTTCCCAAGCTCTCCCTGGGGCCTTTCTAAGTACTGCCCGTTGCACATCTCTGGGGGCGCCGCTCACACCGCCGTGTCTCTGCATGGTGCTCCCTGCAGTTGTGCAAT
Source organism: Loxodonta africana (assembly GCF_030014295.1). Classification (NCBI taxonomy): domain Eukaryota; kingdom Metazoa; phylum Chordata; class Mammalia; order Proboscidea; family Elephantidae; genus Loxodonta; species Loxodonta africana. The sequence goes on from NC_087357.1 coordinate 37,508,774, forward strand.
GAGGTCACTCTGGGGGCCTGTCGGGGGCTTTGTGGAAATGCTCAGTACACGTCGGTAAGGAAGCACTTAGGCCACTGGGCTAGGGCATATTTTTAAACTTGGCAGAGCCATTGTCCCATTGGAAAGCGAGTAGGCAGCTGATGAAATGGAATGCTAAAATGCAAGCCCAAGTGGAGGAAACCGCTTCAGTCATGCCAGCCTGGGGAGAGGCAGGTGGGGGGTAGGAATGCTGATGTGGTTATGGTCAAGGAAATGAAGACTGTAAATCCTAGCCCGACAGCCTCGATTTTTCTTTCTCCTTTTTCTCTCTCATTTTTTTCTCCATGTAGAGGAGTTTTCTTAGACACCATTCTCCCCCGTCGTGACGACAATGGCGTCAGGCCAACCATTGGCCAGCGTGTGAGGCTCAGCCAGGGAGACATAGCACAAGCCAGGAAGCTGTACAAATGCCCAGGTAACTACAAATCGTGGGGATTCCCAGTACTTCTGAGCATCCCACGGAGCACAGCTCAGCTGCTGTTTACAAACATTTCCTCTTGGTAGAAAAACAGCCTGGGGAACCTAAAGAGACTACTCCTTGGCAGCTGCAATTTCTGGAGTGCTTCTGTTGGGAGGTGCTAGACATTGGGAGGTGCTAGGTAGTGTAGAGAAGCCCTGGTGGTGCCCTGGCTAAAGTGCTCGGCTGCTAATCAAAAGGTCGACAGTTCAAACCCACCAGCCGCTCCTTGGGAGAAAGATGTGGCAGTCTGCTTCCATAAAGATTACAGCCTTGGAAACCCTATGGGGCAGTTCTACTGTGTCCTATAGGGTTGCTTGGAGTCGGAATTGACTTGACAGCAATGGGTTTGGTTTTTTGGTCTTAGACAGTGTAGAAAGCCAGAATGGTGAAATGTTTGCAGAGAATGAAGAATTATAGGTCTTGGAGCCTACAGTTTAATTTGTGGGAGGCTGTCAGAATTTTCTGGCAAAGCTCTGGTGTTAAGAAAAGGAAGAAGGCAGAACGGAACAACAATAAAAGGGGGTTCAAAGCAGTGTGCTCTCCATTACAGTAAGAACACCTCTGCTTTCTAAGGGAACGGGATATGGGATTGGAGAAACAAGAACCAAGGGAGTCTTGAGGAAGACTAAGGATGAGAGGAATGTCTTTGGGAAGGTGGGAGTCAGCTTCCCAACACTAGAAAGCGGGTGAAGTCTCAGTGTTATAAATGAGATTGTTTCTTTGGTCTTGGGGCTCTTATGGCTATCCAAGGTGCTGGTCAGTGACCAGGAGTCTGCCATTGAAGACTGGACAGTAAACTGGCGTCTCTGTCAGGTCAGAAGCCCTCTACCCTTGAATTTGCTCTCTCTGCCCCCCATCCCCTTGTCTTTTGCATCATCACACCCACCATTGTCCTGAGAGTGAGCTCCTGCAGGTAGCTTTAAGCTGTTGAGCTTCAACACAAAGCAATGGCTGCAACAGCCTGTGTTTACCACTGATGAGAGAGAATGTATCGCAGTGTCTTGGAGATGCAGGAGGGAGTTCCATTACCAAGAGGCTCAATAGCCTTTTCTCAACCCCTATACCAGACACATGGTTTGGTCACGTGACAGAATATGTGAAATGGAGCCATCTTAGAAAATCTGGACTGTCACATTGTCCTACTAAGCAGGGTCATGGGACATGCAAAGGGCCACCTAGGGCTTTTTCCATCGTGAGACTCTCGAATATATGTCCATCCAGTTATTAGTCATCTGGGGGTGTGCCAGAGCTGAAATATAGGACACACATATCGTATAACCTTGCTGAACTGAAAGGGAAACCTTACAGTATTCCCTGGAAAATGCTATTGCATTTATTTATTTTAATGTATATGGCCCTTCACCAAAGGATCCGAGGCAGCTGGTAAATACCATGCAGCCACACAGTAATGTATCTGTTCTTGCAGAATGTGGATGATTATACTAAAATAATTTCCATGTAACCGTTGGGGGTGTCGACTGCCCGGCATAATCCTCATGATGCCTGGCAGTTGTTCAGTAACATGATATTGAAGCCCTGATATCCAGGATTTCCTGAGGCTGATGATGGGCGCTTCTCCAGATGGTCCTTCTTGCAGCTCTGAAAAACGTGGAGCTTCAAGGAGTTTTAAGTAGTAACTGAAAGCAAGGGCAGTTGTCATGCGGGGGGTGAATTGCAGGGAGGAAAGGATGCTGGTTTCCCATACTTTGGTGTGGTCACATGACACAGGGGCACTCAGCAAGCCCATGTCTTTGTCTTTGGGGTCTGAATCCCTGGTGTCAGGGGAACGAATACAAAACCTGCAGCCTCCAGGTATTCATAAACCACCAGCAAGCTGCCATTGAGTGGGTTTTGACTCATGGCAACCGCATATGTGTCAGAGGAGAGCTGCGTGCCATAGGGTTTTCAAGACCCTACTTTCACTTTTGTTAGCCAGAAAAAAATGTAAATCTGCCTGATGGGCTTCTTGCCAATGAACTCCTAGGGTTTGGGCTTGTAAAGGGATGTATTTACTTGCCAGCTATTTGCATGGGGAGCCACTGGGACAAGAACGTGTGCCCAGGCCAGAATCACAGTTGTTGTTTTGCTTGCACAGCGTGTGGGGAGACCCTACAGGACACAACAGGGAACTTCTCCGCACCTGGTTTCCCAAATGGCTACCCTTCTTACTCCCACTGTGTTTGGAGGATATCGGTCACCCCAGGGGAAAAGGTAGGTATGAAGCCCCCTCTGCCAATAACCTAGCTTCTTTAAGTTGGGTCTAGGCTTGAGGAATCATTATTTTACCAATAACAACTGCTTTTATTTTATAAGCACCGCTATGTGCTAGGCATGGTGCTGTTGTTTTACATGAATGATTTCTGAACTTCTCAACCAATCTCACCCATTCAAATGGAGGTCTATGTACTAAATGTCCAAATATTTTAAAGTTATAAATCAAGCTAACAGTCTGTAAAATAAAGTAGACTCTGTGCTTCTACCTCAATAAATACACCATCCTAATGTTCTGGAAAGGAGCCCTGGTGATGCAATGGTTAAGTGCTTGGCTGCTAACTGAAAGGTCAGCGGTTCAAACCCCCCAGCAGCTCTGTGAGAGACAAACCGGGCAATCCGCTCCCTAAAAATTGTAGTTGTTGTGTGCCGTGGAGTCAATTCCGACAGATAGCAGCCCCATAGGACAGAGTACAACTGCCCTGTAGAGTTTCCTAGGCTGTAATCTTTACAGGGGCAGGTTGTCAGGTCCTTCTCCTGGCAGAGGATCTGGTGGGTTCGAACTGCCAACCTTTCAGTTAGCAGCTGAGCACCTAACCATTGTACCACTACAGCCTACGAAACCCTGTAGGGCAGTTCTATTCTGTCATATAGGGTCACTATGAGTTGGGAAAACTCAACAGCACATGACAACAATGCTCTGGAAGGTGAGGATCCAATTTAGAATTCCCTGACACCTCGGAGTGCTCTTCTGGAAAGTGGTAATATGGGGAGAAATAGCGCCCAACCCATGGCCAGATGCTTCTTCTCCTCCCACCTCCCCCACCCAGACTCTGTCTCACCACCAGAGGCCTCAGGAGCATCCATGCACACACCCTCTCACCATCCATTCCTGCCTTGCAAATGGCTGCTCCCTGGCTGCCCCTCCAGCAGAATAGACTTGCCAAGGTGTAAGTCTACCCTAAAGGGGTTGGTCTGGGGCCATTGCACACCCCGAACATGGGCTCAGAGCCATTTGGATGGGAATTCCAGTTCCTGGCTACCTGGAACATGGTCTACAAAGGGTGGCAGAAGCTCTGAGTGGATACTTTCCTTTGGCCCTGCAGATTCCATGATCCTCTAAAGATGAGTCCAGGGCATGGGCTTCTTTTGCCTGGTCCAAGGGTGGTGCTGTTCTTGACCCTACAGCATGATGCCTAGTCTTATATCCATTATATGGATGAGGAATTTGAGTCTCAACATTAAGAAAATTGCTCAAATTCACAGAGCTAGTAAGATATAGAACTGGGAACTGAACTCAGGACTTCTAGACTCCAAAGACAAAAAAGATGTCTTCTACATCACTCTACAAATTCGAGTAGCCTCAGCCTAAATTAAATTATCTTTGAGAAAGTCTCTCTGTCCCTTAGGTCTAGGCGAGGGGACTCCTCCTGTGTTCGCCCCCTACAATCCTACCTATCATAGCACATGTCACAGGATTGTGACTGCAGGTTTATTTGGCTGTCATCTTTCTAAACCATAAGCTCATTGAGGACAGAGATTGTCACACCCAGGTCCCTGTCACCCAACACTGTCCATGGCACAAAGTAGCCACACAATAAGTATTAGTTGAGTGGATGTGTGGATGGATGGGTGACTGAGTGAAAGCTTGCAGCTGGGGGCGGGGGTAGGGGTTGTTGAAATTCTTTAGGCACTTGTAGCCAATATTCAGGTTTCCGAATTGATAACTTTTTAATAAAAATGCCCATTTCAATGTCAAGTTAAGCAGAATGGGTTAACCAGAGAGAAATATTGGCTACAAATCAATGTGATCATTTTCTATGGGCTGGGACTGTTCTCAGCACATTTTGTGGGACATCTTATCTAATCTTCACAACAACTTCTTATGGCAGGTGCTATAACCATGCTCATTTTACAGAAAAGGAAATAGACCTGCCCAAGGCTCCTGAAGTAGTTTGTTGCGGAGTTGTTATTTGAACTCAGGCGATTTGACTCTGGGAGCCTGGATGCTTAAGCATTATCTTATATTATCACACAAAGGAGACAAGCTAATAGACATTTGAACATGCATTCACACACACACACACATCCTTCCTCTGGCTCTAAGCATTTAAGCCAGTATAGTTGTCATCTTGAGTCCAAGAGACTCTTGATCGGGTGAATTTGGTGTCCCTGTGCCTTCTTGGAGGCACTAAAGGGAGGGAGGCAGGAAGCAGGAGGAAGAAAAGGAAAGAGTCAGGCAATCCTTAAATTGCTGGATATCCCCGCACAGGAGAGGCTATGTGATATGCTTGAACTGTGTTAGATTCACCAAGCCTTAATTATTAGCGTTAACTGAGGGCAGCGAGAATACACATCATTGAATTCCTGCACCATTATTTCAATTTCTGCTTCGCCCAGCTTTCCCTAGAGCTGCTAGTAATTAGCAAACTTGATTGATTCAAGTATCACCTCTTGTTCATCACCTCTTCCCCTATGGTCTTTATGGTTCACTAACATGCTTAAAATAATTACCGTGAATAATTAACCCAGTTCATTCAGATCATGAATGTGTTACCAAGGATGCTGTAATAACATTTCCTTTCTGTAATTTTTAAAGCAAAGGCTAAAGAATTATATTGCAATCAGCTAAGTCTTACTGAGCACTTTACACTGAATGCCAACTTTGTGCAAAAGAAATCTAGGGCACAATCCCTGTCTTCAAGAGACTTAGAGTTTAGTTCTGCTCTGACCCACCCATAGGGAGTCTGATTTAATTGAAGGAGGGACATGAGCTGGGCACCAGTATTTTTTCCAAAGCTTCCAAGCGATTTTAATGTGTAAGCAGGATTGAGAACCACTGGGCTAGTTTGAAAGGAAAGAGTGACACCTCACACACACACACACACACACACACACACATGCTCACACATGCACATAAACACATACACACTCAACAACATAGGGACGAGTTGTTTTTTTCTGGTAGTGACTATCTCTTAGGATAGGGCTTTTCCAAGGGAAGGGACGGCACTGTCAACATCAGTCAAGACAGGTAGCCTGTGTGGACCACTTAGTGTATGTGGTTTGTGGTACGCTATGTATATACTTGGAGCCCTGGTGGTACAATGGTTAAGCTCTTGGCTGCTAACTAAAAGGTTGGCAGTTCGAATCCACCAGCATCTCCTTGGAAACCCTATAGGGAGGGCAAATCTTACTCTTTCCTGTAGTGTTGCTATGAATTGGAATTGACTCGACAGCTACAGATTTTTTTTCTTTAATGTGCATACTCAGTGCCTTGATTTTTAAAATGACAATTTATTGAGTGTCTTTTATGTGCCAAGCGCAGTGGTATACACTCTGTATAGTTTCTCGTGCAGTCCCCTTAAGAACCTAATGGTGTGTTTATTGTTTTACAAACGGGGAAACTAGAGGTCAAAAAAAAAGAGGTCAAAGAGGGCAAATATTTTCCCAAGATTCCAGAACCTGTAAGGGGTGGAACTGAGATGCAAATTCAGATCTGTGTGACTGTAAAAACACCTGCTCTGGTCTCACTATAAAGGAGAGAAAGGAGTCCCAAAGAGGCACAGATTGAATCCATCCGGTCAATCAGAGACTGATCCAGAGAGGAGGTGGGTCTGGACAGGGCTTCCTGAACACAGATGTTATCAGGGAACACCGGTAGATAAAGATATCTACGATGGGCCCTGTAGGGTCTGGACAGTAAGCAGAGAGTTTAATTTCTGAGAGGCTGAGAGAGGGGTAGAGGGAGCCACCAAAGTTTTCTGAGCAGGGCTGGGATCTAGTAACCATGGGATATAAGTGGAAGGTTGATCTAGAACCCTGGTGTGCAGGATGGGTGGGGACTTGGCAGGGAGGAGCCCAGGAATCATCTCAGGGAGAGCAATCCAGAGGGGTGTTGAAGGGGCTGTGAGATTGGGGTGGAGGGGAGGAACACAATACCTCTTATAGGAAAAAAAATATGTCAGAATGGATGCTGAGCAGATGTGGAGGGCAGGGATAGACAATAGGGGCAAAATAGAGGTAACACCAAGGTTTTGTACCTGGATGATGGGGGTGATGATCTCTCAGAGGGAAGTTGGAAGTGAAGTGTTGTGTTTAGAGGTGCTTCCCAGATATTGGGACGCAGGGAGAACAAGACCAACCGAAGAAAGAGAACAACGGTGAGAATGTTGGCTAGTGTGGTGAAAACCCAGAAGAGGAGGGATTCTAGGCAAAGGAGCCACAGAGACCCGAGACTGAGGCCAAATAATAGCCTCATAGATTTGGCAGGAAGGGCCTTGGAACCCTTGATCTGCAGCCCACCCCAGCCTAAGAGTTTGTTTACAGAAAGAGAAACTCTGGGACTGTTTGAATATAACAGAAGGAGACCAGTGGAGGGGGAGATAGTGGAGATGTTGGAGAGAGATGAACTGGCTGAGAGCAAGGTCCACTTGGAGGTGGAAAAAGAATGGTCAAGGGCACAGGCGATGGGGCAGAGCGAGGAGCCTGGAGAGCAAGAAGAGATGAGAAATGATGGAGCAGGGTTGTGTCAAGCACAGGTAGAGGGTAAATTTGGGAGCTGGGTCCAGACATCCCGTTGCTTCTTGGTGCAGGAGGAGATGCAGGACCATACTTGGTGGAGCTTGAATGGGAGGTAATGGGTGAGGAGAAAATCCTGAACGCTGCTCTGGGAAGTCTGCCAGGGGAGCCCCGAGCTGCCAGGGTTGTAGTAGGGACCAGGGCCAGGTCATCAGTGGAGCGCCAGTGCGCTGAGGCCCAGTCCACAGGGCCACCAAGCCCCCTCCACCATTTAGTGACGGGGCATTCACTGAATGACTTCAGGGGTGTATGGAAGAATTGAAGCCTACCTTCACAGCCCATCTGAACTTCCCACCCTCCAGCCTTTGCTCAATCTCCTTGCCCTTTCTGCCTTCTCCACACATTGACCTACTCTGGCTCTGCAGTGTTGTTGTTAGCTGCCATCAAGTTGACCCCTGACTCCTGGTGACCCCATGTACAACAGAACAAAATGCTGCCTAGTCCTGTTGCATCCCTATGATTAGCTGTGAATTGAACAGTGTGACCCATAGGGTTTTCATTGGCTGATTTTTGGAAATATATCACCAGGCTTTTCTCCCTAGTCTTAGTTTTAGTCTGGAAGCTCTTCTGAAACCCGTTCAGCATAATAGCAACATGCAAGCCTCCACTAACAGACAGGGATGGCTGCTTATGAGGTGCATTGGGTAGGAATTGAGCCCAGGTCTCCTGCATGGAAGGTGAGAATTCTACCACTGCAATGCCCCCATGCATACAGTACAATTCTCAAATACCTCTTTGCCTATGCTTACGCCTCTCTCTGAAATACTCTTTTGCTCTGTGAACCCTGATCCCTCTTAGTTTAAATGCCACTACTCTAAGAAGTCTTCTCCAGTATTACCAGGCAGAATTTATTTGTCCCTCCCTGGGGCTTCCAAAATGCTCCTGCTAACCATCCCTCTCTTTTCAGCATTTATACCACAGTGTTCTAATTAACTTGATACATCTGCCTTTCTCTCTGTTCTCTGAGCTCCCTGCAGACCCATCTAACTGATCTTTCTATCTCAATCAGCCAGTAGACTGACACACCATAGGTGGTCAATAAATGGTGGTGGAATGAATGAATGAATGAGTAGATGACCTGTTTGTTGTAGGAAGGCTATTAGACACACCAGCCTCAGAAGAGGGAGTCATGGCTGGGGAGACATTGATCATGGAAGTGCTCAGATGCACTTGGGTTAACCCTGGACCCTTTGGAATGATTGATGATGTTACAAGATCTCTCCCTATCTCTGGACTTCATTGAACCTTTAACTCCTTCCAAATCCCCAGTCTTGGTGCACCCCAGCCAGTCTCTTTTAATGCGTCTTGCTTTCTGTAAACCATCTAGTGCCTTCAAAAGCTCAAGTTACTCCCCAGACAGAACCAAAGGACTCATCTCCTTCTGTTTGCTCCCCATCCTGCTTAAGGTTTATTATTTAATGTCATAGGGTTTCCTGTGAGTGTATTTGCAAGAAGACACTCCTACTGTGGCTGGAGAGCTCTGTATGCTAAAGGGTAACATGAGAACGCAAGTATTCAAGATGTATCTTTCCAAACTCCTCAGGCTTTGCTGCCAAAACTCACCTTATGGTAACTCTTTGCAGATCATCCTAAACTTCACGTCCATGGATTTGTTTAAAAGCCGCCTGTGCTGGTACGATTACGTGGAGGTCCGGGATGGCTATTGGAGAAAAGCCCCCCTCCTGGGTGAGTTGCCGTTAGAAAGGCTTGAGAAACAGCGCTCTGATGTTCTCTGCGATACTGTTAATGTTGGGGAGGGTCCACCCTGATGGCAGCACAGGAAGCTCTCAAGGGTCTGTGTCATTGTAAAACTCTGAACACTCCATTTGGCCACCCATGTTAAAAGCTTTTAAAAACCGTGAATACCCTTTGACCCAACAATTCCTCTTCTTGGAATTTATACTAGGAAACTAATTAAGGAAGCGTGCAAAGCTTCAGCGACAGGGATGCTCACCAAAGCAGGAAAATGGAAAACGATTTAAATGTCTGACAGTAGGGGCTAGCTGAATGCATAATGATGCATCCTCTCAATGGAAAACTAGCCATCTGTTAAAAATAACATTGGGGAAAAAATGTTTCAGGTGGTTATTAGGTGCTGTCAATTTGGTTCTGACTCATAGTCACGCTATGTACGACAGAACAAGACACTGGCCGATTACGTGGTGGTCCACCTTCACAATCGTTGCTGTTATGTTTGAACCCATTGCTGCAGCCACTGTGTCAGTCCATCTCATTGAGTATCTTCTCCTTTTTTGCTGACCCTGCATTTTACCGAGCACGTTAGAGGTGACTGTTTATTAATACAGAGAAGTGCTAATTGTATGTTGTTAAAGGAAAAAAAAAAGTATGATACAAAGTGTGATAGAATTCCATTTTGGTGAGAAACACATTTATGTGTATATTATGCAGGTATTGCAAACTCAGATGCCTTCAGGGATAAAGCATAAATGAATAAAATGAGGTTGATATAATACAATAAGGAGCAGTGGGAACGTGGCAAACTGAAGAGCGAATATCCTGTCCAAAATCATTTCAAACAAAATTATTTAAAGCATTGTGCAGGTTGAATTCAGCTGGAGGAAACCATGTTGTGATCCCAATATAAATATAAATATACATCTAAGTAAAATTATAATCAGGAATGTAAATAAACGATGCACAATGATGATTTTAGAATGGTGGCGTATGCTTTTTAGAAATTTATTCTACTCTTCTTGGTTTAACCATATTTTCTACAATTAGCATGTATTATTTTTGTGAAAACAGTGCAGGAACTCATCAAAAAAATGTAGCTTGGATCTTGAGTGAGAAGCAAGGGGAAGTGATTGTAAAGAGAAAGGTTAGTCCACTCAAGGTTGGTCACCAGAAGAGAAATTGTCATGGATACCCAGGGAAGATGGCATCAGTGTCCTGGGAGTCGACATTGGAACTCATTTGGCCCAGGAATGACAGTCATGTTGGAGCTAGAGAGAGAAGCAGATTTACAAGGAGCCCGATGGAAGGGTCTTGCCTGAGAGTGAGATGTCTTCATTCCTAGAGCGGTCTGTAGGATGGGGCCCCAGGTTGGACAAGGCTAAGCTCTCAGTGAAGACTTTGTCCCTGGAATGTGTTCATGTGGACAAAGAAGCCATACTTCCTGTGCTGTGAATGACCATCCTGGAGCAAGCTGCTGTTGAGACAGCTGACTGAAGATGTGGATAGGAAAGAAAGGGGAGGGCTAAGTTGGGAGGTTTCACAGCCAAGCATTTATGTCGGATTTGGAGGAAACAAGGACGGGATAGGTCAGAAGAAACTGGAACAGTGGGTCTGGCTGGACCTAAAGGGGTCTGGCAGATACTGAGATTCTGTATGGCCCAGGGGTGCCAGCCAGGTTAGTTACCCTCGGGAAGAGCACACCAGCCCTTCAGTTCATGAGTTCAAATTCCTGGTGGACCAACAGGTGGGAATGGGCACTCACAAGAGCTCTTCAGAGCTGGGGAGCAGCCAGGCAAGCTCTGAGTGGGATACCAGGATGAATCATTTAGGTAGCGAGCTGTCCAGGTAGGCAAGCCAAGAAGGTGGCCTTGAGTCAGGCACAGACAGGAGTGAGTATACTGCAGGACAAATGGGTTACACCTCCCGATGGCAGGTTGGAAGCTGTTGGCCCTGGTTTTCTGTTTAATATGAGCAGACAAGGTGTGTGCTAGCAGACAGAGGGAGGCATACTTTATGGGAAGTGCTGATTGGGTGCACCAAAAAGACTAAAACCATTTGCTGTCAAATCAATTCTGACTCACAGCGACCCCATATATGTCAGAGCAGAGGTGTACTCAATAGGGTTTTCAATGGTTAATTTTTCAAAAGATTGCCAGGTCTTTCTTCTGAGGCACCTCTGGGTAGAGTCAAGCCTCCAAACTTTCAGTTAGCAGCCTTTGAGTGTGTTTGTTAACTATTTGCACTAGCCAGGGACTCCCACCTGAATTCCCAGTGGCAGAGGTTCCCAAGACTAGCTGAACACCAGAATCACCTGGGATGATTTTTATGAATACGGATTCCTGGGAGACTATTGAATCAGAATCTCCACAAGTCGGGCCAGGGAGTGATCCCATTTACCTATAATTACACGTGACTGTGCACATCTCTGACATCAAATTCATATGAAGGGGACTGAAAGGATGCTCATCAACTGTTGAAGGTGGCTACCTCTGAGAGAGGAAGTGGGGAGATGACTGTGGGGAGCATCATGCTGGCTTTATATGTACCTCTGGATTTTTTGGGTCTTTTATAAGAATGCATTCAGGAATTATTTTATAATAAAAAAAAGAAGTGAAAGAAGCTGTATAGAAAGAGTTTCATGGAAACATGGAGTCAAAGCCTGGCAGAGGCCCTGTTGTTGTTGCCTGCCCTCAGGTCAGTTCCAACTTATAGCGACCCCATGTGACAGAGTAGAACTGCCCCATGTGACAGAGTAGAACTGCCCCATGTGACAGAGTAGAACTGCCCCATGTGACAGAGTAGAACTGCCCCATGGGGTTTTCTAGGCTGTCATATTTATGGAAGCAGATCTCCAGGTTTTTCTCCTGCAGAGCCACTGGGTAGGTTAGAACTGCCAACCTTTCAGTTAGCACCCAAACGCTTAACCGTCGTGCCACTTACTCCCACACCTTCAAGAGAAAACCAAGCTTCCTCAAATGTAGGCCAACTTCCTAAGGCCACACAGCCAGGTGGTGACTGATACCAAACCGGAGAGCACAGATCTGGTGATGGGGACAGGGGACTGCTGAATCTAAGAAGCGTATCCCCCAGGGTTGTCAGATAAAACACATTATCTCTTGTGTCTCTGAAATTCAAATTTAACTAGGCTTCCTGTATTTTTGTTTGTGAAATCTGGCAACCCTATATTCCCCCAGAAACGGGATAGATTTACATGCCTCAGAAGGAAGTTCTCTGTTACTGAAGCTCCCCAGAGAGGGCTAAGACATGTTCCTGAGAATGGGCACAAGTCAAGAGATTTCCAGTACATAGTTCCTTTCTTTTGAAACTGAAGCAAAAAATGCTCTCACTACAGATCCTGGTATCCCAGGTCACACTTTCATTAATTAGAAGCTGGGGCTTGTGCTGTTTGTAGGGGTTTTTTTTGGCTCATATTTTACACTTTTATAGTGTGTGTGTGTGAGTATGTGTATATGTGTGTGTGTTGAGTGTGCTGTAGCCAAGGCATGGCCCAGTGCCTGTAACCGTCACTCTTCATTTGCAAGAGTTCTCCTTTGCCAACTATTTGGCCTGCTCTGATGTTCCCAAATGCAGTTGTTAGTGAACTTTTGTGTTTGGAACAAGTGCATTGTGCGGACCAAGCTGGTCCCTGGGAGGGGTCAGTGCCATGAAATCTGCCGGGAGGAGGCAGGTCAATGCCCCTTTGGCAGGAGGCAGAGGGGATTAGGGCGGATTGTGAAAGTATGCATCTTGCTCTGAAAAACCGTGCATTGCATATTTTCCCAGGGCAGTGTGTGAAAATCCAGGCATAATGGACGCATAACTTTTTATGAATGAACCCTTTATGACTCCCCACGGAGCCTACTTGTAGTGTCCTCATCTGCATTTCCTCTTCTTGATATCCTTATTAAACTCCTCCTCTAAGTTTTTTTTTTTTTCTAAGCCCAGGAACCAGATTGCAATTTAGAAATTTAACACCTCTCCTCCCGTAGAGTTTCCCTCCAGCTCCCCAGTCTCCTTGGAAGGAGGCAGTTGGCGACCAGGGTTTCTGCATAGTTATGAAAGGGAAATGGAAGTAGATTGAGAACATTTCATGGCTGGTTAGATTTCCAATTGGCTTTTCAGTTGCAGAGGTCACTTAGGAGATTGCATCTAGAGTGAAGAGGAAGGTGGCTTGAGAGAACTCATCCAGGAATTTTATGCACTGACCTGCACGCTGGACTCCCTTCCTTATTTCTGCCAGAGGAATTACTCCAACAATGCACTTTTGTATGCAGAACTGTCTTCTGGGCATTCTGTGCCACCACAATGCATACAAAAGCCCTTTCTCCCCCTTTCCCTGAAGTGGAGAGAGAAGTTCAGAAAGGCCAGGCTGGCCAATCAGTGCTGCCTGGCCCCACCATTGGGGCTCCCTGGGCAGGGGCAGCCGCCCAAATGAGCAGAAATGATGGAGTGAGCTGGACAGCCAAGGCTGGCTTTTCCATGGAGTTGCTTTATGCTTTGAGCCTTTGATCTTCATTCCTATGTGTCTGTTTCCAGACTAGGAAATAGGGATGCAGTTTCCATTCCCAGAGAACAGGTTTGATGTCCATTTGATCAAAATTGTATGGTGCGCAGAATTGCACCCCAAACAGACAAGTCCATTTAGATGGTGGTGGAGGTGATGGTGACGACAATGAAGAAGATAACGAAGGTCAAGGTCACAGACTGCCAGGGTTCAAATCGTGCTTCTTCTTACAGGTTTTTTAATTATTTTATTTTTGTTGTTGCTGTTGAGATTATACATTGCAGAACATATGCCAATTCAACAGTTTCTACACGTACAATTCAGTGACAGTGATTATACCCTTTGAGTTATGCAACCATTCTTAAGCCTTCTTACAGCTTTGAGATTTAATTTCTCTGACCCTCAGTTTTCTCACCTGTGAAATGGGATTAATAACAGTACCTAAGTCAGAGGATAGTGGGAATAATCCAAGGAAAGGCTCAGGATAGTGGCTGGCATGTTATTGTTGTATGCCCTCAAGTCAATTCCAGCTCCTAGCAACCCTATAGGACGGAGTAGAACTGCCCCATAGGGTTTCCTAGTCTGTAGTCTTATGGGAGCAGATTGTCAAGTATTTTCTCCTGTAGAGCAGGTGGTGGGTTCAAAGCCTAACCTTTCGGTTAGCAGCTGAGTCCTTAACCATTGTGCTGCCAGGGCTCCTTCGTGAAAACCATTATGGTGAAGATGAAAATGAGAAGACATCACCCAGGGGGACAAAGTGAAGGGTCCTGGTTAAAGGATTACAAAGTGATTTGGGGAGCAACATTATTTAGAAATGCTTTGTAATTTATTCTAACTGCCTTTGCCTGCAATGTCTACCTCCTCTGGGTTTCTGGCAGAAACGGGCTGGCCTGTGGCCCTAGGGTCGGTGCTTTTTCTCATCCGGTTAAGTACTTACGCAGCGAGACAGTGAAAGTTTCCTCTTTTGGAAGTGGTCCCCAGTGGCTGTGACAGCTGGAGTTTTAAAAGGAGAAACTTGGACTTGAAACTTGGACTAGGCTAGGGAGTCCTTTTGTGAGCCGGTGTAGTAGTCTACCTGCTGTTCGGCAGATCCGCCTCCTCGCTGGTAAGCAATACTTTCCCATCCGTACATGTTGTTTTCCAAGAACTAAACTGACACTAATTGGCCATGCCAGAGGAACCATTACTGAACATTTATAGGCTTCTGATGGATGTTTTCCTTGTTGAATTCTTGGCAGCAGTTTCGGCTCATCTCACTTAATACGAAGCTCACCAAATCCAAAAGGCTGCAGGTGGCCAGAATCGGAAGGAAGCCGAAAGAGATTAGCAGCCTCTACCCGCCTTTCTTTCCCAAAGAATGTACGCCATAGTTGGCCACTAGGAAATGTCTATAGTGGCATTTATTTCCATCCCCTCCCTGTCCTCACTTCCCCACCCCCCATTTCTTAGAAGGGCAAAACAGAGTTAGAGCTTCAGGTAGCTGGTCTGGCATTTAACATGGTGCTGGCAGTAAGAGAGTGCCTGCTACATGTCTGTTAACTGTATTTTTTTTTTTTTTTTAAAACTGGCTTTATTGGGATATAATTCACACACATAAATTCACTTATATAAAGTGCACAAGTCAATGGTTTTTAGTATGGTCACAGAGTCATACAGCCATCACCAAAATCGATTTTAGAACATTTTCATCACCCACAAAAGAAAACCAGCACCTATTTCCTCCCCAGTGTTATATGGATTATTTTTCTTTTTTAAAAAAATGTATTGTGGTAAAATATATATAACACACCAGTTGCCGTTTTAGCCATTTTTAAATGTACAATTCAGTGGCTTTTATTACATTCACAATATTGTGCAACCTTCACTGCTATCTGCTTCCAAAAGTTTTCATCAACCAAAACAGAAATTTACCAAAGCGATCCCAAACCCACTGCCATCTAGTCGATTCTGACTCATAGCAACCCTATACGACAGAGTAGAGCTGCCCCATGGAGTTTCCAAGGAGCAGCTGGTGGATTTGAACTGCCAACCTTTTGGTTAGCATCCAAGCTCTTAACAACTGTGCCACCAGGGCTCCTCATAGGTACTAAAAACCAAAACCATTGTCATCGAGTTGATTCTGACTCATAGTGACCCTATCTGACAGAGTAGAACTGCCCCATGGGGTTTCCAAGGCTGTAATCTTTACAGGAGCAGACCATCACATCTTTCTCCCACAATGTGGCTGGTGGGTTTAAACCGCCAGCCCTTCAGTTAGCAGCCTGGTGCTTAACCACTACGTCACCATGGTTCCTCAGACATAAACCTAGTACCCATTAGATGATAATTCCCCGTTCCTCCTTCTCCCCAGTCCCTGGTAACCTCTATTCTACTTTCTGTCTCTATGAATTTTCCTATTCCAGTCATTTCATGTAAGTTAGCTCATACACTATTTGTCCTTTTGCTTAGCATAATGTTTTCAAGGTTCATCCATGGCATAGCATGTATCGGAACTTCATTTCTTCTTGACTGAATAATATTGCACATTTTGTTTATCCATTCGTCTGTTGATGGACATGGGTTATTTTCACCTTTTGGCTACTGTGAATAATGCCATCATGAACAGTGGTGTACAAGTAACCGTTGGATTCCCTGCTTTCAATTCTTTCGGGTATATACCTAGGAGTGGAATTGCTGGGTCATATGGTAGTTTTATGTTTAGTTTTTTGAGTGTTAAATGGATTTTTAAATGATTCCCACAATTAGACTTTGTCAAAAGCATGGACTTCCGGTCCAAATACGCCCTGCCTGGTCTGTGTTGTAGACTGATCAGTGCAACTCAACCCATCTCCTACCCTGCCCTCATCCCCTCCCTCGCCCTGGGCTGCCATATTTATGTGGCATGAGGAATTACATTACTATGCACTGGGAAGGCATTTCTTTCCCCGTTTTTCCTCTGTAGGAGGTCCAAATTTTAGACCACGTATTCAAGTGACTAAGAGATAAAAATGTGTTTTTTCTATAACAAAAGTTCCTATATGAGCCTCCATTCCATCAAGTAGTGAGAACTTGATTTCAATCAGTTTGTCTTTTCTTCCCTTAGGGTGAAGGAGTAGGGGTGGGGGGTTAACTTTGTGCCAAGGCGTGGAGGGTGGAGAGGTTCCTGTATTGCCATCCCAACTGGCATTGCTGAGATGTCTTCATCTCTGCCTGGTCTTAAGTCCCCTTTCCACCTAAGTGGTTATTGGTCCCAACCCTAGGCCAATTTAGATTGATGTCAAACCCAAGCATCCCTAGAAGCTTGGGAGACATCCTGTGGCTCCCCAAATCCTCTAGGATAAGAGAAAGCCGCTTCTATACCCTTCTCAGGAGCCTGGAATCATTTTGCTCCCACTGTGCCACATGTGGTCTGAAGGGCTCTGCATGCCTGTCTCGTGGCCCAATGTCTTGACAAACCATGTAGACCCTTCTTTTCTGACCCCAGGTAGGGCATGGAGAATCTAGGGTTGCCCCTAGAGGTGCCCCTTCAAATCCTCAAACTTATATGAGACCCAGGGTCTCAGCTCAGAGTGGAACAGGGCACAGGGTTCTTTTAGGGACTAATGGTACCCCTTCAATCCTCTCTCCCATGAATAATGCTTGTACACCAGGTATTAGCTCCCTCCTCCGTCCTAGGAGTTATTCTAAGGCTACAAAAATGGAAAATTTTGCTCTTATTCATCATGTATTCTTCCAAACCTTTAGTCTTATGCCTAAGCTTTTGAAACTCAAAAGCCAAGAAGATTTGATTTCTTTGTTGTGTTTTCTGGTATCCCTTCTCTGAAGCAATGAAGGCAGATTGTCTAAGTGCTCCCAAAAGTGCCCCCAGAAGCCTATGTATGAAATAGGAAATATATGTATTGGAAATGCCACATTCCAGACCATTATCCTGCCACACCTTCAGGTGCCTCAACAAGACCCATTTGGCATTGAGGTGGAGTGGGGCAATTCTCAGGTAGATGCCTGGGGTGGGTTTAGAGGGGTGGAGGGCTGCCTTGGCTGTATTCTAAGTACTTTGATTGAAATCTGGAATTCTACTGAAGTCAGTCTTTAATGAGGCATACAGGTTTACTAGAGCCCACGTGACTCTTTCAGTTCTGTTTTCTAATCCTGTATGTGCCACAGGAGAAGTTGCCCCAGCTAGGGTTATTTCTCCCACTTATTATTAAGTATTAATATTTGTAAAATCAATGACTGAAGTTTTCCACGCCACCTAAAGGCTCTAAGTCAGGGTTTCAAAATGAGTTGTGTCTTGCATGCCGACACTGGTCTGTGCTTCTTGCACTGATGTGTTGAGAAGGATTCAGAGACATTTGGGCTCAGCAGGAAAGAGTGCTCTAGTTGATTAGCTCTAGTTGATGTCTGTCATGGGTGTAGGAATGGGGAGTGGGAGGCAGCACCGCAGCCCTATCTGAGGGTGGCTCTACTTCTAGAATTTAATCCAATGGATTGTTGGGTTAACAGATGGGAGTGCTCTACTGTTGACATTACTGGTTTTTAAACTTCACTCTAAGTGTCCCCTGGAAATTCTATCAGCATACAGATTTCTTGCTTTATCTCCCAATGATTCAGATCCACCAGATCTCTGATGGGGAAGGTCCCCAAACCACACTTAAAGAAGCATCTCTTCCTCTTGGTCTGCAATGGGCCCATTCTTGCTGTCTTTGCAGTCATTCTGACATTCTTTTTTACTTCCCAGGTAGGTTTTGTGGTGATAAAGTCCCAGAGCCCCTCATCTCCACAGACAGCCGATTATGGGTGGAGTTTCGCAGCAGCAGCAACATCCTGGGCAAGGGTTTCTTCGCAGAGTATGAAGGTTTGTTGTGATGGAATGAGCCACTTGGTAGCTCCTGAGATGCTCTGTCCTTCACATGCACCTGCTGTTCCTCTCCTCTGCAGGCCTCCATGGCAGCTTGCCAGAGCCATGAGGGTCGGGGTCAGGTCATTGTTGCAGCACTGCAGAGGGCAAACTGAAGGTTCCAGTGCACTCCTCTCCCCCAAGTCCTGGAAGTAGAGAGGCCAGCCGTGTTCATTGTAGAACAGGCCTCATGTACCTGTCCCTGAGCCCTCCTTTCTGTCCAGCTGGGGAGTCAGCTTCTCCTATACATGGATGGTGCCAGGAGTGTGGACATTTTGATATATAGCAGTGACGGCAACCTCTGAACTGTGGTGGGAGCCTGAGCAAACATCTCATTTATTTCATTTCTGCAAAGAAGACTTTGGATGACATCAGCGAGTTTCCAACTAATTTCCTGAGGCCGCCATGGTGGTTGACTTGTGGGAACCAATTGAGCGGGACTTCTAGGCAGCTGCCAGCAGGACAATCCCACTTCTATTTGTTCTACGTATTGGGCTTCTCTGGCTAGGCTCCTCTCCTCACCCCCAACAACATCACCATAAAAAACCAAAACCATTAGATAATTATTAAGATTTCTTTTAGCTTTAAATTGTTGTCATTTTGGAGAAGCCGAAGTTTTGGTTTTGTAAAAGAAATAATGTGTGTGCATGCACGTGTGGGTGTGTGTGTCCCTACCCTGGCTGCACCTTAGAATCACCTGGGGGACTCTTACATATCACTGCTGCTTGGATCTTACCCAGACCACTTGAATCAGAATCTCTGGGGAATGTGGCCCTAGCTTCCAAAGCTTGAAAAATCTACCAGGTGATCTGATGCACAGTAAAGGTAGAGAGCCACTTCTCTACGTGGTTGTTTTCTTTATATAAAAGAATTCAGAGTTGAAAACACATCAAACTGTGCCTTTCAGAAGGCATAGTCCTTTGGATGGAAATAAAAATGTTGGTAAGTGAAGCCACCTAGTGGTGGTAAGCGGCCATCCTCCTTCCTTCATGATATCTGACCCTTTCCTCCTGTGCTCTCTCTTTCTAAAGCCACGTGTGGGGGAGACATTAACAAAGACGCTGGTCAGATTCAATCTCCCAACTACCCGGATGACTACAGACCTTCCAAGGAGTGTGTGTGGAGGATCACCGTCTCGGAGGGGTTTCACGTGGGGCTTACCTTCCAAGCTTTTGAGGTGAGTACTGCTCAGATTGTCTTCCCAAGGGATGAATTCACTTAAGCTAGACACTCTCTGCTCTGTGAAAATGAGTCTTTATTTTTTGGTTAAAGACAGGAAACTAAGGACATTTGAAGCCCCTGGTAGATTGTACCTGAACATCTGAGATTGAAACCTTTGCAGGCAGTGAAATTGAGTCTGCCTCCTTTCTGAAGGCTGCTGGAAAGGGTATGGGGATTAATTGAGATGACAAGACGAGGACTGGTTCCAAGAAAGTGTTTTAGAATTGTTCTTCCCTGTTTATCATCTCACATTAGTGGTTCAGTGGTAGAATGCTTGTGGGAGACCCAGGTTCAATTCCCGGTCAATACACCTCATATGCAGGTACCACCCATCTGTCAGTGGAGGCTTGCATGTTGCTATGATGATGAACAGGTTTTAGAGGAGTGTTCAGACTAAGATGGGCTAGGACGAAAGACCTGGTGATCTCCTTCCAAAAACCAACCAATGAAAACCCTGTGGATCACAACACCGAGTCCTATTGTGCATGGAGTTGCTGTGAGTGGGGAGCCAACTCAATGGCAGCTAGCAACAAAAAGTCTCTCCTTAACCTGATTCATCCTTGACATCTACAAGCAGAAGAAATTTGGAGGAGCTCAGGACACAGGTCCTTCTGCCTCTTGGTTAGGGTTTTGAGAGGAATATTTAGGTTCCCTTCTTAAAAGCCTTCAGCCCCCAGCCATCTGTAGTCATCCGTGTGCCTCTATTTCTCCATCTAGATTGAAAGGCATGACAGCTGTGCATATGACTATCTGGAAATCCGCGATGGCCTCACAGAAGAGAGCACCCTGATTGGCCACTTCTGTGGCTACGAGAAACCGGAGGACGTGAAGTCGAGCTCCAACCGAATGTGGATGAAGTTTGTATCTGATGGCTCTATCAATAAAGCAGGCTTTGCTGCCAATTTTTTCAAGGGTATGAACTAGCATTTGGTTTGTACTTTTAGTCACAGGAAGAGGTATTGCCCCCTGGCTTAAGAATCACAAAACACATGCAGAAGCTTAGCATCGAACAAGACTTCCTGCAGGGAAGAGCAGTGACCTATTTTAGGGATGTGCATAAGGCCCCCAGTAGAGGCCACAACTGACTGACAGCAGGCTTAGTCTTGGCTTCTACAGCACAGGAAGTTCTGCCACTGTACTGGGAAATTAGATTTAATAAGTTTGCAAGGTCAAACTACACTCTGGTGAAACTGAACATCGATAATAAATGTTTGCATAGTAGCTGCTATTAATTGAGCAGATACTGTGTGACAGGAACTGTGCAAAGTACTTGATTTACATGATGTCATTTCATTCCCAAAATAAGCCTTTGAACTGAATTTCAATCATGCTTGATCAGGGCTGAGAAGGGCCACTCCACATCCCCAGGCATTGGTGTTCCATTCCAGCAACTGGTCTGCACTGACCCATCCAAACCTCTTTCCTTGTTCTGCTGATGAAGCAATACACATTTTTGAGAGGACTGGCTAAGGCGGAAGATTAAGGTTGCCAGATTTAGCAAAAAAAAAAAAAATGCCCAGTTAAATTTAAATTTCAGATAAACAATGAATAATCTTTTAGTATATCTCAAATATTGCATACTTAAGAAATGTTTGTTTGACCTGAAATTCAAATTTAACTGGGTCTTCTGCGTTTCACTGGCAACCCTACTAAAGATGCCAGTCAGGAAAATGGAAAGGAATGTTTGTCTCTATGAAGCTAAACTGGCTTGTAAGGGACTGAGGGAAGAGCCTTGGCCTGTTCTAAGTAACCATGATAACCAGCCTCGTTTGATGGTTTACAAGGTATCATCTCCCTTCTCGGCATTTCACACTGTACTGTGTTTTTGTGCTATTTTTTTATGGGCTGAGGCTGCTGGTGAAACGCACAGCCCTTGTCCTCAAGGTGGTGAAGGAGACCAGCAAGCAAAGGGCAATGACATTGCCCTGTAGACATGTGGACTCGACCAGGGAGAAGGCTGTGGCCCCACGCTACACTTGGAGGTGGGGCTCCAGTTACCCAGTCTAGCTACTTCAAGGGCATTTCAATGTGCAGACACCTTCTTAGACACCCATGAGGGTACCAGTTGAGGCCCACCTACACTGACTTAGTGCACAGACCCAGCCTGACATTATTTTTATGTCAAACAGGACTGCAGGCAACCACATTTAGAAAAGAAGAAATATACAACATTAACCTTGACTTGACCCTGAATCGTAAAGGAGGAGCCAGGGCTGTCCAAAACCCATTGGGACCTATCAAAGGGAAAAGAAAAGATACTTATTGAATGCCAACCATGTGCCAGATACTACATGAGTTATCTCGCTTTGTCTTCAAAATAATCCTTGGTAGGCATTGTTATCACCCTCACTTTAAAATGAAAGAAATGGAGGTTCTAAAGTAGCAAATCTAGAACTAGAACTTGGATCTGTAGGATTCCATAGTCCACTCTTTTTTCCCTATACCCCATTGTTTAGCTCAAAGCCCCAAAAGCCACAGGGAAAAAAAGTGAAGGCGTTCGAATATCTCATTGTGCTTGTGATTTGCTTCTGATGCTTGTCACCCCACTGCCTATTTGATACCACTGGGGCCTAGGAAGGGGCCCTGGATTTAGCATCTGAAGTTCTGGGTTCTGGATCTGTCTGTGTTCCTTACCAGCTAAACGTTCTTGGGCAGGTCACTTTTGCTTTCTCAGACTGGATCATACCCGTTTTATCCTTCACTATATTCCCCAGTGCCTGGCACATAGTAGGCTCAGTACTTACTGAGCAATAGACAAATGGATGAAGGTGGCTCAGATTCACCCTTTGTGGATTGGGCATCATGATAACCTGCTCTGCTTTCGCTGCAGGGTTCCCGGGAGGGTGGCTTAGGTGGGAGACCAATCTAAAGCATCACTATCCAACAGAAATAGAATGAGAGCCACAAGTGTGAGCCACACATGTAATTCTAAATTTTCTAATAGCCACCTTACAAAAAAGAAACCAGTGAAATTCATTTTAATGTTTAATTTTATTTAATCCCATGTATCCAAAATACTATCATTTAAACATGTTATCAATATAAATGTTATTAATGAGATATTTTATGTTCATTTTTCCCTACTGAATCTTGGAAATCCAGTGTGTATTTTACACCCAAAGCCCATCTCAGTTTAGACTAGCTACATTTCAAGCGCTCAGTAGCTCCATGTGGCTGGTGGCTACCATATTGGACAGTGCAGGTCTAGATACTGGGCAAAGCCTTAGACCAGGCTTTTTCCAACAAGGCCACCAGTGAGATGTCCTGTGAACACAAAGTGCCCAGCGCCATGTGTCAGTACTTCTTCAGTGAAAGAAATTAGAAGAGTAATGACAAAGCCTGTGCAGAAGAGATGGGCCTAGCCAAAGGAGCTCTTGCCTTGGTGCCAGTTGGCAGGAGGCTTTGCCCAGGGCCCAATTGGCAGATGACACTGACCAGGGTGCCAGTTGGCCTCTGCATCCCTTTCCTGGTACCAGATGGCAGCTTGGCCGGCAGCAAGTGGAGCACCTCACATTTCTGATTGCTTCAAGGGAAGACAATAGCAATCCAGAGTTGGCAGTGCCGTTTGGGTCCCACACTTCCCATATAGAGAAAATGAGAAACCCCACCTTCATTCCTGAATTCTACTGTCCCAGTGCTAATGGACCACCAGGAGGTATTTGGTGAGGGGAGTGGGCTTCCTAAAAAGCATTTCTTCAGAGGCTTAGGGATATGTCCTGACTTCTCTTTCCATGACTATCTGAGACAACTTTTGGGATCCTTCTGAAGCCATCTCATTATCTAACTAGAGACTGGCTCCCTCTTTCACTAATACCACTTGGAGAATGAAAAGGGCCCAGAAGCTTCTGTATATAAAGCCGAGCTCTGGTTCCAAATTCTTCCTCCACCCCCATGCTCTTCCAGATTTTTCTGGGAGGCTTGGCCTTGGCCACTGTAGCACTGAGCAAGCATGGGCCGGTGGGCTTGGAGCAGAGCCTATTCCACCACAGCATGGAGGCAATGCAGAGTACACCCAAGCTCCAACTGAGAGGAGCACCCTCGTACACTTTCATACCATCCATTCGAGTTGGACTGGGTTTGTAAGTGGCCAAATATCCCACTGATCTTGCTGGAGAGAGTATGCCTTTCACCCACTTCCTCTTTGCTTTAGGCACAAATCCATCCCACTGCCTCCCTCCCTCCACATGTCTGAGATGGCCCTAGGAGACTTGTTCATCTGTGGTCCTGCCCATAGCCATAGCATCATATGGCATTAGACCCATCCCTATCTTGGTCCTTTGTTATCTTCGTCGATTCTGAGGGGCTCTTTCCTCAATTTCCTTCCGTCCACCACCCTTCTCCCCATGCCTACCAGCCAGGTTTCTAGAATCTTCTGTGCTGCTCTCTTGCTGGTCTAGTCTTCTTTCATTGACCCATCCTTAGTACATTCCACTTCTTTCTATTCCTGCCTTGTCTTCCTCCCTCAGTCAGGCCTGCACTACTCTACCCTCTTCTGATTCACATGTGCCCAGATAACCTTATCCTTTCCACTCTCTCATCATTGTGTCATTATACCCCTTGGAATTTCAAAAGGAACTCCACTGTCTTCTATAAACTGAAAAAAAAAAAAAAAAAACAACCATTGCTGTCAAGTCAATTTCAACCCATAGCAACCCTAATAGGACAGAATAGAACTGCCCCATAGGGTCTCCGAAGAGCACCTGATGGATTCAAACTGCCGAGCTTTTGGTTAGCAGCTGAGCTCTTAACCACTGAGCAACCAGGGCTCCACTGTCTTCTATAGTGATAGCTATATTGATCATCTACATACTGGGCACTTCACGTGTCATCTTAAATCTTACCTCATTCCTAAAAGCAGGTATTATTGTTCTCATTTTCAAGCAGGCGGGACACTCAGAGAGATTAAATCACCAGCCTGAGGTCAACCAGTTTTTTGGTAGAAGACACAGGACCGAACCTGGGTCTGTCTGACTCACTCTGAAGACTGGACTCTTTCACTACTCATTATTGTCTATTCTTCTATGCTTTCCAGCAAATGTCTAAGAAGCGCTTTGCATATTGTAAACATTATATTGCATAATAGTTACCATTGTAGCATATTTAATATTTATATTTATTTGAGGATGTAGGCAACTTCAGTGCCTTTCCTAGACCATCTCCCCTAAACTCAGTCTTCCCTCCTGACCAACTTATTTAAGTCTTTGTTGAACCCAAGAACACATCACTGTTAGAGTTAACAAAGTTTACTCTCCACTCTGTAAAGTCATGCAACGCTTAGAAACTGTCTTTTACCCAGAGGACAGTGGCCAAATTGATGAAGATTTTGTGCATCACAGACAAGGAAGGCTTGAAGGAAGTGGACTTCAGCTAGAAAAGGACAGAGTAGAGGGACATGTGATGGTTGAAGGGTTTGCATTCTCTGTGTGGGTCTTCATTACAGAGCCAAGACCAAGGGGTTGGAAGTTGGAAGGAGTCGGATTTCTGACCCATGAAACACCTTTGAAAAGTAGTGAGAGTCCTCCCACTTCTGAGAGTTTTCATGCAGGGTCTGAAAAGCCATCCATCAGGAATGTTATTAAAAGAATACCTTCCTGAAGTGGCAGGACTTGATAGTTCTTCAGGTCTTTCCAATTCTGAGACATTCTGGTTCCTTTTACTTTACGTGTAATGAGACTTTTCAAGATTTGGTGCACAACTTCCATATTTGGCCTAACCCTACCTCCCATCGTGTTAGGAACTAACCCCTACCCCAGTCTTCTTCCCGTTGTTGTTGTTTTAGGTACCATTGAGTTGGTTCCAACTTATAGCAACCCTGTGTACAACAGAACAAAACACTGCTCGGTCCTGTGCCATCCTCACAATCGTTGTTGTGCTTGAGCCCATTGTTGTAGCCACTGTGTCAGTCCGTCTTGTTGAGGGTCTTCCTCTTTTTCACTGACCCTCTACTTTACCAAGCATCATGTCCTTCTCCAGGGACTGATCCCTCCTGATAACATGTCCAAAGCATGTGAGACAAAGTCTCACCATCCTTGTGTCTAAGGAGCATTCTGGCTGTAGTTCTTCCAAGACAGGTTTGTTCATTCTTTTGGCAGTCCATAGTGTATTCAATATTCTTCTCCAACATCATAATTCAAAGGCATCAATTCTTCTTTGGTCTTCCTTATTCATTGCCTAGCTTTTACGTGCATATGGGTCAGGCGCACCTTAGTCTTCAAGGTGACATCTTTGCTTTTTAAGACTTTAAAGAGGTCTTCTGTAGCAGATTTTCCCTGTGCAATGCTGCTTTTGATTTTTTGACTGCTGCTTCCATGGGTGTTGATTGTGAACCTAAAGAAAATGAAATCCTTGACAACTTCAATCTTTTCTCTGTTTATCATGACGTTGCTTATTGATCTTCTTCTTCCTAGAATGGACATTTTGGGGAAGATATCTCAGTGTTTAGTTGTTCCTTCACTGGGCTCTTCCGGCTGTGTTAGATCACAACCTACATGCTTTCTTTCAGTGGTAAATTACCATCATGGGCAATATAGAATATTGCTATTTTTCTTTTCATCTCCAACGTTCTTCCCAATACTTGGGTTTTTCTTTTCTTCAGTGCTATGTGGGCTGACGTGTCTGGGGAGATTCTCCCGTGAGAATCTCTGCTTTCTTCTGGATAGCATTGTGGCCGCCCGCTGGTTGCTGTTTAATTGCCCTAAATGCATTAATAGACACTTGCCAGTGCTGAATCCCCCGCAGACCACACCACCAACTCAGCCATCTCTTGTTTCCTTCCTGCAGTTATTCCAGGAGCATTTGCTCACCTAAAAGCCCAGTGTTTTCTGTAATCTTGACCATTTCCCTGTGTACCAAAAAAAAAAAAAAAAAAAAAAAAAACCTGTTGCCCTCGAGTTGATTCCAACTCACAGGACAGAGTAGAATTACCCCCATAAGGTTTCCAAGGAGAGGGTGGTGAATTTGAACTGCCGACCTTTTGGTTAGCAGCTGTAGTTTTTAACCACTGTGCCACCAGGGCTCCTTTCCCTTGTACACCTCTTCAAGTTATTTATAAAATGCTAAGTAATCGTTTCCAGTTCTAATCTCTAGAGAATATGTAGACATCCTCATTCAGAAATGTGTCCTTTTGTCCTAACCCTTTATTTATTTTCCCTGAGCAGCTTCATATTTATGGGGAGGTGGAGATTTTCCCAAATGCCACAGCATTAAAATGGATTAAGCATGTGGTATGGAACCTTTTGAGATTTTTTGAAATCACCAATGAATACTGTTGACTGAATACCTCCAAGAATTAAATTATCCAAGTGTGACCTCCTCTCAGAGGAGCCCTGCTTTAGGGTAACAAGTTGTTCTTGCTAGCCTCACCAAGTCCCTCCCTTTATGAAGACTTACTATAGCTGCTGCTGGTTTTTCAGGCATTGTCTCAGTTTGCTAGTGCTGCTGTAACAGATACTACCTTGGGTGGCTTTAAAGAACAGGAATTCATGTTCTCAAAGTTCTAGAGGCTAAGTGTCCAAATCAGGATCTTGGCCATGTCAGTTCCTTCCATGGGCCTCTCTCCCAGTTTCTGGTAATTGCTGGCAGTCCTTGATGTTCCTTTGCTCACAGATGGGTCCTCACATGGCGTCTGTCTTCCCCCCATGTATGTCTCTCTGTCTATCCTGCTGTTTTAGTAACTCAGAAGTGATTAGGTTTAGGACCCACCCTTGCTCTCGTATAACCCCATTAACATAAAAACTCCTATTTCCAAACAGGATCACATTTACAGGTACAGGGCCAGTACTTCAATACACTTTTGGGGGACAAAATTCAATCCATAACAGAAGTGGATGTGTACCTCACATTTCTGGTTACTTTGGGAGATGGCAGCAGTGTTCCAGGGTTAGCAGGTGGTCACAAGAAACCGTTCTTCTTCTTAGCGGACTCTTGATTTTTTTCTCCATTTCCTTCTGAGCTAGGGGCTCAGGACATGGAAGGGGAAGGGAAATAAGACCAGGAGGCTTTCTGATGATTTAACCAAGGTCACCTTCCTTCTGCAACAGAGGTGGATGAGTGCTCCTGGCCAGACCACGGTGGGTGTGAGCAGCGCTGTGTGAACACACTGGGCAGCTACAAGTGTGCGTGTGACCCTGGCTATGAGTTGAAGGCTGATAAGAAGGCCTGTGAAGGTGAGTGTTGCACCCGCCCAGCTCGGGGAATGAGTCTTGGGGAGCAGTGAGGCAGAGATAGGGCAGCTGGTTGGCTGTGAAGTAACAACTCATAGACATGGTGGAAGATTCACCTACTTCCTAGCGGAAGCAACAACTTTACAACCAGTAACCAGTTCCCATCAAGTTGACTTAGACTCATGACAGCTCCATGTGTGTCATAATAGAACTCTGGTCTATAGAGTTTCTACTGGCTGACTTTTCAGAACTGAAACACCAGGCCTTTTTTCTGAGGTGCCTTTGGGTAGAATCACCCGCCAACTTTCAGTTAGCAGCTGAGCATGTTAACAGTTTTGTTAAAATTGCAAACTGTGCTCTAGAAATGGTGAAACCAGGACCATGGTTTATTTTCTTATGTGGCAGTGTAAAATTTACATGATTTATGTGTTTAATAATATTTTATTGTGCTTTTGGTGAAAGTTTACACAGCAAATTAGGCTTCCATTTAACAATTTCTATAAAATTTTTTTTTTTATTTTATGCATATTGATCAGTGACATTGGCTATATCTTTCACAATGTGTCAACATTCTCATTATTTCCATTCTGGTTGTTCAGTTTCCATTAATCTAGCTTCCCTGCCCCCTCTTACTTTCTCACCTTTGCGGTAAATGTTGACTGTTCGGCTTCAAATAATTGATTTTTTTTTTTTTTTGAAGAGCACAGTACTCATGGTAATATTTATTTTATCAGCTAGTACGTTATTTAACTGAAAGGTGACCTCCGGGAGTGGTTTCAGTTCTGGGTTTAAACGGTGTCTCAGAGCAATAGTCTCGGGGGTTCCTCTGGTCTCTACTGGTCCAGTAAGTCTGGCCTTTTTTAAGAATTTGAGTTTTGTTCTATGTCTTTCTCCCATTCCATCTGGGACCATTTATTGTGTCTCTGGTCAGAACAGTCGGCAGTGGTAGTCAGGCACCATCTAGTTCTTATGGCCTCCGGATAAACGAGGCTGTGGCTCATGTGGGTGGTTAGTCCTGTATAGTAGTTTCTTCTTTGAACTCGACTTTTAAGATAGAAAATAAAAACAAAGAAAAAATTATGAGCATGTTTGGAGTGACTTGCTGATAGCAGACTTCATTCATTCTCTTTCTACCTGGCTGGTGTTCTGTTTTCCTTGCCCGTCTGCATGAATCTGCGTGTTCATGTAAACCAGGTACATGGCATAGTTTGGTGCAACCATTTCTAACGCTCCTTTGGTCCAAGTCATGTGGCATCCCCAACTGTGCCCCTAGGTGACAGGTAAGCACAGATGCATCGTCATTTGCAAAAGCCGTAAAAACTTGTCCCCAACGTCATTCCCCCACAATCCTCAGTTGAAATAATTAGACCAGAAAAAAAGGACACAGAATTAATCAGTTCAGATTGTCTAACAGTTTCTCTTTTTATTATTAAAGAACAGCAGGGCTTATTGCTGCTTGGGGAAAATCGCAGTCACTCGGAACTAAGACCAAATGAATCTTGTTTCTGTTTCCCCCGTGCAGTGGCCTGTGGCGGTTTCATTAGCAAGCTGAATGGCACCATCACCAGCCCTGGGTGGCCGAAGGAGTACCCTACAAACAAAAACTGTGTCTGGCAGGTGGTGGCCCCTGTTCAGTACCGGATCTCCCTGCAGTTTGAAGTGTTTGAGCTGGAAGGCAATGATGTATGCTTTTTCACTCTGATTCCTTGGGGATTGTGTTGAGATGGGGCTCAGAGCTGGAGAGCAGCGAGTGGAGCAGCAGGCAGGGAGCTGGCTTGTACTAGAACAGGACTCTGCTGTGACTCTTGGGCAGAACCTGGGGCAGCCTTTCACCCAGCGGTTTCAGCTCCACATTCTCTGCAGATACAGCTCCCCTGACTCTCTGGTCACTGATAAATCCAAGGAGAATCAGGGCAGGAGTGAAGGAGGCAGGACTTGGGGATAGGATGGGGGTTGGTATCCAGCTGGGAGAGGAGCAGATGGGGAAGGGAAGGGGCGAGGTTCAGGTGGGAGCAAGGATGATATAAACAGCCCCTTCCCTCCCTTAGACAGTGGTTGTCAGACTCCCCAGGACATGTGACCAAGTCAGCTCTAGGTCCAGGCAGAGCCCTAGAGCCAGTGTGCTGGCCAGCCACGCCCCCTGCCTGTCCCTTGAGCTGGAAGGATCCCCCAAGGCATGCAGGCTTTTCTCCATGCCCCCCTGCCTGGGCCAAGCTGGGGTCCTTGTAAGGACCCATCTTGACAGCAACCCCAGTGTGGCTGTCATCACTTGACCAGCAGGCCTCCTGGGTACTAAGAGGTGACCCCGATGCTGATGAGCATGATGCATAGAGGCCCCATGCCAATGAGGGGCTTACCCCAAAGTGAATCAACTCTTGAAAGCAAATGATCAGACCACATAGCAGTCAGGTTCATTTTGAGAAAAATCATTGCTACAGCAGGCAACATCAATTTTAGTCCTGTCTCTACCATTGCTGAGCTGTGTGACTTCAGACAAGTGTCTTTCCCTTTCTGAATTTCACTTTCTCTGCATGAAAATATGACAGAGTTGGATCACATCAGCGGCTTGCAAAGCTATCCTCCTCGCCCAGTTCTCCTCTTCTTTTCCTTCTTTTAGCAGTGAGGGCCCTTTCTTCAAATGAAATCTCATGTGGAACCCCAATATATAAAATAAATGAAAGCAAGGCTGTAGAATTAGGGGGGGGTGGGTTTTGGAAACCCCAGTGGTGTAGTGGTTAAGTGTTACGGCTGCTAACCAAAGGGTCGTTAGTGCAAATCCGCCAGGCGCTCCTTGGAAACTCTATGGGGCAGTTCTAATCTGTCCTATAGGGTCGCTGTGAGTCGGAATCCACTTGACGGCACGGGGTTTGGTTTTTTTTGGTTGGGTTTTGGAGAAGGTCCCTGGGTGGTGCAAACGGTTTGCTCTCAACTACGAACCTAAAGGGTGGCAGTTCGAACCCACGCAGTGGCATTGAGGAAGAAAGGCCTGGCTATCTGCTTCTGTAAAGATTACAGCCAAGACAACCTACTTGTAACACAAGGGGTCGCCATAAGTCGGAATTGACTGGATGATGGCAATGGGTTTGGGTTTTTTGTTTGTTCGGCTTTTGGAGCCTTACCCACTTGTGCCAGGTGATGCATTTCCCACAGAGCCACAACTGGAAAACCAGGGGTCCCCTGCTGTCCTTGGGCTCTGCAGCTCCTGGAACTCATTCTAATGACCGGCTCAGTAAGGATCAAGGGGACCCCCCTCCAGGACCTAGCTAAGCCTATCTGGCCCCACGGCGCAGCTCCCAGGAGGAGGCGCCACAGTATGCGGGGGAGGTGGCGGTCTGGTGAGGGACGTGGACGCACCAGGTTCCTCCCACCTCGCCCCCTTGCAGGTCTGTAAGTACGACTTCGTGGAGGTGCGCAGCGGCCTGTCCCAAGACGCCAGGCTGCACGGCAAGTTCTGCGGCTCCGAGACGCCCGACGTCATCACGTCGCAGAGCAACAACATGCGCGTGGAGTTTAAGTCGGACAACACGGTCTCCAAACGCGGCTTCAGGGCCCACTTTTTCTCAGGTATATAGATTTGGAGGCCAGGCCACCATACTGAGGAACAAAGGGCTTAGCAAGCCCCCAGCCTCGGGTACCTGCCAGCTCCTATCTGCCCCCCCCCCCCCCCCCCGCCAATATTTCCACCTTGATCCACCTTGCTTGGATCCGGGATTTTTTATATTGGCAGCTATATATGAGTTTCCTGTGGATGCTGTACCAAATGACCACAAACTGGGTGGCTCTGAACAACAGACATTTATTCTTACACACTTCTGGAGGCTAGACGTCCAAAATCAAGGTGTGGGTGGTGCCATGCTCCCTCTGAAGGCTCTGGGGAAGAACCCTGCTTCCCCTTTTCCAGCTCCTGGTGGCTCCTAGCAATCCGTGACATTCCTTGGCTTCTAGCTGCCTCACTCCAACCTCTGTCTCTCTCTTCACAAGGCCGTCTTCTCTGCGTCTCTCTGTGTCCTCTCTTGTTCTTATAAAAGACACCTGTCATTGGATTTAGAGCCCAACCTAAATCTAGGCCTCTGAGCCACACAAGCCCCTTGCTCACTGAGTGGCCTTGGGCACATTAGCTGTTCCCGGCCTCAGTTTCCTTGCCTGTGATGTGGGTGCATGTGCCTACCACCTAAGGTTGTGTGAGAATTAATGTTTACAAAGTGCTTGGGGCAGTGCCCAGCCTGTAGTAAACATTCAATAAATGACAGTTAATTTTCTTATTGTGACTATTATTATTATTAGCCTATCCTTCATATATATTTATATATATATAAAATATATATACATTTAAATATATATACATTTAGGACATGAAGAATTCAACACATAGCTGGGCTGGGTAATCCCCAACAAACTGGGGGTGCAGATGCTGCCCCCCTACCCCCTGAAGCAAAGGGATAGTCAGAGTCAGGGATGCTCCCTGGAGGAGGACGGGTTTTCGCGAGGTTCTGAGCTGTGGGGGGTGTTCCCAAGTTGGCAGCTCCTCAGCTGAGTCCGCTGATCTCCCCAGACAAGGACGAGTGCGCCACGGACAACGGTGGGTGCCAGCACGAGTGCGTCAACACGTTCGGGAGCTACCTGTGCAGGTGCCGGAATGGCTACCGTCTCCATGAGAACGGGCTCGACTGTAAAGAGGGTGAGGTTGCGTCCTCCGCGTGGGGAGGGGCAAACTTCGGTCTCCCGAATGCGCGCCCGTGTGAAAGTCGGGGGCGGGGGGCGGTGATGGGTGAGGGGCGGGGGGGCTTCCTCAGGTCTGCAGAGCCCTGAGCTGCAGGCCTGACATTGCATGGCGACGCCCAGGCAAGGGGGCCCCACTGAGGCTCGGCAGCTGCCCTCCTTTCCCTGGCAACACCCGGGACACCCTAGGGCAGCTCACTGGTTCAGGGGGCACTTGGGGGCCTTCAGATGCTCACTGAAGAATTACTACTGCAAAGTGGTTGAACCCGCAGGCTCCAGGATCGGACTGCCTAGATTTACAGACTGGTTTTTGCAAATTACTAGCTGTAGGGCTTATTAGGGAAGTAAACAAAGGACAAAACAAACCCATTGCCATCCGGTCAATTCCGACTCATAGCAACCCTATAGGACAAGGTAGAACTGCCCCATAGGGTTTCCAAGGAGTAGCTGGTGGATTCTAACTGCCTACCTTTTGGTTAGCAGCTGAGCTGTTAAGCACTGTGCCACCAGAGCACCATTAGGGAAGTAACAAGTTACAGTTCCGGCTCAGGAACACTCAGGATTCAGTTCTTGCATCAGGACAGGCTCTTCCTAGCCGAGCCGCAGGCACACCCCTCTCTGGCCTCTCCGCCTCTGCCCTCCTCGGGCAAGTGGTACAAAGCTCTCTTGACGCCTGGGCGTCTGTCCTGCTTGGGTAAGCCTTACAAAGCTCTTTTAGCTCTGCCGATAAGTGCCCAGAGGCACCCCACTCCACCAGTAAGCCTTGGCCCAAAGGCACTCAGCTCTAGCTCCATGAGTTGGCAAGCCTGGTTCCAACAAGTGCCCAGAGGCCACTCTACTCTGCCAGCAAGGCTCCTGCCTGAAGGCACTCAGCTTTCTCACACTGTGGGCTGGGAAGCCCACCGCACCATCTCCTGCTGGTCTCCTGCCAGTCTCTTGTCAGTCTCCTGGTTCTGTTGCCTCTGCTGCTGCCGTTTCTCTGCCGCTGCTTCTAGCCATCTTGCCATCTTCGGTGTTACAGCTCTCTCTCTGTGTCCTGGGTCTAGGAGGGTCACAGCTCAGGGATCCCAGGTCCAAAAGACATGCTCTGTTCCTGGCTCTTCTTCCTCGGTGGTGGTGAGCTCCTATATTCCCACCTCTGGGATGGCTCATTTTAAGCCTAGTGGGATGGCAAAACTGACCATTCCCCCTGGTGGGCCACAATTATTTGCACAGTCCCATCTAATCATTTGAGTAGGAGTTACAAGAAAAGCCACACAAA
Organism: Loxodonta africana; assembly: GCF_030014295.1. Lineage (NCBI taxonomy): Eukaryota > Metazoa > Chordata > Mammalia > Proboscidea > Elephantidae > Loxodonta > Loxodonta africana. The sequence goes on from NC_087357.1 coordinate 37,542,503, forward strand.
AGCGATCCATCGCACTGCAGCCCTGTAACCAGGACGAACTTGGTAGACACAAAATGAAACTGCTTTGTAAATAGTGGAGACCCTTGTTAGCCACTGTTAACTGACCACTTACCACGTGCCTGGCATGTGCTAAGCACATGATCTCATTTAGTCCACATATCGCTCCTATGAGGTTGGCAGTATTGTGCCCTTTCTACAAATATGAACACTAACTTAAATAAGGAGCTGTGGTGGTACAATGGTTAAGTACTTGGGTGCTAACTGAAAGGTTGGTGATTTGAACCTACCAACCATTCCACAGGAGAAAAGACCTGACTATCTGTCCCCGTAAAGATTATAGCCCAGAAAACCCTATAGAGCAGTTCTACTTTGTCCTATAGGGTCGCTGTGAGTCATAATGACTCCACAGCACACATCAATAACAAGGCTCAAATAAATACCCAAAGTCCCACAGCTTATAGGTGGTGGAACCAGGGTTTGAACTCAGATCCCCATGACCCCAGGGCCTGTGCTGTCAACCACTAGCTCTACCATACTTACGATGATAACTGCGATGTGAGCAGTAATAGTAGGAAATGTCACCTGACTCCTGAGCTACCATCAGGAAGGCAGCAAAGCCAGTTCAAACAAATCAGCAGATCTCTGAGCTAGGGGACACCTGATTCAGGCTGACCCCTGCCCACATTTGATAATGACCATGTGACAAATACGAGAGAAAGGAGGAGACCCCCCCTCACCGCCTAGACTGTCTTTGGCATCACCCACAGATGACATTTCTCTTGCTGTCTGTCTCTTCTCGCCCCCAGCTGGCTGTGAGCACAGGCTCAGCAGCGCTGAGGGAACTCTAGCAAGCCCCAACTGGCCGGACAAGTACCCCAGCCGGAGGGAGTGTACCTGGAACATCTCTTCAACTGCAGGCCACAGGGTGAAACTCGTGAGTCATTATTGCAATTTATTAAGAGCATGGAGTTTTGTATCAGATAGTCATGGATTCAAGTCTCCACTCTGCCACTTTCCAGCTCTGACACTTGAGGAAGTTACTCAACATTTCAGGTTTCAGTTTTATTATCTGGAAAATGGGGATGTAATAAAGCCTACCCCATGGGGCTGTTGTATGGATTAGAAGAAGATGCATATAAAGCCCTCGGCACAGGCAGCGTATGGGGAACGCTCAATAAGCAGTGCCCATTCCCAGTGGAACCAGTATTGGGGGCACACAGCTCTGCAGTGCTGTTTGAGCACCAATTGTTTTCTTTTTTAAATTTTTACAAAAACAATATATTCTGAAGGTAAAAAAAATTAATCAGTACAGAAGTTTGGAAAGTGGAAATCAAAAGTCTCCAAATTCCCCATTCCTGCTCTAGAAATGACCCCTCTGAACATCTTCTTGTGAATCCTTCTAAAATTTTTCTGTGTATATCCAGTCGTGTATGTACATTCACAAGAAAAATATACATCCTTTTTCTTACTCAAACTACTCAAATGAAATCTTATGATCTATTTTTTTTTTTTATAATTTACTACTTACATTTAAAAAAAATTAACAATAAGGGATTAAGTTCTTTATGTTAATTTTCTCTTGAATTAAAAAAAAAAAAACTCTTCCAAGCCTTTATGTAATGTCCCATGCATGTATATGATTGGTGATCTGCTCCCTACGAATTATGGACTAATAATGAGGGAAGAATGGAAAAGAACAAAGAAGGAGGAAGCAATGATAACAAGTGGATGGCCCAGGAATTTCGAGGACGTTTATTTGGGGACAGCGGTGAGGGTGTGGAGGAGAGGTGGGAGCTGGGCAGGTGGCTCTGAAATCGGGTTCCAGGGCTATAGCCCAGGTGTTGCCTGCTCTGTGTTGGATCTGGGCCACAGAGAGGTGAAGAAGATAGGGCACCTCACCACAAGGTGCTCACACGGTCCCACAGTGCAGACTTAGCTGATGCAGGAATGGGCACCTCATAGTCATGGGCTGTCCTTGTCAAAAAGGTTTTTGACAGCTGCTCTTCTGGGTCAGTCAGAATAGCCTTGAATTTGGTGAATTAAAAAGAAATGCATTAGAAAAAGGCACTCCTTCCCCAAGACTGCCATCTGCTGGAAAATGTTTGCAATGGCAATAGTTTATGATGCTAGTGAAGGAATGGCGCCCCATGGGGTTGGGAACATGCAACCTGCACAACTGGAAAACGTGCCTCTGTTTAAGGGTCACAAGTTCATAGTAGATCCAAGAGAGGTCTTTTTTAGTTCTTTGGCTATTTTTCACAGTACTAAAGAACTAAAGTAGTCGATCACAGTGGCTAGAGCTAACTCAGACCTCAGATTTATCTGAGGTTCGTATCCGTACCTGCCAATTTTAGAAAGACGTTATCTTAGAAAGTGAATGGTGACTATATTGTGACTTGAGTACTTCTCACGAAAGCTGTGAGTTGAAAACTTCTCAAGAAATTGATGTTTTACTGCAAGAAGACAGCAGTAGGGTGTCACAAGGCCCTTTGGGGAGCGCCCCGCCTCCCTGGCCCACCGTCTCTCTCCCATCATGTTACCCACGGACTCTGAGCCACCCCTCTCCCACTTCCTGCCCCCCCACCCCGTGTCTGCACCCACCACTTGCTTACCCAAAGCTTCCTTTCTCATTGGTGTGCTGAGCTTTGCCCATGTGTTTGTCATCCCTATGAAAACACATGGTTTTTTTTTTTAATGACCCTTGTACCCCACTCCTCCCACCTCCATCCCTGCACTGGAACCCCAGCCTCCTCTTTTGAGTTGAGCACCTCTCCTACTAATGCCTTCTCTCCTTGCTCTGTCATCTGATCCATGTCTTCGTTTAGCACTGTCCCCTCTCACCTTGGCCCATTTCCCTCGAAGCTGTGGGTCGGCCATCAGTTGGTCATCCACCCATCACCAAGGAGCCCTATGTTTGGGAACTGTGACCCCTGAGAAGCCAGCCTGGTATGTGGGCTGGAATCGTGGGGCTCCTCTGGTCAGTGTCAGGGGACAGTCCAACCATCTCTGCAAGTGTTCAGGGAGGACGAGGAGGAGGGAGGCAGTATACAGTCTGGTGGTGGTTGGGGTGTGGGCCGGAGTCAGGCTGGCTAGGGGTCAAGTCCAGCTCTGGTTTCTCTGGCTGTGTGACCTTAGATAAGCCACCTGACTTCTTTAAGACTCAGTTTTCCATAGTACAAATTGGGGGATAATAATAGCTCTTCCCTCACAGGGTTGTCATAATTGAGATAATGCTGGTAAAGTGCTTAGCACAGGGTTTGGCATGAAAGAAACCCTCAACAAATGTCAGCCACTATGAGTTTGGTGTAGTGGTTAAGAGCTACGACTGCAAACCAAAAGGTCAGTAATTCAAATCCACCAGGTGCTCCTTGGAAACTCTATGGGGCAGTTCTACTCTATCCTATAGGGTCGCTATGAGTCGGTATCCACTTGACGGCAATGGGTGTATGAGCACACCACCATGGGTATTGAGCCTCATCTACATCACCAAAGGACACCAAAGGATTGTACAGTCTAGTGCAGAGGTTAAAGGCAGGGTCTCTGGAACCAGTACGTCAGGGTATGGCCCAGCTCTACCAGTGTGTGACCTTGGCAAATCATCTGATATCCCTGTGCCTCAGTTTTCTCATCTGTAAAGTGGGGATTATCATGACGCACACATCACAGGGTCATAAGGATTAAATGAGGTGATATGTGTAAAGCACTTAAAACAGCTTCTGTAAGCGCTCAGTGGTGGCTGGCTCTTATTTTGTGAGGGTGTGAGGGAGAAGCTGAGTGATATGACGGTAGGAACACAGATCTGGGCAGTCGAAAGTCTAGCTGTGCAGTTTAATAGCTGTCAAAACGTCAGCAAGCTTTGAAACTCCCTGACCCCCCAACATCTTACCTGCAAAGTGGTCAGCGTAGCGACGGCTCATATAACTGCCTCCCAGGGTTGTTTGGGGGAGCAAAAGAGAGGACGTGAGATGACCACATCTGAGTAGAGAGCCTCCCTACCCATGTCACGTAGCATCATGGTGGGCTACACGCCCTCTGCACAGCAGCCTGGAGAGATGCCAGTTCCCCTCTGCACTCCTTTCTCTCCCCGCCCCTGGAGAAGGTGCCCTACCCCGGCTAAGCATCAGACCCTTGTCTTACTTTTCGCTGTTCCCTCCTCAGACATTTAATGAGTTTGAGATTGAGCAGCACCAGGAATGTGCCTACGATCACCTGGAAATGTACGACGGCCCCGACAGCCTGGCCCCCATCCTCGGCCGTTTCTGCGGCAGCAAGAAACCGGCCCCCGTGGTAGCTTCCAGTAGCAGCTTGTTTCTCCGGTTTCACTCGGACGCCTCGGTGCAGAGGAAGGGCTTTCAGGCAGTGCACAGCACAGGTATGGGTGTCTGGATGCTGATGGGGGAAGGGAAGGGGACGGAGGCAAGGACTGGCTCTTATTCTGACTGTTGGGGGGAGGGGAGCGAGGGAAGGAAGGTGTGTGATAAAATGTCCCTTTTCAAATGAAGCATTGGCCATCCCCTCCCCACCACAAGGGAGTCCTGGTAGTAAAATGGTTCGTTAAGCACTTGGCTGCTTACTGAAAGGTTGGTGGTTCCAACCCACCAGCAGTTCCAAAGGAGAAAGTTGTGACAGTCGGCTCCCGTAAAGATTTACAACCTTGGAAACCCTATGGGGCAATTCCAGTCTTTCCCACAGGGTTGCTGTGAGTCAGAATTGTCTCGACAGCAGTGGGGTTTCCCACCATTGGGGAAAAGGTTGTTTTCCTTTAATTTTCCTTAGTCGACAGAATTTAAACTGGGCAACACTTTGTCTGTGCCTCAGTTCTTTCTCCCTCCCTTTCTCCATTTTAAAATTTTGTTTGGAATTTTGTTGGTCCATGAAAACCGAAAGTCTGGGAGCTGAGTGGTGATGAGCAGCCCTTTTTTCCTTCCTAAAAACCAGTTCAGGAAAATGAAAAATATTTGTTCCCCATTATTTTTCCCTTCATTCAAAATGTAAATAACTTTATTGAGTCTTCTGGAGGGACATCTATATGCTTAAAATTTATGTTATCTACTTCATTAAAGGAAACCCGGTGGTGTAGTGGTTAAGTGCTACGGCTGCTAACCAAAGGGTCGGCAGTTCGAATCCACCAAGCGCTCCTTGGAAACTCTATGGGGTAGTTCTTCTCTGTCCTATAGGGTCGCTATGAGTCAGAATCGACTCGATGGCACTGGGTTTGGTTTTTGTTTTTTTGACTTCATCGAATAGATGAATGCCAATGAGAAAACCGGCTCTGCTCTTTTAGCCATTGAAACATTACCACCTGGGACTAGAACCCATGGGACCAACTTTTGACGCTCTGATCCTGACTTTAGATTATGGTCCTTTGGCAAAGCCAGGTGGCTCCATGCAGCCTACTCAGCTTCTGCGGTGCTGTGAGTCTGAGATCCTGATCATGGGATCCTGTGAAGTTTTCTAATCCTTTTAACAGCCCCTTCCCCCATTTTGTTTTCAGAGCAGAAAACATGAATCAGGTAAAACAAAATGGCAGCCAGCTTTCTCAGGCAGTTTAGCTTACTTTGCTTAGCAGAAAATGCTTCTTTGTTCTAGAACCCTCTCAAGCTCTCTGAGGAGTTCTAGCTTCCCCTGGGGAAGTTTAGGAACCATTGACTAGTGATTTTACTTCTTGTCCCTGTAGACAGAAACCAGGAGCGGAGGTCCTTGAGGTGGGGCAGGGTCCTGGCAAGAAATGGTGGGTACACTCAGATGGAATAATTATTTGAGGAGAATTGGAAAAGGGACTGTTTACAAAAGGGTGGGCAGGGTATAGGGAAACCATAAGGGACAGTGCAGCATCCAGGGCTAGTAACTGAAAGGCTGTTACCACCCCCGCCTGGAAGGCAAGAGGAGAGTGGTTCCTGGAACCCGGAGACAGAGAGCTGGGTGCGACAGGAACTGTGACCTCCAGTCGAAGAACACAGCCTGTGGTGATCCTGCAGGGAAGGAACCAGAGACTAAATACCACAACCTCTCTCTCCTGCCTCCCTCTGATCTTCTGCTGGTGTCCCTTTGGCTGAACCCAACAGGAAGACCGAAGACAAGGGGACATCAGCATAGCCTAGTGGTCAGCTTCACAGGGACAGAGCGCGTGGGGAAGGACGAAGGTAGATCTGGGGGGTTAGGTGGAGGTGTCCTGCCTCACTCTGTGCTTGTTTCATTACCACCCACATCTCAGGAATTTGAAATTTCTCATAGACGGCTCAGACCTGGAAGAAATTCTAAGCCAGAGCAAACATGGAACCGAGAGCTGGGCCAGGCTGGGCGTGGCACTGGAGCAGGGCCTGGGAGTGTTCAGAGCCGGACAGCCCAGAATCCACATGAAGGGGCATGGAGCACGTTGAGGGAAGGCTGTGGAATTTCTGTAGCTTTCTAATCTATGACCAGTCTCATTTATTCATGTATATTATGGAAACCCTGGTGGTGTAGTGGTTAAGTGCTACAGCTGCTAACCGAGAGGTTGGCAGTTCGAATCTGCCGGGCGCTCCTTGGAAACTCTATGGTGTGGTTCTACTCTGTCCTGTAGGGCCGCTGTGAGTTGGAATCCACTCGACGGGAGTGGGCTTGATTTTTTTGTTGTTGTTGTTTATTATGTGGTCTCAAGTGGCCTAGACACAAGGAAGCATAGTACCCAAGCTTATCAGGGTCAACCCAGAAGCCAAGGATACAGAATACAAGCCCAAAGTCTGAGGCACAGCTCACCTGTGACACTCACCCAAAAACGGGGTCCTCAAATTTGGCCTATTGTCAATACTCCCAAAGGTAAGAACAGGTCAAGCAGAGGTTTCTAGGTTTGAGTTTCACTTCAGTTCTATTGTGTTTTAGCGCCCTCTGCTGGCAGAAATTACGAAGTAGAGTATGTCAGTCAGGCTGGCATGAGCCCTTCTTAGATGCTTTTAGCACCTCCAGGAAGTGAAGTAGTAAAGACCCAGCCACATCCCAGTGGCCTATCAGACAAACCATTCGCCAGCCTCAAGTCTCCATAACTGGAGAGAGAAAAAAGCAGCCTGTTTTTTTTTTTCTGGTAGCAAGCTCATGTAGCCCCAGAGGCCTTATTTGGCCCAAAATGGGAGCGTGGGACCTTGGCTTGTAAGGGCCAATTTGAACCCCACAGTGAGCTCTGACCTTGCAGCTATGGGCGTCTATTTACTCCTCCATAAAATGGGATGATGAGTCTTGCTTGCACACTTCTACAGGGCAGGCCCAAAGCTTTGTAGAAAAAGCCCATCTGCACGGTGGGTGTGAGGAGAGAAGTGGGTGGGGTGGCACCTGGGCTCTGTGCGCCAGGGGAGCATCACTGCTCTCTCCCTGCTCCAGAGTGCGGGGGCAGGCTGAAGGCAGAGGTACAGACCAAAGAGCTCTACTCCCACGCCCAGTTTGGGGACAACAACTACCCGAGCCAGGCCCGCTGTGACTGGGTGATTGTGGCGGAGGACGGCTACGGTGTGGAGTTGATATTCCGGACCTTTGAAGTCGAGGAGGAGGCCGACTGCGGCTACGACTACATGGAGGCCTACGATGGCTACGACAGCACCGCGCCCAGGCTCGGCCGCTTCTGTGGCTCCTGGGTAAGTCCCAGGGAGGTTGGGCCAGGGTGCAGCAAGGCGTCATAACTAAGTGCATGCGTTGTGGGGTCAGACACACCTGAGTCTCAGTCCTACCCACTCTTGCCGCTTGTTAGCAACAGGCAGGAGGCCCACTCTGCTGGCGCGGAGTGCAGAAAGAGTGAGAACAGTCGGAGAGGAGGTCAGGAGGCAGCAGGGACCAGTTCATGAAGACCTTGTACTAAGGTAACCTCATAAGAGCAACTTGCCTTTTAAGACTTTTCCCCCTATTTTTGCAAAGGGTTTTTTCCCTCCACTTTTTTATTTGGCCTTCAGGCTTTTTTTTTTTTTTAATGTGTTTGCATAGTCCATGTATTCACAATTCTCTCTTTAAGCAAAACCAAATGCCTATGAAAATTACCAGCCACTCTCTTACCATAAACAAAATAATTATGCTCAAGGCCATTGTCTTTTTTCCTTCTCTTTTCTTTTCTGGGCCGCCTAGCCCAGATAGCTTAGGCCTATTTTGTTCACTTTTCCCCAGCACCTGACATAGGGCCTGGCACGTGGTTGGTGCCCAGTAAAAGTGTGCAAGCAGCCAGTTCAGTGTCCTGGTCACTCCCTGACCACTCTGCTGCCCACCCTGGGCCTTTAGCCCTCTCTTTGCCTCTGCCACTAGGACTGATCATGCCAGCTTCTTTAATGTTGGGTAGACTTACATCAGATCATTTTGGAGTCTCTGGTTGTCTTGCACTAAACAGAAACTTGAATTGGCATTTATATGTCTTTGAATAATTTCCCTTCATCTCCCCTTCCTCTCCAAAAGACAAAGGATATTAAGTGTGAGCTAACCATTGCAATGCCTTTAGTAGATAGTCTTTCAAACCATGGGGTCCCTGTGGAAAGGGAAAACGGGAAGTCTCCTGAGCAGTGAAATGTGTGTGAAGCCCGGCTTGGGTCAGCTATAACCTATTGGATAGCAGCCTTGGAACCTTGCTCCCATGCATAGACCACCTGGCCAAACTTTTTGTCCTTGAACAGGGCATAGCCCCCAAGAGTGGTCTTTGTTTTAGGTTTCCTAGGAGGCCATCACCATATTGACTGTGGGTTGGGTGATTCATAGTACTCTATAGTCAGAAAGACCTGAGCTTGGGCCTACCTACCTGTGTAAACTTGAGCCTCAGTTTCCTCAGGTGTAAACTGGAAATAGTGTCCACCTTATAAGGTCGTTGTAAAATTTACGTGAGATAAGATCTGAAAGTGGTTAGCCTGTTGCCTGGCCCATCTATGAGCTTCATGAATAATAGATTCTATATGAGCTGTGTGTCTAGGATTGTCTTGGGGAAACCAGGGTATAGGGAGCTAGCTCTCTGGAACAGAATTTGCAGTGGTTTCCTTTGAAAAGGAGCTTGTTATGATGCCCTTCAGAGCCCCTGGTGCCCAGGGTGCTTCATGGCAGCACCACCCACCCCATGTCCTTGTATAAATTGCTGTCTCATTCTCCTCATTTAAAAGTCCAACTGCAGCCAATTGACTAAAAGCTCCCGGTTGTTCTTTTTCTTTTCCTCAGCCACTGGAAGAAATCTACTCTGCGGGGGATTCCCTGATGATTCGATTCCACACAGACGACACCATCAACAAGAAAGGCTTTCATGCCCGGTACACCAGCACCAAGTTCCAGGATGCCCTGCACATGAAGAAATAATGGTGACGTTCTTGAAAGATGCGAGACTGAGAATGTTTTTACAATAGCACCTTGTGAATCTGCCCTAAAACAATGTACAGTATTTTTCTCAAACAAAAACTCAAAACCAGCCTTAAAGCTATGTACTTGGATAAAAAGACATAATGATGTCTGACCAACAAGGAAGGCAGAAAAGGTTCCTTTTCTTCCAGCTGCAATGGTATTGATGATGGCTTTCAAAGAAAATTGAGTTCAAAGTCACCAAGCATTCAAGCTATGCCTTTTCATATCCAGCCTTCTTGTCTCTTACTCCAGTGATGAAGAAGGCTGGCTCTCAAGTTGGTCATTCTTCTATTTCTGGAAGCAATTCCATAGATGCCAGACTTTGTCCTGGCAACTCAAGCTGTCTTCTGTCTACACTGGGCAATGAAGGTAAAAGCTTGCCTCTGGTTGATTTGTTACAGATTTGGCTGGAGATTTTGCTTTTATTTCTACCCTGGATGTCAACTAGGAACCTGAGAATGTGGGGTGGACGTGAGGACTAAGAAAGGCATTGGGGTAAGTAGTGAACAGAGGGAGCTTTGAGTATAAATGAATCATGGCCTTGAAGTTAGGAGACCTCAAGCTTTCTCTGTGACATCGGCTCTCCTTTTTCTCTTTGGGTTTTCCCCACCTGGTGGTGTGATGGTTAAGCACTCAACTACTAACTGAAAGTGTTACCTGATTGGGGTCCACGCCCTGGAGTAGCCCAGTCAAAGAAATGTACTCCAAGTCAGAAAGAGAAAGTTTACTAGGAAGTAACACCAGTGGGAAGTCTGGCAGCCACACAGGCTGTCTTTGTGGAGACCCGAAAAACAATTTCTACATCAGAGCTTATATATCATTTTTGTGAGGATTACATAGTGTCTTCAAGCACGTAGCTCACAGGTGGTCAAATGAGTATAGATCACAAAACAACTACAAGAAACTATACACTAAAGATATGCATGCTGGACATCTTTATGTTTGTAACAGGCAAAAAAAAAACTTTCATAAAAATCTCTCAGCCAGTGGAACTGACCTAACAAGTTTACTCTGACCGAGATAAGGAGCAAGAAGAAAGTTACAGGCCAAAAGCGCCCCGCAGCCATCCTAGCTGCTGCTTTGCAGGCTGAAGGCCATCTCCCAAGAGAACAAAGAAAAGGAGGGAGACCAGGGCCACAAGAGCCAAGAAGTCCCCCCACCCCTTTGGAAAGAGACTGGTGCAGCTGGTATAATAAAAAAGGACATTGAAAGTGAGACTGTACAAAATGCCAAGCAAAAGAAAGTTATAGGTTACTTAGAGTGTCATCATGCTGATAGTTATGTCAAGCTCTCAGTCGCCCATTTTGAAAAACAGAAAACTGCTGTGAGGTATTAGAGTCACAAAAGGTTGGTGGTTCAAACTCACCCAGTGGCACCATAGAAAAAAGACCTGGCAATCTGCTCCCATTAAGATTACAGCCTAGAAAACTGTATAGGGGCACTTCCAGTCTGCCACATGGGGTCTCTATGAGTCAAAAGCCAACTTGATGGCACCTAAAACAACAGTAGGGGCTAAGAAAGACACCCACCATGAATTCCAGCAGAGACATTGCTGCCAAGAGTCTCCAGTTTGCCAAGAGGAAAACCTCCTGGCTCCTTCTTCTACTCCTTGGCTCAGTCTCTTCGAGAAGACCCAACCTGTGCTTGGGATTCCATGGGCTTAGATGAACATTTCTTCCCCCAGCTTTGGAGGCACTTTCTGTGGCTAACCGTGACCGCTTGATGACCATACAAACTGCATTTGCAAGATGTGCAAAGACATCTTGTGCGGGACCAGTTCAGGTCCCTCATGGGATGAACTGTTGAAAAGTGGTTCATTACAAGTTATGTAAGAATCATCACCTTGTGGAATGAGTCAACTGGTGACTTTCTTCCTGTAACCAATCAGGTTAAAAGGTGCATTTGTAACTTCACTCAGAGTAATTAGCCTTCAATCACCAACTTGCAATCGAAATTCACCACACTTGGCAATCGTTCTAGAGAAATGTAGAGGATGATGTTTACATAATTTCAGAACCTCAAGGTATAATTTAAACAGTGAGGTAGTTTTGAATGGCATTTCATTAAGGCATCTATGGGCATTATGAGCTAAAAGCTGTGGTATGTTAGCTTTAAAAGAGTATTTATGTTGGAATAATTTTTGAATAATGTTTACATAACTGTAAGTCCTGTTTGATTAGTGTTGAACACAGGGCAGTACACGAGACTGGCTTTAGTGAGAGCCAAGATAGCTCCCAAGCACCAGGACTCCTCTGGGACAAATCAACATCACTGTAAACAAAGTATTTGTAAAAGGCTAAGGGTTATATTTTTAAAAAATTAAAGTAAGCCGCAGAGGACTATGTCTGCTTAAAATGATTGCTGGGAATAAAAATAGAATAATACAAAGGTAAAAGAAATGCATGGGAATATTTTTTCCTTAAAAAAAATCAAAGTATTATTATTAATAATTATATATGTCTGTATATATGTATGTATGTAAAGGATCATCTGTCAAAGCCTTAATCAATGCAGTGTGAAAAATGTGGACCCACTGACCATAGCTTTACTATATAGGTATCACTCTGTCTGCCGTAAATTCTCTGCCTCTCTTCTCACCAAGCTCTATTTTGGCGTTTGTTGGCCGCAGATGGAGGTTCAGCCTATATCCTCCTATCATAACATATGGCTGACCTGGCCCAGAGTGAATTTGATACAGCAAATGGAGCAGCTTGTCTCACACCTGGTGAATTCCATTTCTCTGATGTTTGTCTTTTCTGGGATTTTATTTTATCTCATTTTGTTTGTCCACATTGAAAGTGTGATCAGGATGCATAAGTAGTTGTTAGGGTACACATCTCTCCAAGGACACAAAAACTCTGTCGTTTCAACCTTTACGTGTCTAAATAAGATGAAAGTATTAACCGAAAGGTTGACGGTTAGAGTCCACCCAGAGGCACCCCAGAAGAAAGACCTGGTGATCTATTCCAAAAAATCAGCCCTTAGCAACTCTGTGGATCACAGTTGTACTGGGATACCCATGGGGTCGTCATGAGTTGGGGTCAACAGCAACTAGGTTTTTTTTATTCCACAGAAAAGGAAGGGACTCAGAAACAGTCTGTTCTGCCTTGCCTTTGCCACCCTTGTGAAACAATGGCACTTCTTTTTCTCTCTTTTGTATGAACATTTTCAAAATCACACAGCTTCAACAATGACCAACGTATGGCCAAATTGAAACAATGGGACGTTTATGAAAACCCTTATTTAGGCCCTCTGGGAGTGACGTATTCCCAGAAAATAACAAGCTCTGTTGCAGCTGAGGCTGGCCGGGTCACACCCCTGGGAGCTCATGCTCACTGGAATTCATGCACGATACATGTGGTGCCTCAAAGAACACAGCATGGCTTCACCAGAGAAAGCCCATTTAGCAGAAAGAGCCAGGTCCTCTGCTTAGGCTCTCCCAGTTGCTCAGTCATCTTCCTGCAAAGGTGCCTGAAAGCAGTTGAAGGAGGTAGAGAACATTGCCCCAGGCTGCATTGCCTTTTAATTGGGTGCCAGGCCTTGGGGATGTCACAGAGTTCCAAGACTAGTTTCAGTTCAAGGAATTATCTTAGGACAAACCGATGAAATATTTGGATCTGGGACTCCAGCCTGATGTAATCCTAGGGTAATCTGTTCTCACAGAGTTAGAACCTGGGTCCCAGTGCAGGGAAAGGGCCAGAAATCAACTCTGGCCAGTGGAATTTCTCCAAACAGAGAAAACGAGACTACGCATTGGTTCACTACAAGATTAATTCTTCTAAAGTAGTTTCTTAACACTCACAAGTTGCTCAACCTGTTTAAATAATTTGTATAAGCCTGTTAACTAGCAAATTTACACTGGCATTTAATGTTGATCTGGTCCATTTGTTGACTCAAATAATTTATGGTATTGTTATTGTTCCGTTTGCCAACAACTGTTCCCTTGGCGTCAGCAGATGTTTTTAAAAAGTTTCCTCTGTAGACTGAACTTTTGAACAATAATCCCAAGTGTCTAAAATGTTTCTTTAAAAAAAAAAAAAGAAATGTTTAAAGTGTGTATCTATAAATATATGGGTATTTTTTATTTTGTGTAATTTTACATTTCACGAAATGCTGTCAGCTTCAAAGGGAAAGTGGAGAGGAGCTAACATGTCTCTATCTAGAAAGATCGTTTCATTAAAGAATGTGAATTTATTGATGTGTCTTGGGTTAACATGAGTAGTTCAACCAAGATTGGTCTTCTTGGTGATAATTTCCTCTAAATACCACAGGAATTTGAGGACGATATTAAAAGGGGAACCATCTCTGTGGCCTTCCACTCTCTGGTGATTATCCAAGTGTCTGGCTCCAGAACATCATGGGCCCAGAAGATCATGAGCAAAGCTAAAGATGGCTTTCAAAGCTGCCCCCTTCCTTGGACCCAAGCAAGGTGGACATCTGGCACTATGCATAATTGTGGTGGAGATGGTTGCTGATGCAACAGTTACAGACTTTGGGGTGGTCTGTGTAGGCGTCCCTGTCCCTCAGTTCCCCTCTCCACCCTTCTCCACCTGATCGTGTGACATCTGACATAAGACTGAAGGTCACAACTCTTATAAGGTGGCCCTCTCTCTCCAGGTTGTGGTGGCCACTCCTTTTACCTGCCCCTTCAAGCCTAGGAGGCGAAATGACCCCCACTGGCCTAACCCTGGTATACTGCTCTATCCCCCAAAAGGATCTTTATAAATAGTCCTTTTAGTAAGCCATCCTCAAATATAGTAAATTAAGTATATCATCTGTTTCCTGCTGGGACCCGGGCTGTTACAGGTCATTTCTTATGCAAGGACAGAGACTACATATAATCAAGGCCATATTATTTTAGACTGATATCTTAGGCCAGGTTCTCTACAGAAGCAAAACCAGTGAAGCTTATATATGTATAGATATATAAGTATATCTATATATATTTGGGTACATAGAGAGAGCGAGAGACTTAAGGAAATGGCTCACGCAGTTATTGAGGCTGGCAAGCCCCAAATCCATGGGTCAGGCATCAGGCTGGAGGCTTCTCCTGACTCAAGTAGCTGCAGGAGCTGATGAACCCAAGATCAGTAGGTCAAATGGTAGGCTGCTGGCTCACAGGCTCTGAAGGCTGACAAATCCCAAGATATGCAGGTAGGATGCTAGCTCAAGTCCCAAGAACCAGAGGTCAGATGATGATGGCCCAGATGCAGGATCCAGAAGGAAAGCCTTGCTGGAACATCCATTTATATACTGGAGGCAGGCCACACCCACAAGAAAACTCCCTTTCAACTGATTTGTTGCTCACAGCAGATCTGTTTATGAAGTTGATTACATCATTACATAACTGCCAAACTACATTGTAACTGTGAAACCACTGAGAATCATGGTCAAGCCAAGTTGACACACAAGCTTAACCATTACAGTTGACTAGATGAAGAGGCTTTTGGACATGTTTGGAGTTTAGTGGCCTATATCAGGGAAGGGTAATATGGGACTATGTTCTTACAAAAACTCAGATTAGTCTTAATTCATAGTCCTTCAACACATGCAACTGTTTTGCGCTGTATGTAGAATCTCCAGGTTTTATGACTTCTGTCCTTTTGCAGCAGTCCCTAGTTTATCTATCTGTCTCTTTCTGTCTCTATCTATGTAGATATCTAGCTATCTATCACTTATATCCATATATCTAAGAAGCCCTGGTGGCACAATGGTTAAGCGCTTGGCTGCTAACCAAAAGGCTGGCGGTTTGAATCCACCAGCTGGTCTGCAGGAGGTAGATGTAGCTGTCTGCTTTTACAGCCTTAGAAATCCTATGGGGCAGTTCTACTCTGTCCTATAGGGTGGCTATGAGTCAGAATTGATTCAATGGCAATGGGTTTATTTTTTTAATTATCTATCTCTCTGTCTATGTATCTATCTACCCTCAGCAAGGTCCATCTCCTCTTCTGGACCTAAAGTAAGAGCACCAATGGTGGAAGAATGTGAGTGCTTGGTGTATCCGTCAGGATAGGCTAGCTTATGCTGCAACAACAAACAACCCGCAAATATCATAACAAAGGCTTATTTCTTGTTCACACTACATGTCAATTTCTGGTCATCTGGAAGCTCTTCCATGCCATCCTCAGTCAGCACTCAGGTTGATGGAGCAGCTACCATCTGGAGCATTGTCGGTTTCTATGGCAGAGGGAAGGAGTGTGACAAATCACACACTGGCTCTTGAAGCTCTGGCTAGAAGTGATATATCACTTCTACTCAGATTTCATGGCCAAAGCAAGTCATATGGCTACACTTAACTCCATAGTCCAGTTCTCTGCTCCAGTTGTAATTCTAGAACAAGATGAACTAAAAATATTTGGTGGACAGCACTAATGACTCTCACATGTGACATTTATATCTAGGGAAATGACCAGGGTTATTCTGTTTGTTTTAAAATGCCCTACTTCATCACTGACATTTTAGATAAAGATTTCTGAAAATCAGAATTAAGTCCATCTATCATTTAGAACCCCTGCGTGTGTGTCAGTTTGTCATACTATGGGGGCTTGTGCATTGCTGTGATGCTGGAAGCTATGCCACTGGTATTCAAATACCAGTAGGGTCACCCATGGTTTCAGCTGAGCTTCCAGACTAAGATAGACTAGGAAGAAGGACCTGGCAGTCCACTTCTGAAAAGATTTAGCCAATGAAAACTTTATGAATAGCAGCAGAACATTATTTTGATATAGTGCTGGAAGGTGAGCCCCTCAGGTTGGAAGGCACTCAAAAGATGACTGGGGAAGAGCTGCCTCCTCAAAGTAGAGTGAACTTTAATGATGTGGATGGAGTCAAATTTTCAGGACCTTCATTTGCTGATATGGCATGACTCAAAATGAGAAGAAACAGCGGCAAACATCCATTAATATTCAGAACGTGAAATGTACAAAGTATTAATCTAGGAAAATTGAAAGTCCTCAAAAATGAAGTGAAAGACATAAACATTGATAACATAGGCATAAGTGATCCGAAATGAACTTGTATTGACCATTTTGAATCTGACAATCATATGGTCTACTATGCCAGGAACAACAACTTGAAGAGGAATGGCGTTGCACTCATCATCAAAAAGTGCATCTCAAGATCTATCCTGAATTACAACACTGCCAGCGAGAGGATAATATCCATATGTCTACAAGAAACCAGTTGATATGACTATTATTCAAATTTATGCACCAACCAATAAAGCCAAAGATGAAGAAATTGAAGATTTTTACCAACTTCTGCAGTCAGAAATTGATAGAAAATGTAATCAGAATACATAGATAATTACTGGAGATTGGAATGCAAAAGTTGGAAACAAAGAAGAAAAATCAGTAGTTGGAAAATATGGCCTTGGTGATAGAAATGATGCCAGAGATCGAATGATAGAATTTTCAAGACCAACAACTTCGTATTGCAAATATCTTTTTCAATAACATAAACAGTGACTCTACACATGGACCTCACCAGATGAAATAAACGGGAATCAATTCGACTACACCTGTGGAAAGAGGCAATGGAAAAGCTCAATATCATCAGTCAGAACAAGGCCACGGGCCTATTGCAGAACAGACCATCAATTGCTCATACGCAAGTTCAAGTTGAAACTGAAGAATATCAGAACAAATCCACGAGAGCGAAATTACAACCTTGAGTATATTCCTCCTGAATTTAGAGACCATCTCAAAAACAGGTTTGACAAGTTGAGCACTAATGACTGAAGACCACATGAGTTGTGAAATGACATCACGGACATCACACATGAAGAAGCAAGAGGTCATTAAAAAGACAGGAAAGCAAGAAAAGTCCAAAATGGATGTCAGAAGAGATTCTGAAACTTGCTCCGAACGCCCAGTAGTTAAAGTGAAAGGAAGAAATAATGACATAAAAGAGTTGACAAGAAGATTTCAAAGGGCAGCTCGAGAAGATAGAGTATTATACTGACATGTGAAAAGAGCTGCAGATAGAAAACCAAAATGGAAGAACATGTTCGGCATTTCTCAAGCTGAAAGAACTGAAGAATAAATTCAAGCCTCGAGTGGCAATACTGAAGGATTCTATGGCGAAAGTATTAAACAACTCAGGATGCATCAAAAGGAGATGGAAGGAATACACAGAGTCACTATACCAAAAAGAATTGGTTGACATTCAACCATTTCAGGAGGTAGCATACGATCAGAAGCCAATGGTACTGAAGGAAGAAGTCCAAGCTGCACTAAAGGCACTAGCGAAAAACTAGGCTCCGAGAATTGAGGAAATACCAGTTGAGATGTTTCAACAAACAGATGTAGCAATGGAAGTGCTCACTCATCTATGCCAAGAAATTTGGAAGGCAGCTATCTAGCCAACCAACTGGAAGAGATCCATATTTATGCCTATTCCCAAGAAAGGTGATTATACCGAATGCAGAAATTATCGAACGATATCATTAATATCACACGCAAGTAAAATTTTGCTGAAGATCCTTCAAAAGTGGCTGCAGCAGTACATCAACAGGGAACTCCCAGAAATTCAGGCCAGGTTCAGGACGTGGAACCAGGGATATCATTGCTGATGTCAGGTGGATCCTGGCTGAAAGCAGAGAATACCAGAAGGATGTTGACCTGTGTTTTATTGACTATGCAAAGGCATTCGACTGTGTGGATCATAACAAATTATGGATGACATTTTGAAGACAGGGAATTCCAGGACACTTAACTATGCTCATGAGGAACCTGTACATACATCAAGAGGCAGTTATTTGAAGAGAATAAGGGGATACTGCATGGTTTAAAGTCAAGAAGGGTATGCAACAGGATTGTATCCTTTCACCACACCTATTCAATTCTATGCTAAGCAAATAATCCAAGAAGCTGGACTATATGAAGAATAAAGAATGGGGCATCAAGATTGGAGGAAGATGCATTAACAACCTATGATATGCAGATGATACAACCTTGATTGCTGAAAGTGAAGAGAACTTGAAGCACTTACTGACAAAGATCAAAGACCACAGCCTTCAATACGGATTACACCTCAACATAAAGAAAACAAAAATCCACACAAATGGACCAATAAACATCATGATAAACAGAGAAAAGATTGAAGTTGTCAAGGATTTCATTTTACTTGGATCCACAATCAACACCCATGGAAGCAGCAGTCAAAAAATCAAAAGATGCGTTGCATTGGGCAAATCCGCTGTAAAAGACCTCTTCAAGGTGTTGAAAAGCAAAGATGTCACCTTGAAGACTAAGGTGCGCCTGACCCAAGCCATGGTGTTTTCAATAGCCTCCTATGCATGTGAAAGCTGGATGATGAATAAAGAAGACCGAAGAATTAAGGCCTTTGAATTGTGGTGTTGGAGAAGAATATTGAATATACGATGGACTGCCAAAAGAACAAACAAATCTGTCTTGGAAGAAGTACAACCAGAATGCTCCTTAGAAGCGAGGATGGCGAGACTTTGTCTCACATACTTTGGACATGTTATCCAGAGGGACCAGTCCCTGGAGAAGGACATCATGCTTGGTAAAGTAGAGGGTCAGTGAAAAAGAGGAAGACCCTTAATGAGGTGGATTGACACAGTGGCTGCAACAATGGTCTGAAGCATAACAAAGATTGTGCAGATGGTGCAGGACTGGGCAGTGTTTCGTTCTGTTCTACATAGGGTCACTGTGAGTCAGAATGGACTCGATGGCACCTAACAGCAACAACATCATTTAGAATGGTCCAGCCCTTTAAACTGATCAGTTGTTGCCTACAAAACCAACAGTGTGATTGAACTTACACAAATTTAAATGATGGCGAACCTCAGAGCTGTACGTCCTGACCTCTCACCCACTCAGGGCATTCCTTACACAATTTCTAGGTAGATGATTCTCAGGCCTTTAACACACTCTTCCTTCTAGAGGAGGAGTACTCACTCATTTTGCCCATCCCCTCTCCTTTTGATAACAGCACCCAAGATCCTTTTGCAGAACTACCTCTTCTCACATTGGAGGGACTTGCATTGGGGGCAGGGGCGGACCTGTCAGTCAAGTGTCATATCCTCCTTGGACATATGATCGAAGCCAGGCCAATCTGATCCTCTTCCTGGAATATGAGTCTTGATTGGAGGAGCAAAAGGGCTGAGAGATTTTGGAGCTCACTTTCTCTAGTAGCTGCTACTGAATCCTGGTGAACAGCCTAGCTCTGTCTTTCCAGAATCTGGTTCCTTGGTCCTATCTTCCATTTTGCAAGCTCCACTACACCCAACCAATAAACTCCTCTTCTTCTTAAATTAATCAGAGTCCAGCTTGTTGCTTCCGACCAGAGAACCATTTTTGATGCAGAGAATGCCAGAGCACCACTTGAGGAAGGTGTTAGCAATTCTTCTAAGGAATAATGTATCCATTAGAAGGAAGTGTTGGTGATCAGTGGAAGCATAGCAAACAAAAAGTCATCACTGGCCTTGTCCTCCATAAACAGCCTAGCCAGAGGGTACTAAGACCATAAACTTGAACTCTTTGGTCCAATTCTCTAGTCCTGTTGTGACTCCATGCCCACCAAACAAATTTATAAGAATTATTTGTACCAGCTGTTGTTGTTAGGTGCCGTCCAGTCAGTTCTGACTCATACTGACTCTATGTATAGCAGAATAAAACACTACCCGGTCCCGCACCATCCTCACAATCGTTATGCTTAACCTCATTGTTGCAGCCACTGTGTCAATTCATCTTGTTGAGGTTCTTCCTCTTTTTTGCTGGCCCTCTACTTTACCAAGCATGATCTCCTTCGCTAGGGACTGATCACTCCTGATAACATGTCAAAAGTACGTGAGACGTAGTCTCGCCATCCTTGCTTCTAAGGAGCACTCTGATTGTACTTTTTCCAAGACAGGTTTGTTCATTCTTTTGGCAATCCACTGTTTATTTAATATTCTTCTCCAACACTACAATTCAGGGGCGCCAATTCTTCTTCCGTCTTCCTTATTCATTGTGCAGCTTTCACATGCATACAAGGCGACTGAAAACACCATGGCTTGGATCAGGTGCACCTTAGTCTTCAAGGTGACATTTTTGCTTTTCAACACTTTAAAGGGATCTTTTGCAGCCGATTCGCCCAATGCAATGCATCATTTGATTTCTTGACTGCTGCTTTCATGGGTGTTGATTGTGGATCCAAGTAAAGTGAAATCCTTGACAACTTCAATCTTTTCTCCGTTCATCATGATGTTGCTTGTTGGTCAAGTTGTGTGGATTTTTTCCTTTATGTTGAGGTGTAATCCATACTGGAGGCTGTTGTCTTTGATCTTCATCAGTAAGTGTTTCAAGTCCTCTTCACTTTCAGCAAGCGGGGTTGTGCCATCTGCATATCATAGGTTGTTAATGCATCTTCCTCCAATCTTGATGCCTCGTTCTTCTTCATTCTTCATATAGTCCAACTTCTTGGATTATTTGCTCAGCGTACAGTTTGAATAGGTATGGTGAAAGGATACAACCCCGACACACACCCTTTCTGACTTTAAACCACACAGTATCCCTTTGTTTTGTTTGAACAACTGCCTCTTGATCTGTGTACAGGTTCCTCATGTGCACAATTAAGTGCTCTGGAATTCTCATTCTTCGAAATGTTATCCGTAATTTGTTATGATCCACACAGTCGAATGCCCTTGCACAGTCGATAAAACGCAGGTAAACGTCTTTCTGGTATTCTCTACTTTCAACCAGAATCCACCTGGCATCAGCAATGATATCCCTGGCTCCATGTCCTCTTCTGAATCCAGCCTGAATTTCTGGCAGTGCCCTGTTGATGTACTGCTGCAGCCGCTTTTGAATGATCTTCTGCAAAATTTTACTTGCATGTGATATTAATGACCCTGTTCAGTGATTTCTGCATTCAGTTGGATCACCTTTCTTGAGAATAGGCATAAATAGGGATCTCTTCCAGTTAGTTGACCAGGTAGCTGCCTTCCAAATTTCTTGGCATAGATGAGTGAGCATTTCCAGCACTGCATCAGTTTGTTGAAACATTTCAATTGATATTCTGTCGATTCCTGGAGCTTTGTTTTTCGTCAATGCCTTCAGTGCAGCTTGGACTTCTTCCTTCAGTACCACTGGTTCCTGATCAGATGCTATGTGCTGAAATGGTTGAATGTCAACCAATTCTTTTTGGTATAGTGACTCCATGTATTCCTTCCATCTTCTTTTGATCCATCCTGAATTGTTTAATACTTTCCCCATAGACTCCTTCAGTATTGCCACTCGAGGCTTGAATTTATTCTTAAGTTCTTTCAGCTTGAGAAATGCCGAACATGTTCTTCCCTTTTGGTTTTCTACCTGTAGCTCTTTTCACATGTCAGTATAATACTTTATCTTCTTGAGCTGCCCTTTGAAATCTTCTCTTCAACTCTTTTACTTCATTATTTCTTCCTTTCACTTTAACTACTGGGCATTCAAGAGCAAGTTTTTGGAGTCTCTTCTGACATCCATTTTGGTCTTTTCTTGCTTTCCTGTCTTTTTAATGACCTCTTGCTTTCTTCATGTGTGATGTCCGTGATGTCATTTCACAACTCATGTAGCCTTCAGTCATTACTGTTTAATGTGTCAAATCTATTCTTGAGATGGTCTCTGAATTCAGGAGGAATATACTCAAGCTTGTACTTTGGCTCTTGTGGACTTGTTCTAATTTTCTTCAGTTTCAACTTGAACTTGAATACGAGCAGTTGATAGTCTGTTCGGCGCTTGGCCTATGGACTTGTTCTGATTGATGATATTGAGCTTTTCCATCGTCTCTTTCCACAGACGTAGTCAATTTGATTCCTGCATATTCTATCTGGTGAGGTCAAATGGAATGTTGTTCAAAAATATATTTGCAATAAAGAAGTCGTTGGTCATGCAAAACTCTATCAGTCAATCTCTGGCATCGTTTCTATCATCAAGGCCATATTTTCCAACTACCGATTCTTCTTTTTTGTTTCTAACTTTCTCATTCCAATCACCAGTAATTGTCAGTGCATTCCGATTGCACGTTTGATCATTTTCAAACTGCAAAAGTTGGTAAAAATCTTCAGTTTCTTCATCTTTGGCTTTATTGGTTGGTGCATAAATTTGAATAATAGTCCTATTAACTGGTCTTCCTTGTAGGTATATGGATATTATCCTATCACTGGCAGGGTGTTACTTCAGGATAGATCTTGAAATTTACCAGTTGTAATCATTTAAATATTTCAGTCAATGTAAACAGTACCATCCCTACTTTATAGATTTAGAGACCGAGGCTGGAAGAAGTTACTAACTTGTCTAAAACCATAGAGCTTCTACTAGTGCAGCTAAGGGTTTAACACAGGTCTCTCTGAACTATTTTGTCTCCGTGATTTCCAATTACCAGTAAATTCAGTGAGTTTAGGCAATCGCTGTGGAGTCTTGGGAATTGTAAGCCCAAGAGGCAGACAACAGCACGTTGGTCTTGTTCAGTATTTTATCCCCAGTGCCTGGCAGTTACAGGTGACCGATTATAGCAGTGGTTCTAACCTCTTCCTGCTCATTAGAATCACCCTAAGTATCCTGGCCCCGCTGTGATCAATAACATCAGAGTCTCCAGGGGTGAAGCCCAGGCATCAAGAGTTTTGATAAGCTCCCTGGCAGGGGCAGATTAACCAGTAAGCAAGGCACGTATAAGCTTGTAGTAAGCAAGCTACTCATGGGTTTAATCGTGTTTACTTACTAATCTGTAGTGCGCAATTTCACGTGAGTTTCACCACATGTTTCATAGGGTGAAACCCATGTAAAATTGTGCACTACAGATTAGTACATATGCACAGATAAGCCTGTGTATACCTTGCTTATTAGGTAACCTGACTGTGCTCCCTGGTGATTCAAGTGTGCAGCCAGGATGAAAAATCCACTGTACTAAAGGCAGTCTGGTTTTCTCCACTGTGCCATGAATCTGCTCTTCTCAAGATCACCAGCAACCATCGTATTGGGAATCAAATGGCATCTCTGACCTCTCCTCAGGATACTTCTTGGCTGCATTTGACACAATTAACCAGTCCCCCTTGCCTGAAGCACAGGGTCAGCAGAAAAGAGAAGGATCCTCAACGAGGTGGATTGACACAGTGGCTGCAATAATGAGCTCAACCATAACAAGGATTGTAAGGATGGTGCAGGACCGGGCAGTGCTTTGTTCTGTTGTGCATAGGGTCGCTATGAGTTGGAGCTGACTCAACGGCACCTAACAACAAAAACAACAACTTGCCTGAAGCAGTTCTTTTCTGTGACTCCACAGTTTCCTGGCTTTTTCCCCCCTCACTGAACCTTCCTTGCTTGGCTCTGCCTTTCCCACCAAGCCCCTAAATATCCCTAAGCCCCTAATCTCTGTCCTGGCCCTTTGCTTTGCTTACCTGCTTATATACTTCCGTAGCTTTAAAACCATGTACAGGTCAACCACTTCCAAATACCCATCTTCAGCCTCACAGGACCTTTACCTAAAGGCTGGCTTGGCACTACCACTTGGATAGCTCATGTTGTTGTTGTTAGGTGCTGACTTGTAGTGACCCTATATACAACGGAACGAAGCACTGCCTGCTCCTGTGCCATCCTCACAATTGTTATTATGCTTGAGCCCATTGTGCAGCCACTGTGTCAGCCCTTCTCAATGAGGATCTTCCTCTTTTTTGCTGACCCTCTACTTTACCAAGCATAATGTCCTTCTTCAGAGACTGATCCCTCCTGATAACATGTCCGAAGTATGTGAGACGAAGTCTTGCCATCTTGCTTCTAAGGAGCATTCTGACTGTACTTCTTTCAAGACAGATTTGTTTATTCCTCTGGCACATGCAAGCTACCACAGTACGACAAACTGACAAACGTGTGGGGATGAATAGCTCATAGGTGGCTCAATTTTAAGGCAGCCCAAACAGAGTTCTTGATCCCCATGCTTCAAATTTGTTTCTCCACTATTACCTGCCTAAATAAATTGTGTCTCCAACCTGTCTGGTTGTCAAATGAAAAACCCAGGAGTTAGCTTTATATTGCACTTCCTCCCATTTTCACTCCCCTGCATTAATTCACTGCTCTCCATTTCCACTGTCCCCATAACAGGACGGCCACCAGCATTACTCACTAAGACTCTAGCTTCCACTCTTGTCCCTGTAATACATGCTCCACACAGAAACCTACATAAAGTCAATTTGATCAAGCCCCTCTTCCATTTAAACCCTGAAATCTCCCTATTTTCCAGGAATGAAGATCTTGCCATGCCCTGCCCTGCCCACATAATCAGGTCTCTAACTCACTCTGCTCTTAACACCTTCCGGGTTCCTTTCCTGGTTCACGTTGCTGCAGCCACACCAGCCTCCTTCCGGTTCCCTGAACACACCAAGCTTGTTTCAGCCTTGTTCATTTGCTGTTCCCTCTGCCTGGAACTCTCCTCCCTCAACCCTTCACACTCTCCCCTCTTCTCATCTTTCACATGCAGCCTAAATGTCATCTCTCAGAGATGTTTAGAGTAACTGCCTCTCCAGTTACCCTGACCACTGTCTCCTTACCCAACCCCATTTGTTTCTCAAATGATTTTCGCTTGTTCACTTGATTGTTGTAGGTCTGCCCTCTGGAACATAAATCCATGAGAGTTAAGGCCTCATTTGTCTTCATCACCGATATCCAAAAGTGCCCAGAATAGCCCTTGACATATATTGTTGTTGTTATTACTTGCCATCAAATCGGTTCTGACTCATGGTGTGCCCTTTGACATATACCAAACGAAATCTGTTGCAGTCGAGTCAATTCTAACTCATAGCAACCCTACAGGACAAAGTAGAACTGCCCCAAAGTGTTTCCAAGGAGCAGTTGGTGGATTCGAACTGCTGACTTTTTGGTTAACAGCGGAACTCTTAACCACTACACCACGAGGGTTTCCCCTTGACATATAGTAGGTGTCAAAAAGATTTGTTGTATGAAGGAATGAATGAATTCATTTAAATGAACTAATTCCTAGCTTTTCATTCTGTT
This sequence comes from Loxodonta africana, assembly GCF_030014295.1. NCBI lineage: Eukaryota > Metazoa > Chordata > Mammalia > Proboscidea > Elephantidae > Loxodonta > Loxodonta africana. The sequence goes on from NC_087357.1 coordinate 37,567,819, forward strand.
GTTTGAAAGAAGCAAACTTATAACAGAGAAATCATAGGAAAGAGAAAGCATCCCCTGCCAACTGCTTCTTTCAGCTCTAGGAGGCTGCCCACTCAAAATGTGAGAACAGGAAGGGGGCGAGTCAAAACTCACCACTAGGCAGCTCGATGATTAGCAAGTATGTTTATTGTGGCAGCTACAGCCCTGTCTCAAAAACACAACAGGCTCCAATGTCCATCTTCCAGGCATTCTCTGCATTGATGCTGGTAAGGTGTTGACTGCGTCATCACCAAGGAAGAGGTAAATGACAGATGCCTGTCAGCTGGAGATGGAGCTGCCAGCCACAGCCCTGTGTAAGCCATTGTTTCTAGAGAGTGGTTGGCTGCAGAAGCCTCCAAGCTCTCAGACCAGCTGGGGGTTCATTGCTAAAACTGAGGTGTTCCAAGGAAGGGACCTGAAAAGTAAGAAGGACAGAAAATGAAAGCAAAGAGTGAATGACACATACTACACCGTGACCAGGGAACAGAGAACATCTTTCCTGAGGGATGGCCCAAGGACTTGGCTACTCCCCTGACCATAAATGGCTTGTCAGGGGCTCTCCAACCAGTGAGCTATGTTGGAGCCACTCCTCACCCTGCTGCCCTTGCTCTCCCAGTTGTAAGTTCCTACAAATGTGAGACACACGCCAGTAGCACCAGTGAGAAAGGAGCTTAAACTCACGAAGGGCAGTATTTGGAGAAGGCGTTTGGGAGGCTGTCAGAAATGGTGAGTAAGAGCTAAAGTCTTTTCTCAGCCTAACCCTGATCTCCCTCTGTAAGACAGTTCCCGGGTTTTTAAAGCTCATGTCTCCTAATTCAACGTATCTGTACATCTCCTAATTCAATGTATCTGTACATCTCCTAACCCAATGTACCAGACCCTCAGTACAATGAGGTCAAAGGACATGGTTTTTAAGTATTTTTCTATGTGTAAAACACTAATCATTTTTTTAAAATCTAATCTCATCTTTTCCAGTCTCATCTTTTATTTTATTTTGTTTCTAAAACCCCACATACAAGTGTGCAGAGTAACTGTTTCAGCTCCATGCATTTCCTAGTCAAAGCGATGGGACCGATCAATGACTTTATGTTTCTCTTTTGCTCAGTCTGCCTTTTGCTACATTATCAGAAATATGATCTTCATAAATTTCTTTTTCTTTTTGACTTGTGGTACATATTTGCTTATAACTAAATGAAGCAACGTTTTCTAAATTAGAAGTAAAAGCAGAAGAGGTTTCTGTGATTCTTTTATTAAAGGGATTATTAAAAGGAGTTGAATTTAGGGCTTGGAGTTAGGAAGATCTGTGATCTAATCCAACAGCTGGTGACCTTCGGAAACCTATCTCGGACTCAGTTTCCACAGATCTATGGTGTAGGGACAAAAGCACTCACTTCATAGAGATGTTATTAGTACAGTGCCTGATAGACAGTACACACTTAGTAACAGTGAGTTATTATTCCTCATCTCTCCTTCCTTCTCCTCACAAACAGCACGCTCATAGCAAAGTGACACTCAGCCACTGAGATCCTAAGTGCCTACAGAACTGTTATGATGATATTACATAGTGCTTGGACTCGTTTTAGCAGTAAGTGTAACCTGTTGCCTTCAAGTTGATTACAACTCATACCAACCCTATAAGACAGAGTAAAACTTCCCCCATAGGATTTCCAAGACTGTAATCTTTACAAACGCAGACAGACATTTTTCTCACTCAGAGCAGCTGGTGGGTTTGAACTGCCAACGTTTTGGTTAGCAGCCGAGTGCACAACTGCTGTGCCACTAGGGCTCCTTAGCAACAGTATATTGTGTCAAATTCTGGTACTTTAAATACTGCTAATCCATGCATGCAATTCCATTTGACAAGAATTTGCCAGGCGGTTTCCTGATGCCTCGCTCTGTACTAACAGGCCATGAAGACAATCGTACCAGGTTATCCCTGGAGTATTTCACAGTTTGGAAGAAGCTGCCACAGACACTATCTCTTTTGGGTTTATCTTGTGAGGTGGGCAAGATAGTTCCCCATTTGGGGGATGGGAAAACTGAGCCTGGGAGAGTAGATCTACTGTAAGGAAATAGAGACCAGCGAGACTGAGTGGCTCATCAAAGGCCACACACCTGCTATGTGGCTGAGTCTGGACTCAGATTCAAATAAGGTGACTCCAAAGCTGGGGGTTCCTTACTCCACCTAGCTGCTTCTTTAAAGGGTGCTTCATTAGATTCTTCTCTACCCAAATCTGCACAATGTTTTCCTCCCCATGAGATCAATGTACTGTGTTTCTACAAAACATGAATATCTTTCTGAAATTAGCCAAAATATTTGTCATCCAAATGTTGATAAATAGTGCATGGAATTGCCTGCTTGTTGCTGCTCCCCTCCTCTGTTGTCCCTCCCAAAGGAAGCTTTGTCTGGAGCCTGCTGACATCAGTACCCAGTGCTCTCTGATGAGATAAGGCTCTGGGCAGCTGTGTTACTCAATGCAGTGACCATCAAGTGTCCCCGCAGCACCTGTGGGCTTGGCTGGGGTTAGCATGAAGGGCAGTGGTTAGGTCCCTTGAGCAAAAAGACTCTGACCTAAGGTATCCCAGATGTCCCACTCACTCTAGCATTGTCCTAAAAAAAAAAAAAGGTGCATAGTTCTGTGAGCCTGAGGGCTCCACCTAGTCTGTAGAAGCTATAGGAGTTGTGTGGAAGCTTTGTGGGGCAGTGGAAAGAGGCCTGCCACCAGAAGATCTGGGTTCCGGTGACAGCTAACTAGTCATATGAACTTTGGCAACCTGGTCACATTCTCGAGCCTTGGTTTCCTCCTCTATAACGTGAGGGCACCCTGTTGTTGAGAGAGAGAGAGAGAGAAATAAGCAAAATCACCATTATAGCATGCTAGCTGGATAGGGCCATCTTGGTTGAAGCACATAATCTTTGGGATTGGGCGGGGTGGTGGGGAACGTGGTGGTGGGTGGAGAATACATCATAGGTTCTTAAAACACTTTTGGTTTACAAAATATTTTCCCATTATTAATCCATCTGAACTCCAACCTACTAGTGAACTAGCTAAAGTAGACATTTTAGTAATCTTGCATATATTGGGACTATCTCCTCTAGAACCTTGTTTCAAGTTAGGTTTGAATCACAGGGACAGAGCTCATTTGGCCTGTTTTAAGAGATAGAGACCATAGCTGTTCTCATTTATTCATGAGGCAATTTCTGATGAGCTCCTGGGTCTTTTATAAAATGAAGGTTTTGAGGTAGATGTTCTCTGAGGCACTTCAGGTCTAAAATTTATGATTCTTTTGGGTTTTTAACCCTTCATATTATTTGATATTCCTATTGTTGGATAACATCTAATCTAAAAATTTAGCAAATACATTGCTTCTAGAATGATAGAGCCTGGTCCTGGGGGCCTTTGCGAAGATCAGCAGGTACAGTGCAGGCCAAGCCCTGGGGGTCAGGAAGGCTGGAGCTGATTGGGGGCACACCCAGGGGACTATTAATCAAGGGATGCTGGACACAGGGTGGTGTGAGTCCAGAAAGTAGAAACAAGACCACTTCAGCCCAGGGACATGAGGAACAGAAAGTATCACCAGCTGAGTTAGAGCGGATTCCACCCATTGTTCCCATCCAGGCAGGGAAGGGACTTGGTGAAGAACCAGCCCAAACTGGAGTGACAGGGGATGGAGACAGGAGGAGGAAGGAGCCAATGGGAGGCCTTGGGCAAGGCCTGTTACTGATAAACGGCACCTGGACAGGCTAACAATTTGGTGTCTCATTTTGCTCATGATCTTTAAATAGCAATTCCATATTTAGGGAGAGGTAAGACTGGGTGGAAGAAGCCCCGGTGGCACAGTGGTTAAAGCGCTCAGCTGGTAACCAAAAGATCAGAGGTTTGAACCCAGCAGTCACCCCTTGGGAGAAAGATGTGGAAGTCTGCTTCCATAAAGATTACAGCCTTGGAAACCCTATGGGGCAGTTCTACTCTGTCCTCTAGAGGCACTATGAGTTGGAATCAACTTGATGGCAATGGGAAGACTACGTGCTGAGTGAGGGAAGGGTTAGTCTGTCCTTGTTGATTCAGTTCATCTTCAGTCCAGAACCTCTGCATCAGGTTCAGCTAAAATGGGAGCCTTGTCTTTACTAGTCTAAGTCCTCTCAGAAGGTGATTCAGTGTTCTTGTTGGAGTGTGCCCCTTAGAGGGTCTTCCTGCTTGGGGCAGGAAGTGTCAAAGTACTTCTAACCTTATACATGCAGTTTTCTCCCTGAAAGGAGTCCTGGAAAAAACACATTTCCCCACTTTGCTGAATTTCAATCTATGTTTTTGTGGATCAGGCAAGAACCCCACTGGCTGGCCCTTTAATCTGTCCCTGCTTGAAGACTTGGGGAGTGGGAAGAGATGCTAAAGAAGGAACTCATTACCTCAGGCTCCTCTGTCCCTTGTCCCAAACCCCAACACTTTTGGTCCAAGATTGGTAATGGAGACTAGGGCTGACTAAGCTTTCAGAATCAATAAATTCTCTAAGTGCCAACCAGTGTCAGTGAAGTTTGAGGGAGGAGGGGTCACAAGCCAGACTGACCATCCCTAGGACCTTTAATGTTTTCTTCTCTCTTCCAGAGTTTTTCCCTCAACTTCACCCTGCCGGCTAACATGGTAAGTATATCAGTCACCCACATACCAGGCAAGTCAGGGAAGGCCAATGCAGAATTTATGCTGGACTTCTAGAACTTCCATGCCATCAACTTACTGTACAATGATAAGTTATACAGCTTTTCAAAATAATTTATCAATAGTTGGGAGTGCTGATTTTTTTTTAATTATAAAAATTATAAGTACACATTATGGGAAACGAGGAAAATAGTAGGAAAAGCACCTAAATTTCCATCAGCAGAAAATATTTTGGTGTAACCTATTCCAGTCCTTTTTGACTTTACATAAAGTTTAACTTTTTTTGGTCTTTTACAATTGTGCTTTTATTCCACATATAATTTCCATTATATATATCAGTCTTCATAAATACAACAGAGGATGGTCATAAGATATTGCTCCAAGTGGGTTATTCCTTCAGTTGATTAATTACAATTACAGATAATTTTGTGGTAAACATCATTATACATAAACCCTTACCTGCATTTAAGATTATTTCCTTAGCATATAGTCTAGAAGGGAGATTATTAGGTCAACAAAAAATAAGTATTTTATGGCTCTTGATTATGACATTTAGTTGCAAGTCAAAATAGAGACTTTTAGTTGTAGGTGGCATACAGTCTCAACCCATACTTGATCTTCATCTTCTGCTGTCCTGTGTGTGGAGATAACACAAGACCTAGGGCTGTTTTCTGACCAGTAGTGGAAATCCTGGTGGTGTAGTGGTTAAGAACTATGGCTGTTAGCCAAAATGTCAGCAGTTCGAATCCACCAGGCTCTCCTTCGATACTTTATGGGGCAGTTCTACCCTGTCATGTAGAGTCACTATGAGTTGCAATTGACCACAACAGGTTTGGTTTTTTAATGGGTTTAGTGCTACTATGATTGAGCTGGACAGTTTCCTGGTCCAGATATTCAGTGGGTTTGACTCTTTCAAATCTTTCTAATCAGTTAGTTACATGATTATTCAAACAGGATGAACTGAATGGGCCCAGGGCCCGCTCTCTTAACCTCACGCTCTGCCAGTTAATGTAATTTCCATGAGTTAGTTGCTAACAAAGTAGAACTTTGTTCCTTGAGATTTATGATTCAAGGCAAGGCTCTTACCTAAAATACCACATAAATGGATGAAGTCCAATGGTGCTCCTTGAGTGGAGATGTGAGCCAGAAATGTGTAACGTATTCATTCAATGTGAAATTATCACTACCATCACAGATGATTCACAACCTCAGACACCCTCAAAACCATTTGCTTCATTACACATTTGAAAACAAATAAGGCTTCCTTTAAGAGCCTTGCTTCCACCAGTTTTCACATTTTTTTCCCTTTTGAGCTCAGCGTGTGCTGCAAGGGTGGGGACTAGAGGCAGGAGAAAGCCTTTTGGTGTTACAAAATGTGTTATGGCAAACCCAAGGTTGAATAATGAAGACGCTACTTGAATTTCTGAATTCTTTATCCTTGTATTCAAATTTCATTCCAGTTCTCACCTGGGACGCAACAAAGTAAGGTTCTATTTGGCAATTTTTTTTTTTTAAACAGAAAGCTCAGCAAAGGGGTGAACTTGAGACACTACAGCTGAACCTTGTACAGACTATCTTTTATAACATGTAGTTATAAATTTCTTTTTTCTTAAGACGTATGTTCTTTTTCTGCAGACTGCCTCCCCAGTTGTTACAGGTGGGAAAGAAGCAGTAAGTACAACAATTAAATTACAGAGCCATGGTTTTGAGTCAATTCCGACTCATAGCAACCCCATGAGGTTTCCAAGGCTGTAAATCTCTACGGAAGCAGACTGCCGCATCTTTCTTCCATGGAACCGCTGACCTTTTGCTTGGCAGTCGATCGCTTTAACCACTGCGCCACCAGAGCTTCCTTATTTACAGCATGGGGATAATAACGCTTTAGCCATGTCATGCATTTGTTCTGAGGATCAGAGAAAATTTGGTATGTTCCTGGCAACAGGACCTGCCTCAACAACTCACCTCAAAAGAGGAGAGTGTGGAGGTTCTTCAAAAAGTTAAACATAGAATTACCATAAAGAAAAAAGCCACACTTATTGCCATCGAGTTGATTCCGACTCATAGTGACCCTACAGGACAGAGTAGGGCTGCTCCATAGGGTTTCCAAGGAGCTGCTGGTGGGTATGAACTGCTGGCCTTTTGACTAGCAGCCAAGCTCTTAACCACTGCACCACCAGGGCTTCATTATTGTTGTTGAAAGGTGCCATTGAGTCAGTTCCAGCTCATGGAGACACTATGTACGACAGAATGAAACACTTCCTGGGCTTCATATGACCCAGCAATTCCACCCGTAGGTATATACCCAAAAGAATTGAAAGCAGGAACTCAAACAGATACATGCACACCAAGGTTCATAGCAGCGTTACGATAGCCAAAGGGTGGAAACAACTCAAGTGTTCATCAACAGACGGATGGATAAACAAAATGGGGTATACCCATACAATGGCATATTATTCAGCCATAAGGATGAATGAAGTTCTGATACATACTAAGGCATAAAAAAAAATAGATGAGCCATAAAAACATAATGTTGAGTGAAATAAGCCAGACACAAAAGGGTAAATATTGTATGATCTCACTTATATGAAATTTCTAGAACAGTCAAATGCATAGAGACAAAAGGTTGTTAGTGGTTACCAGAGTCTGCGGGGGGGGGGACAGTGAAATGTAGAGTTGTTGCCTAAGGGCTTATTGGGTTTGGGATGATAAAAAAACTCAGAAATAGACAGTGGTGGTGGTTGTAAACATTGTGAATATAATTCATGCCACTGAACTGTACATTTTAAAATGGTTAAAATGATATATTTTTTGTTACATATATTTATCACAATAAAAAGAGGTTTAAAAAATGTTTTTGAGAATGCTCAAAAATACCAATGAATTTCACATAGTTGAGCAGAAGAGCCAGATGCAAAAAAGTATATACTTTACATATGCACCAACATCAAGTTCAAGAACAGACAAAACTAATATATGGTGATGGAAATCAGGATAGTGGTTGTACTTGGGGTGACTGGAAGGGAGTATGATGGGGCCCCTGGGGTGCTGGCAATGCTCTGTTTCTTGATTTGGGTGCTGGTGACATAGGTGTGTTCATCATATAAAAAGTCACCAAGTCAAAAGGATATAATTTTAAGTTTATACATTTCTCTATATATGTTATTCTTCCATAATATCATCCCCACCAAAGGGAAAAAGACTCTGGCATTAAATGAGAATTGTAGATTTATAGGCATTCTGCAGATTATCTTTGTTACTTCTGGGCGATCTGCAAATCTGAAAATGTTTGTGGCTGCAAGGATGGTTATTTCCACTGAGAGCAAAACAGGAATTTGAAAATTAACTAGTTAATATGTTGTGTAAATAAATACAAATGATTCTCATCAAAATGGTGTGGGATATTATAAAACCTTTTACTTGATGCTAAACTGACAGGTGAAATGATCTCTTATGTTGCTTTCGGTTATGTATCAGCAAGGAGGCTTAGCAGCTTTTCCCATATTAATTACAAATTTGTGCTTCTTCTCCAAGGAATTGCCTATCATATCCTTTGCCCATTTTTCTGTTGAATTATTGTCATTTTCTAATTGATTTAAACTATGAAATAAGCCATTTGTCACAAACTTTTTTTCACAGTAGTTCATTATGCTTTTGATTTTGTACATGACATTTAGGGTCTATGCAGGTTTTTTGTTTTTATTTTTGATCTATCAAACTTTTCCTTTATTTCCGGAGAACCTGGGCATCCTTTGACTCTATGTTTCTCTCTCTCTCAGGACTGCAAGTCTTCTGTTGGGTTGGCAGCAGGCATTCCATCCCTGGCGGCCACAGCCCTGCTGGTGGCTTTATTATTGACCTTGATTCAAAGAAGAAGAAGAAGCAATGACTCCATCGAGGTAACTGCCAGCTTCTTTGGTTCTGATCATGTCAGCAGAAATCAGTATTTTGGTGAACTTAGTGTTAAAATCCAGGACCCAAGTCTGTTTCCTGAGGACAAGATGGTGGAAGTTTCTGTGCCTAGGTTTCTATCTTAGACTCAAGATATTACACAATAGGCAGAGATGATCTGTCAGTACAACCCACAGGGCACCTGAAGAAATCTGTGGCAACAAGGAAGGTGGCAAAGAGTAGAAGTGGAAAGGGGTGTTTGTTGCCATGGCAAACTCATGTCTATACAGTCTTTTCTAAAATTGAGAAAGAGAAGGGCACAAACTTCACAGAAAGGATTGAGACAATCTTAGGAAAGATAGGGAACAAAAAGGCGCTCAGGTACCTATGGTAGGGTTATGTCCAGAAGTAAGTGACTCTACTTATATCTGCCCTTTTCCACATCTGAACACACATAGGTCACAAGACAAGCTACCTATCCCCCAAATGTCAGCTTGCTATGAGGGCTCTACCCAGAGTTCAAAGGCCACACAGAGAAATATCCATCAAGGTTCTGTGGTTATGACACAAATGTGTCGTGTGGACTCTGTATTCTAATCCTATTCTTTATTTATGAACATTCATGGTTGTTCTCATACTGTAAGCATTAATGGGAAGACAGAAAACCTAGGATCTAATCCCGGCTCTGCCACTTTATGAGTTACGTGGTCCTGGGCAAGTGACTTAACCTTTTCTGATCCTCAGTTAGTTCACCTCCAAAACAGAAGTCATAAAATTGCCGTCTTTATTTTACAAGTAGACAGAGTCGTAAGAAGGAAATGAGATGATGAATGTAAAGATGTTTGACAAGCTACAGACTTTAAAAACACTAAAAAGTATTGTGGTGGTTGGTGGTATTATTTAAGTAAGATATCTCAACTCCTCAGTGTGCTTTAAAATCATCTAGGAGGCTAAAAAAAAAAAAGTGGCAAAACCAATTAAATCAGAATCTCTGGATGATGATAGACCTGTGACATTGGTCTTTTATAAAAGTTTTTAGTATGGAGAATTTTAAACATATACAAAAGTAGAGAGGATAGCATAACGAACTCAATTATCAACTCATGGACAAAATTGTTTCATCTCTACTCCCACCCTCTCCTTCACACTTTCAATTTTGGATTATTTTCAGAGTAACTCACATTAGTTTCTTGTTTTTGTTTTTGATGGGGGTGGAGGGGGAGTTATAATCTATTTGTTTGTTCACTTTTAAACTCCCTGATGATTCTAATATGCAACCACATTTAAGAATCACTGATTTTAATTATGGTCATGGTCAAATGCTGTGACCCTTCATTTCTTCTTTGTTTGGGTACCAATTTAGGAACATGAGAGACCGTGTGAAATTTCAGACATCTTTGACAACCCCAAGATATCTGAGGTAAGAACTCTAAGTTCTAATCTCTAAATACCATGTATACAGTAAACAATGTAAGAGTTCTAAAGCCTTTACATGAAAAGGATTCTCTGAACACATGTGGAAAGAGACTACCAAGTGAAGTTCAAGCACAAAGAAGGTTCTCAGTGGGTTTTTGTTGACTGAACAGGATTGCAAGGTTGATTTAATATTGGAAAACCAATTAATGTAATTTATTTCACTGACGAATTAAAAGAGAAAAATCATGTGACCATGTTAATAGAAGAGTGTTCAAAAAAATTTCAACAGCCATTTGTGATATGAACTCTTAGCAAACCAAAAATACAACAAGAACATCCTTAACTTGAAAGAGGATATCTTAAAAAAAACTGCAGCAAATATCATACCTACGGTAAAACATTGAAAGCATTCTCTTTTAACATCGGAAACAAAACTAGGATACTCGCTCACAACACTTCTATTCGATATTGTACTTAAGGTCCTAGTCAATGCGATTGTTGTTGTCAGGTGCCATCAAGTCGGTTCCGACTCGTAGTGACCCTATGTACAACAGAACAAACCACTGCCCGGTCCTGCACCATCCTCACAATCGTTGTTATGCTTAAGTCATTGTTGCAGCCACTTCGTCAATCCATCTCACTGAAGGTCTTCTTTTTTGCTGATCCTCTACTTTGTTTTGTTTTTAAAGCTCCCTGATGATTCTAATATGCATCCACATTTAAGAACCACTGATTTTAATTATGGTCACCGTCGAGTGCTGTGACCCCATCATTTCTAGTGACCCTCTACTTTACCAAGCATGATGTCCTTCCCCAGGGACTGATCCCTCCTGACAACATGTCCAAAGTATGTGGGTCGTAGTCTGACCATCCTTGCCTCTAAGGAGCATTCTGGTTGTATTTCAATGCAATAGGATAATAAATGCAATGGGCTAATAAACAGAAATAGAAAGTATAAGACTGGAAAGGAGGAAGAACTATTATTATATGAAGATGATATGTCTACAAAGAAAAAGCAAGTAATCTACAGATAAATTATTGGAATTAACAAGAGATTTTAACAAGCTTACTGGATGCAAAATCAATGCATAAAAGTAATTTGTATTTCTAAATATCCACAAAAATCAACTAGAAAAATTAGCTCTAAAAAATACCATTTTGCCCTTACCTGACTTCAGAACCTATTATACAGCCACAGTAGTCAAAACAGCCTGGTATTGGTACAACAACAGACACATAGACCAATGGAACAGAATTGAGAACCCAGACATAGATCCATCCACGTATGAGCAGCTGATATTTGACAAAGGACCAGTGTCAATTAACTGGGGAAAAGATAGCCTTTTTAACAAATGGTGCTGGCATAACTGGATATCCATTTGCAAAAAAATGAAACAGGACCCATACCTCACACCATGCACAAAAACTAACTCCAAGTGGATCAAAGACCTAAACATAAAGACTAAAACGATAAAGATCATGGAAGAAAAAATTGGGACAACCCTAGGAGCCCTAATACAAGGTATAAACAGAATACAAAACATTACCAAAAATGATGAAGAGAAACCCGATAACTGGGAACTCCTAAAAATCAAACACCTATGCTCATCTAAAGACTTCACCAAAAGAGTAAAAAGACCACCTACAGATTGGGAAAGAATTTTCAGCTATGACATCTCCGACCAGCGCCTGATCTCTAAAATCTACATGATTCTGGCAAAACTCAACCACAAAAAGACAAACAACCCAATCAAGAAGTGGGCAAAGGATATGAACACACATTTCTCTAAAGAAGATATTCAGGCAGCCAACAGATACATGAGAAAATGCTCTCGATCATTAGCCATTAGAGAAATGCAAATTAAAACTACGATGAGATTCCATCTCACACCAGCAAGGCTGGCATTAATCCAAAAAACACAAAATAATAAATGTTGGAGAGGCTGCGGAGAGATTGGAACTCTCATACACTGCTGGTGGGAATGTAAAATGGTACAACCACTTTGGAAATCTATCTGGCGTTATCTTAAACAGTTAGAAATAGAACTACCATACAACCCAGAAATCCCACTCCTAGGAATATACCCTAGAGATACAAGAGCCTTCATACAAACAGATATATGCACACCCATGTTTATTGCAGCTCTGTTTACAATAGCAAAAAGTTGGAAGCAACCAAGGTGTCCATCAACGGATGAATGGGTAAATAAATTGTGGTATATTCACACAATGGAATACTACGCATCGATAAAGAACAGTGACGAATCTCTGAAACATTTCATAACATGGAGGAACCTGGAAGGCATTATGCTGAGCGAAATGAGTCAGAGGCAAAAGGACAAATATTGTATAAGACCACTATTATAAGATCTTGAGAAATAGTAAACCTGAGAAGAACACATACTTTTGTGGTTACGAGGGAGGGAGGGTGGGAGAGGGTGTTTTATTGATTAATCAGTAGATAAGAACTGCTTTAGGTGAAGGGAAAGTCAACACTCAATACATGGAAGGTCAGCTCAATTGGACTGGACCAAAAGCAAAGAAGTTTCCGGGATAAAATGAATGCTTCAAAGGTCAGCGGAGCAAGCGCGGGGGTCTGGGGAACATGGTTTGCGGGGACTTCTAAGTCAATTGGCAAAATAATTCTATTATGAAATCATTCTGCATCCCACTTTGAAATATGGCGTCTGGGGTCTTAAATGCTAACAAGCAGCCATCTAAGATGCAGCAATTGGTCTCAACCCACCTGGAGCAAAGGAAAATGAAGAACACCAAGCCCACATGACAACTAAGAGCCCAAGAGACAGAAAGGGCCACATGAACCAGAGACCTACATCATCCTGATACCAGAAGAACTAGTTGGTGCCCGGCCACAATCGATGTCTGCCCTGACAGGGAGCTCAGCAGAGGACCCCTGAGGGAGCAGGAGATCAGTGGGATGCAGACCCCAAATTCTCATAAGAAGACCAAACTTAATGGTCTGACTGAGACTGGAGGAATCCCGGCGGCCATGCTCCCCAGACCTTCTGTTGACACAGGACAGGAACCATCCCCGAAGACAACTCATCAGAAATGAAAGGGACTGGTCAGCGGGTGGGAGAGAGATGCTGATGAAGAGTGAGCTAATTATATCAGGTGGACACTTGAGATTGTGTTGGCAACTCTTGCCTGGAGGGGGGATGGGAGGATAGAGAGAGAGGGAAGCCGGCAAAATTGTCAAGAAAGGAGAGACTGAAAGGGCTGACTCAAGACGGGGAGAGTAAGTGGGAGTAGGGAGTGAGATGTATGTAAACTTATATGTGACAGACTGATTGGATTTGTAAACGTTCACTTGAAGCTTAATAAAAGTTATTATTAAAAAAAAAAAAAATACCATTTTGCAATGGCAATAAAATATACACAGTGGTAATGAAAAAATCTAACAAAAATATGTAATCTCTTTACGGAGAATAATAGAACTTTAGTAAAAGAGATTAAATAAGACCTAAATAATAGCAATTATATACTATACTCCTGGATAGAAGACTCAACAGCATAAAGATGCCAAGCAATTCCAAATCGTCCTATATAATAAATGTAATTCCAATATAAATTCCAAAGGATATTTTTCATGGAATTTAGAAGGCTAAAACCTATATAGAAGAACAAAGAGGTAAGAAAAGCCAAGGCATAAAAGAAGACAAATAAATAAAAGATTTAAAAAGTAACAATATCAGATGGAATAAATAGAAAACAAATGACAAGATGATATATTTAATCCCCACCATATCAATGATCAGGAGTCCTTTGGTGGTATACACGCTTAAGCACTTAACTACTAGCTAAAAGGTTGGTGGTTCAAATACATCCAGAGGCATGTCAAGAGACAGGTCTGGCAAGCTGCTTCCAAGAGGTCACAGCCTTAAAACCTTGAGCAGTTCTATTCTGCACACATGGGATCTCCATGAGTCAGAATTGACTCAACAGCAACTAACAACAATAATTACAAATATCAATAATCATATTAAATGTAAATAGCCCAAGTACCTCAGTTAAAAGGCCGAGATTGCCATATTGGATAAAAAAGCTGCCTATAAAAAAACTTATTTTAAATATGAAGACACAAATAGATTAGAAGTAAAAGGATGGAAAAGAGATACTATGGCAACACTGAACAAAATGAAGCTTTAGTAGCTATATTAATATCAGACAAAGTAGATTTCAGAGCAAAGATCATTACCAAGTAAGAGAATATCCCTTACCAAATGATTAGTAGCTCCGTCTCAGGTAGTCTCCTTGATGCATGCGCATCTTTGGAGTTGTTTCTACGTCCAGGTATCTCTTCTCCAGTGCTTTACCCTGTGAACTTTAGCTCGTTTGGTCTTAACATCTCCATCTCCACAACTCAGCGAATCTGCTGGTTCTGCTTGGGTTCCCCATCCATTCACTGCTGCCTGAAAACTCTCTCAAGGCAGTAAGCTCAGGCAATTGTAGGCCTCTCTTCATTTATTTTTTGTCTCACAAGGATCACTTGCCTTCCTTGCCTGAATTCCAGTGTTTTGAAAACCATAGTTTTATATTTTGTCTGGTTGCTGTTATACCATCTTGGATGGAAGCAGAAGTCTCTGCTATATTTTTTAAAACCAACATTTTTTTTTTTTCCTCAAGAATCCTCGGCGGTCACCCACACATGATGATGTAATGGGGACAGAAGAAGGCCACATATATGTGAAGACTGTAGCAAGAAGCGAGGGGGCCATGGACGACACTTATCGTCGCCCTCCTGTAGAAATGGAGAGAAGACGGGGATTGTGGTGGCTTATACCCAGAATGAGCCTAGAATGATGCTGCCCAGTTAAGAAGTGAGCCTGGAGCTGGAAAAGAACTGAAAATCCAGGAATTTGTACTTGGAGTGAGGAGGGTTGCCAAGCTGCTTCTTAACCAATAGAAATTTCATTCACGGATCTGGAAAATTTTTATATTGGTTTAGTCTCTTTAGGAGATAGATTTGATAAAGTTCCATCCAACACTTAGATTTTTGGTTAAATAAGCAGTGAAGTACCAGGTGAAGTTGCCAGGCATCCAGAAGTAGCCCTTGGGTCTCATTCCTAACCCCAGCGGGAATTTTCTTTTCTCTGTAACTTTGGGAAAAGGACTTGTTTCTGAGTGTCTTACCTTCTCATCTTATTTCACATCCCTTTTCTCAAAAAAAGCCAGCAGACCTGGCTTCCATGGGAGTATTGGCTGAGGCCTCCCTGATGTGGTGGGATATGTGGAGGGAAGAAGTTCCTATTTTTAAATATCTTAGGATAGAAATCATGTGGGGCCACAGGTACCCTGACCACAGGGACAGCAATATGGCTGGATCATGTCACACAGAGGTGGAAGCTCTCAAGTCAGACCTGCCATTGAGCAGCTTTATGACTCTGGAGAATTAATTTAACCTCCCCAAGCTGTCTCATGTTATTGGAAAGATAAAATAAGAAATAAAAGGATATCATCTGCCACTTAGTAGGCACTCAAAGTGTTAGCTCTTTCTCCCCTCTTCCTTTCCCTTCCTCTTCCCATATTATTTGTCTGATTGAGTCAAACAGCTGATATCTAGCATTTGTTACCCATGGTTATGTGGTCATCAAGAGAACTTTTATGGCAAACTTTCTTCTTGATCTGTGATCCAACTTGTTGATATCTAAAGATAACTCTAGGTGTTGATAGTAGTCTGTGAGACTTCAACTCTGGATGTAATCTTATCCTTCAATATGAACCATGAAAGCCAGGGGCCTCCTGATTACAAGTCCCAAGTTCCAAGTACAGAGGCTTATGGTAATGCATTTAACCTTTGAGACATTGGGAGATTCATATTTCATATTAACATGACATTTTTTCTTTTAAGATGAGGTATTTTGTCTTAATATTTTAAGCAAGACATTTTGATACCTCTGATAAGAGTTTCTGAAAATTTGTAACATTTGTGCCTCGGGCTGGTTGCTAAAGATACAGCTTCTTTTGTTTAAAAGAAGAAGAAATCTTCAGAGTAGACAAGAACCCTTGTGTTCATGCTCAGAACTGCTACATAAGCTAGCTGGGAACTCTACAAGGAGGCTGAGTGGAATAGAAAAGAGGTTCACTAGGGGAAGCATTGGACCCAGTGAACATACTGGGGAAAGAATATCCAGTTTGCCCTATTTCATTTCTATTACTCCGGGATAAACCAATCCTCTGGCTTTCTCCTATCTTAGCAACTTTTCCTAGTTTTCCAATCTCTCTCTTTCTCTTTTTTTTTTGGGGGGGGGCGGGGTCCGGGGGTTGGCTGTGCCCTCTTTTTGCCCTCAACACTAATTTGTTTTTCTCTTTGACTTTGGGCAAGCTGCCTTCCAAAGTATGTTTCAGATATCCACCAACCACCTGGCCTCAGAGATTCTTCATTCATGACCTACCACTTGTGTCTATGATTAGAGAATATTTAAGGAAGGCAGTTCTGCAGTGGGCTCTGTGTGTGTTCACATGTAGGTGCATGTGTGTGTGCATATGTGTGGAGGGTAAAGGGGTAGAGAGAAGGCAAGGGTTGTTCCAAGAGATTATTAGAAATAAGAGCTCTATCCATTCTGTGGGAGTGGAGAGAAAGGCTCGAATCCTCGGACTATCATAGCGAAAAACTAGGTGGCAAGAAGAAAGATCAAGAGTATTCCAAGTGGGTGAACACAGGAAGCCAAAGGGGTACACCAGATAGCAAAATGTTTGCCGTCAGAAGAAAGCCTGTGGACACCGTCGGGGGCTCGGACCCGGACTTCACATTCACTTCCACAGAGGAGGCTTCCAGGCAGCCTAGTCCTTGCACAGGGCCATTGCCCTTGAACAGCCTGGGCCTCCTGGTGGGAAAGCCCGAGTCCAGGGAAACTCTTGGTCCATCTACCAGCTGTTCCACCCTGGGTATTCTGTGGAAACATTCCTTCCTTATATGTTGTTCTTGGATGCTATTGAATTGATTCCAACTAATAACAACCCTATAGGACAGAATTGAAATGCCCCATTGGATTTCCTAGGCTGTAATCTTAACAGGAGCAGATCCCCAGGTTTTTTCTTCCAAGGAGTGCCTGGTGGGTTCAAACTACTGATCTTTTGGTTAGTAGCCAAGAGTTTAACCATTGTGCCACTAGGGCTTCTTTTAATTCCCCATTTAGGGCCCCTGATTCCTCAGAAATGCACCCCCTCGTCCCAGAATAACCAAGAACACAGGTTCTGTAAACCCAAGTACTGCCACATGCCATCATGTACTTTCCAATGCTCCTTGTGACTTTCAGTTTTGTGCAAAGTCCCTTCAGTCCAGTCACCTTTATGCAGGGCTTCAAACTGGTTTGTTCTGGTTCAAACCCCTGCTGAAGATTTGCATTTCTAACAAGTTCCCGGGAAGTTATACATAAGAATTACCTGGGGATCTGATTCTGATTCAGTATATCTGGGGCTGAAATGCAAATTTTCAGCAGGGAACTTGTTAGAAACTCAAATTCTCGGCAGGGGTTCCAGCTGGAACAAACCGGTTCAAAGCCCTGCCTTAATTAAGCACATTTGGCCATTTTTAAGCAGACATACTCAGTGATCCTGGTGCTTGTACTTCTCTTACCTGTTGGGAAGCACCTTGAATTTACTGAGAACTCAGCTGTGCCCTTGGCTTTGACACTTCAGCGCAAGCCTTTGAGCAGATTGTTGACCACTCTAAGCCTCAGTTCTGTACTTATAAATTGGAAAGAGCAGATCCCATCCTCCTACCCCACAGGGCTGTTGTAAGACTGAATTGGAAGAATACACGTGAATAAGCCTTGTAGCCTATAGTGAGGTATTACTTGTACTTGGGGCTGTTTAAGTTTATTTTAAGTCTACTTACAATCTATTATTTAGAATCTTTATTTCGAGTTGATTTTACCAAACTAGGAAGGTTCCCTATTTCTGTCTTTTTCTTTTTTTCCTGGTATAATGAACAAGAACTTATTTTGGAAGAAAGTGAAAGGTAAAATGGCCATTTTATGGACCTACGAAAAGGCTGCGGGTTTTCTTTTCCTGTTTTTTTTTATGAAGGTATACAGCGTTGGCTCTGGTGTTGGAAGCAAGGTCATACAGGGATATTCCCGGTACTGGCGTTTTTCTAGCTGTGTTTTGGATGGAAGATATTCAGTCCTTCATGCAGGGCAGCCTGGTTCTGGAAGAAAATGCTGACTAGAAGTCAGAAGGGCAAGCCACCCAACCTGTTTGGGTCTCCTTTCTTCAGGTATTGCCTGTTGGTTAGACTGGCTTGTCTCTAAGGTTATGTCCAACTACTTCAAACACTCTAACTCTGATTTTCCCAAACCCAGCAAAGTAAAGCCTCCCCTTCCACCTTTCTGTTCTTCACTGTCACATCAGTGCAAACCTAAGGGCAAGAGCATACTGTTCCTGAAAGTAGTGATTTCTGGAGCTGGAAGAGAGGGAGACTCTTCATGACCGTCACTGTGGTTCCACACGTGGATTTGAATAGCACTGTAGTCTACAATGCGTTTTGTATCCTACATGTCCCCGGCATGTAGGGTGGAGTATTTTCACAAGAAACAAGTCCAAAAAATGTGTTCAGTCTTTTAGCTTTCCCCACCAGGGGGCAAGAGGCAGGGAGAGGTGCAATTACAGTCACCTTCGTTATCTGTACCTCCTTGCTGCAAAGGGGCAGGCGGTGGTAAGGAGGGGAAACCTTAATATTCTTGGAGGGATTTGTAAAAGGTATTTCTTAGGCAGAAGGAACCCTGGTGGCAGAAGGAGCCCTGGTGGCAGAAGGAGCCCTGGTTTAGTGCTTGGCTGCTAACCGAAAGGTTGGCGGTTTGAACCCACCAGCTGCTGTGCAGGAGAAAGATTCAGCCTTGGGAACCCTATGGAGCAGTTCTTCTCCGTCCTATAGTGCCATTATGAGTCGGAATCAATTCAATGGCAATGGGTTTTTTTGTTTTTGATTTTTCAGGCATTTTCACTCTTTGCCTACATTCTGTTAAACATTCTCCTGGGACCTTGGTCAAACCAGAAATGAACGAATGGATAAGTGAATAAATAGAAGATAGATAAATAAATAAAATTAGTGCTTCACAAGTGATTGATTTGCTAGGAAGGTAATGTTATTGGTCCTGGATATTGTAATGCAAATTGTTTTGAGGGATGGTTTAAGTTTATGGGAAACAAAGAGTTAAGAATAATGAGTTTAATTGATAATGGGGAAAGTACCTGTGTTGTTACAAGAGCGGGAAGAATTTGAAATGCTTAGTGTAGTATGGTTGATAAAAAATTCAGCAAAAGAGATCAACGTGGCTCCTACTGTGGCTCCCATCTGTCCCTAAGGGATAAAGGTCCGTGAGTGCTCAAATAAAAGTCCCCATAAAATAGCTCTTGGCCTCCACGGAGGAGACTCAAGAGTCATTCGAGCAGGACTTTGCCTCCCACTGCTTGTGACCTGGAAACCCTGGTGGTACAGTGGTTAAGAGTTTGGCTGCTAACCAAAAGGTTGGCAGTTCAAATCCACCAGGCGCTCCTTGGAAACTCTACGGGGCAGTTCTACTCTGTCCTATAGGGTCACTATGAGTCAGAATCGACTCGACAGCAACGTTTTTTTTTTTTTTTTAACGGGCTTGTAACCTGGTGCCTGGAGAACTTCAGCTGGTATAGCTGGTTCTGGCCAAGTCCAGACATGTGTGGGTGTGAGTGGCGTCCAAGAGCCAGGACACTGGTCCTAATATTCCCCACCTCCTGTTCCAGTTTTAGGGGCTTGGGGTGTACCAGTAGAGGAACCTGCAGGTAAAGTACTGACCCAAAAAACCCAGCGCTGCTTAAATGTCCTTTTCCCAAGGTAATTATTAACATGTTCCTTGATGCTCCCAATCCAAAAGATCCCAAATGAAGCACTTTACAGGCATCGCCTCATTTAATCCTCCAGCAGACACGGAGGAAGGAAACATTATCGTCTTCATTTTATTTTTATTGTAGTGAAAATAATATAACATAAAATTTGCCATTTTGAGTGTGCAATTCAGTGGCATTAATTATATTCACAAAGTTGTGCAACCATCACCACTTTTTTTCCAAAACTTTTTCATCACCCCCAGCCTGTGGTAAACACTAATCTATCGTCTGTCTCTATGCCTTTTCCTATTTTAGATATTTCGTATAAGTGGGATCATAATACATTTGTTCTTTCATGTTTGACTTATTTCACTTAGCATAAGGCTTTCAAGGTTCATCCATGTTGTAGCATGTGAACCATTGCCATCCTGATTTTACAGAGGAGGAAAATGAGGCTCAGAGAGGTTAGGTAATTTGTCCAAGGTCACACAGCTAGTAATTAGAGAAGCCCAACCTGTGTACATAACCTTTACCAAATCAGCAAAAGCTCTGGCACTAACTTGCTCTATGATGTTGGGCAGGCCACTGCCCCTCTCTGGGCCTTAGGTTCTCATCTGTAGAAGAGGAGGGTTGGACTAAAAGGTCTCTAAGCCCTGCCCAACATCTTTGAACGTCTTTGTGCCACGATGACCATGTTGTACTTGCTGCCAAAGGTTTTCTGTTTGCCACCAGAGGGCACTCTGTTCCCAAAGTAGGAGGTACCCAGGAAGACTGAGTTCTAATAACTACTATGAGTAGGAATTGACTTGAGACAACAGGCACCCTAATTGATAAGGAGCAGGGACAGATTACCCAATAATCGAGGTAAGCACGTGCTTAGGGCATCAACAAAAAGGGGGCGCAAGTTGTCCAAAGCAAAGACCCATAGATGCCAAGCAGATAGGACACAAGAAAAAGTGAATACCTCAGTGGAAAGGAACTGGCAGGGCACTAAATGAAATTGATACCAGATGCAGTGCTTGAGAATGTGTTGGCCAGAATAAAGCTCATGCAGTGTCATGAAGGTGCCCACATGCAAGGAATTTAAGCTATGAGGCCCCTACCACTTCAACACCTTTGTCAACATTTGTCTCCTAAGGTCCACTCACGTGTAATTGAAACTCCTTATCTCGGTGGGTCTCTTGGGAGTATACTGTTTATTTCTAATAAACAAGAAATGGGGGTGGGCTGTCTAGCCCAACTCTTGGTACATTCACCCAATATCCAACTGGATCCAACATGAGTGGTTACTGGGCAAGGATGGATTATGTTAATATATAACAGCTCTCTGATCCATTTTGAGAGAGCCATCTTGTAACATCCACATCTACTGATCCAGCCGCTCCAGCCAGGAGGGCCAGCAATGCTCTTTGCCGTGATACGAACACAAGGGTATGCTCTTACACGTGTTCTGGTAAACAACCAATGGGAACTCCAGTCCCAGATGAGGCCCAAAACCCAGGGAACTTGAATAAGTTGACCATTGCAATGAATTCAATCAAATTACTTTTTAACTGCATAACATTTATGTACAGAGTTATATCTTAAGTTTTGTAAACAAAAATATTTGCAACTTTAACTTTAAAATATGATTGGCATACACACGGAAGCAATCTAGCATACATTTAATACTAACATGGGTAATAAATTATACTAACATAGCAAACATCCAGAAGATATTGGAAATACTAATATTTACCTAACATGTAAAGTTTTATTTTATGTATCAAGTGAGTTTCATTTTTTATTGTCTGTTGTGTGGGACACAGTGCTTGATATTATTCTATATATGCTAATAAATAAGGTATTAGGCATATTAAGAGGATGCAAAATCCAATATTTATCATGCAAAAGGTTTCTGTTTTGTAAGAATGAGAGTGTGTTTCTAAATTCTTCTTCCAAGAAACCAACAAAGGACATTAACATTACATTTATATTTTATCAGAATATTTACCTATCTCCATGTAAGGACATTGAACAATTCCTCAAGGAAATAAATTAAAGGAATATTTAGATAATAAAAATTACACAGATGTATTTTATTTTCCATTTCCCTTCAGACTGACTTTCTTTTAAGAAACTGATTGATATTGTTATGATTCACAAAACAAACTTGCTCACCTGAGAAGTTGTACTATTGTTACATCAATTATGTACAGATCTCTAAATATGGGAGTTGGATAATCTCACAAAGAAATAAAATGGACATTTTATAAATTTTGTGTGTGATAACAATTATATTTTCCTTTTCATTTCAAACCAATTGTGTATAGCCTCACATTCAGTTCTCTCTCATCGACCACATTAAGAATGCATCAGCAGCACTATTATCACATGACTCAGGACGTATCTGGTTCTGTCCTGCACAAAGCGAATCAAAATGCTCTTCAGATTGAGCATACCCTTGTATTTGTATCATGCTCTTTGTGATCAACCTTGCCCCCACTGGGTATCAGCAGTATAGTCCAACGAACTGTGAAGATGCAGCCTCAAATGACAGAGTGTGAGTACACAAGTTTTTTAGGTGTTATTTCAAGACAAAAAACACTTGTGGAGATCTGTGAAGACCCCGCCAAGAAACACTGTACGACAAATGAAATTATTTCCAGCTGCCTTGTAAATACTATTTCTTTTGACCACCTTAGACCTGCAGAGCAAAATTATATGTTCCAAATCAATTTTTTTACTTAATACTTTTCAAATATAAAATTTTGTTATGTTCAAATTCAAATGTAAATTTTATTTGATATATTTTACTTTTTTTATAAATTTTATTTTCAATTATTCAAATTTATTTGCTATGGTAGAACCAAATTTAAAGAGCAACATAATTTTATATCCAGGTAACAAGAAACAGCAACAGCTAAGTGGAATGGAAAAATGAAAGCTCACAGAAGATAAAAAGAGAAGGATTTGTGAATCCCTAAAGAAAATTCCAAAATTAACTTCCAAAGAGACTGCTTCCATTGAGTGCTCGAGTTTAATGGGTGCAAACCATTGTACTAGTACTGCTAGTGCTGGAATTACTAACAGCAGTACAAACGTAACAGAATTTATTCCAAATTCTGCATCCATCCCTCGCTGTAGTAAAAAAAAATTAATAATGGTACAGAAAAGTGAACCTATTTTAGAACCTGGAACAGCCGCATGTGCAGACCCCATAAATAAGACAAATGCAGATGCTGTTTTGTGAAGTAATTTTTCTTCTAATAATGTAAATTATTGGATCAAAAGAGGGCCAAGTGGTTGTCAACATCAAGTGGACCATTTGAAAATTTGTGTCCAAAATCTCTGGAGGGCAAACAAACAAGGTTCTATAGGTAGAATATATTTCTAGGTGCAAAGCTACTGGTGAAAATTATAAGAGGGAGTGGCTACTGTATTCTCCATTAGTCGGCTGTATGTATTGTTTTGTTTGCAAACTATTTGGTCCTAAATCATTTAATTCTCGATTTGCTATGGACGGATTTAGCGATTAGCGGAACTTGATTATCATTGATAAACATGAAAACAGTTCAATTCACAGAGATTGTATGTTGTCATATTTAAGCTGAAGACACGGTTTTGGTTTAACTCATGAACTGGAAACACAAGTTAATGAAGAATGTCAGTACTGGAAAGCTATTTTGCAATGCATTGTTGCTGTCATAACAATTGCTGAACGTGGACTATGTTTTCGAGGAAGAAGTGAAGTGCTTGGGTCTCCAAAAATGGAAACTTTTGGGGTTTACTTGAACTTGTTGTCAGTTTTATCCATTTTTATCAGGTCACATCCCAAAATATGGTAACACAGGAAAGGGCAACCCATTGTATATGTCTAAAACAATGTGGGAAGAGTTGATAAACTTTAGTGATAAAGTTCAATCAATTATTTTCAGTGATAAAAAGTATAGCTTAATATTTCAATTTGTCTGTAGATCCCACTCCTGATCGTTCTCATACAGATCAGCTAAGTATTATTTTAAGATACATATCTCCAGTAGATTGAGCAATTTATCACATTTAAAAAGTGATACAAGTCATACAAGCGAAGAAATTGCAAATCAAGTACTTCACTATTGATGTGAAGTTTGTAAAACTGATTTTTCTAAGTGCAGGGGCCAGTCCTATGACAATGCTGCCAATATGTCAGGGCATTATAAAGGCATGCAACAGAAAATTTTAGACCGTAATGAATATACCATATTCATACCATGTGCTATGCGTTCACTTAATCTTGTATAACATAGTGCAGTAGATTGTTGTACAGAAACAGTTGATTTTTTTTTCAACTGTTCAGGTACTCTACACATTTTTTGCTGCCTCTACTCACCAATGGTGGGCAGTTCTTAAAACATGTTTATGCAGTGATTGAGTATTAAAATGTCTTTCTAATACACATTGGGAAGCACATACTGTAGCAACGAGTGCGATCCTGGAATCCTGTACTCAGATTCTAGATGCCTTAGAAAATATTCCTGAAGACCAGGCACAAAAAGGAGGTACCAAAAGAGAAGCTGAAAACATCACCAACAAAATGCAAACACTAGGGTATGTATTTATGTTGGTCATGTGGAATAATATATTGCAGCATTTTCATCAGACAAGTCAAGCTCTCCAAGATTCAGAAGTAAATTTAAAGACATGCATAGATCTCTACCAGTCATCAACAGAGTATTTACATAATTTAAGAGAAGATTTTGAAAAGCTTGAAAACACAACAAAACAAATACTGCCAAATGCTGATTATCAAGCAGTTAACAATCACAGAAGCATTAGGAAGAACTAAATGACAGAAGAGCTCCAGAAGTATTGGGTGCCAGAGATCAATTTCACATAACTGCATACTACACCATCACTGACACACTTGAATCTTGCATGAAAAGAAGGGCCAAATTGCATGAAGTTCTTTCAAATAGATTTTCCTTCTTAAACAATGTAGGTATACCTGAGGAAGAATGTATGAAGGCATCCAAGAAATAAGTGCAGGCTCCTGGTGATTCAAATACAAACCTTTATGGAGAAATGTAACAACTTCATTCTTACATGAGAACTAAGTTTACAGATTCAGGAAAGACAAATTTTACTCATGTAGGCATGTATGATTCCATAATAAAAGATAAAATACAATGCATATTTCTCAATGTTGAAATTGCTTTATGCTTATTCCTAACCTTAATGATCACAAACTACATAACAGAATGCTCATTTCCATCCCTAAAGAGACTCAAGAACCCTTAGCATACAACAATGATTCGAGAAAGAGTCAATTCATTATCCTTATTATGTATGGAAGTAGATATTGTTCGGTAGCTCAACTGCAATGAAATCATTGAAGAATTTGTAAGAGCAAAGAATAGAAAGAAATGTTTTTAATTATAATATGTTAGGGATGAAAGGTGTATTAGTCATCTAGTGCTGCCATAACAGAAATACCACAAGTGGATGGCTTTAACAAAGAGAAATTTATTTTCTCACAGCCTAGTAGGTTACAAATCCAAATTCAGGGTGTGGGCTCCAGGGGAAGGCCTTCTCTCTCTGTTGGCTCTGGAGGAAGGTCCTTGTCCTCAATCTTCCCATGGTTGAGGAGTTTCTCAGGCGCACGGACCCCGGATCCAAAGGATGCACTCTGCTTCTGGTGTTGCCTTCTTGGTGGTACGAGCTTCCTAATTCTCTGCTTGCTTCCCTTTCCTTTTATCCCTTGAAAGATAAAAGGTGGTGCAGGCCAAACCCCAGGGAAAATCCCTTTACCTTGAATCAGGGAGGTGACCTGAGTGAGGGTGGTGTTACAATCCCACCCTAATCCTCTCAACATAAAAAATTATAATCACAAAATGGAGGACAACCACACAATACTGAGAACCGTGGCCTAACCAAGTTGATACACACATTTTTGGGAGGACAAAATTCAATCCATGACAAAAGGTCTATCTAAAAATGAAATTTAGCAATTTGTTTTAATATTTACTTACTGATCCCTAAATTTTCTTTTATGACATCTTTTCATTTGGCCATTTATAATTATAGCATTTATTATGAAACAAACATTAAAATTGAAGTATGAGCCATTTAAAGCAAAATGGGTGAAAGTCAACTTTTTGTTGTGGGAGATCAACAGAATTTTACATTGATTGTTGAAACAACTAAGTTTACTGACTCATTTTCTTTGTCGTAGAGTATGTGGAATATTCTTTTTGTAGAAAATGTGGTGTATAGTAAAAATGTTAGCATCCACTAAAAATTTTATAATCCAGTTCATTTCATTCCACTAAAATGACACACCATTTTAGTGTTCAATCACTAATATAGTTGCATTTAAAAAGAAGTTACATCATGGATAGCTAAGACACACATACATATATTTACAGCCATACACTGCATAATGTACGTTTGGGCAACATCTGACCGTATATATGTCATGGTCCCATAAGTTTATACAGCACTGGGAGGAGGAGGAGCCTGTGGCCCCATTCCATGCGAGAGAGAGAAAAAGAAAGTCATGTATGGTGTTTGCCCAATGTCCAAATCACATAATGTCCTATTTCACAGAACGTATCATAGACCATTACTGTATATACGTGTACATGTATAACTCACATATCCTGTTTGAATGTGTGAGTAAGCAGAGGAGGGGGCATTGCAGATTATCAGTGTTTAAGGTCCTCACGCGTATCTTAATCCAGCTTTGATAAGTAGCCCTGATAGCTCAAAGTTTAAATACTTGGCTGCTAACTGAAAAGTCAGTAAATTGAACCGGCGAACCATTCTGTGGGAGAAAAGACCTGGCAATCTGCTTCTGTAAAGATGACAGCCTAGGAAACCGTGTGGGGCAGTTCTACTCTGTCACATGGGATCACCATGAGTCATTCTAGTTGGTACCCAACAACAACAACAGCAATATCCTAATGGATGAAATTCCAGCCTAGAGCAAAAAATTCTGGGCAGCCTTATCGAGGGCAGCTGTAGAATTCTTACCAAACCTTTTCAAACAAAAAAAGTAGTTTGAGGACCCCATTAGAACTTTGAGGTTCTCTAACTGGGAAACACCTCCTGAATGGACCCCCAGGGCTTTTGTGCGGTGGGGACAGTCAGAGCTGGGAGCTGGGCAATGAAGATGGGAAGACCCCCGACAGCCACCAGTGCACTTCCCAGACATCAGCCCCCTGTGTACCTCTATCCTCTCTCCCAAATCTTGCCACATCCTCACACCACTGGCTAATACTTACTAAATGTTTTTTCTTACATTCGTTCATTTCTCGTATTTAAATAAGTGTATTTAAAAAGGTTCATGGCAACTCCATTTGTTACAAAGTAAAACTGCTCCATAGGGTTTTCTTGGCTGTAATCTTAAGGGAAGCAGATCTCCCGGCCTTTCTTCCACTCGATGGCAACAGATTTCCTTTCCAGATTATTAGCTTCATACATATAATCAAGTGGGCAGACATATTTGACTGTTTTCTTTGCTGCTCTATGCCCAGAGCCTAGAAAAATGGCTGCTATATAGTAGGCACTTAATAGATGCTTGTTGGTTATACTGGTATAAAAAAATTCACCTATATACTACCTAAAATAATCTTGAATATCACACTTGGAAACATTGGGGCAGAGGAAAGGAGTTAAGAGATTTTTTGTGTGTGGATTTGGGGATTCAAGGCATGTGAGTATAATTTGCCATGTTATGCTGGACTATGAGGCCTTTCTCAGTGTGGGTGGCTGCTGTCTACTCCCCTCCTTACCTACCCCCCACTTCCCTTACCCTACCTTGTGTGGCTCTGAATTATATCTTTCTTTAAAACCGGGTCAACTCCCTCCCCTTCCTCTGTGAAGTCACCCATCCCCCTCAATAACACCCCCCTCACCTTCCCAGCCCATATGGTCTCCCACCCCACCCCACCCCCTAGAGTTTCTAACACTGTATTATCCTTACCTTGCAGGGCCATTAATCTTCCCCTGCCACAAGACAGCTCTCCTACTGTGGTGCTGGCCAGCCATTTATCTCTGGCATTGCCATTTTGTTGTTCATTTTTCTTCCCTTACTTTCCAGGCCTCTTCTTTAAGAGAGGCTGAAATAATAAAAAGAGGCCTGGATTTCCAACATTAAGCCCTGACCACCCTGGGCCTAGGATTTGCCCTCTCCTCCCCTCCCTTCCCTGTCCTGAGCTTTTTGCTGACCCCTCAGTCAACCTGTGGATATAGTTTGTAGTTATGTCCCTGGATATGGGGGAGCCTATCAAAGGTCATCTCAGGCCCCGTTGTGTGCCAGGGCCCAGCCAAGCTGGCTCCAGGCTGGTCTTATAGGGCCCTCAGGCTTCATCTCAGCCACCTAGAACACGTTGTGACTTCTTGTCTCAGGGGAGGTCAGTTGGAGGTTTCCTCTCCTCAGCTGGGTCTACAAGACTTCCCCTGGGTGGCCTTTAGTTCCCAAGAGGTCCCAAGCAAGAGAAGCTGCCATGTTTTGTTCACTCTGAATCCTCAGCACCACAATAAGGGCTCAATAAATAGGGTGATCATATAACTTATCATCCTCCAAACCAGAAACTTTTAAGACAGAAAGGGTGTACTATCATATAGGGACAGCAACCATAACCTGGAACTGTCCCAGGCAAACCTGTCAATATATTTGTTGAATGACTGAGTGAACACAGCTAAATACCCACTCCTGAACCTTCCTGCCTAGTGGTAACAAGCATTGCCTTTGGATTCAGACAGCCCTGGACCTGGGCTCAAACCCCAGCTTTGCTGCATATCAGCTTGACCTTGGGCAGGGAACACCTCAGCTTTCCCTCCTTTGTAAAGCAGGTGTCGTACTCACTTAAGGGATATTGGACTGATTAAATGGGACAATGCCCACGAGACACACAGCAGAATACCTGCAGCAGATAGTCAATGTAGTTGTGATGTGATGCTGAGGGGTGTAGTGGCCACTTATATGTGGCTTGACTGGGCAACAGAAACTCACCTCAAGGTCTTTCTTTCTCTTAAAACTCAGACACTGGGGTGAGTTTCCCTCTGCAGCCAGCCCCTCCTTTGAATCTTCCACCATCTTTGCCTTCAAAGCTCAATGCTCCTGCTGAGCAGAAGCACTGTCTCCCCAGATTTACCAGGATGGCACTTGCCTGAGATTTACTGGGATTAAGTGAGACAGTTAGTGGGAAAAGAGGAGAATGAAAAGAAACTAAACCCTTGACTCCCCAAAGTAGCTTGCATTAATGACCCCAGTTCTTCACCCCTCCCTGCACCCATGCCCTTTTGACATATAACTTGGCAATGTCCTCCCATTGTGGACAGAGTATAATTCCCCATCCCCTGAGACTTAGGCACGTGGTGTGCTTTGGCCACTTGGATATTAAACTACAATGGCAAGAGTCTTGAAAAGCATTTGCATGCTTGGGCTTGCTTGCTTTTGCATTTCTGCTGCCATCATGGGAAGAATATGCCCAGGTCAAGCCACTAGTCTCAGGGACATGAGGATGAGGAACATGGGGAGTAGAGCCCTGCCTAGATCAGCTGACTCCCAGCCAATATGCAGATCTGTGTTGTCTTATGACACAAAGTGTTGAGATGGCTTCTTATGCATCATTTTTGGCAAAACTGACTCATGCCCCATCTCCAGGTTCTACACCAGGAAAGGAAGAAATCTCCCTCCTTCTACTCAGCGTAGGACATCAAGCCTGTATGGGGTCCTGGATCTCCCAATACCCTCCTCTCTAAGGAGGCTGGAAGGAAGGGAGAACGGTGGCCAAGGGTCCTCCCATCTCCTCAGCAGGCTGAGGACACAGAGTAGCTGCAACAGATGGCTTTTAAATCCCATCAAGTCATAGGGTCTATGCCCTCCTGGAGAAACTGGAAGGCCAGAATTGATCTGGAACCTGGGGCATTCCACCCATACCTTAGGTGCCTTGAGATGAAAAGACCAAAAAGAGATCACCTTCCTGAGAGAGACTGGACCACCAAAATCCAGAGAAAGACTCCAAGGTGGAAAAAAGAGAAAGATGTTCGTTTGGTACTTTAGGCAATTCTGCTTCCGTCCAAGTGAAAGCAGTGGGCATATTTCCTCATGTGGCCTTGTGCTGGGACATCTAGTGACGCGGCTCCGTGGTGAAGGGGGAGAAACAGGCTTTGAGCTTAGCTGAGCCAGAGCCAAGAGTTAGCCCTTCTTTCCAGAAGGGACCCAGAGTCCCCTTCAGAATCTCTGCATCTTCTAATTAAACCTGTTTCCTCCTTAAGGTAAATTTCAAAATTTTCTTATTCCATTTTTGTTTAAAAGTGTTTTTATAATATTTAAGTGAAGAAAAGAAGACTCCACCATCTTGTTTCTTCCTATTTTTAATGGAGATAATATAGTACTTCAGTTACACTGTGGGCAAAGTGGGCTTTGATGAGCTTCCTTGGAAATGAGCCACCAAGTGTAATACTGTTTCTATGGAAAAATGCAACGTGAATTCTAAGCAACAGCCA
Organism: Loxodonta africana; assembly: GCF_030014295.1. Classification (NCBI taxonomy): domain Eukaryota; kingdom Metazoa; phylum Chordata; class Mammalia; order Proboscidea; family Elephantidae; genus Loxodonta; species Loxodonta africana. The sequence goes on from NC_087357.1 coordinate 37,598,100, forward strand.
TACAAATGGTCTGTTAGAGCATAACCTGTTACTAGGTGGTGCTTTATTATGTTTCCAAAACAACTTATTTCTAGTAGCAATCTACATTTCAGTAAAAGTTGAAGAATCCTGAACTTTTCTAAGGAAGCTTTTTACTATAACATGAAGCATAGTTATTTAACTTGATCTTATAACAAAATGTAGCAAAAAAAAAAACCAAAACACATGTACACACACACACACAAAACAGAAAAAAATCCAGGACTCTTTTCTAGGCATTTCTTTCCCATGGTTCAATGTAATCCAGGCCCAGATGTGCAAAAATTTCTTCTTCGCTGCCTGCTTTGAGAAATATCCTCTGGAAACATAATAAGAAATGTGTACATTCAGAATATTTTTGTGAAGCATCTCAGTGCTGACACAGTGGAGTTACTACTTGTAAAACTGTCTTGTCAGAATGAATTATTGCCAAATTATAATTCTGTTTCTGAGTATAAAAGTCATCTTTACTAAATTCTGTAATTTTTATATTTTCCCACCCAAAAACCGAGTACTAAATGAGTTAAGATAAAATCATGACATCTTTACACATTCAGCAAAAGGCTTTTGGATTTTTTCCTAGGGGTCTGTAATTCTTGACCACGGCTGTTCATTACAATGACCAAAAGGAGTTTTTATAACCAGAGCTTGAGCCATACCCCAGTTCAAAGAAATCAGAATCTCAGGGCAAGACATCTTGGCATCAGTCTACTTAAAAGCTCACTAGGTAATTATAATGTGCAGCCTGAACTATGAACTCCTGCTATAGGTAATTACAGGGTATTTCTATGTGTTGACTTCTCCTCCCAGTCTTCCACTGGTGCTGCTGCCCTGCCTCCCGCCCCACAATCTCTTTAAAACCTAGCACCACTTCTCCTCCGTCCCTTCTTGTGTGTAGCACACTTATATAGACACTTGCTGACACTGAACTATTAATTATGTGTTAATTTGTAGTTGTTCCTAAATTCTGTTATATGAATCTACCACCACTCATATACTAGACGTTGGAGACTTTCCTGCCAGCATCCATGGCCCCCTACTGGCAGCAGCCCCTAACCCTTAGTCCATAAGGTTCAGGTGAAGAACATCCCACCCCAAGCTCCAAGAAGGGGCAAATGACCAAGGCCTGGCCAATGAACATCAGCTAGGTTTCTTGCTGGAACTATTAGCCAAGAAACTCTTCTTATCTTTTGGAATAGCTAAACTAGAAGGATGGAACTCATGAGAAAACCCTCCCCGAGCATGAAACCAATACTGAGGAAAGTCTACCTCAGCACCTGGCTACAGCCATACCTGAAAAAAAAAATTTTTTTTTTTTGAAGCCACTGTTAATTCTGGATGCTGCAGTTAAACCAAAAAAAACCCAGTGCCGTCAAGTCGATTCTGACTCACGCTGCGGTTATAGAAGCTAAATTCTCTCTTTTGGTCAGTTATTTAGACTATTAGCTCCTAGAGGGCAAGTACCCTTCTAGTTCTTGTGTATCTCCTTTCCCCTTGGAGCCTAGTTTTGTGTCTTTGACCACCATAAGAACAATTGGTCCTTGGTACTTGTGGATTTAAGAGTTGGATATTTAACTCTTTATAATTCAAAAAGTAATTTATCATTTTGCTGAGGCATGTACTTGGATCATGACCTCTGCAAGGCCAGCATGCCAAATGAGTCTCTTAGCAAGGGACTGTCCATCACCCTCTCAGGGGAGCTCTGTTGCTCTCAATTCTTGCAGTAGACTCTCATTAATGACCAAAGTGATCACTCAGGATGTTACTGCCCACTGCATTTAAAGCGTACTAGAGTGGTATTTGTGAATTGGAGGGTCTTTGTTTTTTTCTGGAGTTACTCATTGCAAACAAGGACGTACAAACTCAATAGGTATCCACTGCTAGAATGATTCTGGAGGCCCAACTAGTTTGTTGTCTTTGGGCCAAAAGCCCCTGAGGTGCATTCTGGGACAGCTGGGGACTGTGTGCTGCTGGGATCTTTCCATCAGCCCTCAACTGTAATCTGTGGGAACAGGAAAATCATGGCAAAGGAAACTGTACTTGGACACTAAAATCAGTTCAGCAAAGTGCTCAGGGAGCCAGCCTTAGGGTTGAGGGTCAAAGTAGCCCATCTCAGGGAGAAGACTCTACCTTGGTCTTGTCATACAGAGCATGGTTGTCCAGTATCATCTTCCGCTCATGCGAGGCATAGTGCCGGATGTCCCTCTCAAACTGCTGGACAAGAGATAATTAAAATAAATTGCTATCGAGTCCAGAATGTCTTCAGTATTAATTATGTGTTTGTGTTGTTGTTGTTCTGTGCCATCAAGTCAATTCCAGCTCAAAGCAACCCTATAGGAAAGAGTAGAACTGCCCCCAAAGGAAACAGATCACCAGGTCTTTTCTGCCACGAAGCCACTGTTGGGTTTGAACCACTGACCATTCGATTAGCAGCCAAGCACTTAACTACTGTGCCACCAGGGCTCCTTATTATGTGTTTAATGAAAGCTAAATCACTACAGTAAATATCTATCTCCACTAAGCATTCACAAAGAGATATTACCCCCGGGCAAAGCCTTATCACGGCAGAGCTCATGTTTGCTGCTTTTCTCTATACCTGCGGCTTGCACAATGCCAGGGACAGAGTAAGGGTTCAACAAGTCTTTGCTGAGTGAATGAATGTTTTCAAATCCCCAAAGAGGCAAAGAGTCATACTTCATATAGTCTTTTCTCTAACTTCGGTCTCTCCTTCTTTTGCTTTAAAATTTCCCCCTAGTAATCTAGGGGTCGTCATTCTTAAGCCTTAGCAAATGGTACCCCCACCTGGTAGTACATCTCATCTGAAGCCTTTTTCTTCTTTTTTTTTTTTTTTAATTATTCTCTGGCTTTTGTCCACATCAATCCCTGGGCCAGCCAGCTATTAGGGGCAGGGCTATGAATGAAAGGAAGGAATGAGTTCCTTGGCCCTCTCAGGCCCTTGGCTGAAGGCATATCATAGAACCCTGACAGGACCTTCCCTTTTCAGGGTAGGAAGAGTTCCCCTTTAATTCAGGCCACACTTACTTCTGGCAGACACCATGAGTCTCCCACCGCTGATCCTTTTAATGAGGTTTTATTGCTATCTGAGCCAACAGCTTCAGGGTTTGAGTCATAAGATGTACTTGGGGTGCTTCCTTTGGCACTTATGTGTCCCCTAGCACATGAGCACACAGGAAGGCTCTCCCGCGCTCAGCCACTTCGGTTTGGCTTTTGTTCTTTGGGATGCCCAGATGCCCGTCACGGCATCTGCTCTCTGCCTCTGACCTGCACCATGGGCCAAGCTGCTTCATAACTGGTTCTGAATCTCAGCACAGAGGTCGAGGACAGGCTTGGCACAGGTAAGGAGAAAGGTCCCCCGTGTGTCCTCTTGTCTCTCAGTTCCTTGTCTGGCCAGCTGTAAACTTCTATGCCTACTTAGGGTGAGGTCCAGCAGACTGCGGCAAAGGTAGGGTGGGGTGGGAGTTGGGGTGAGGGTGATGTACAAGTATTTTTATACTTGGCTCTGTTTCACATTCATGATCGTTCTCTGCCGGGCCCACTGCCCAGGCGCTACCAGCTTTCTCCTAATGGGGAGCTTCCCAGATCCAACTGCAAGCTGACTGCCCCTCTCCCTTCAGTGGTTGGACAAATGACAGGCCTGGTTTCCAGTCCTGACACTATTGCGGTGCCTAAGGCACTCTGGATCCCCAGTCATCAAGCAGGTGTAACAGTCTCTCAGCGGAGGCATCCCAGATCCCCTCTCTCTTTCACCCCTACATCTAATCCATCAGAATGTCCTGTCAGCTCCACTTCCAAAAGAGTCCCTAAGTGGGATACTTCTTCCTGCTCCGCTGGCCTGCCTATAGGTCTACTACTGCCATAGCCCCCAAGGGGTCTCTCTGCTTCTACCCTTGCCTTTCCGCCTCCCCCAGTCCATCCTCAACACAGCAACCAGTGCTCCTTTTACAAAGGCAAAACAGGTCATACTGCTGCCATGCTTAAAACTGTCCCCACAGACCCATCACTCTTAGAATAAAACCCAAACATGGGCTACAGAGCCCTAACCTATCTGGTGCCACCCACCTCTCCAACCTCACCACCTACCTCTATCCCCCAGTAGTCGCTCAGGCCTTTGAGTCCCTCAGATGCACCAACATGCTCCAGCCTCCGAACTTCACTCTTACTGGCCTCTCTGGCTGGAATGCTCTCCCTCAGTCTGGGCATGCTGCTGCCTCTCCATTTCCAGCTCTGTTCAAACGTCAGACCATTCTCTCCTAAAGAACCCCCAGACGCTGCTGGTCACTTCTCAGGATACTCACCACTTTCTGGAATTATTCTGTTTGTTTTCTGTCTGGGCAACCCACCCTGCCCCTCTCTGGCGCACGTGCACACTAGAACAGAAGCTTTGTGAGAACATGAAAGGATGTGTTGTTCATAACCATAAACCCCCTCCCACCTCAAATAGTGCCTGGCACAGAGAAGATATATGGCAAATATTTGTTGAATGAATGAATGAGTATTGTGAGGATTATTGAAGAAAGATAATACGCAAAGTTTCCAGAACAATACCTGATTCAGAGTGAATGCTGAATAAATAACAGCTTTTTAAAAAATATCTTTGCTGTTAAAAGAGGATGAGGAGTCAGGGGACCAAGAGTCCAGCCTGGATGTTGTCCCCCAGCCTCTCTGAATCCTGGCTGGTCAAACGAGATGGGTACTGAACTACTAAGGTCCCTTCCCTTCCAGCTCTAACAGCCTCTTATACAGAGATTCTGTAAAGCTGATGGGCTGAGCGGCGTGCTCTCATAATGGCATCTCCCATGATCCTGGTGGGCTCTGAGGCTGCAGGCAGAAAAGCCTGAAGCCTAAAACAGAGGACAGGAAAACCTTGGAAAAGAGAGGACAATAAATAGAGTTGTAGTTGAAACTACCGTAATTTCCCTGAGAAGCGCGGACATAGAAATTCTGTGTTTTCTAGGAGGAATTTGTTTAAGAAAGGCGTGGGATAATTGCGCCCTCTAGTGGCGATGAAAGGATCCCTGTGGCTTAGCAGTTAAATGCTCGGCTGCTAACGGGTCAGCGGCAAGGGCGTTGGAACCCACCAGCCGCTCAGCTGGAGAAAGATAAGGCAGTTGGCTTCCTTAAAAGTTACGGTCTTCTAAACCCCGGGGGACAGTTCTTCAGTGTCCTATAGGGTTGCTATGAGTCAGAATTGGCTCAATGGCAGAGGGTTTGTTGTTGTTGTTTAGTGGCAATGAATAATTTCCTATTTAGTTCTAAGAAGAGGCTGTGGGGATGAGGCATATCATTGCTGATGTCAGATGGATCTTGGCTGAAAGCAGAAAATACCAGAAAGATGTTTACCTGTGTTTTGTTGACTACATAAAGCCATTCGATTGTGTGGATCATAACAAATTATGGATAACATTACAAAGAATGGGAATTCCAGAACACTTAATTGTGCTCATGAGAAACCTGTACATAGATCAAGAGGCAGTAGGTTCGAACAGAACAAAGGGATACTGCATGGTTTAAAATCAGGAAAGGGGTGTGTCAGGGTTGTATCCTTTCACCATACTTATTCAACCTGTAGGCTGAGCAAATAATCTGAGAACCTAGACTATATGGCATCAGGATTGGAGGAAGACTCATTAACAACCTGTGATATGCAGATGACACAACCCTCCTTGTCGAAAGAGGACTTGAAGTACTTACTGATGAAGATCAAAGACCACAGCCTTCAGTATGGATTACACCTCAACACAAAGAAAACAAAAATCCTCACAAATTGACTAATAAGCAAAATCATGATAAACAGAGAAAAGATTGAAGCTGTCAAGGATTTCATTTTACTTAGATTCACAATCAATGTCCATGGAAGCAGCAGGTAAGAAATCAAATGACGTATTGGATTGGGCAAACCTGCTGCAAAAGACTTCTTTAAAGTGTTAAAGAGCAAAGACATCACTTTGAGGACTAAGGTGAGTGTGACCCACGCCATGGTATTTTTAATCGCCTCATATGCATTCAAAAGCTGGACAATTAGTAAGGAAGACTGAAGAAGAATTAATGCATTTGAATTATGGTATTGGCGAAGAATACTGAATATACCATGGGCTGCGAGAAGAACAAACAAATCTGTCTTGGAACAAGTACAGGCAGAATGATCCTTAGAAGCAAGGGTGTTAAGACTGAATTATATAATTTGGACATTTATCAGGAGGTAAAGTAGAGGGTCAGTGAAAAAGAGGAAGACCCACAATGGCACCTAACAACAACAACAACAACAGGCCTATATGGAAGGAGCCTTGGTGGCGCAGTGGTTAACAGCTTGGCTGCTAATTAGAAAGTGGGGGTTTGAACCCACCAGCCACTCTGCAGGAGAAAGATGTGGTAGTTTGCATCTGTAAAGATTACAGTCTTGGAAACTCTATGGGGCAATTCTACTCTGTTTTATAGGGTCACTATGAGTCGGAAACCCTGGTGGCATAGTGGTTAAGTGCCACGGCTGCTAACCAAAAGGTCGGCAGTTCAAATCCACCAGGCGCTCCCTGGAAACTCTACAGGGCAATTCTACTCTGTCCTGTAGGGTCACTATGAGTCAGAATTGACTGGATGGCAATGGGTATGAGTCGGAATTGACTCCATAGCCATGGGTTTAGGCCTATATGGAAAGCTGACTGAGAACTGCCCTTGTCCACCACCTGGGTACGTGAGAAGACAGACTTCCCAACCAGAAGTCTTTTATAATAGGGCAGAGAGGGAACAAAGGTTGTGGTAGAATCTGGATGAAGAAAATTCTGGGTGCAGTAGCTGCAGGTCTATGAAACTACAGGGTGTTTCTTAGCACTTTACCCCAGCCCCAGGGCCCTGGGCCAACCTCTTCCCCTCCCCCAGCATTTAGCACAGTGATGGCTGCTCACACTCTGTATGAAGAGAGGGCTGTGCAGGAGATGAATGGGGGCAGTGAGGGGCTGCCCTTGGCTCCTTAGCCCCCTGTGGGATGAGAGACATATTCCTGGATCCCTCAGGAGCATTTCCCTGTAGACCATTCAGGATGATGATAATGCCCTTTATTTGCAGAATAGTAGTATTCATTCAGCAAATATTTGTTGTGCCTACTATGTGCCATTTATGTTCTGGGTGCTTAGAATACAACACGGCAACTGGTTACTGGTCGGAGCTACGTTTATCCTGCACTGACCAAGGGCCTGACATGGTGCTGAGGCCCTTGCCAGGGTTGTCTCACATAACCCTGGCAACCCAGGGAGGGAGCTACAGTTATTGCTCTCACTTTCCTGATGGGAAAACAGAGTCTTAAAGGGTGTGAAGAACGTGTCCAAGATCACTCAGCCAGTGAGAGGCACAGCAGGGACTTGTAAATAGGTCTGGATTGAGCCAAGCCTGTACTCTTAACCACCCTGCTGGTTTTTGTACTGGTGTTTTTTACACTTGAGATGCATCAGAATCATCTGGGAGGGCTTTTCAAACACAGATTGGTGGGCTTTACCCCCAGAGTTCTGATTCAGTAGGTCTGAGGGATACCCAAGAATTTACATTTCTAACCTGTTCCCAGGTGAGGCTAATGCTGCAGGTGTGGGCACCACACCTGCAAATCAGTTCCACATGTGGGGGAATGCCTTGATTTAGGGGTTTTGGGGACAGCCCCTTGCCCCATCACCCCCACCCCACCACCATTGTCTCTCCCCTGGGCTCAGGTTAACACAGCTGATGTCTTTTGGAAAGCTAACATGATCTGATTGATCTGTGTAGCGCTTACCCTGGAGCCAGTCCAGCCCAGCAGGGCGAAGGCATGGCACTCATACGGGCACATGACCAGGTCCACACGAATGGCCTTCCAGGTCTTTCCTTGCAGCTGGCTGGACTTGCTGTTGTCTATCCTCTGATGGTGCAACTTTAAAATCAGAAAGCATTTTTGAAAATGGTCTAAAGCATCCACCTTCCTGCTAGGCAACTTGAGCTTTTCAAATGTGGACTCGATAAGGTCACTGTACAAAAGCAATCCCTGAAAATAAATAGGAAGACATCAGTATTGGTCTCCCATGGAGAGCGTTTGTGATTCTATACTGGGCTCCTAACGAACAAAAGCCATTAGTGAAATCTTTACACGTTTGAGCAGAAGTGGGTATGTTTTTGTCCTTGCATTGGGCCCACCTGGCAATACGAGGAAAGGAAGTGGTTCTGTTATCCTCTCTTTGCAGGAGTTTACAATTAGAGGGGCTGACTCACAGCCATCTAATGGCAAAGCTGCAAAAGAACCTCCAATCTTCTGAATCTCACACCAGGGCTCAGCTCCTCCCCACACCCACTTTAAAGCCAACCAACCAACCCATAAAAAGCCAAACTGTTTCTGTGAAGTTGCTTTGAATTAGTGTCCCTTTATATTTATATATAGTGTCCCTGATGAGCAGGTTTAATTGGCCCAAAGGGTAATGGCTGGAGGCTCTGCCCCATGTCGCAGATGACTTCCTCTCCTAGGTAACATTATGGAATTTTTTTTTTTCTCATTAGAGGTGGTTACTCTGCCTGCCTTGGAGACAGAGTGGAATAAGCTTACTGACTCGTGTTGTATCTAACGTTGCCTAGTCAGAAAGTTAGTATGTCATTCTAAGTATGCCCAGCAATACTTGCTATCATCCAGTTTGTCTACCCGAGGGTGAGAAGTCTTCAGGGCATTAGGCAGATGTGGGGTAGAGAGAGGCAGAAGCTTGCAATTTATTCCTAAGCCTGAGTGGTAACTGCAAGAGCAAATAATCCCCAAAGAATTTAATTTTAGTCACTGGGGTGTGTTATCATGTATTCTGTAGCATTTGGGTGCTTTAATGCCTTTGCATGTCAAACACAGATGCATAGCTGCCCCAGACCGCTTTGGTAAGAGGGTAAGCATAAGTAAAACCCAAAACCAAACCCTTCACCGTCCAGTCAATTCCGACTCATAGTGACTCTATAGGACAGAGTAAAACTGCCCCATAGAGTTTCCAAGCAGTGCTTGGTAGATTTGAACCACCGACCTTTAGGGTTTGCAGCCGTAACTCTTAACCACTATGCCACCAGGGTTTCCAAGTGTAAATAAACAAGATATATATTTATAATGTGTACTTGGACCGAAGCAACTAAGTCTCACTGCTTGTGCATGTGGTATTGTGTGAACTGTTGCAAATAGTTAGGAATTGATTAGATGTTGACTCAACATTGTAAAAATGTCCACTCTGCCCCAAGTGATCTATAGATACAATGCAATCCTGATCCAAATACCAGTGACATTTTTTAATGAGATGGGGAACCAATCACCAACTTCATATGGAAGGGAAAGAGGCCCCGGATAAGTAAAGCATTACTGAAAAAGAAGAACAAATTTGGAGGCCTTACTTTACCTGATTTTAGAATCTATTATACCGCCACAGTAGCCAAAACAGCCTGATACTGGTGCAACAACAGATACATGGACCAATGGAACAGAATTGAGAATCCAGACATAAATCCATTCACATATGAGCAGTTGATATTTGACAAAGGCCCAAAGTCAGTTAAATGGGGAAAATACAGTCTGTTTAAGAAATGGTGCTGGCATAACTGGATATCCGTCTCCAAAAAAATGAAACAAGACCCATATCTCACACCAAGCACAAAAACCAACTTAAAATGGATCAAAGACCTAAATATAAAATCTAAAACAATAAGGATCATGAAAGAAAAAATAGGGACAATGCTAGGAGCCTTAATACATGGCATAAACAGTATACAAAACATTACTAAAAATGTACAAACACCAGAAGAGAAATTAGATAACTGGGAGCTCCTAAAAGTCGAACACTTATGCTCATCCAAAGATTTCACCAAAAGAGTAAAAAGATTACCTACAGATTGGGAAAAAGTTTTTAGCTATGACATTTCTGATCAGCACCTGATCTCTAAAATCTACATGATACTGCAAAAGCTCAACAACAAAAAGACAAATAACCCAATTAAAAAATGGGCAAAGGATATGAACAGGCACTTCACCAAAGAAGACATTCAGGCTGCTAACAGATACGTGAGGAAATGCTCACAATCATTAGCTATTAGAGAAATGGAAATCAAAACTACAATGAGATTCCATCTCTCCCCATCAAAACCCAAAACCAAACCAAACCCACTGCCGTCAAGTCGATTCCGACTCATAGTGACCCTATAGGGCAGAGTAGAACTGCCCCATAGAGTTTCCAAGGAGTGGCTGGTGGATTCAAACTGCTGACCTTTTGGTTAGCAGCCATAGCATTTAACCACTGCACCACCAGGGTTTCCAAGGCTGGCATTAATCGAAGAAACACAAAATAATAAATGTTGGAGAGGTTGTGGAGAGACTGGAACACTTATACACTGCTGGTAGGAATGTAAAATGGTATAACCACTTTGGAAATTGGTTTGGTACTTCCTTTAAAAGCTAGAAATAGAACTACCATATGACCCCGCAGTTACACTCCTTGGAATATACCCTAAAGAAATAAGAGCCTTTACATGAACAGAAATATGCACACCCATGTTCATTGCTGCACTGTTTACAATAGCAAAAAATGGAAGCAACCAAGGTGCCCATCAACAGATGAATGGATAAATAAATTATGGTATATTCACACAATGGAATACTATGCAACTATTAAGAAAAACGATGAATATGGGAAACATTTCATAACATGGAGGAATCTGAAAGGCATTGTGCTGAGTGAAATTAGTCACTTGCAAAAGGACAAATATTGCATGAGACCACTATTATGAGAACTCTAGATTAAACACAGAAGAAAATATTCTTTGATGGTTACCAAGGCAGGGAGGGAGGGAGAGGGATATTCACTAACTAGATAGTAGACAAAAAAAATTTAGGTGAAGGGAAGGGCAACACATAACACAGGGATAGTCAATACAACTGGACTAAACCAAAAGCAAAGAAGTTTCCTGAATACAACCAAACGCTTCAAAGGCCAGTGTAGCAGGGACAGGGGTCTGGGGACCATGGTTTCAGGGGACATCTAGGTAAATTGGCATAACAAAATGTATTAAGAAAATGTTCTGCATTCCACTTTGGTGAGAGGCATCTGGGGTCTTAAAGTCTAGCAAGTGGCCATCTAAGATGCATAAATTGGTCTCAACCTGTCTGGAGCAATGGAGAATGAAGAGCACCAAAGACACAACGTAAATATGGGCCCAAGAGACAGAAAGGGTCACACAAACCAGAGACTGCATCAGCCTGAGACTGGAAGAACTAGATGGTGCCCAGCTACCACCGATGACTGCCCTGACAGGAAATACAACAGAGAATCGCTGATGGAGCACGAGATCAGTGGGATGCAGACCTCAAATTCTCATAAAAAGACCAGGCTTAATGGTCTGCCTGAGACCAGAGGGATCCTGACGGTCATGGTCCTCAGATAGCCCAAGATTGGAACTGTTCCTGAAACCAACTCTACAGACAGGGATTGGCCTGAACTATAAGATAGACAATGATGCTGGTGAGGAGTGAACTTCATGGCTCAAGTAGACACAGGAGACTATGTGAGCAACTCCTGGCTGGTAGCGAGATGAGAAGGAAGAAGGGGACAGGAGCTGGTTGAATGGACACGGGGAATACAGAATGGAGAGGAGGAATGTGCTGTCTCGTTAAGAGGACAGCAGCTGGGAGTGCCCGGCAGGGTGTGAATGGCTTTTTGTATGAGAGACTACCTTGATTTGGAAACTTTCACCTAAAGCACAACAAATAAATTAAAAAAAAAAAAAAAAAAGAATTGTTTAGTTGTCACTACACAGTTGTGTGCAAACTTCAACAATATTCATGTAATGCCTGAATGTCTAAGCATCTGGTTTTTTGTTTTTGTTTTTGTTTTTTTGTCTTTCTTCTTACCTCTTTTTTCCACAAGTTTAACACTTTATGTAAAAGCTGTTGCTGTTCTTCCTCTGTTGATCCTTGGCTGGTAATTAAAAAATCTACATCATGCCCAACCTTCTTACCCCTGATTAAAAAATAGGATAAAATGGAAATAAATTAGATCTTTGCCTCTCAATTTTTAAAAAAGCACCTGTGTTTCTATGCCCAATGCTTAAGGTTTGCAACACGAAATTTTAAAAAATTATTGTCTTCTTATTTTAAACTAAAGAACTCTATTTACTTGCAAAATAAACTTTTAACATAGGAAAAAATCATATATAGTATGTATACAATTACGTATATGAGTTGCAAAAAATGACAAAGAAGATTAGTCCTTCTACACAAACACACAGGTATACACACGCACACAGAGAGAAAGAGAGAAGTCAAGCTAAGAACTATGACATCCAAAGCTGGCCTCTTGAAATGACGATGTAGATTAGGGGCATTTTCTTAGATTCCATCTTCTCCTACTTCCTGCCTTACCTCACACCTGGCTTGCCAGATAGCTGACAGCCACACAGCCACCAGGTAAGAGGGCCAGGGGAGGGTTGGAGGAGGAGATGAGAAGGAAGGAATCCCTTTGTGAACTGGATGTTTCAATATCCAACAACTACACTTTATTTCTGCTAAGAGCTCATTCATTCATTCATTGAGTCAACCAACATTTCTTGAGCATCTTCTTTGTGCCAGGCACTGAGCACTAAGCTGACTTGCACTGAGTACTAAGCTCTAAAAGTTTAGTGGGTAAAAACGCACATCCAACAGATTGCCATCATGCTGTGCACCAAGTGATTGACAGGGGTCAAGAGGGCATAGAAGAGAGGTGCCTGACCCACCACAGAGGATGAGGAAGTCAAGAAAGGCTTCCTGGAGGAGATGATATCTGAATTGAGTTGTAGAGGATGAGAAGTTAGCAAGGTCACAATCTGAGGAAAGGCAGTGCAACTAGAAGGCCTGACTAGGCAAAGTCACAGAGTTAAGAAACACCCTGGTGTGTATAGGGAATGGCAAGTCCTTTGTGGTTGCTGAAATGAAAATGAAGGGGCAGTAAAAGAGGCTACAGAGAGAGGGTCCATGCCAGATCACAAAAGGCTTTTTGTGCAGTGTTCAAAAGCCAGTAGGAGAGAGGAGACACTGAAGGGGTTAGAGCAGGAGAGGCAAAAGTAGTCTTTGTTATTTACCTCCGGAACCCTCCTGTCATGGTGACAAAGGCATCTGGCAGAAACGCCCACACAGCCTCTTTAACCAGCACACTGACGGCATCTGCTTCAGCCTTGGTCACACAGCTGACAAGGTCTTCGTAGTAGAGGAATCCTGATAGGCCATTTGACAGGTCAATGGAGAGAGTAAAATAACCAGCCCTCATTGGCTAGAAATTCTGCCCTCCAAATAGAGCGAACATGACCACAGGCATTAACGTCAAACTTAGTTTCCATAAAAAAAAAAAAAAAAATTTTTTTTTTTTTAGAGACAGAATAATCCATGTTGTCCATTTGGTTAATGAATTTTTCATAGTAACAATGGCTCTTTGCTTTTTGACAGAGGGGTTGACAATATTCCTGACTAATAAGGAGGCAATATTTCACATTCCTCTGGAAACCAAATGGTTCAAATATGATTTCCCAATTGTAGAGCCAGACTTCTTGATCAATAAGCTATTTGCTATTATTTAAAAAATATAATGCATAAGGATTTGGGATGGCAAAGCTTAAGGTTGGAAGGTGATGGATCAATTTAAAAATCAAAGTCAAGAATAGGAAGAAGATTTGTGTCTGAATTGAGGGAGACAACGTCTTAGGTAGTTTGGCTTGGTGCTTCATTGTCTGACCACCACAGATAAATAAAAACTGGGACACAGTCATTATGATGAAGAGCTAATGACTTGGCTATTCCCACAGATCCACGGAGGGTGTCTTGAAAGTGAGAGGAAAGGAGATGGGGTGGGGGTCACGTCTGCAAGAATTGGGATGAAGAATTGGAAGGGAGGTGAGCAGGGACGTGGGGAGATTCATAGGGCCTTAGGGACAGCTTGGGATTTTCAAGAAAGAGTCACAGGGCCCTATCCTTCAACATGAGCCACTGCTCTTAGCTAGGAACCCCAAAAAAGGGTCATTCAAACTCTGTCTGCTTGAATCTTTCTAATAATTGCAGACTTTGATATCTCTGGAGGTAGCCATTTGCTAATTGTAAACTCTGTTTGGGCAGCTCTTTTTTTTTTTTTTGATGTGCCCAAGTCTACTTCCTTGGAGTTTCATTCGTCACTGGCCCTGGTTCAGTTCTCCAGAACGACACAGAGCAAATCTATTGGTTCTTTCTTTCTCACCACCAGGATCCTGGTAGGGAGAGGAGTCAGGGGACAGGGAGGCCATTTGGCTTGAACACCATGTTCACAAGTTTTTAAATTCAAACTTCCCATGCTATATCTAAGTTGGGATAGTTATAGAAATGTGTTGGCAAGACCACAAACAAACATGTTCCTACATCTATAAACTCGTGTCCAATGCCAAACCATAAACCAAAAAACAAACCCAGTACCGTCGAGTCGATTCTGACTCATAGCAACCCTACAGGACCAAACCACAAGGCTTTTATAAATCATAAAACTTTCTACTTTTTTTCTTGTATAAAGCAATTTTTATTGCAACGTGACCATTTTTGTGAGGCTGAAATTTTTATCTAAAAGGCAGTGTTCCATTAGGGCTCTTTTTAAACAGAAATTGCCATCATGACTTATATTCAAAGTACAACTCATTTGGCAGTCACAAAACTTTTTCAGTAATGTATGTGCAATTATAGAAACAAAGGCATGATTACCAACTATTTAAAAAGATGTGGAGATATCAGAAATGAAATGCATAGGGAGGTCCTATGATAATTTGTTCACACCATGAAAACAACTTAATTGGCATTCCTTTTTGGAATGGGAGGTTTAACTTTTTACAAGAAACTTATCACACTGAATAATGTTATGTGTGTGCTGCTGTATATCGAAAATTGACTTTTCAAGACCAATATGGCATAGCCAATACTCAAGCCTCATGAAGCTGCAGTCCAGTGGAATTATAAGTCATACCAAATCAACTTTTCCATCCAACCTGTGGATCATTCTTTCAATGTGTTCAATCAGCTTATCTTTTGCTGTATTCTAAGCTATTGCCATGGATAATTCCATTAATTGTAGTGCTGCTAGAAGGGATGCATATAGCTGTTTTTTGGACTAAAATAAGTCTGATCATGTCTTAGGTGGATTCTCTAGAGAAGCAAAACCAGTGAAACATACATATATAGAGAGAGAGAGATTTGTCTCAAGGAGATGGCTCACGCAGTTGTAGAGGCTGGCAAGTCCAAGTCTATGGATCACGCCTCACGCCGGAGGCTTCTCCTGACTCACATAGCTGCAGCAGCTGACGGACCAAAGAATGGCAGGTCAGACATCAGGCCACTGGCTCATGGGCTGTAGAGGCTGATGAATCCAAGATTGGCAGGTAAGATGGCAGGCTGCTGGCTCACAGGCTGCAGAAGCTGATGAATCCTGAGATTGGCAACCTATATGGCAGGCCTCTGGTTCAGATTCTGAGAACTGGATGACGAGCCAAATGCAGGATCCAGAGCAAGCAAATGAGCTTTGCCAGAACATCCATATGTATCTATCGAATGCAGACCACACCCCCGAGGAAAATGATTGGCTGATCACATCAGATCACATCATGGAGGATGACTATATCATTACATAACTGCCAAATTACATCCTTACATAATTGTCAAACTACATCATTACATAATTACCAACCACTGAGAATTATGGCCCAGCCAACTTGACACACAACCTTAACCATTACAGGTGGGAAGGCATCCCCTGAGTTCTACATAACCCCATTAAACAATCTGGTAGCAATCACTGACTGCTTACATGAATGACACCTACTTCATTCATTGGGTTGGGAGAGTACAGTTTTTATTGTTGTTAGGTGCCGTTGAGTCAGTTCCAACTCATAGAGACCCTCTGCACAACAGAATGATATACTGCCCGGTCCTGCACCATCCTTACAATTGTTGTTATGCTTGAGTCCATTGTTGCAGCCACTGTGTCAATCTACCTCATTGAGGGTCTTCCTCTTTTCTGCTGACTCTGTACTTTACCAAGCAATATGTCCTTCTCCAGGGACTGTACCCTCCTGATGACACATCCAAAGTATGGAAGATGCAGTCTCACCATCCTTACTTCTAAGGAGTATTCTGGTTGTACTTCTTCCAAGACAGATTTGTTCGTTCTTTTGGTGGTCCATTGTATATTCAATATTCTTCACCAACACCACAATTCAAAAGCATCAATTCTTCTTCGGTCTTCCTTATTCATTGTCCAGCTTTCACATTCATATGATGCAATTGAAAATACCATGGCTTGGCTCAGGTGTACCTTAGTCTTCAAGGTGACATCTTTGCTTTTCAACACTTTAAAGAGGTTCTTTGCAGCAGATTTACCCAATGTAATGTGTCTTTTGATTTCTTGACTGCTGCTTCCATGGGTGTTGATTGTGAATCCAAGTAAAATGAAATCCTTGATAATTTCAATCTTTTCTCCATTTATCGTGATCTTGCTTATTTGTCCAGTTCTGAGGATTTTTGTTTTCTTTATGTTGAGGTGTTAATCCATACTGAAGGCTGTGGTCCTTGATTTTCATTAGTAAGTGCTTCAAGTTCTCTTCACTTTCAGCATCTGCATAACGTAGGTTGTTAATGAGTCTTCCTCCGATTTTGATGTCCCATTCTTCTTCATATAGTCTAGTTTCTCAGATTATTTCCTCAGCATACAGAGTAAACAGGTATGGTGAACAACTATGACGTACACCTTTCCTGACTTTAAACCACTCAGTATCTCCTTGTTCTGTCTGAACAACTGCTTCTTGATCTATGTACAGGTTCCTCATGAGCACAGTTAAGTGTTCTGGAATTCCCATTCTTTGCAATGTTGTCCATAATTTGTTATGATCCATACAGTCGAATGCCTTTGCATAGTCAATAAAACACAGGTAAACATCCTTCTGGTATTCTCTACTTTCAGCCAGGATCCATCTGACATTAGCAATGATATCCCTGGTTCCATG
The DNA here is from genome assembly GCF_030014295.1 of Loxodonta africana. Classification (NCBI taxonomy): domain Eukaryota; kingdom Metazoa; phylum Chordata; class Mammalia; order Proboscidea; family Elephantidae; genus Loxodonta; species Loxodonta africana. Next base: position 37,615,143 of record NC_087357.1, read on the forward strand.
TCGTCTTCTGACACACAACCTTAACCATCACCGATGGGAAGGCATCCCTTGATTTCTACATAACCCTATTAAACAGTGATTGGTAGCAATCACTGACTGCTTATATGAATGACACTTGCTTCATTCATTGGGTCAGGAGAGCACAGTAGGAAGGGAAAAATCCAGTTTATAAAGCTGGGGAAATGGGAGCGCCTTAAATCCTGAGAGCCTTGATGTCATCTAACAAGGGTTTGCATCTAAGTGAAACACTGTACTGACTCTCAGTTTCTAAGCGTTGAGAGTCCTTACTCAGATTCTAAACCATTTACTCAATACTTACATTTAATACTTATGTATCTTTTTTTAATGGTATCTCTAAATTTAGTATAAATCTTGCTTATTAATTGTATAGTTTCAGAGCCCATAATGTGAACACTGAACCTGTTTTTTCTTGCACTCTTTTGTTTCCTATATGGCACAGTATAAAGCTTATTAACAATCTTTCAGAGGTTAGCATCTTCACAAAAGTTGAGTAGGAATCTTCTATATCACCGATGTGACCTACGAAGATTTGATTTGCTTCCTCTACGGTTGCTTGACTTTGGGATTATTTAAACAGCAAATAAACTATTTTCTTTCTTCCTTTTTTTTTTTTTTTCCTGGTTTCCTTTTGTAGGAGTTCCCTTCTTTTCATATCATTAAAAATTCTGGAGACTGCATCAATCCCCGTAACTCCAGAAGCCATATTGCTCAAGACTGTGGTTGCAACCCTTTTTTGAATCACAATTGTATTGTAAAGTAACCCTTTAGGTACACCAATGTTCATAGCAGCATTATTTACAATGGATCATTTAACTCAACATAATGTTTTCAAGATTCATTCATGTCACAGAATGTATCAGAATTTCATTATTTTTTATGGCTAAATAATATTCCATTAAGGAGCCCTGGGGGTACAATGGTTAACTGCTCAGTTGTTAACTGAAAGGTTGGTGGTTCAGACTCACCCAGCTGCTCAGCGGGAGAAAGAACTGGCAATCTTCTTCCATAAAGATTACTGCCAAGAAAACCCTGTGGAGCAGTTCTACTCTGTCATATGGGGTTACCATGATTCAGAATCTACTTGAGGGCACCCAACAACAACAACAACGATGTTCCATTGTATGGATATACCACACTTTGTTTATCCATTCTTGTGTTGACGGACATTTGGTTTATGGGACGGTTAAGTTTATGTTTCAACTTGGCTAGGCCACAATTCTCAGTGGTTTGGCAGATATTATGCAATCATCCTGTATTTTGTGATCTAACGTGAGCACCCAATCAGTTGAAAGGCCAATCAGCTGAAAGCCAGTCAGTTTCCTTGAGGGTGTGGCCCACATCAAATATATATGGATGTTCTGGCAAAGCTCACTCTGGATCCTGCATCTGACTGGTCATCATCTGACCTCTGGTTCTTGGGACATGAGTCAGCAGCCTGCCATTTGACCTGCCAATTTTGGGTTCATCAGCCCCTGCAACCGTGTGAATCGGGAGAAGCATCCAGCCTGATGCTTGACAAACGGATTTTGGGACTTGACAGCCCCCATAACTGCATGAGCCATTTCCTTGAATTAAATCGCTTGCTTTATATTTATATATACATACATTTCACTGCTTTTGCTCCTCTAGAGAGCCCATCCTAAGACAGATTGTTTTCATCTTTTGGCTATTGTGAATAATGCCACAATGAACATTGATGTACATGTTCATTTTTAAAAAATATACTGAGACCCTCGAAACATGGAAGTAACCTTCACCTCTAAAGGGCCCTGCCAGGGCTTCAGGTAGGTGATACCAGCTTTCATGCCCCACTACAGACTTCTCAGGTTAAAGAGTCCTGGTCAGGTAGATCAACCCTGTGCCTAGATTTCATCATTTGCCTTATGTTTCCAATCTTTAAAGCATATTCACATTTGTGCTAAGCAACAATTCTAGTTTGTTCGAGTATTCTTTATTCTTCAGTCCTCCATGTCGACTTTCTGTCCTTGACTCCTCACTCACATCTCTTACCAAAGGATACGGCCAGGACCCAAATGTCTCGAAGAATCAGTCAGTAAGAGCCAGATCAGCAGTGAAACCGAATTTGGCATCTGGATAAAGGAATAACAATACCACCACAGAGAGTGCCTTTGTTCTGTACAGGCATGGTACTACGGGATTTACCTGTAGTATACGATTTACTTCTCAATGTAATCTCCCTTTCACAGATGAGGTAACTAAGGCTCAAAGGCTTTAACTTGCTCACAGTCATGTTGCTAGAAAGTGCTGGATGCAGGATTTAAATCCAGGTCTGTCTGATTCTGAAAGTTTATGCTTTTAATCACAAACATCAAGGAAAGCAAAAGAGGTATCCCAGCTCACCCAGGTTGGAGCTAAAATACAGCTGACTTATCAGATCTCCACCACAATCTGGCCAGCCCCACAGTAACCATGTGAGATTTTTCAAGAGAGACAATTCACCTGCTTCCTGCATTTCCGTAAATTTCAGGGTTTTGTCTGTCCTTATTTTACTCAGACTTCTGAAACCCATCCTGAACCATTTCTCAGATGTCTTTAATCCCACTCCAAATACGGAAGTGAAGAGCTAAAAATGGAGGAAAAGGCATGCTGTTAGTTTTAAAAATAATCATCGTGACAATGAAATGGTACTTTTTAAGGTCTCAGGCAATTCAGAAGGTGTGTAAGCAATCTCTGACCCAGTTTCTCCCGAATATGACACGAAGGTGGGTGATAGTAGTCTACTGGAGACATTTTTGTTTCAGGGTCCTTTCCTGACACGTGGCATTACTAAATGAAACAGGTGAGGAAGCCGGTTCTGGGATAATCTGATTGTGGCATTGTCTGTACCGTCAATAAGCGATGACAGTTATCCCTGATGGGCACGTGCCTTTGCAAGAGTCTCTTTCACGCAAGCATGCTCTGCATATTTACTCTCACCTTTTAAAGAGGAATGCTCAAGTAGGTGATATAAGTTCTCCATCATCACACAGATGGGAAGTGACAGACCAAAAAAAAACCCAAACCAGTTGCCATCAAGATAATTCTGACTACTAGCGATCCTATATGACAAAGTAGAACTGCCCCATAGGGTTTCCAAGGAGCAGCTGGTGGATTCGAACTGCTGACACTTTGGCTAGAACCCAAGCTCTTAACCACTACACCGCTAGGGCTCCACAGGTGACAGAACCTGGACTCAAACCTTGGTCTGTCTGTACTCCAAGCCTGGGCTCCTACCCACGACCATATTTTAGGCCTGTGCATAACACTTCTGAGCCAAGGCTCAGGGTTGAGGGAGGCTCTGAAGCCAAGCTACCTTGGTTGAAGGAATGAGCCGCGCGTGTGGAAGGGCCTTTCGGAGGTCTCTGCCACCTGCAGCTCTAAGGTAGGGAAAATTGGGAGGTAACAAACCCTGCTTCAAGTAGAAAAGGATGCAGTGAGGAGCTTTCCAGACTCGGGTTTGCTTTTTATGAGCAGGCTTGGCCTGTCCCCAAGGTCCTTGTGTCTCCATGATATTTGTATCCAAAAGTAACAGAGTCCTAGAAAGTAAGATGATTTGTATCTCCAGGTAGCATGGTAATAAGCTAGGGCAGCCATATTTATTTAGGCGCCTGCTTCCTGGACCGCCCAGAATAAGGTATATGATGAACTGAAAAGCCACCTTAGATAAATATACGTAAAATCACTTACTTTGAAGGATTTATATCGTTCATCATTTAACACAGCTTTAACTTCAGAACTTTCTCCATCTTCAATAATATCCTGCATGGACAGTTGAAAAATATTGTAAATTAGTGATGTTAGACAAGCAGTCTGAGACCCTCAAATTCACAGATCTGGTAGCTTGATTTTTCATGAAACCCACCTCCATGGCAAGCAGGATGTTTTTCTAGCTGATTCGGAGAACACAAGACATTTCCCTCTAATTCTGAAAATCCAAGCTCATCATATATCTAAGTACCCCTTTACAATCCACCCAGACAAAAATACTGTAGGAATCAGGTCCAAATCGACAGAATACCAAGCCGAAATAATCACTGATAAACGTATGTCCATGTATTTGTGATAATTTTCTTTTCAATGGATATGAACTTGCTAAAATGAGAGGGTTTTGCATTTGAGCAGGACAGGTTTGGACCCACTAGGAAGCCAATCCAAGTTCAAGCCCTTATAATGGCTAGCTCGGAGACACCCTCTTCTAAGTAGAGTTGGGACCATTTTCTTTGAATAATTTACCTGTTAATTGACCAACCAGAAACTTACTACCCAATAGACCTTGCTGGCGGGGCCTTTAAGGATCAGCTCCACTGCATGTCATATCTGCCACTGTTCTGGAGGGTGATGTCCCCTGAGTGGAGCTGCGGTCCTACGCACAGACTGTTTGAAGTCAGACTATTCCCCTACTGTTGAGATTTTGGGTCGTTTGAGTCTTTCACCGTGATAAATAATAATATGAGAGAGTTCTTTTTCCATTAGCTGACCCCACACACTCTAGCTGTGATCATACTAGGATATGGATTGTACTAATATGGCACTCACACACATATCTCTGTATCTGTATCCATACATATGTATGTCCAGATAAAGGAAGAAGTCACGGATACCACATCTGTATAGTTGACAGGAAAATCTATTAGGTGCATCTCTCTCTCAGTATGAATTTTAGCCTACGAAAGAAATAGTAGGAGGGGGACAAATTCCATTTCACCCTTACCTCTATGACACACTTTGCCTTGTCCTCCAGGCAGGGAATTCCTTGCGTGTCCTTCATACTGATAATTGTGAACGGAAGAGATTTCAGCACAGAAGCGGCTCTCATAAAAACCACATAAGACCCTTCGTTTTCTCTAAACTCACAATTTTCAGCCAGTATCTCAAAGGCATCCTGAAGAATAAAACCAAGTGAGCAAAATACGGTCTGTTTTCTATCCCCTGAGCCAGGGATCACTCACAAATGCCTTCTTGCTCTCCTTTAAGTATTGGTGTCGCCTAACTGTCTCCTTAAAGATCAGGAGATGGCTTTGTACCTGGAGCAAAAGGCCAGCCAGTTAATGTCTGCTTATCCGAGTGGAGCTGAATTGGAAAAACAGGCACCAGAGTTAGAGTTTCCTGCCATTAGATATTCAAGAAGGAGTCCTGGTGGCACAACGGTTAAGCAATCTGCTGCTAACAAAAAGGTCAGCAGTTTGAACCCATGGGAGAAAAACTTGATGATCAGCTCCCATAAAGATTAAAAAAAAACAAACCTGGGAAACCCTATGGGGCAGTTCTGCTCTGACACATTGGGTCACTAAGAGTGAGAATCCACTGGTCTATACACAACAACAACAGATATTCAAGAATATAAAAAAGTAATCTTGCAATCACCACACCCAAAAACTCACTACTTTCTTGCTGGCTTCCCACCACTCTGTGGCTACAATTCCGTCTTGATGGCTGGACATCCTTCTCTCTTTGCAAGTGGGTAAAACACAGCACTTAACCCAGGCTTGTTGAATGAATGGATGGATATAGTCTTAGGTTGAATGTCCCAAGGCTAGGGTTATTTAAGGTAGGGCATGTTTGCATTTCTAGCAGAGGGGGAAGTGTCTGCAGTTGTGTGACTTCATGATAATCACATCTAGTAGTTGCAGTTTCCTTATAAGTCTAGAAATGAGAAGCTTTGCATTTGGTGCAAAAACCCTTTGCTGTCCAGTCGATTCCAATCTGTAGCGACCCTGTAGGACAGAGTAGAACTGTCTCATAGGGTTTCCAAAGCTGTAATCTTTTTTTTTTTTCCCCTCTCTTTTTTTCTGGGCCTGTCTAATTTTTGGCTAAACAGTGAACCTCAGGAGTAACTTCATTACTGAGCTAAAAGGGTGTCCAGGGGCCATATTCTCAGGGTTTTTCCAGTCTCTGTGAGACCAGTAAGTCTGTTTTGTGTGTGTGTGTGTGTGTGAGTTAGAATTTTGTTCTATGTTTTTCTCCAGCTCCATCCAGGACACTCTATCGTGATCCCTGTCAAATCAGTCCGTGGCGGTAGCCGGCACCATCTAGTTGCGCTGGACTCAGTCTGGTGGAGGCTGTGGTAGTTGTGATCCATTAGTCCTCTGGACTAATCTTTCCTTTGTGTCTTTGTTTTTCTTCACTCTCCCTTGCTCCAGACGCGGTGAGACCAGTGGAGTCTCTTAGATGGCTGCTCACAAGCTTTTAAGACCCCAGACACTACTCACCAAAGTAGAATGTAGAACATTTTCTTTACAAACTGTGTTATGCCAGTTGAGCTAGATGTTCTCTGAGACCATGGTCCCCACAGCCCTCAGTCCAGCCATTCAGTCCCTCAGGGAGTTGAGATGTGTCTATGGAACTTCCATGACCTTTCCTCGTACAGGTCGTGCTGGCTTCCCCAGTATTGTGTACGGTCTTACCCTTTACCAAAGTTACCACTTATCTATTGTCTATTTTTTTTTTTATTGTCTATTTAGTGTTTTTCCATCCTCATTCCTCCCCTCCCTCATAACCATCAAAGATTGTTTCTTTTTGTGTGTAAACCTTTTCATGAGTTTTTATAGCAGTGGTCTCATACAATATTTGTCCTTTTGTGATTGACTTTTTTAACTCAGCATAATGCCCTCCAGATTCATCCATGTTGTGAGATGCTTCACAGATTCATCATTGTTCTGTATCATTGCGTAGTACTCCATTGTGTGCATGTACCATAGTTTGTTTATCCATTCATCTGTTGATGGGCATCTAGGTTGTTTCAATCTTTTTGCTATTGTGAATAATGCTGCAATGAACATGGGTGTGCATATGTCTATTCATGTGATGGCTCTTATCTCTCTAGGATATATTCCTAGGAGTGGGATTGCTGGATCATATGGTATTTCTATTCCTAGCTTTCTAAGGAAGTGCCATATCATTTTCCAAAATGGTTGCACTGTTCTGCATTCCCACCAGCAATGCATAAGAGTTCCAATCTCTCCACAACCTCGCCAACGTTTGTTATTTTCCGTTTTTTTTTTTTTTTTTCTGATTCGTCCCAGTAATGTCCGAATGAGATGGTATTTCATTGTGGTTTTGATTTGCATTTCTCTAATGGCTAGTGATTTCAAGCACTTCCTCATGTATCTATTACCCACTTGAATATCTTCTTTGGTGAAGTGTCTGTTCATTTCCTTTGCTCATTTTTTAATTGGATTGTCTTTTTGCTGCAGAGACGTTGGATTTTCCTATAGGTTTTAGAGATTAGAACTTTGTCGGATTTGTCATAGCCAATTTTTTTTTCCCAGTCTGTAGGTTCTTTTCACTCTTTTGGTGAAGTCTTTTGATGAACATAAGTGTTTGATTTTTAGAAGATTCTAGTTATCTAACTTATCTTCTGGAGTTTGTGTGTTGTTAGTTATGGTTTGTATCCTGTTAATGACATGTACAAAGCTGTAATCTTTACGGGAGTGGACTGATGTATCTTTTTTCTCCCTGAGCAACCCCTTGTGGGTTTGAACTATTGACCTTTCCATTAGCAGCTGAGCACTTAAACCTCTGTATGTTTTATTCCGCTGACTATTGATTCTAGACTAGAAGACAGGAAGTTGTGGGCTTATTAGGGTCATTTGAAACACAGTTACCAAAATTCAGAGCTGGAAAGGGCTTTAGAGACAATCCAGCTGGTGGTAACAGTTAAGCACTCAGCTGCTAACCAGAAGGTTGGCAGTTCAAACCCACTCAAAGGCTTTTGGGGACAAAGTCCTTCCTGCCAATTTGCAAGAAACCCCTGTGGGGCAGTTCTAATCTCTCACATGGGTTCACTATGAGTTGAAAATGATTCGACAGCACCTAACAACAACGAGCTAATTTTTTATTGAAGAGATGAAGAAACTGAGGCTCAGAGAGAGAGATTGACTTGTCCAAGCTAGTTAATTAGGCTGAGGCTAGAATTCAGGTCTGCTGACTCTTCTCTGTCTTCTGGTTTTCCAAAAAATGCTGCCTATGCATTATTGCTGTTTTTATGTAATTTGCTCTTACTATGTGTTGGACCTAAGGAAGACCGAAGGAGAATTGATGGCTTTAAATCATAGCTAGAATTCTCCTTAGAAGCAAGGATGGTGAGACTTCATCTCACATACTTTGGACATGTTATCAGGAGAGATCAGTCTCTGGAGAAGGACATCATGATTGGTAAAGTAGAGGGTCAGTTAAAAAGAGGAAAACCCTCAACAAGATGGATTGACACAGTGGCTACAACAATGGGCTCAAATGTAGTAACAATTGCAAGGATGGTGCAGGACTGGGAGGTGTTTCGTTTTGTTGTACATGGGATCACTATGAGTCAGAATTGACTCAGCAGCACCTAACAACAACAACATGTATTGGACTAATTAGAGTATTTCGTTTTTCAGAATATTTTCCTTTGAGAAGAGCTATGCACATTATCAATGCTCAATCAATATTAATAGTAATTTACTGTCTCTAAAGAGTATAATCCAGATGAGGGATATAATAGGTAGTCCTGGATAGTAAGGGAGAAAAATGTAGGACAAAACTCAAATTCTTAAGAAAGGCCAGATTTACTAGATCAGTAGAGGCTAGAGGAACCCCAAGACTATTGCCCTGAGATACCTTTGAACGTACTGAAACCACACCCAGAGGTCACTTTTCAACTAAATAACAGATTGGCACATAAAAGAAACCATATCACCTGTGAGTATTGTGCTTCTTTAAAAAATTATCTCTATGAGACCAAATGGTCAGCATTTACCCTAAAGTAAAGATGGTAAAGGGGGCAGGCAGGGAAGCTAGATTAATAGAAACAGAACAACCAGAAGGGAGATAATGAGAAAGTTGACACATTGTGAAAAACGCAGTTAATGTCACTGAACAATATGTGTAAAATTTATTAACTGGGAACCTAATTGGCTGTGTAAACTTTCACCAAAAACACAGTAAAATATTATAATAAAATTTAAAAAGAATATAGTCCAAATGTACTTCTCTATTTCCATGAAAGAACGGGACCTATTCTTGACAGCAAAGAGAACCAGAGATCATGATAGGTGGGTAGGTGAGTGGGTGTGGGGAAAACATCCCCAAATTTTCAGAAATTTTCATAATTTAATTTGTAGATAAATGGAAAGAAACTGCAAGCCATTCATCTGCTCTGGGTGTTGCTGCAAAGCCCCATTACCGTGAATATGTTGTTATGGTTGTTTAAAGTGGTTCTTCTCTGACATGCGTATTGTGAGATCTTCTTTACAGCAGGTGGTGGAGTCTTCTGAGGACTTGGGTTGGAGCTGGCTGAATAGTCTCCTCTCACCTGAGCAAATGGATAAGCACTCATTTTTAATAACAATTATCAATAGCAATAGATATAGATGAAGAAAAATTCTGGAGGCAATTTGACGGCTGTTGTCTTTGGAAGGAGAATAAAGTTATGGGAAGTCTCAAATGCTATGTTATTTACATCACTAATGTGTGAATTTGCTATAACCAACATATATTATTTTTGTAATCACAAATAAAAACATGAAAAACAGCCATCAATTAAATATCATTTTCCTTTTCTGTGAATTTGTATAGTTATGATCCAGACTCTTTTCCTTCCTGAGGTTCTGGCACTACTGGTCAAGGATTTAGAATTAAGAGATGAACTTTCTTCATTTTTTTACTTTCTGAATTATCATAATAAGAAAAATAGGAACCCCCTCCTTTTTCTGCTGCCAGAACATCAAAACTTGGATGTTTTGAAATATTTGTGTGTAAACTTGTTCATAATAATAGCTGCCATTACTCAGTGCTTTCTGTATACCAGGCACTGTGTTAAATGCTTTACATGTGTCATTCTAATCCTCGTCACTATCTTATATGGTAGGCACTATGGTTATCTCAAAATATAGAAGAGAAAACTGAAGCTCAGAAAAACAAAGTGACTTGCCTGAGGTCATACTGGGATTAAGCAGAGAATCTGGGGTTTAATTCAGGTCTGTGTGATTCTGGAAGTCCCCGGGTAGTACAAGCAATTAATGCTCTTAGTTGCTAACCCAGAGGTTGAAGGTTTAAAGTCTGCCTAAGGGCACCTCAGAAGGAAGGCCTGGCAATCTAATTCCAAAAAAACAACCATTGAAAACCCTATGGAGCACAGTTCTACTCTGACGCACAGGAGTCGGAATTCATTCGGCAGCAACTGGTTTACCGGTGTGATTCTAAAGCCAATGTTCCTAACCACCAAGCAAAGGGCAATGACAATCACAACTGTGACACTTACAACAAGCTGGTGTTTTCCTGTCATCTCCACTGGTTTTCCTGCTCCCATGCATTCTATCAGCCAGGAGACATCAAGGAGTTCTAGCTGTGAGCTGGCTTTTATTTTCTGTACCTGAAGCCACTCCAGAACATCTGAACCAGAGTTGTTTTCTGCCACAATGTGGGTGACGGAATCACTGCAAAGTGCAAGACAAAGTTACCTGAAAGGGCTTTCAAAATCAGAAGCAACTATTTTCCTTCAAAGTGTTCAGAGCATTCCATTTGATGGAGAAAGACACACACTAGAGCATAGGCTTGATGAATTTAAGCCTCTGTTCAAGGGAGTTCTCTCTCTTTGTTGCAATTAGTGCAGAACGGTGGTTTTTGTTCCACGTCAGATCCAAGAATTAAGGAAGCTTTAGCAAGACTGCAGTATAAATGGAAAACCAAGTTCCAGAGAAGATGGAAGATGAAATTGTTCTCAAAATAGCCCCTAGGTTCCCGGACAGAGCTGGAGAAAAATGTAGAACAAAATTTTAACTCACAAAAAAAGACCAGACTTACTGGTCTGAGAGAGACGGGAGAAACACCAAGAGTATAGCCCCCAGATACCCTTATAGCTCAGTAGTGAAGTCACTCCTGAGGTTCACCCTTCAGCCAAAGATTAGACAGGCCCATAAAATAAAATGAGACTAAATGAGAAGGCAGGAGGGGACAGGAAAGATGGTAATGGGAAACCCAAGGTCAAGAAGAGGAGAGTGTTGACATGTCTTGGGGTTGGCAACTAATGTCACAAAACAATATATGTATTGTTTAATGAGAAACTAGTTTGTTCTGTAAACCTTCATCTAAGATACAATTAAAAAAAAAAAGAAAGAAAACTAAAGTCCCTATCCCACAGAATTGTTGTGAAGAATAAATGAGAACAACAAAAAAGCCCATAGGTGGTGCAAAAGTTAATGTGCTCAGCTGCTAACCAAAAGGATGGAGATTCGAGACCACCAAGAGGAGCCTGGGAAGAAAAGCCTAGCAATCTATGTCCAAAAATCCAACCATTGAAAACCATGTGGAGCAGAGTTCCACAGGGGTCACCATAAGTCAAGATCAACTTGATGGCAACTGGTTCTGGTTCCTGATTTAGCCTTCTATGTGCGACTTTTGTGGGCTATTTTATTTTTATTTGTAGAGGGTTTTAATCCAGTGTCTTTAAAACGTGTTTAACTGTGCCTCACAGTTAGAAATACATTTTATATAATGACCCAAAATAGAAATAAGTATAGATAGAGATTTGTTTGAAGTGTGCCACTAAATAGATCTGTGACCAGCTTTTGGGAATTAATGCTTTACATTTAGTGATGTAAGATGGACAGGGATCTTTAACAACTACTGAGCACCTACCATGATTTAGGCACCATCCGAGTACTTCACATACATCATCTTATTTAACACTCACAAAGCTCTTCAAGGGGTATATTACTCACACTCCAAAAATGAGGAAACTGAGAAACAAAGAGGTTTAGTGACATCCTGAAGGTCTTTTTCTGCTGCCAGAACATCAAAACTTGGAGTTTTGAAATATTTGTGCGTAAACTTGTTCATAACAATAGCTGCCATTGCTCACTTGCCCTTTTGATGATCTTTTCTGGGTCAATATGTTATTTCTAGTTTCTAACAGACCTCCAGTGTGAGCATCGTATTGTCCCCATTTATCAGAGAAGGAAACCGAGACTTAGAGAGGTAAATTAACTTGCCCCAAATCACACCAGCTAGAAATCAGCCTGGGTGGAAATACAACCTAAAATGTGGGATGTCTAGTCTAGGGCTTTTTTTCCTATGTTACCTAGTCTCACCTGAATAATTTCATGTGAACTGTGGAAGAGCATTTAACATGAAATGAAAGGGCAGACCCATTGGCCCACCCCCAGAAGATGGTGGTCAACTAATGATTTTGAAGTAGTGCTCAGAGGGACATCTGCTGGTCCAGATGTGTGAAGATAGCATGTGTAGACAGCGTGTGGCTATCTGAGCAGATGGAGTTGGCACAGTGAAGCGGTGCAGGTGCCAGTGTTGAGGTAGATGAAGCTACTTCAGGCTGAGCTGTTGACTCTCAGAAACAGTGGGTGAATAGTAATGGAGGGGCCCAGCTGGATGGGTAATTCAGAGGGGGCTTCCTGGTAGAGGAGTCTGTCCATTAGGGTTTTATGGAGGAGAGGCCACTGATGGGACATTTTCCTTCTCTATAAAGTAGAAGATTTGATCCAATGATTTTTAAGGCCCTTTCAGTCTGAAGAGGCTAAAAATTTGGGAAACAGCAAGAGCAAATAGCACACCCACACATTCAAGAGAAAAAATAGAATCATTTTCTCTTCCTCTTCCTTGACTTCCTCTTTCTCCTCCTTTTTCTGACTGACTGTGATTCATTGGGTATTTCTGCCCTAGGTTCCTTGCAAAGGTGGTGGTGGGGTACCAAGGAAGAAAAACAAAGGTTCTGGGCATTGGTATCTTATATGAAATAGACAATTAATGATGTGAGCTGTGCCAAGACATGATGTGAACAAGGTCTGCAGATGGTATTCAGGGAGGGAAAAGAGCTGGTGTGAGCTGGGAGAGCCAGAGGGCTTTGTGGTTGAGCTGGGACTTGTGTCTGGTCTTAATGGATGGTGTCTAAGTTTCTTAGGGCTACCTAACAAGTCAGTTCTGACTCATAGAAACCCTGTGTACAAGGGAACGAAACACTGCCTGGTCCTGTGCCATCCTCACAATTGTTGCTATGTTTGAACCCATTGTTGTAGCCACTGCGTCAATCTATCTTGTTGGGGTGGTCTTTTTCACTGATTCTCTGTTTTAACTCTGGAGGCTAGAAATTTAAATTCAAGGCATCTGCAGGGTGTTCTCATGCCTGTATATGCACGTGTGCTCTCTGTCTCTTCATCAACTCTAGGGAAAGGTCCTTTTTTATCTCAGCTTCTGTAGCCCAGGTGTTTCTTGGTATTCCTTGCTTATAGATGGATCTTCATGTGTTCCCCCCATGAGATTCTGTTTCCATATCTGTTCTCTTCTTTGTAAGACATTGGTTATATAGGATTTGGTCCCACCCTACTGCAATAAGACCTTGTTAACTAACAACATACAAAGAAAAACTGTTTTCCCAAACAAAGTCACATTCACTGATGCAGGGCTTAGGACTTCAACATATCTTTTTGGGGAACACAATTCAATCCATAATAGATAGGTAAGAATAAGGTACCTGGAAGGTAGAACTTTGGGTCCTATTGGAAGAAAATGTTCAGTAGCCCAAACAAAGGTAGTATGTTTAGAGGCGCTCTGAACCATTGAGCCACCAGGGCTCCTGTTTAGAAAACAAGAAGAATAGCCTGAGCTGAAGAGCTAATGTGGTGAAATAGTTGTAAACGTGACAGAATCAGTAAATGAGGCTGTTGGTAGGTACGATAACATTATAGAGGGTCTTAGAAGTCTGGTTAAGGAGGTTGGATCTTATTTTCAGGGCATTATGGAGATAGGGAAGGTTTTTGTGTAACAGGACAGTGATCACATTAAAGTGTTATTTAAAAAGACTAATCTAGCACATGGGGTGACTTGGGGGGAAGAGCTATGGGTTGGGGGAGGTAGGAGAGCTTAGAAGGATGAAATAATAGTCCAAATATGAGATGATTTTACCCCAATCTGGTTCCTGTGGAACTAGAAAGGAAAGCAAAGGGAAAATGTGATGGACATGTGGCATTTGTTCACCTGTAAGGCATGAAGTGGCGCACAGAGTCAAACATCACTCCAGCATATCTATCACTGCATCTGGTAGAAATAGGGATTTAGGATATTACACTATTTGGGTAAAGGGGTATCAGTTGCTGTCCAGTCAATTCTGATTCATGGTGACCTCAGGCATGTCAGAGTAAAACTGTGTCCCATGGGGTCTTCAATGGTTGATTTTTTGGAAGTAGATTGCCAGGCCTTTCTTCTGAGGCACCTTTGGGTAGATTTGAACTGCCTTTCGGTTAGCAGATGAGTGTGTTAACCATTTGCACTATCTAAGGACTCCAGGGGAAGGGACAAGGTCATAGAACTGAAGTTTCTTTCAGGCACACTGAGTTTGAGGTTGGCAGGAGATCCAAATGAAAATATCCAGCTGGCAGTTGGGGATCTGAGGTTGGAGCTGGGAGACAGGTTAGGGCTGGACGTCAGAGCTGAGGCCACCCGGTGGAGAGGCTGGCAAGATGTACAGCACACCCAAGCAGAAACATGTCATGGTAAAACATATTTTAAGGGTTAAGGGAAGATGGATAACTGCTTCCCTAGCTGCTAACCGAAAGGTTGGTGATTTGAATCCATCCAGTGACTCCATGGGATAAAAGCCTGCAGACCTACTTCAGTAGAGATTAAACAAACAAACAAAAAACCCACTGCTGGCAAGTCAATTCCGACTCATAGTGACCCTGTAGGACAGAGTAGAACTGCCCCATAGAGTTTCCAAGGAGCGCCTGGTGAATTTGAACTGCTGACCCTTTGGTTAGCAGCCATAGCTCTTAACCGCTATGCCACCAGGGTTTCCTGGGTTATTATAAAATTACAAAAATTAATTATAAGAACTCCTGAAGGATTCTTTATGGCAAAACTTTAAGAAGACAGCATAAGAATTAATAGTGTTATATAGGAATTGTTATCTAAATTTCTGCCCTTTGGAAGGAAACATTTTTATTGCTATATTATTATTTATTATAATGATGCTTAGTTTTATAATAATGAATAGAGTTTTTGCCTAAACCTCAGAGGGAGATGGGTGTGCTAAAGAGGAGACCTGAGGCTCACTTTCCAGATTCAAGCCCCTCACCATTGACTCTCTTCCCACCACCACCACCTCTTCACCTAGGATTCTCCTGGGCACTGTGGGGAGGTCTGAGCTCCCACAATTGGGTTAGAAAAGTATATATGTTTTATACAGTTAATATAAGTATATTTATGAATGACAGGCTATAAATCATACGAAGGAAGACTCTGATTTAAACTTCCAATTCCTCCTTATTAAGCAACTATCAAACAAAACAAAACAACAACAGCAAAACCCAGAACATACAAAAACAAAAATCAAGCAAAGCTTCTTAAGCCATTCACAGACTACTACTCAAGGTTTGGTACTTCTTGTCCTTAGTTCCCAATGAGGTAAGTACAGAAAGTGAAGGCCAGCATTTAGAAACTTTAATAGTAATTTGACATTTCCACAATATTTTATTGTTTTGTTTTGATTTTTTTTTAAACATTGGTATGCAACAAATTAAAAATAAAACTGACCCTTCACCGATCACCTCATATGCCTGTGAAAGCTGGACAATGAATAAGGAAGACTGAAGAAGAATTGATGCATTTGAATTACACTCTCGGCAAAGAATATCGAATATACCATGGACAGCCAGAAGAACAAACAAACCTGTCCTGGAAGTAGTACAGCCAGAATGTTCCTTAGAAGCAAGGACAGTAAGTCATCAACTCAAGTACTTTGCACTTGTTATCAGGAGGGACCAGCCCCTGGAGAAGGATGTTATGCTTGATAAAGTAGAGAGTCGGTGAAAAACAGGAAAACCCTCAACGAGACAGATTGACACGGTGGCTGCAACAATGGGCTCAAACATGGCAACAACTGTAAGGATGGCTCAGGACTGAGCAGTGCTTCGTTCTGTTGTACATAGGATGGCTATGAGTCAGAACCAACTCAATGACACCTAACAACCACAACGATATTTAGAGAAGATCTCTGTTCTGGCTCAGACCAAAATGGATGTCAGAAGAGACTCTGAAACTTGTCCTTGAGCACAGAGTAGCTAAAGTGAACAAAAGAAATGATCAAGTAAAAGAGCTGAACAGAAATTTGAAAGGGAGGCTTGAGAAGACAAGATAAGGTATGATGATGAAATGTGCCAAGTAGATTTCATACATTACCTCATTTAATTCAATAACACTATGAGGTGGATGTTTTCTCCACTTAAAAAAAAAGAAAGCCTCAGGGATCTTATCCTAAGGATTTGATCCTGAGCCTGCATTAATCCACAGCCTGTGTACTTGACCACACTCAGCTACCCCTCTGTGTCTTTATGCTTGTTCAGTGGCAATGGAAGGAGCTGCTCATTGCCCTGTTTATTACAGAGGAATAACATCTGGATGTGTATCATGGTAAAACTTTTAAAAATTCCCGCTAAAGGGTTAAAAAAATAGATGGAATAACACTTTCTATATTCACACTATTAGATACACTATTGCTGCCGCCACATAGAATTTGTTTTGTTCTTTTATATCCTCCCTCCCCCACCCCAGGAGCCCTGGGGAGTCCTAGTGGCGCAGTGGTTAAGAGCTCAGCTGCTAACCAAAAGGTCAGCAGTTTGAATCCACCGCCACTCCTTGTAAACCCTATGGGGCAGTTCTATTCTGTCTGTAGGGTCACTCTGAATCAGAATCGACTAGACAGCAAAGGGTTTGGTTTTTTTGGTTTGGGTAGGGGCCCTGGTAGGGGAATGGTTAAGTGCTTAGCTGCTAACCAAAAGGTTGGCATTTGAACCCACCAGCTGCTCTGAGGGAGAAAGATGTGGCAGTCTGCTTCCATAAAGATTTATAGTCTTGGGAACCTTATAGGGCAGCTCTACTCTGTCCTACAGAGTCATTATGAATCAAAATCATCTCGATGGCAATGTTTTTTTTTTTTTTTTTAATTGAGCTACAGTTGAGCGTATGAGCTACAATAAAACTGTCAGGCATGAAGAATTGTCCCAGAAAACTGAAAGACCGGTTGCCATAGCTACATACCAAGATGGAGAAGCCACAGGGAGGTTGCCAGGCTCTTTAAGGTCTGGCTTTTGCCCGCACCTCAGAGGGAGATAGGTGGAGGACATAGTGGTTCAGGAGGAGCACTGGAGCTCATCTTCTTAATTCAGACCCCTCACCACGGACTCTTACCACTGTCACCTCCCCTCCACACCTCCTCTTCACCTAAGATTCCCATGGACATAGCCCAGCCTTCTGACAGAAATGTCCAGAATGCTGGTGAAGTGGAGGAGTAACTGGGGAAGTGAAACAATCAAGCAAACAATAAAATATAGGCATATACACAGGAAAAAGACTAGAAAGAAGTACTCCAGACTATTGGCAAAATAACTATACACACACACACACACGTAACATACACACGTGTCTGTATGTTACATGTTTTTAATCCTCCTAACAGCCTTATAAGGTGTCCGATATAATTTCAGAAGAGAAAACCAAGACATAGAGAGGTTACATGAAGCCAGAATCCAAACCCAGGTGTGCCTGACTGAAGCAATCTTTTAACCGTTCTAGCAGATTGTGGTTAGTCTCCTGAATGAGGTTTTGTTTGTTTGTTTTAAATACTTTCTGTATCGATTTCAATGTTTTCTGTATCTTCCCATTTTCTATCATGAACTATCTATCATCAGTTTTCTACTTGGTGGAAAAAGTAAACATGAATGTTATTTTAAAGGGCAAATAAACCTGAGCATGGGCTGAGGTAATTTCTGCACTGCCCACAGAGGCCTGGGTTTCCTTCTTATAAAAGGTCACAGAAACCCTCCAGCAGCCACTCCCAGCCTCTTAAAGACCTCAAAGTGCTGCTGAGATAATTGATTCTGAAAAATCAATGATTTAATTCTTCAAGTACATCTAGTTTCTTAAATGACCAGTTAATACTGTCTTGCACTAAATATGGGAGGCTTTGAATCAATTATAGCCATTGTACACTAGGATTCATCCCTCAGCTTCGCACAGAGAAAAAGATTTGGAGTCTTCTCCTTCAATGTGCTTGGCTTGTCCTTGGCGTCCCTGAGGGCAGGAACAGTGGCATTAACAGTCTCTGGATTCTAGTCAGCCCCAGTGCCCAGCACGTGGCCAAGCTCATATAGTAGGGGCTCAGCAGATGGTGGAGTGAACAAATGAATGTATTAATCAACAGTTCCAAAGGAATGTTTCTGAAACCCTAGTGTCTACCAGAAACACCAGGAAGCTGCGTTAGAATTCAGATTCCTGGGCTCTATTACCAGAGATTCAGATTGAATAAAGCTCAGCTGGGGCCCAAGACTATGCATTTTAACAAGCTCCCTTGGTGATTTGATGTAGTCAGTCTGTTCTAGTTATCTACTGCTGCATAACAAACTATCCCCAAACTTTCTGGTTTAAAAGGCAAGAATTTTATTATATCTCATAATTTTGTGGGTTCGAAATTCAGGCAGGCTTAGCTGGGTGAATATGGTACTTCTCTTCCATATGGAAGGAAACCCTGGTAGCATAGCAGTTAAGAGCTACGGCTGTTAACCAAAAGGTCAGCAGTTTAAATCCACCAGGTGCTCCTTGGAAACCAAATGGGGCAGTTCTACTCTGTCCTACAGGGTCACTATGACTCGGAATCAACTCGACGGCAATGAGAGAGCTTCCATATGGAGCTGACGGAGGTCACTCAGCAAAATTCAACCAGTGTGCATGCTGGTCTGGAGGGCCCAAGATGGCTTCTCTCACAGTCTGGCACTTTGGCAGGAACAGCCGGAAGGCTGGACTCAGCTGGAACTATTGATCCAAGCACCTTTACATGACCTCCGTAGGAGAGCACTTGAACTTACAGGGAGGCTCGGGGATTCAAAAGTGTTCCACGGAAAAGGCAGACGGTTCATGACCTTCTATGAGCCAGCCTCAAAAGTCACGTAGGGTCACTCCCACTGTACTCTATTGGTTGAAACTAGTCTCAAGCCCTCTCATACACAAGAGAAGGGAAAATAGTCCCTGCCGCTTGATGGGAGCCACTATATTTTAAAACGGCCTCACAGCCCAAGAACTCCACTTTGAGAAACACTGCGCTAGATAAAAGCCTTCTCTCTTGAACTGCCACAGCTTCGATTTGTTCCCCGTGCTGGTCTCTGGGCTCCATTACAGCAATGTTTCCCAACATAGTACTCACTGGAGACACATGACATAATTTTAGGGAATACACAGCTGAACATTTTTAAAAATGTGTTTTTATAGCTGTGCTTAAAAATTAAGCACATCAGACTCCTGGTTTTATGGATATTATTGTTTAAGACAAGGCTAAATTTTTTTAAATGATTCCATTTAGGAGCAATTAAAAGAAATAACATAAAGTACCTAATAAAAACCACTTGCCATAGAGTTGACTGTGACTCACGGCACCCCCATGTGTGTCAGAGTAGAACTGCGTTCCACAGAGTTTTGAATGGATGATGTTTCTGAAGTAGATCACCAGGCCTTTCTTCCAAGGCACTTCTAGATGGACTCAAACCTCCAAACTTCCACTTAGCAGCAGAGCACATTAACCGTTTGTACCACCATGTGGTAAAAGATATTACAGGAATCGAGAATGTCCAGAAAGTCCTAGATTAGGGAACTAACAAGCCTCAATTCTGAGATTTTTTTTTCTCCCTCAGATACCAGTTTCCCTTTTCTTCCAGCTTTTCTTTTCAGAGTTGGCCTTGCTGGAAAACCATTCATGAAGAAAGAGGCAGCCATCTTTCTTTTCCTGGAGACAGACTGCTCCCCAGTCTGACTTCTTCTATCCTCATGGATGATCACCTGCTTTTATCTTTGCCATCTCAATCCAACAGCATTCTTTAACAAGATGGAAAAACTAATCATTAACTTTATATGCAAAGGAGAGGCCCCAGATAAGTAAAGCATTACTGAAAAACAACAAGTAGGATGCCTTGCACTACCTGACCTCAGAACTTATACAGCCACGGTAGCCAAAACAGCCTGGTATTGGTACAGCACCAGATACTTTGACCAATGGAACAGAATCAAGAACCCAGATGTAAATCCATCCACCTATGGCCACCTGATCTTTAACAAAGGCCCAAAGTCCATTAATGGGGAAAAGACAAACGATACTGGCAAAACTGGATGTCCATCTGTAAAAAAATGCAACGGGACTCATACCTCACACCATACACAAAAACTAATTCAAACTGGATCAAAGACCTAAATATAAAACCAAAAACTATACAGATCATGGAAGTAAAATATGGCATAAACAGGATAAAAGCTATAATTAACAATACACAAACACCAAAAGCTAAGCTAGATAAATGAGACCTTCTAAAAATTAAACACGTATGCTCATCAAAAGACTTCACCAAATGAGTAAAAAGACAACCTACAGACTGGGGAAAAAAATTTGGCTATGACATATTCAAAAAAGGCCTAATCTCTAAAACCTGTGGGAAAATCCAACAACTCTGCAATAAAAGGACAAACAATCCAATTAAAAAATGGGCAAAGGATAGAAACAGACACTTCACCAAAGAAGACAGTCAGGTGGCTAACAGACACATGAGGCTTGTTGAACACTAGCCATTAAACCCATTGCAGTTAAGTTGACATTAGAGAAATGCAAATCAAAACTAAATTAGATACCATCTCACCCCAGGCATTACTGGCACGAATCAAAAAACAGAAAATAACAAATGTTGGAGAAGTTGTGGGGAGATTAGAACTTTTATGCACTGCTGGTGGGAATGCAAAATGGTACAACCATTTTGGAAAACGATATGGCACTTCCTTAAAAAGCTAGAAATGGAAATACCTGTAAGATCCAGCAATCCCACTTCTGGGAATATATCCTAGAGAAATAAGAGCCATCAGATGAATAGACATATGCACACCCATGTTCATTGCAGCATTATTCACAATAGCAAAAAGATGGAAACAACCTAAGTGCCCATCAACAGATGAGTGGATAAACAAACTATGTACATACACACAAAGGAATATTAAATCAAACCAAAACCCATTGCCATCAAGTTGATTCTGACTCATAGCGACCCTATAGGACAGAGTAGAGCTGCCCGATAGGGTTTCAAGGAGCGGTCGGTGGATTCGAATTGCCACTTTTGGTTAGCACCTGAGCTTTTAACCACTGTGCATACTACTCAACGATAAAGAACAATGATGAACCTGGGAAACATCTCACAACATGGATGAATCTGGAGGGCATTATGCTGAGTGAAATAAGTCGATCACAAAAGAACAAATACTGTATGAGACCACTCTTATGAAAATGTTCCACACAGAAAGAAACAATCTTTGATAGTTATGAAGGAGGGGAGAGGTGAGAAGGGAAAAACACTAACTAGATAGTAGATAAGTGGTAACTTTGATGAAGGGTAAGACAACACACAATACCGGGGAAGTCAGCATAACTTGACCAGGACAAAGTCATGGAAGCTTCACAGACACATCCAAACACCCTGAGAGACTGAGCTACTGGGCTGAGGGCTGGGGACCATGGTCTTGGGAGACATCTAGCTCAATTGGCATAACATAGTCTATAAAAAAAATGTTCTACATCCAAATGTAGTGAGTAGTGTCTGGGGTCTTAAAAGTCTGCATCCCAGTTGGAGCAAAGGGGATTGAAGAAAACCAAAGACAAGGGAAAGATTAGTCCAAAGGATTAATGGACCACAACTACCACGACCTCCACAAGACTGAGTCCAGAACAACTAGATGGTTACCACTACCAACTGCTCTGGCAGGGATCACAATAGAAGGGTCCCGGACAGAATGGGAGAAAAATACAGAACAAAATTCAAATTTACAAAAAAACCGCCTTGCTGGTTTGACAGATACTGGAGAAGCCTGGAGAGCATGGTCCCTGAGCACCCTTTTAACTCAATACTGAAATCACTCCTGAGGGTCACCTTTCAGTCAAAGATTAGACAGGTCTATAGGGCCAACAATAACACGTGAGGAATATGCTTCGGAGTTCATTTCATGCATAGGAGTCTAATGGGCACACCAGCCCAAAAGCAAAGACAAGAAGGCAGGAAGGGATAGGAAAACTGGACAAATGGAAACAGGGAACTCAGGATGGAGAAGTGAAGGCTTTAACATATCGTGGGGTTGGCAACCAATGTCACCAAACAATTGGTGTATTAATGGTTTAATGAGAAACTAATTTGCTCTGTAAACTTTCAGCTAAATCACAATAGGGGAAAAAAAACAACAAAACAAAACAAAGCAAAAAAACCTTTTCTTTCCCTTGGAGGGGTCATTCTTGATTCTTCCCATCTGGTGTGGGACTTATTTTGTAAACTTGTAAACAATGACCTTAAATAGTCACAGTTAAACTGAGCTGTTTATAGTTGAAAAAACCTCTTAACCCATTGCCATCGAGTTGATTCCAACTCATTGCAACCCTATAGGACAGAGTAGAACGTCCCATAGGGCTTCCAGCAAGGACGGATTACTACATAATCTTTGAAGTGGTGAAGAGCAGATGAAATTGTGCACTACAGATTAGTAAGTAAGCACAAGTAAGCCTGTGCGTACCTTGCTTATTGGGTAATTCGGCCCTGTTTTCAAGCTTGTAACCTTTACAGATGCAGACTGCCACATCTTTCCCCTCACAGCAGCTAGTGGGTTTGAACAGCTGACCTTTCAGTTAGAAGCCGAGCACTTAACCACTGCACTACCAGGGCTCCTTGCAGTTGAAGAAACCCTCCCGCAACTGATGTTTCAGAATCCCTGAAACAGAAAAAAGCAGTTTTATCCCACACTGTTACTAGTACCTGTAAAGACAGGCTTCTGTTTTAGCCTGGGTAAAGTAGCAATTCATTTTCTTCTAAAATTCAGCCCTCCTTACAGTCAAAGAATGTACCAGGAACTATGGAGATTGCCACCTACTTTCAGAGCTTTTTTTTTTTCTTCTTCTTAGCTCCTCTTTCTTTGAATCTTATACACCAGCTTTTTAAAAATGACTTTTACTTTTAAAATACGTGTGTATTGCAAAAAATGTGGAAAACAACCATCATCTCTCCCTACTACCCTCCTAAATAAACACTTAAGACATTTTGATGGGTTTGCTTCCTGTCTTTGTGCTGTTTGTTTGTATTTTTGACCTAGTTCATAGTATGGAAAGAGAACCTTCCCTACAGGGTTTTACTGTGAAGGTCAATGGATTTAGCTAAGCAAAAAGAAAATAATCCCACTTTACATTGGTATGACTGTTTTAATTTACCAGAGCACATTGATACCCATCGTCTCATTTGGTGATCACAGCAGACAGAGTATTTACCAGGAAACTAAGTTCGGAAAGGAAAGAGAGGGCCTTGCCCCTTGTCACCTGGCTGGGAAGGGGCAGAGCCAAGATTTGAGGGCTCTGGATTTATCTAGAGATTTCCCCCATAATAATTTCTATTTTCCTTTCCAATTACAGGCTATCTTATCTATGTACAGAAATTCCGTTTGAGAGCTAGGACTTCAACTTCCTGTGGTTTAGTTGACGCTACAGAGCACGTTTTTATTTACTGTGTCTTCCAAGCTGCCAGCCTGGGAACTTTGTCAACATCACGTGCACAGCAGCAGTTTGCTCACCGTGCACCAGTTTCCTCTGTCGCCAGCAGCTGGCTCTTCCTGGGCAGCAGGCATGTGGGGCACAGAGCGGCCTCTCCTGCCCTCCTGCCAACAGAAGAAACTTACCGCTCGCAGCCTGCCTGAGTATTTGCCTCAGCCACCACGGACGTGTTCATAGCTGTGTTTATGACCATATCCGTGGGCCCTTGCTGGAAGTTTGGATGCTTTAACAGGGAGCTTTCTATGTAAGTGGTACCTTAGGGTCATCCAGCTCTTGCCCTCCTGCCCACCAACCCTTGCCAAATTTCTTTACCATAAAAAGCAGATCTGTATTTGCTAAGGAGTTTAATTTCTGGGGC
The DNA here is from genome assembly GCF_030014295.1 of Loxodonta africana. Lineage (NCBI taxonomy): Eukaryota > Metazoa > Chordata > Mammalia > Proboscidea > Elephantidae > Loxodonta > Loxodonta africana. The sequence goes on from NC_087357.1 coordinate 37,639,109, forward strand.
TTTTTTTTTTTTTTTTTCCTCCTCTTTATTGTTTTTTTGGTTTTGGTTTTTGCTTGTTTGTTTTTTGAGGGCTCTAGTGGCACCAACAATTTGCACTTGACTATTAACCTAAAGATTGATGGTTCAAACCCACTCAGCAGTGCTGCTGAAAAAAGTCCTAGAGATCTGCTTCCCTAAAGATTATAGCCAAGAAAACACTATGGAGCAGTCCTACTCTGTAACACGTGGGGTCACCATGAGTCAGAATGGATCGATTTGTGATGGGCTGTTTTTTGACCTTATATGTCATTTTTTCCTCCTAGCTTTAGCATTTTACATAAGTCTGTAAAATTAGGCTATAACAATTAGATGATATCTAAGATATTGTGGAGAGGATGTTAAACCCAAAATGAGATTGAGATTGAGGGTGGCTGTAGGGGTTTTAAAAAAAAAAAAAAGCAGAGCAGGGGAAAAGGAGATGATGCAAAGAGAAATAAGAGAAAGACTACAAGAAACTCAGAAATTTCTGAATTGAGCATTTTAGTAAAAACGAAATATTTCTGTGGCATTGACTTTTTCCATGAATATTAGTGAAAATTACCGTCCCTAATGATTGATTTTTGATGTATGTCTCCCCAACACTTTGAAGCTGACATTCCTTTGTTAGAAAATTCTGGTCAGCTTTTATTTTCAAATATCAATGACCAATGACTATTTTTAAAATAAAAATTTATTTTAACACATAGTTCTTAGAGTTTTTCCTGAAAAAATTGTGGTTGATCTATTTCTTGGACATCCCGAACCAGACAAGCGCATTAATCATTATTCTTCCTTCATCGCAAGCCCCCTGACAGTTTGGCTTGGAACCACCATTTATGCCAAAATTCTAATACACTTGTTACTGGATTTTGTTTTGTTTTCTCTTCCATCTTCCATACCAGCTTATATAATAGTTAAAAACAAAAAACAAGGATAATTGCTACGAGTAGCGTGTGGGTTTATGAGTAAACCAGTCTAGGTGGCCCAAATGATTGCTTCAATTGCCAACTAACCTGGGCTCTGATCTTATCACAATCAGCACAGTGTCTACCACCCCTGGACATAGCAACCACTAGATCTTTACCAGGATCCCTGGCTATGAATCGCATTTGGATGGCTCTTCAGAAAAGCATGATCAAAGCCATACTTGGGTGCCTGTGGTGAGGCAGCTACAGTCACTAATCCTAGTCTATCACAAACAGCCAAATATCTAGGTAAGAGCCAAGCAACCAAACCATTCTCTCTGTCTCAAAGAATGGTCAAGAATGAAATTGAATGGATTTAATATTAAATTTTCCAAATTGTTTCCTGTTTATTAGATGCCTTATCTCGTACCTAAATACCTTATCTCATAATAGTGAAAGGCACAAACAAAAAACTATCTTATCATTTGGCGCCAACTAGTTTCAATATAATTGTGTTCAGTTTTACCTCTTTTTCCCCTTAATTTTCTCAAGATTGCTTTTTGATTTCAGATCTGTTCTTCTCCCAGTGAAGAAAGCACATCTTTCTTGGCTTCCAAAAGACCTGTTCACAAAGTCCCTGCTTATTTACAAAATGAAATCTGTGATGTCCTACCTGAGCTCATTTTCAACCCTGAACCCTTTCCTTCGGGCCAACTCCATGAGGAAGGCTCTGCGGGACGTTCCCATTTTCTTCTCCAAAATGAAGAGGACCAAATCCTGAAACTTGATGTCCTGAGGAGTGGTGGCCATTGATGCACCCATAGGTCTGGCTCTCTTCTTCCGAGGGCCCGTGTGGGCCATTTGTAGTGGATCCATGGGAAGAGGATGCTGCTGCTTCTGGCTCTGCCAGCAAGTGGCATCTCCCACAGTGAGGGCAGAGCCTGCCACTCTCCTTCCTGAAGAGTTTGAAGTTGTCTCACCAGCAGACTCTGAAGCCAGGGCAAGGCTTCATGGGCACTGACTGCCCTGGCAAGGGCTTCCTGCTGAAGAGCTCTGTTCAGTTCATTTGTCCAATATGATGATTATCATGAAAACAGTAAATTAAGATTTTGCTTTCATGTACACACGGAGTAATCTCATGAGATCCTCAGATTAGCCTTATGAGGAAGCTAGGGGTGCATCATTGTTCCTGTAATTTATGTGGTTATTTTTCAATTTGCTGAGGCCCCTCTGTTGTTCTATTTATCCCTTTTAACTTCCTGCCTCACTTGTCTTCTCTTCCTCCCACAATCACTGCGATGAATTTGGTTTCTACAGTTTGCATAAAAACAGTTTGCATGGGTATTATAAATTGTGTATGTTTTTTATATTTTACATAAATGGTACTCTTATATTTCTCATTCTGCTGCTCACTTTTTTTTTTTTTTGCTCAGAACTGTTTTTCAGGCCCATCCACACTGCTCATGTTCTAATCTGCTGCTTCTAACTGCTCCATAGTGCTTCGTTGTGGGCATTTACCATATTTTCCCCACATTGGTGCATTTTATAAGTGAGGAAACCAAGGTTCAGACAATTCGACCCCAAGGTCCAAGGTCAATAGAAAAGGGACTGAATCAGGGTTAGAATTCAGGTCTTCTGACTCCAAAATCTTATATATCTGTTTTTTGGTTTTTTTTTCTTTTTCCCAGTCAGTGGACTAAGGTTGCCCAAAGGAGCCCTGGTGGCACAACAGTTAAGTGCTTGGATGCTAACCAAAAGGTTGGTGGTTCAAACTCACCCAGTGGCTCTATGGGATAAAGACCTGGTGACCTGCTCCTGTAAAGATGGCAGTCCAGAAAATACTATGGGGCAGTTCTACTCTGTCACATGGGGTTGCTTTGAGTCAAAGTCGACTCTATGGCACCTAACAACCAGGCTGCCCAGAGAACAATCTGTAATATAACCCTTAAAACAGAACTTTTGGTAAAGGGTGGGATGACCTTTAGGTAAGAATCACTGCCATAAAGAGACATTTCCATGGGTTTATATGCAAAATCAAATATGCACCTTTCACCCACACACTTAATAGATCTCATTTCCGGAGCATGTACTATGTGGCCAACGCCAAGCCAAGTGCCTACAAGCCTGATTAATGGGTTTGTCACAGCACCACTGACAGGTAGGTGACGTCATCTTCATTTGATTAAACAACTCACTCAAGGTCACAGAGCTTGTAAATGATCACAGTAAATGGTTGATCTGGGACTTGAACTCGGACTTGTCTGATTCTAAAATCTGTGCTCATAACCATAGAGAAGTCTTTTTGACACATATCTTCCACACTAACAATGTGAGCTCTGCTTACCCACTCTACCATGTTATTTGGGACTTTTGGCTACCTCCAAATGCACATGAGCCCCTCAAGTTCTCGGTGTTGCTCAGGAGAACAAAATCATAAACCTTCAGCTGGAAGTTATAGAGTAATAGATTGTAGCTCTCTGAAACTGAGAAATTTTTAGTAACTAGAGCTTCTTTTTCTAGAGCTTTCTAAAGCATAGAGAAGGCCACTTTGTACGGTGGTATATTACAGGTCATGAAAAGTGTTCAAATAGAGGCTGGACAACTGTTCGTTGAAAATGTTATAGAAGGGATTCAAACATCTGGTAAGGACTTGTAGTACAGCTGTGAGATAAGTATTCTGCAATTGCTTGCTGGAGATCAAAATTTGGAAATGAGAGTCCATGCTGGCCCTCACTGTTAGGGGTTTGGTTACTGAAGTGCGGCATGCTTCATGTCAGACGTGCCTCCGCAGCATGGAGCAAGCAGAGGGTTCGACCAAGAGTGTGGGGTGGTTGTGTTCATTCCCAAGGTCTGGCCTAAGGAAGAATCAGCATGTCACCTAAACAGTAGAGGGAGTAAGAAGGTGTGGTCCCCCTGAAACACCTCCAAACTGACTCTCCTTTCAAGCATCATGTAGACAGGGAAGTACTTAATGAAGTGTCAAAGGGCTATCTTACGTTTGGGTCAGGTGCCTTCCTTGATCCCACAGTCCTCTGCATATTCTTACCAATAAAAGCATGTGTCATTCTGTGTTATAATGATCTCATCCCTTCTATGTACCCCCATTAGGCTTTGAGTCTTATCGGGGCAGGAACAATTTAGTTCTTATTCAGAATTGAATTCCCAGCACCTAGCACATTGCCTGGTACAACCAAAACCTGCTGCTGTAGAGTAGATTCTGATTCACAGTGGCCCTATAGGACAGAGCGGAACTGCCCATATGGTTTCCAAGGTTGTAAATCTTTTTTTTTTTTTTTTTTTTACAGAATATAAGACTTATTTTTAATTATCAAATTGAACATACATAAAATGGCTATTTCAAATCACCATAAAAGTTCCTAAAAGCTTACTCTGAATCTCTGAACACATGTCACTGGTAACAAACAGTTCATTCTCCAGTTCTGATCCACAGACCACATTTTTTTTTTTTCTAAATTTTATTTATTTTATTGTTGTTGAGAATCTACACAGCAAAACATACAGCAACTCAACAGTTTCTACATGTACAATTCAGGAACATTTATTACATTCTTCGAGTTGTGCAGCCATTCTCTCTCTCATTTTCTGAGTTTTTCATCCATCATTAACATAAACTCACTGCCCCCTAAGTTTCTATCTAATCTTTTTCAAATTGCTGTTGTCAATTTGAATCCATTTAGATAGTTCCTGAAAAAGCATAATGCTCAAGGCAGATTTTTTTTTTTTAAACTAGTTAAGCTAAACTATTATTCAGTTTTAAGATGACTTCAGGAGATGTTTTTGATTTAAGGTTTAGAGATTTTCTCGAGGCAATAGTTTCAGGGGTTCATCCAGTTTCCATGGTTCCAGAAAGTCTAGAGTCCATGAGAATTTGAAATTTTATTCTACATATTCCCCCTTTTGATCAGGATTCTTCTGTGGAATCTTGGTCAAAATGTTCAGTAATGGTAGCCAAGCACCATCCAGTTCTTCTGGTCTCATGGTAAAGGAGGCAGTTATTCACAGAGGCAATTAACCACGCATTCTGTATCCTCCCCCATTCCTGACTCTTCTTCCTCTGTTGCTCCAGGTGAATAGAAACCAATTGCCATGCCTTGGATGGCTGCTTGCAAGCTCTTAAGACCCCAGGCACTATGAAACAAATTAGGAGGTAGATGCACTAAACACATTGTAAGGCCAATTAACTGCGATGTCCCATGAAACTATGACCCTAAACCTCTAAACTAAGGAACCAATCCCGTGAGGTGTTTGCTCATACACAAGCAGATTCAGCAGCTACTTTTTTTGTCATTGTTGTAAATATACCTATCACACAACTTTTGCCAATTCAACTTTTTACTAGTGTACAACTTATTGACAGCAATTACAATAATTGGCTGTGCAACCCTACCCTTAATCAATGCAATTTTTTCATCACCATTAACTCCTCTTTTCCTCCTCCCTCCCACCCCTGGTAACCACTATTAAACTTTGGTCTCTATACATATGCCTTTTCTTGTCTTTTTGGATAAGTGAAGTCATACAATACTTGTCCCTTTGTGATTGACTGATTTCACTCAGCATAATGTCTTCAAGCTCCATCCATACTGCAGCATGTCTCAAGACTTTATTTCTCCTACTGGTTGAGTAGTATTCCGTTGTATGTATGCACCACATCTTGTTTATCCACTCATCTGTTGATGGACCTACAGGTTGTTTCCACCTTTTGGCTATTGTGAATAGTGCTGCAATGAAAATTAGTGTGCAAGTCTCTTTTTGAGTCTCCGATTTCCAGTTTTTGGGTATATACCTACGAGTGGAATTGCTGGGTCACATGGTAGTTCTAATTTTAGTTTATTGAGGAACCGCCACACTGCTTTCCACAACAGCTGTACCATTTCACATTCTCATCAGCAATGGATAAGAGTTGCAATTATTCCACATCCTTGCCAACATCTGTTATTTTCTCTGTGTGTGTGTATGTTATTATTATTTTTTAATCTTAGCCCTTAGTTGGAGTGAAATGTTACTGCAGTTTTGATTTGCATCTCTCTGATGGCTGATGACGTTGAACATCTTTTTACGTGTTTGGTGGCCTTTTGAATATCCACTTTGGTTAAATATCTAGTCAAGTTCTTTGCTCATTTTACGATTGGGTTATTTGTCTTTTTGTTGTTGTCAAAGTTTTATGTATATTTTAGTTATTAAATTCTCGTTGAATATATGGCTTCTGAAGATATTCCCCGAGTTGGTAGTTTGTCTTTTCACTTTTTTTGTAAAGTCTTTTGATGAACAAATTTTTTAATTTTTATGAGGTACCATTTATTTATTTTGTCTTTTGCTGTTTGTGCTTTTTTATTATTATATTAGATAATCAATTGTTGAAAGCTAGGCCTGATGCATTGCCCCTACTTGTTCTTCTAAGAATTTTAGAGTTTGTGTTTGAACATCTAGGTCCCTGACCCATTTTGAATTAGTTTTTGTGTATGTATGAGGCACAGATTCTGTTTCATTTTTCCACATGTGGAAATCCAATTTTCCCAGCACCATTTACTGAAGAGGCTCTTCTTTCCTTATTGAATGGACTTGGCACCTTTGCCAAAAATCAGTTGACCACAGACAAATGGGTTTACTTCTGAACTTTCAATTCTATTCCATAGGTCTATGAAAACCAAAACCAAATCCATTGCTGTGGAATCAGCTCTGACTCATAGGTCTTTGTTCTATCGAAGTGGTGTATTACGTCGATTAATTTTCTAATGTTGAACCATCCTTGTACCCCTGGAATAAATCCCACTTGGTCTTAGTGTATGACTCTTTTAATATGCTGTTGGACTCTGTTTGCTAGTATTTTGCTGAGGATTTTTTCGTCTATATTCATAAGAGATATTGGCTTGTAATTTTCTTTTGTTGTGTCTTTGTCTGGTTTGGATATCAGGGTTATGTTTGCTTCATAGAATGAATTAGGAAGTATTCCTTTCTTTTCTATTTTTGGAGGAGTTTAAACAGTATTACTGTCACCTCTTCTCTAAATGTTTGGTAGAATTCCCCAGTGACACCATCTAGTCCAGGACTTTTTTTGTTGGAAGAAGGCTATAAATCTTCATGGGAACAGACTGCCATATCTTTCTCCCCTGGGGTGGCTGTTGAGTTCCAACCACCAACCTTTTGGTTAGCAACTGAGTGCTTTAACCACCGTGCAACCAGGACTCCTCCTAGTACAAAAGCTACCAGTAAATATTTGTGGAATAAATGTGAATTCAAATGTAAGTTAATGTTACTATTATTATTATTATTATCATTAAGTATTAAGTATTAAGCTTTTGAGTTGTTTGGGTAACTGTGATATGAATTTTCTGCCATGACCACCTTTCTCCATCCCACACACCTCCGACTAAATAGTTCTTCAAGACGAACAAGTATAATGCAGTTAAGACATATTTTTTTTCCATTACGGCATTATTTATAATTTTGGAAATTTAAAATACCCAAACACTCAGCAGTGGGAGACTGGTAAATAATAATATATCCATACAACAGAATACCAAGTAGTCATTTAAAATGACATAGAAAGGAAATTTTGTAGAAAAATTCAGGGAGAATTTAGCTTGACCTCATGGTTTAATCCCTTGTCTTTCCTTCCCAATCTAATGTCCATCAACAGGTAAATGTGTAAACAAAATGTGGTATACTCACACAATGTAATGCTACTCAGCAATAAGTAGGAATGAACTACCAATCTAGGCATTATGCTGAGCAAAATAAGCCAGATATAAAAGAATGTATACTACATGTTTCTGTTTATCAAAATTTTTAGAAATTTTAGAAAAGGGAAATCTAATTTATAATGATGGTAAGCAGATGAGTGGTTGTCAAGGGCTAAATCTCTGGCTGAAGCAGAGAGGAATGACTGAAAAGGGTCTCAAGGGACCATTATGAGGTGACTGAAAAGGGTCTCAAGGGACCATTATGAGGTGATAAAAAGGTTTTATGTGTTGATTGTGGTAGTGGGTACACAGAAGATTACATGGATGTATACTTTGATCAAAACTGATCAAAACAGACACTTAAAATATATATTTCAAGTACACGTTTTCTTTCTTTTTTTAAATTGTTCATTAGGTGAAAGTTTACAGAGCAAATTAGATTCCCATTCAATAGTTTGTACATAAAGCTTTTCATGGCCTTGGCGTCATTCCCTACAATGTGTCAGCACTCTCCCCGTTTTGCCCGTGTTTCCCATTTCCTTTCGTCCTGTTTTTCTACTGCTTCCTGCCTTCTCATCTTTGCTTTTGGGCAAATATTACCTTCTTGATCTCTTATTATTAATTGTTCTAATAAGTACATTCCCCTTGGGTGCTACTGTTCATTTTACAGACTTGTCCCTAGTTTGGCTAGAAGGTGGCTACGACTAAACTACAGCTTTAGTTCCAGGTCAGAAAGGTATCTTAAGGCCATAGTCTCAGGGGTTCCTCCATTCTCTGTCAGACCAGTAAGTCTGGTCTTTTTTGTAAAGTTGATATTTTGTTCTACATTTTTTTCCTGCTCTGTCCAGGATCCTCCATTGTAATCCCAGTCAGAGCAGTCGGTAGTGGTAGTCAGGCACCACCTAATTCTGGCCTCAGGGTCATGGAGGCTGTGGTTCAAGCGGTCCATTAGTCCTTTAGACTTATTACTCCCTTGAGCCTTTGGGTTTTTTCACTCTCCTTTGCCCAGAACTGGATGAGGCCACTAGTTGCGTCTTAGATGGCCACTCGCAAGCTTTTAAGACCCCAGACGCCACTCACCAAAGTAGGATGTAGAACACTGTCCTTAAGAACTATGTTGTGCCAGTTGACGTAGATGTTCCCTGAGTCTACGGTCCTTTAACTTCAAGCCTAGGAACTTCATCCCACGAGGTGTTTAGTTATGTCTAAGAGGTTTCCCTGACTGTGTTACTTGTGTGCTCTATTGTCTATATTAATATATGAGGAGAACCTACAGTCATGTTTTCAGAAATTTCCACTACCAAACCTGTATCTATTGGTGGGTGCACTCCCATACACCTTCCCTCACCTCTTGGCATATCTATCTATGTATCCATTTGTAAATTATTGTTTGTTAATGCTGTTGTTGCAGGACCGCCTATGCTGTAGTAGTTACCATAGCTGTCCTTTTTTCTTGCATTCCTTTCAGGGTCCTCTCTTGCCTTGATCATGTTGTGAACAGCCAGATATTTATGAGCTATCTGGGCAAGTTATCAAGCTTCTCTGTACCTCAATTTCCTCATCTGTGCAATGGGGTTATAGTGATTTCTGTATCATAGGTACTTACGAGAACTCAATAAGCTCTTAAAAGAGTACTGGCATGCAACAAGTGATCAGAACTATTAATTGCTACTATTATAATTACCTAGACCTAGTTCCCCTTCCCCTTGTTCCCCTTTCCCTTGCCTGCTTTTCCCCTGTGTTCTTACATACTATATAGGTATTTTCGACAGAGTACTTCCCACTTGGCCATTTGCTTTCCCTAGACTTCTCCAAAAGCAGTGTCAGGCCCACGCAAGAACAGATCCAGGACCTCAGTGAGGCTTGATGGGTGCTCTACAATGATTCCCAAACTGGCTTTCCAGTAACACCAGTCCCATGAGGTGTTCCATGCAAAAGAAAAAGTTCTGTGGTGAATTAAGTTTAGGGAAACTAGACTAACTCTATATTCCTCATAAAGATTTACAATATCAAAATCTGTTCAACTTTATTTAGCCCAGTGTTTCCCAATTTGCTTGTAGTTTGTTTATTTTGCACCCTGTTGATTACAACAAGGAATTTTGGTGGCTTTGGAGTTACACAGGTTTGGTAACCACCTGCCACTCAACAGGTGTGTGACCTTTGGCAAGTCATTTAACCTGTGGGAGTCTCAGTTTCCTATTTGTAAAATGGTAGTCATGGTGCCAACTTCATGGCATTGTGATCAATAAATGAGATAACATGAAAACAACCCTCCTCACTCACTGTAGGTGTTTGGTCCATGATTCATCCTCCCCTTTGCCCTGCTTTTTCTGTTTGCTGTCAGATAAAACCAGTGTTCATGACTTGGTTAGGTGATGATAGCTATAAAACCAGAAAACAAACACATCTCATCATTGGCTGTCAGTCTCATACACAGTTGCTGCTCTTCTTAGTTTAATACTGATTTTTTCTTCCCCTGTTTGGGTAGCACTTGAAATCCCTATGACCACTCTTAGAGGCCTTTATTGAACACAAGTATATGGAGCAGGAAAGACGGATGAGGGTTGCAGATTTTCTATTAACAAACATTATTTTTATACTCATGAATACTGTTGTTCTGTTTATGTGCGTTAGAAGAAGTCAGTTTGAGAGAAAAAGCTTCTGCTTTCGGCAGTTTTATTTTGTTTTATATCAAGCTGTAGATCTGGGAACTCCGCCATCCTTGAATGTGTGGGCAGGGTTGTGTTTTGGTTTGGTTTTTACCGAGCACCAGCTTCCTTTGTGCCTGAACAGCTGTGTTTGGTTCTTGGCAGCAAGTGTCTTCTGGAACTTAGAACTGTCTCCTGGGGAAATATTGTAGAGTTTCTTGAATGACAAAATCGTTAGAAATGTGCTTCTTGACAGTAAGCTCTCCATCCTTGGTGCTAATAAACCCATGAAAAACATACATTTGAACGACAACTTGACGTTTCACCTTCATTCACAAGATGAGAAGTAATGGCTTCAACAAGGACAGAAAGGAAGCTTATTGGTGACTTCTAGTCTTTATTTATTAGTTAGGAGCTAATCTTTATTTCCAGATATATTACAGTGATAAAGTATTTCCCAAAATGTTCATCTTTATCCAGCAATTACATCATCCTGGGCAAAACTCATCTCTGGTCTTAAAAGTTTATTGTCACATTTATGTGAGGCATCGGAATTAGAAATCTATTCCATTATCTCAAACTCTTCTCCTCAAACAAGGGATGTTCTTATTCCCACTCTTTGGGAGAGTCTAGGGTGCAGCAGAATATGCTTACAAAGATTTTGATAAAAGATCTAACCTTAATTAGCCCTCACCACCTTTCCTTAGCTCCTGTGCCCTTGGTTTCTTTCCTTGTCTTGTTGAGGATGTGCGTATTTCAAAACTGAGTCTGATTTACAGTGATGTTTCCCTTGATGCAAACTATGATGAAGACTGAATTGGCTGAATTCACTAGATATTTAAATGCTTTGTGGTCAGAACTCGAGACTTGTTGACCTTCATTTGTTTATATTTTGCATCTATTTCATTCTCCAGCTGCAAAAATGTTGTCAAACTTGTTCTCAGTTAAATCAGTCTGAACTTACCTCCAGTAAAAAAGGTCTCTGTAGGGACGGATCCAGATTTTGAAGCCCCTGAAGTTTATACTGGTTACAAGGTCCTCATTAAAAAAATGGAGGCTCTAGTCTTGCATCTAGTTTTTATTGAAGGCACCCTGGTGGTGCAACAGTTAAGCACTAGGCTGCTAACCAAAAACTTGGCTGCTGGAACCCACCCAGCCCCTCATTGAGAGAAAGACCTGGCCATCTTCTCCCATGAAGATTATAGCCTAGAAAACCCTATGGGGGCAGTTCTACTCTCACATGGGGTCAGTATGAGTCAAAAATCGACTCCATGGCACCTAACAATAACAATCTTTATTGAAAAATATTTATTAAACTTCAGCTGCACACAAAATGGCGGGAGACAGCATGAGAAAGTACAGATCTTTGCCTGGAGGAAAAGTTTGAATAGAGAGCAGGATTTTATTGGCAAATGGGAGACTTTGAAGGTGTTTGAACAAAGGCAGAATGTGATCAAAATGGTGCTTTAGGAAAATTAGTCAGGCAGTAATGAATGGAATGGGGCAGTGGTAGTTCAATAGTAGAATTCTCACCTTCTATGTGGGAGACCCAGGTCTGAATCCCAGGAAACGCACCTCAAGCACAGCCACCATCCGTCTGTCAGTAGAGGCTTATGTGTTGTTATGATTTTGAACAGGTTTTCAGCAGAGCTTATAGAGTAGGCAGAAAGGCCTAGTAATCTACTGAAATCAGCCAATGAGCCCCTTATGGATCACAAAGGCCCTATCCTGTTGTGCCTGGTGCCCGACAGACAACAACAACAATGAATGGGATGATTGGAGAGGGAGAGAGAAAGGAAGTTATTTAAGAGACAATTGTGACAATCTAGGAATGAGGTAATCAAAGATGTGAACTGGGACAGTTACAGTGGGGAAGGAAAGAGAGAAGAGAATTAGAAAATAGCCTGATGACTGTGCACACCATCGGGCCAGGGAAGGAGCAGTCAGCATCTGTCCCTGGGTACCCAGGGGGAAGTCCTGCCAATACCCTGATGACTTCTAAATCTTTATCCCCAGCCCATTTCTCTCTCTTGAGCCCTCAATCCATTTAAGTTCCACTTAAAAATCTCACTAAAGATGCCTAAAATGGAACTCCTGTCTTCTCTCCCAAACTGCTCCTTCACTATTTATCACTAGATCCTTTCTATTTTCTTTTTCTCACTTAGCGGGGTTTCTAAGGTTATCTGTGAATTTCATCCCTCTGCCCTCTGGATGGGGAGAGGTGCCAGGAACAGTGCTCACAGAGGAGGGCACCTGTCAGAGGCTGGGAGAGGTGAGCAGGACTTGGCAGACAGATGAAAGAAGGTCCCAGGGAAACAAAGGGAGATTAGGTTTGGGTCAGACCTTGGAGAAGACTGAAGGCCTTTGTTGGCACTCGGAAGCCAGGGAAAGCTTCTGAGCAGGACAGTGGCATGACCAAAAAAGGGCCACAAAAGGTCAGTCTAGCAGAGATGTGTGCAATAGTCTAGAAAGGGGAGACCTTAGAGATGTGGAGACCTGAGGCAATGACCTCAGCTACAATCATCCAGGAGAAAGCTTATGGAAGCCTAAACAGGGCTACTCATTCATTCATTCCTTAAATATTTATTGCGTGCCTAGTATGTGTTAGGAAACCCTGGTGACGTAGTGGTTAAGTGCTACGGCTGCTAACCAAAAGGTCGGCAACTCGAATCCACCAGGCGCTCTATGGGGCAGTTCTACTGTGTCCTATAGGGTCACTATGAGTCAGAATCGGCTCGACGGCAGTGGGTTTTACTATGTGTTATGCACTATTCTAGGCAATAGGAATACAGATTGAATAAAACAGACAGAAATCCCCGCCCTTGTGGAATTTACTTTCTATTAGAGGGAAATAGATACGTCAGCTATAGTTTACTATAAACCAGTTGCCATCGAGTTGATTCCAACTCAAGGTAACCCCAAGTGTGTCAGAGTAGAACTCTACTCCACAGGGTTTTCAATGGCTGTGACTTTTTGGAAGTAGAGCCAAGTCTTCCTTCCAAGGTGCTTCTGGGTCCATCTGAACCACCAACCTTTCATTTAGTAGCCGGGCACTTAAACATTTGCTCTACCCAGGGACTCCTTATAGTTTTCTTCAATTAACTATACACAAATAAGTAAACTTTACTAGGTTAGGTGAGCCCTGGTGGCTCAGTGGTTAAGTATTCCACTGCTAACCAAAAAGGTAGACAGTTTGAACTCACCAGCCACTCCACAGGAGAAAGATGTGGCAGTCTGCTTCTGTAAAGATTACAGCCTTGGAAACCCTATGGGGCAGCTCTACTCTGTCCTATAGGGTCACTATGAATTGGAATCTACTCAACGGCCGTGGGTTTGGGTTTGGTTTATTGCAGGTCAAGGGTAATGAGTGCTATGGGGAGAGATAAGGCAGACAAGGGGAATAAGGTGTGCCAGGTGGGGCTGGGTGACAATTTTAATGAAGATGATCAGAGAAGCCCTAACTAGAAGGTGACATTTGAGCAAATATCTGTAAGAAGCTAATGGCAGTAGGAATGGAGACTAGAGGATAAATGTTATAGACAAAGGAGATTAAATCATAAATGAACAACAACAAAAAAAGAATTTCACAATCATTTAGGCAATTAATGGGAAAGCAATAGGGTCATAACTAAAATTGTAAAATATATAGAATTATATGAAACTTGAAATGTGTTTGACTTTTATGGTTTGAAATGAGTCAGCTGAAATTTTGTTTTTTGCTACTGGATTTTATAGGGGAAATTTTATATGGTACAGTAGTATATGTAACTCTAGGGCTTTGAGATAGTCTCAGGTCAGAGCAAAATTAATAGCACATGAAGGCTAATGCAGTAAAACCAGCGAAATCCAGAACCTGTGTAAAGCAGAAACCTGCCGGAGAAGGAAAACGCAAATATTTTCCACTAAAACAAGCAATAGAAAAGTGGTAAGACTGCACCCTGTCAAAGGTGGAAAACTTGTGAGACCCAGAGAAACAAAGCAGTTCTGTTGAGCTCCGGCTCTCACAGGATTCACTGTAATGATAATATGCTTCAAATTTCCTGATTACTCCCACTCCCTTAGTAATGGCCTTTTCCCCGACTTTTGTTATAGGTCCTTATCATTGAGGTCACCAAGTACCCCCTGTGAATGCTGTGGCATGCTGCCCGAAGCCCTGCTTCAGAACTGAGGTTCTCAATTTCTCCTGCTGCTGGGAGGAGAGAGCCACCTCCTTAAGATCAGGCTCCTTAGGGAAGTCCAAATACAATTACTGGCCAATGTGGGGGGTGTTATGAAGGCCTGAACCCTCTTGTTTCAGGGGATGACAATCCTGAAGGGCCACCCCAGCTCCAAAGCATCCCATGGGATCGGTTAATGCCTGTGCTGTGACCACACGGTACTTCACTTGTTCCCTCTGCCTAGCCTACTTTCTTTTCTCTCACACTGACATTCCCAATGAACTTCCTACGCACTAATCTCCATCTCAGAGCAAGTTTCCCAGTTTCTGGCCTAAGAATGCACTGTTGATACTTACTCTGTTTAGATGGACTTCTGCCCCTAACTACCTTTCTTTAATAAGTATACAGTCTTCTCACATGCGTCTTAACCGTCTTTGCGGCAATGAGAGGGTCTTTACCCCTTTGTGAACCCTGGAGGGCCCAGCATAGGTTCTTGTGCAAAGAGACAGTCCCTAATTATAGGCTTAAAGACACCACTTCTGCTTCCATCCAAAGAGACCAGTAAGAACTCTGTTGTTGACACATCCCCAATGCATAGGAGAGGGGAGAGAGCTCAGTCCCCCAATGTTTGAGCCGCCCCATTTCTTTGAAGCTGGCTTTGCTGGGGATGCAGGCAAAACCCTCTCTATTCCCTGCCAGGAAGTAAAAATCTTTTATCAACACCTGGGAGGAAAAAGGGGTTCAACGGCCCCACAGAAACAATCTCACGTTGGTGAGCATGGTGCCAAACTCGCTTGTCATGCAGCAAATTTGAGAAATTTATTTTGAATATATGTTTCTCAGAGAGAGTAATTTGGCGGGGGGGGGGGGACTCACTTTCAATAGAATAATCTTTTGTATAAAAGTTTGTGAGCAATTGCTCATGTTCTAAAAGTAACAAAAAAATGATATTCAATGTTTTAAAATTGTGAAGATAATAGTTGTTTATAAACCAAAAAACCAAACCCGCTGCCATTGAGTCAATTCCAACTCATGGAGACCCCGTGTATTACAGAGTTGAACTCTTCCATAGGGTTTTCTTGGTTGTAATCTTAATAGAAGCGGATAGCCAGGCCTTTCTTCCATGGTACCACTGGGTAGGCTCAAACTGCTAACCTTTAGGTTAGTAAACCTGTTGAAATCCATTGCCTTTGAGTTGATTCTGACTCTTAGCGACCCTATAGGATGGAGTAGAACTGCCTCCTAGGTTTCCAAGGCTTTAATCTTTATGGAAGCAGACTGCCACATCTTTCTCCCATGGAGCAGCTGGTGGGTTCAAACCACCAACCTTTTGGTTAGCAGCCGAGTGCATAACCACTGCTCCACCAGGGATCCTTTAAATTTTCCATATGTACATTTAAATTTTTATGGATATTGCTACTCTGCAAACTGCTCTCCATTGAGGATGTACTAATTTACACTCTGATTACACACCAGCAAGGTAAAAATGGGCCTGTTTTCTCACACTTTCGCCAACACAGTGTGTTACCAAACTTTAGGATCTTTGCAAATGTGACATGTGGGGAAAAAAAATCTCGGTGGAGTTTTCATTTGCATTTCCTTTAATATGAGTAAGGTTGGGCATCTTTTTTTTTTTTTTTTTTTAATCTATTTAAGGGCTACATGTAATCTAGAAACCATCCATTTATATCTTTTGCCTATTATGCTATTGGATGTATTTTTTTTTCTTAATGACTTGTGGAATTTGATTACATATTTAAAAATTAGCCCCTTTTCTGTGTATGGGTTACAAATACTTCCCCCACTTTGTTCTTTGCCTTTTGACTTGGTAAATCGTGGTGCTTTTTTAAGCATGCAGATTTTATTTAATATAGTCAAACAGATCCATCTTTTTATGAGTCGGAATCGACTCGACAGCACGGGGTTTTTTTTTTTTGATATTTTATACCATACTTAGAAACCTCCTCCACACTGAGACTCTATAGCATTAGGATGGTGGGGGGGGAGGAGAAATCCCCCCTTTTTTTTAAGTGGTTTTATTTTCACACCTAAATCTTCGATCCACCTGAAACTTATTTTCGTGTACCATGTGAGGTTTTGGACCCTGAAGTTTCTTTTCCCTGAGAAAGCTTCCTACTTGTTCCAGAATCGTTTATGAAATAATCCATATTTTCTCCACTGATTTGAAACCTACTTGGGTTGTGAAAGAATAAGAAGGTCAGTGACTTCTAAATTTGGCAGCAGGACAGTATCTGAGCTGCAGAACTTCAGACCAGGTTCTTGGCTGCTTCTGAATTGTGCATCTTGTCATTTAGAAAAAGAAGAAAAAAATGTGCATTCATTCGAAAATTGAGTTCAGCGAATAGCTGTGTGGGAGTGTGGAAAGAATATCAGCTCCCAAGTCATAAAACTTAACTTTGCTTCTCATGTTGACTAATTGTGGGCAAGCCACTTAACTGCTGTGTGCCTCAGTTTTCTCTTCTGTAAAATGGACCTAGTAACAGCATCTATGTCATAACATGTAACGCCCAAGTGCATTAGTACATGTGAAAGAGCTTTACAAACTATAAAGGGCTATGAGCACATTAGTTGTTATTTGAATTTTTACAGCATTGCCAGTTAACTCCTGAAACACAACCCTAGGTGTCTGATTTTATCAACTTGCTTGAAATCTTTCCATCTTCTTTGGAAATGTTAATTTTTTTGCCTTGCTGGTGAGGATTCTGGGTTTGCTGGGTTAAAATTTTTTTTTTTTTTTTCCTATTCTGACAGTGTCTGAACAGTAGAGGGGGAGGTGGTGGCAGGAGGGGAAGAGGTGCCTGGGAAATTAGAATAATCCACTCAGCTTCAGGGAGCGGGAGGTAAACAAGCACCTGGGGAGTGATAGGACAGAGAGGAAACTAGGAAAACCAAAAGGAAAGCAAACAAGCTTATTTGCAGTCTTGTAAAAATACAGTCTGTTCTGTTCTGTTGTACCTCAGGTCACTCTGAGCTGGAACCAACTCGAAGGTACCTAACAACAACAACAACAACAAGAATACAGTTTATCGTCATTATTCACAGATTTCGTATTTGCGAATTTGCCTGCTTGCTAAATCAATGCTCCCAAAATCAATCCTCACAACACTTTCGAAGCCATTTGCAGACCTGCGTAGAGTGGCAAAACTTTGACTCAACCAACGTGCCCGTTCCCAGCTGAGGTCAAACAAGTCAACTTTGTACCTTCTTGCTTCAGCTCTCATGCTGTCAACAAACGTCCTTTCTGTGGTCTATTTAGTGCCCCATTGTTCGCATTATTGTGCTCTTTGGTCTTGCTGTTTTAAATGTCCCTCATACATAGTGCTGAAGTGCTGTCTGGTGTTCCTAAGTGCAAGGAGGCTGTGATGTGCCTTATGGAGAAAATATGTGGGTTAGATAAGCTTCGTTCAGGCATTAGTTATAGTGTTGCTGGCCACGAGTTTGATGTCAATGAATCAACAATATATATTAAATTAGGTGTCTTTAAACAGAACACGCATCAAACAAGCTTATGCACTGATTGGTTGACAAGAACGCGACCGAGGCTCACAGGAACCTAATGCTGTGTTTCCTTGAGAAGCGATGGTTCAGTGTTTGCAGCAATTTTATAGTGTTTAACTACTGTGGATAATAAGAACTGGCTGTAATTATTTCCTAGAAAATGTAAAAAATTTGTGTTTGATAATTTAATTTATAGCAAAATTTTGTGATCAGGACAATAATGGTTAAGAGTCAGGCAATGCAGTGGTTGAATCACAGTCCCTCCTCTTATTAAAAAATAAAAAAATCCATTGCTGTTGAGTTGATTCCAACTCATAGCAACCTTACAGGACGGAGTGGAACTGCCTCATAGGGTTTCCAAGAAGCGGCTGGTGAATTCCAACTGCTGACCTTTTGGTTAACAGCCGAGCTCTTAACCACTGAGCCATTATTTAAACTCTACAAGCCCCAGTTTCCTCATATGTGAAGCAGGGATGCTCACACCTACCTCTAAGGGTTGTAAAGGTTAAATGCATTCCTCAAGGAGCCCTGGTGGTGCAATGTTGAGCACTAGGCTGCTAACCGAAAGGTCGGCACTTTGAACCCACCAGCAGCTCCACTGGAGAAAAGACCTGGTAATTTGCACCCATAAAGATTACAGCCTAGCAAACTGTATGGGGCAGTTGTACTCTGTCTTACTGGGTCCCTGTGAGGTGAAATCAACTCGACAGCACCCACCCACCCACCCACACACACACACACATGCATTCCTCATGCTCATATGAGAGTAGACACCAGGAGTAGGGTGTACAAATGAGAAAGACAAGTAAATCTCATGATGGTGGCTTGTGTCTGCCCTTGGGCGGTGCAGTAGAATCTGTCCGTAATCAGTCCTGCAACCGGAATTCAGATAAACACCACCTCCCCTTCTGGCAGACAAATACTCTTCCTCACTTTAAAATCACAGAGGTCTAAGCAGAGGAAGATGCCACTGATATTCTGAAAAGTGTGCAAGAAAGGACATAGGCAGTGACTCCATTATCATCAGGGAAAGGTGGAGTGTCCAGGAGGACAAGAGGTGAGAACATCAGGTGGCAGTCATAAAGAGGGAGCCCGTGGGACCAACAGAAAAAGAACTGGGAGAGAATGAAAACACCATATGATTTGCAGCTATGGAACAGTTAACGAGGAGAAATGGGACAGTGATTTAATTAATGGGAATCAGAGAAACTGGTTTGTCAGAATTCCCTCAACCATAAACCTGACTTTATCAGCCCTTCCATCAATCCATCCATTAAGCCATTACTTGGTGGCTAATGCCGGTCATGGCTCCCAGCAGGCAGAGCCCTTACACACAGATTATCCTGAATGCTTCCAGCCCCAGGGGAAAGGCAACTTCAAAATTCCTTCCACATTTAGCACATTTTGAGCATATTTTAAAGAGTTCTAAAAACTTGAAAACAGGTCATCCAAAACACCCCATTCATCAGTTGCCCCAGGTGCTGTAACGAATTATAGCAATGTTTTCTCTGTGTCAGTTACTGTAAATTAGTGAATTCTCAGGAAGTGTATTAGCAAGGAAGTGAACAGGATGTTTTCACTTTTGGGGAGGCATCACATTAAATTTTCAACATAAATTTTTCATTAATTCTATACCCAACCAGCCTAGAGAATTATGCATGTGTCTATGTGTGTGCTCTCATTAATAAAAATGCATCAGCAGGCCAGCTTCATGAGTGTGTGACCTGTGCAGTCATACAGAGCTCTGTGCTCAAAAGGGCGCCATACTTGATTTAACACTCTGGTATCACCTGGTGGCATACTGGTTAAAAGTTCAGCTGCTAACGAAAAGGTTGGCAGTTCGAATCCACCAGCCGCTACTTGGAAACTGTACGGGGCAGTTCTACTCTGTCCTACAGGGTCACTATGAGTCAGAATCAATTTGACAGCAATGGATTTGGGTTTTGGTATCACCATCTTAAGGTGCCCTGGTGTCTCAATGGGTTTGTGCTTCGCTGCTAACTTAAAGACTGGTGGTTGGAACCCAGTGGCATCACAGGGAAAAGACTGGTGATAAAGATTACAGCCTAGAAAACCCTATGGGCAGTTCTACTCGGTCACAAGGGGTCACTATGAGTCATAATCGACTTGATGGCAGCTTAACAACAACATCGACTTCTTGAAATTTTAAACTATTTTTAAACAAGGAGCCCAACATTTTCATTTTGCCAAAACTTCAGAAATTATGTGTCTGGTCTTGACCAATTTAAAATATTGGTCTTTGTTCAAAAGCACAAGCAAAATAAAATAGATAGTTTATTTTCATACTTATCAGTATTTTATTTTAAAAAAATGCATACCATCCAACCAGTACCAGTTAGGCTGAGTGGATCCGACTCATGCTGACCCCGTGTGTGTCAGACTAGAACTGTGCTCCATAGGGTTATCAACAGCTAATTTTTCAGAAGTAAAAAGCTTTTCTTCTGAAGTGCCTCTGGGTGGATTCTAACTTCCAACTTTTCAGTTATCAGCTGAGAGTGTTAACCATTTGCACCACCCAGAGACTCCGCATACCATTCAGGTATGTAGAAATTACGTGCCATGGCTTAAAAAAAAAAGCCATGGCTTAGGGAGGAAAAAATGCTTCATCATGCCAATGTGTATACAAAGGGTATGAATTGCGAATAAAGAACACCAAATAAAAGGTTTTGAAAAGGGGAAAAAAAACTATAGTTGAATTAATTTCTTTGGTTCAGGAGCATTAATTCTAACCACGTCATGCCCTCTAGTTAGAGGAAGTGAGAGAAATAGACTGAGGTTCGGTCACGGGTGTAGAAAAAAAAAAAAACAGAGAAATCGAGGGGCAGGAAAGTAGAATGAATCAAGTGTTGAACCCAATAGTCCCCTTTTGATGCAAAAGCAAATATACAAGCAGAAAAGCAATTAGCATGATCACCCTTCTGACGTGCACATTAACTGATGATATCCATTTATCAGGGGAAAAGGATTTGTGCTATCTTCACTGTGTGGTTTTAAAATTTTTGTTTGGCTGGGCTTGCTTTGAAGCAGACTAGAACCTTCATCTTGGCGACCACTTTGGGCGGCTGGATTCAAAGTAAAACCAAGCTGTCAGGTGGCTTTGATCTTTTATCTCTCCCTGTGCTTGGAGGCTCTTTGTTGTATTGCCTTAACCCTATAATAATAAAATTAAAGAGTAAATTAACCTCTTTTTTATACAGTGCAAATATATATCTTTTTCCCCTGAACTTTCAGTATTGCTATTTTATTTTTTGGCGTCAGTCATTTCTTTTGCCACCTTTTTTTTTTAAACAGAAAACAATTCTGTTGCTTTAAGGGGGGGGGGAGTTACACTTGACCAATCTGAAAATGCAACACCTGGAGCCCATATTTAGAAATTTTAACACACACACATACCAGAATTTAGTACTGAAGTGTGCAGAGCATTACAGGAAGCTCACTGCTTAAAAGCAGGTTGTATTCAATCATTCATTTGTAAGTTGGTTGTTTGGAACTTGAAAGCATTTTTTCCATAGAAGCAAAGCTATAAACAGTGCTTTGGTCCTCAGTGTTAAAAAAAAAACGGTTGCAGAAATATCTGTCCTTGTGATGAAAATAGAAAACAATTCTGTGGCAATACAGTAACTGCCAGGGAGGAAAGCTAACCGAGTAATAACTTGTTCGTCGTGAATGCCTATGCTTGAAGAGGAATGGGTTTCCTCCTAGGAGACGGTAGAGGCAGCTGGAAGTTTCCAAGGTACCCGTGGGTCATTTCAACAGCCCACATTCTTAGCATGTTCAGTTTAAAGCTTATGTGTTTTTTGTCCTCCATGCAAGGATGCTCCAAACTTTTTTTTTTTTTTGACTCAGCATGCTTAGGTTCTATTTTTGGCTCGAAATAGAAAGGGGATCAAAAGAGGAAGGGGAATTTTCCCGAGATGCTTAGAGAGTTGGAAAAAAGAGAGGAGGGGTAAATGAAGCTGGGTGGCCTTGTGGTGTTATAGCTCACGTTGTTTGCTCAGAATGCACAAGCCCCTTTGTGTTCCTCTTGCCACACAGGGAACTTCCCATTTTCTAACTCCTCCACTAGCTCTCAGAACGGCTTGTACATACTTCTGTGAAAGCACACTTCACATTGTTCTGTAATTGTTTCTTTGTGCCCCACACGTTTTTCAGTGATTATGTCTCCTCTGCTTGATTAGGGAAACCCCACCCCCAAAGAAGAAACTAATTTAAATTCATTTTTTTTTTAATATCTGAGGAAACTACATGATACAGAAATACATATTTTGATTGTCTAAGTTGAAATCAAGCTGTGAGAGTAAAAAATGGGACTAGGGGAGAACATCGTGGGGAGTCATCACACCAAAGGGAAGACTGGAGATAGTGGGGGAAAGATCTCACATCAGAACCTAAACTTCCCTCCTCATTTACCAGGAGCTTCACTGATGCAGAACCACTTGCCTCTTGTCCAAAATAAATGGAGGAAGGAGACATTTAGGTGGGTTAGAGGAGATAGAGACTGCGTATAAGCCACTGCTTTCCAAACCATGGTGGCTATGTTTTGAGGTTTCCACTGTAACCATTTTCGCTTCTTCCAGTGAAAGCCTCTGATTTTCACGTGGGGACACCCAGATAGATGGGCCTGGGTGGGTGCCTGACCCAGCTCCGGGATGGAGGATAGGGCATCGCTTTCTCTTTGCCCTTGGGTGTTTGGTTCAGGGATAGAGATGTGACCAAAAATTTCCAATTGGGATGAATCTCACTGCTTTTGAGGGCGCAGTCTCCATTCTGCTTCACCTGAAGCTGAGGAGCTATGAGGCTGGAGCAGCCAGGACAGTGGTGTGCTGCTGAACATTCAACAGCTGGCTCTCAAAATTTAAAAAATTTAAAAGCCCTGATTTTTAGCACTTGCCAACTCCTGTGGTGTAAATACTTCCACCATGGCCAATTTGAAGCTCCAGTGTAACATCGCTGAGCATTGGCTTGGGAAGAGATGTGCAGTAGCACGCTATTATACAGTATTTTCACCACAGAGATAGATACAATGGGTGTAAATAACCTCAACTCACAGATAATAGTAAAATGTACTAAAATAATTAGGAAGAGATGAGTTTTGAATATTTACTATCTCTGTTTTTAAGATAATGTATTAAATTGTAAGCTTACATAATTTTTTTTTTTTCAAATAATGGCTAGTGCCTTCAGAGGAAACATGGCCCTGCAGACAACTCAATTTTGAACTTCTGGCCTCCAGAAATATGAGAGAGTAAGTTTCTGTTGTTGGAAGCCACCGAGTTTAATGTGTTATAGCACCCCTAAGAAAGTTTGTGAGGATGGTACTGGACCGGGCAACATTCTGTTTTGTTATGCAGAAGGTTGCTGTGAGTTGGAGCCGGCTCAACAGCACCTACCAACGACAACAAACAAGAAAGTAATGTAAAGTAGCAATGTTTCACCTGTACAACAGTATCTTTTAATTTTTTTACCCTTTTTTTTCAAAGCAAAAAAAAAAGTCCACTGTAGAAATTAGGAACATTTTTAAAGTGAACATGATAACCACCCAGAGATAACCGCTCAACATGTCAGTGTGATTTCGTATATATGTGTGTAATTATAAAGCCTGGATCATACTATACAAATAGTTTCGTGTCCTACATTTTTTTTCTTTTCCCAATGCATTGTGAAGATCTTCTCATTTCATTACAGATTATTTGAAAACACTGTTTGTAATGACTTCAGAGCTTTTCATTTTATGGATATGTCATAATTTATAAAGTTATTACATTATTGTTGGATGTTTATATCATTTCCAATTTTGCACTATTATAAATAATTCTGTATTTACGATAAATTTCTAAAATCTTAAGCCTTTTTTTTAAGCATACAAACATTTTAAGAATCCTGATACATATTGCCAAATTGCCCTCTAGGAAATTTCTATCAATTTAAAGTGCTGTCAGCAGCAAGAGTGGCCATTTAACAAGAACTGTGAATTGTGATAAACCTAGAAGTGGTGTAAATGGTTAAGTGTTCAGCTATTAACTAGAAGGCTGGTGGTTTGGATCCACTCAGCAGCACCTGGGAAGAAAGACCTGGTGATCTGCTTCTGCACGATCCCAGCCAAGCTTATGGAGCACGGTTCTACTCGGACATATATGGGGTCTTTGCCAAGCTTATGGAGCACGGTTCTACTCGGACATATATGGGGTCTTTATCAGTTGGAATCAGCTTGATGGCAACTGTTTTCTGGTTGCTTTTTTGTTTTTTGTTTGTTTTACAAACCTGATTATTATCATTTTTTAAAAGCTTAACTACTTTGACAGGAGGTTTCTATAGCTTTATCAGCCATTCATACCTCTTCTTTCGTAAATTAACCTTTTTTGTGCTTTTTGCTCCTTTTCTATTGGGGTACTAGCCATTTACTTACTGATATGAAAGATTTCTTCATATAGTTATGTTACAGAATATTTAAAAACATTTCTTTATATAAAATGACTTTCTATAAATATTTGTTACATTTTATATGCAGGGTCCTCTCATTTATAGAAGAGCAGAATGTTGAAATCTCACGACACAGGCATTCATGGTCTGGGAGGATGATAGCCATCAATTTGGTTCTCTCACTCCAACCCCAAGGCTGCTAGGGTGCATTGTTCGATATTTCCGGTCTGACAATCCTTGATTTGCCACTTCTTAAGGGAGAATTCAAATTCTTCCACTCAGATAACCTGAGGTTAGATTAAGGACGTGATTACTTTCTTAAGCCATTTCACCCGAGAGACCCGAATTGTGTGGATAAATAATGGGAAAGTATGTATAAAATTTTTTCAAAAGCAATTTGCTTCCTAGTTCTGATTCAACACATCTTCCCTCAGGTTTGGACTGTACGCTTCGTTGTCTTTGAAAAGAACAACATGGGCTAGGGGTAAGGAGAGCTGAGTTCTTTCTGCACAGGTTTTTTCCTGCTTCAGGGTCTTTCTGTAAAACAAGGTTTTGCAAGTCACTTCACTTCTTGTGCCTTGGTTTCCTCATCTCAGGATTGCCAGATAAAATACAGGATAATACGATGCAATAATTGGGATTTACTTTTACTAAAAAGGCATTCGTTGTTTATCTAAGTTCAAATTTAACTGGGTGTCCTGTATTTCTATTTGCTAAATAAGGCAACTCTATTTCTAAGGCCTATTCCAGACCTGAACAATTAAAATTGAATGCAGAGCTAGGAAATATAATCCAATCTCAAGGCAACGTTTGCAGCCTGGGTAATTCGGGTCCCATACTCCGATGGAATGGGATTCCATTGGCCAGAGACTTTTTCCAGGAATGATTGTGAAGGAAATGGTGAATCCTGGACTGGCTTCAGATCTGTTTGAACCTCTAGGTAACTAGATGTAGAGTTTGGAGGTAGGTAAAATATGCAGGTGGGGTCAGAAGGACAATATGGAAGATACTCTAGGACTAGAGTTGATGAAGAGTGAGCTCTAGGAGAGGCAAAAGTTTGATTTTTAATCTTCTCTTACAGCAGTGATGGCAAATAGGTTTCCACTGGAGTTTCTGCTGAGTATTTAGCAGGTTTTTTTTTTCTTGGACATGTTTTGGGGAGGTCTCTGAATCCAAGCTGAGGGTCAGCTGGAAGAAGAAGGATTGAAAAGCAAGGTCTCCTGGCCACATAGTTTCCATTCCTTCATAGTTAAATAATTAGAATTTCAACAAGCTTTAACATCACGGCAGTCCCTCAGTTTGAACTGTAGTTGTATCTCACGCCTAGTTTTTACTTTATTTGCAGGTGTCTTTTAATAACTGCCAGGTTTAATTCAGGAAGGTTTTTTTTTTTTTTTTAATTTTGTTGTTATTGAGAATATATACAGCAAAACATATACCAATTCAACAGTTTCTACATGTACAGTTCAGTGACATTGATTCCATTCTTTGAGTTGTGCAATGATTCTCATCCTCATTTTCTTAGTTGTTCATCCCCCATTAACATAAACTCACTGCCCCCTAAGGTTCCTATCCAATGTTTCGAGTTGCTGTTATCACTTTGATCCCATACAGATAGTTCTTAAAAGAGCATAGTGCTCAAGGCAGACATTTTCTACTAGTTAAGCTAGACTGCTGTTTGGTTTTAAGAACACTTTAAGGAATACTTTTGGTTTAAGGTTTAAAGATTATCTCAGAGCAATAATTTCACGGGTTCATCCAGCCTTCATGGCTTCAGAAAGTCTGGAGTTCATGAGAATTCGAAATTCTGTTCTGCATTTTCCCCCTTTAGATCAGGGTTTTTCTATAGAATATTTGATCAAAATATTCAGTAATGGTAGCTTGACATCATCCAGTTCTTGTCTCACGGTAAAGTAGGCAGTTGTTCATGGAATCAATTAGCCACACATACCGTATCCTCTTCATACTCCTGTATCTCCTTCTTCCTCTGTTGCTGCAGGCGAATAGAGACCAATTATCATGACTTGTATGGCTGCTTGCAAATTTTTAAGACCCTGGGCCCTACACAAGAAACTAGAAAGGAAAAACAGAAGCACTAAACACGTTATTAGGCCAATTAACTGGGATGTTCCATGAAACTGTGACCCCAAACCTCCAAACCAAGGAATCAAATCCAATAAGGTTTTTTGTTCTACATAAGCAGTCTCAGTAGCTGCTTTTTTTTTTTTTTTAAATCTTGTTATATCTATCACACAACTTTTGCCAATTCAACTTTTTATAGGTGTACAACTTATTGTTTATATAGTATTCTAGTTTTGTGTTTGCTGCAGAGAAAGTCCAAAGAAGTAGAATACAGTCCTTTCACTGGGATGTTTGTAATAGGATATACATTTATGAGAAAAATTAAAGAGTTGGCATATGGCTAAAAGTCAAAACAGCGGTCCAAGAACCAAGAGATGAAGGAGGTTGGAGTAGAGGCCCAGGTGGACTGGGAGATGGGAGCAGGAGGAAGTGATCCTTGCAAGTGAATGAGATTTTAACAGACCACAAGAAATTAGAAAATAGTCAAGACTGGGGAAATATATGGGAGCTAGCAAGACTCTTCCAGGGAATTCCAGAGCAGGATTCTGCTTTGGAACCCTCTCCCTTGATGAAGAGAGCATTAATATGGAGCCCTGAGGCACCTGGGAGTTCTAATCCCCCTGATAGTTCTTTGGCCAAGCTTAAGTATTAAAGACACTTGTAGTCTTGTCATTTTTTAAACTCTTATTTTAAGCATTTCAAATGTATTAAAAAGGTTGAAAGAATGGTACAATGAACACGGATACACTCACCACCCAGGTTCCACAATTGCTAACATTTTTTAAAGTTTTGAGCCACCTTAAAGTAAGTTGTAGGTATCATGACACCTTAAACCCATCAGCACGCACTTCCCAAAATATCCTAATAAGGATCTTTTCCTACATCACCACGATACCATTATCATACCTAAAAACATTAACAATAATTACCTAATAGCATCTAATGTTCAAAACCGTATTACAATTTCTCCAACTGTTTCCCAAAAGTCTTGTAGAATTTCCCATATTTGGATTTTTTAAAAAATTGTTTCATTTTGGTGCTACCCAATGTGTTCCTCTAGCCCCTTCATTTCCTATAAACTTAGCAGGACCTCACATTCTAGCTTGCCTGGGAATGACCTGCTTGTTTGCACCTATAATCCTGACATACTGTCAATTGAGTTCCCTTCACTCTCGAATGCCCTAGTTTGCTGAATTTGATCCCTTAATTAAGGTGATCACAGCCAGATCTCATCACTGTAAGGTCGACTTTTCTCTTTGCAATTAGCCAGCAGCCTGTGGGATAAGACTTTGGTAACTTATGAATATCCAGTTCCCCCAACAACATTTCACCTACTGGTTTTAGCATTAATCAACGATCCTTTCTTTCATCAGCTATTTCTTTGGAGTTACCGAATGGTGATTTTCTTACTCTAGCATTCATTCAACATTTATTAGCTAGCATTCTTCTGTGAAAATTGGGGAGGATTTTCAATTCTTCCTAAAAACATCAGGGAAATGCTTCATTCTTTTTAATTTCAAATTATCAGAAGTAATGAGTTGAACCCAAAGCAATCTACAAATACAATGCAATCCCGATCCAAATACCAACAGCATTCTTTATTTTTAGATGGAAAATTTATCATTAACTTCATATGGAAAGGGAAGAGGCCCCGGATAAATAAAGCGCTTCTAAAGAGGAAGGATTAAGTAGGGGGACTCGTACTACCTGACTGCAGAAACTACTATACAGCTACAGTAGTCAAAACAGCCTGGTACTAGTACAACGACAGATGCATTGACCAATAGAACAGAATTGAGAACCCAGATATAAATCCATTCACCTACAGTTACCTGATCTTTGACAAGGGCCCAAAGACCATCAGATGGGGAAAAGACAGTCTTTTTAACAAATGGTGCTGCCAAAACTGGATGTCCATCTGTAAAAAAATGAAACAGGATTCATACTTCACAACATACACAAAAACTAATTCAAAATGGATCAAAGACCTAAATAAAAAACCAAAAACTATAAAGATTGTAAAAGAAAAAATAGGATCAATGCTAGAGGCCCTAATACATGGCATTAACAGGATACAAATCATAACTAACAACATACAAACTCCAGAAGATAAGCTAAATAACTGGGATCTTCTAAAAATTAAACACTTACGGTCATAAAAAAAAAAAAAGCTTCACCAGAAGAGTAAAAAGAGAACCTACAGA
This sequence comes from Loxodonta africana, assembly GCF_030014295.1. Taxonomy (NCBI): domain Eukaryota; kingdom Metazoa; phylum Chordata; class Mammalia; order Proboscidea; family Elephantidae; genus Loxodonta; species Loxodonta africana. The sequence goes on from NC_087357.1 coordinate 37,667,787, forward strand.
CTGGAAAAAAAAATTTTGACTATGACAAATCCGACAAAGATCTGATCTCTAAAATCTGTAGGAAAATCCAACACCATTACAACAAAAAGACAAATAATCCAATTAAAAAATGGGCAAAGGAAATGAACAGACACTTCACCAAGGAAGACATTCAAGCAGCCAATAGACACATGAGGAAATGCTCGCAATCACTAGCCATTAGACAAATGCAAATCAAAACCACAATGAGATACCATCTCACCCCAGCATTACTGACACAAATCAGAAAAACAAAACAACAAATGTTGGAAAGGCTGTGGGGAGATTAGAACTCTTTTTTTTTTTTTTTTTGGATAATATTGTGTTTTTTGGTGGAAGCTTAGATAGCACAATAGGTTCCCCTCCAACAATTTCTACACAAATTTTTCAGTTTGTGAACATTCTCATTATTTCTGTTCTGGTTGTTCCATTTCCAATAATCTAATTTCCCTGCCCCCTTACCTTCTCATCTTTGTATTTTTTTATAATTTTTATTGTGCTTTAAAAAAAATTTTTTTTATTGCGCTTTAAGTGAAAGTTAACAAATCAAGTCAGTCTCTCATACAAAAGTTTATATACACCTTGCTATATACTCCTAATTGCTCTCCCCCTAATGAGACAGCACACCCCTTCCCTCCACTTTCTCTTTTCATGTCTGTTCGGCTAGCTTCTGACCCCCTCTGCCCTCTCATCTCCTCTCCAGACAGGAGATGCCAACATAGTCTCATGTTTCTACTTGAACCAAGAAGCTCATTCTTCACCAGTATCATTTTCTATCCCATTGTCCAGTCCATTCCCTGTCTGAAGAGTTGGCTTTGGGAATGATTCCTATCTTGGGCTAACAGAAGGTCTGGGGGCCATGATCACTGGGGTGCTTCCAGTCTCAGTCAGACCATTAAGCCTGGTCTTTTCATGAGAGTTTGGGGTCTGCATGAGATTGGAACACTTATGCATTGCTAATGAGAATGCAAAATGGTAAAACCATTTTGGAAAATATGGCGGTTCCTTAGAAAGCTAGAAATAGAAATACCATATGATCGGCAATTCCTCTCCTAGGAATATATCCTACAGAAATAAGAGCCATCACAGAAGTAGACATATGCACACCCATGTTCATTGCAGCATTGTTCACAATAGCAAAAAGATGGAAACAACCTAGATGCCTATCAACAGATGAGTGGATAAACAAACTATGGTACATACACACAATGGAGTGCTACACAATTATAAAAGAAAATGATGATTCTGCGAAGCATCTCACAACGTGGAGGAATCCGGAGGGCAGTATACTGAGTGAAATAAGTTAATCACGAAAGGACAAATATTGAATGAGACCACTATTATAAAAACTCATGAAAAGGTTTACACACAAAAAGAAACAATCCTTGATGGTTATGAATGAGGGGAGGGTTGGGGATGGAAAAACACTAAATAAACAATAGATGAGCGGTAACTTTGGTGAAGGGTAAGACAGTACACAATACTGGGGAAGCCAGCACAACTTGTCCAAGGCAAGGTCATGGAAGCTCCACAGACACATCCAAACTCCCTGAGGGACCAAATTACTGGGCTGAGGGCTGCAGGGACCATGGTCTTGGGGAACATCTAGCTCAACTGGCATAACACAGTTTGTAAAGAAAATGTTCTACATTCTACTTTGGTAAGTAGCGTCTGGGGTCTTAAAAGCCTGTGAGCAGCCATGTAAGAAACTCCACTGGTCTCGCCCCTTCAGGAGCAAGGGAGAATGAAGAAAACCAAAGACACCGGGAAAGATAAGTCCAAAGAACTATTGGATCACAGCTACCACAGTACAGTTAGGCAATCCCCAGCTACCACCACTGACTGCTCTGATAGCAGTCACAACAGAGGGTCCCGGACAGAGCTGGAGAAAAATGTGGAACAAAATTCTAACACACACAAAAAAACCAGACTTACTGGCCTGACAGAGACTGGAGAGACCCCGAGAGTATGGTCCCTGGACACCCTTTTAGCCCAGGAATGAGGTCACTCCTGAGGTTCACCCTTCAGCCAAAGATTAGACAGGCCCATAAAACAAAACAAAACTAAATGGGCACAACAGCCCAGGGGCAAGGACTAGAAGGCAGGAGGGGACAGGAAAGCTGATAATAGGGAACCCAAGGTCGAGAAAGGAGAGCGCTGACATGTTGTGGGGTTGGTAACCAATCTCACATAATAACATGTGTACTGATTGTTTAGTGAGAAGCTAGTTTGTTCTGTAAACCTTCATCTAAAGTACAATAATAATAAAAAAAAAAATGAAATAGAACGCATAAACACTGATATCCTGGGCATTAAAAAAAAAAAAAGTTGATGAAATAGTTATCTCTGATGGTGGCGAATGAGTTGATTTGGGGTTTTTGTTTTATTGCTATGGACTAATAGATTTTCAGCTGTTCAGTGTAATTTCTTCTAGGGCCTTTCAATGTTTGGTGCTAAAAAATCATAAATTCAGACTGGCATTACCAATTAAATTTAACATTATTGGTACTTTTTCTTTGATTTTATATTTGTATTTTTCCTCATACCAAAATTCTTGGCTCCTACTAATATTAGTGTATTCATTAGTTTTCTCTACAATATACAAAAATCATTTCAAAGTTATACTATGTATTTTACTACTAAAATTAAATTACCAAGTGGAGTTGGATATTTATTTACAGTTCTTTTTATTCTCAGAATATGTTTTACTGAGAATGCTTGGAGGACTATGTCCAAAATTATTTGAAATGATTTTCTTCTCTTTGCTCTCAACTACTAACCTGAAGATCGGCAGTTCAAACCCACCCAGCAGCACTGAGAGGGAAAGTCCTGGCAATTTGCTTCCATAAAGATTACAGCCCAGAAAACCCTATGGTGCAGTTCTGCTCTGTAACACATGGGGCCACCATGACTGGAAATTGACTTGATGGCAATGGATTTGGTTTGGGTTTTGTTCTTTGTAGTATGTTACCATTTAAATTTAAATTTGTTTGTTGCCACTTCTTTTCATTTTTAAAGATTGACATATTTTTCTTTGTGCTTTAATTTTGTTTTTGTTGTTGTTAGGTGCTGTGGAGTCGGTTCCAACTCATAGCGACCTATAGGACAGAGTGGAACTGCCCCATAGGGTTTCCAAGAAGTGGCTGGTGGATTTGAATGGCTGACCTTTTGGTTAGCAGCCAAGCTCTTAACCACTGTGCCACCAGGGCTCCCAATTTTGTTTTTTAGGAAAAATCAAAACTCCGTAAAAAGATAAATTCAGAGACTATATTAACATCCTTATCACTTTTGCTCTGTTTCTAGCTCCAGTATGCCTCCTATAGGTGACCATTTTTATTAGTTTCTGATTTATCCTTCCAGTGTCTATTTTTATAAGTATGTGTGTGTGTGGGTATATGTGTGCGTATAAATATATATAACTTTCCTCCCTTCTTGTAAAAAATGTAATTTATACCGTCCTGACTCTTGCCTGTGTCATGTAACATATCCTGAGATCACACCATACCAGTACAGAGAACTTCCTCATTCTTTTTTTACAGTTGCACAGAAATCCATTGTGGGGGTGGACCAAAGTTTATTCATCCAGTCTCCCACTGATGAACATTTGGGTTTTTCCAATTTTTTTCTATTGCAACTAAAACATCAATAAATATTTGTGTGCAGATAATGTTTATGTGTGTATGTGAAGATGTGTCTTCGGGACAGAGTTCTAGAAGTGAAATTGTGGGTCACAAGGCAAACGCATGTGATTTTGTTAGGTATTTCTATTGCCCTCCATGGGAACTGTAAACACATGCACTCTGTCCTCACATTCTCAGCGACAGAGTGTATCATCAGATTTTTAGATTTTTGCTAATCTGATAGGTGAGATATTATTTCAGTATAGTTTTAATCTGCCTATATCCCAATGTGAGTGTGACTGAGCAATCTTTCATACATTTAAAGGCCACTTGCCTTTCGTATTTATGGGTGTTTGTCCTCTTTTTCTCTTTTTTTTTTTTTTTTGCCATCTCAATTCTTAGGTGCTCTTTACATATTAGGATAATTAGCCTTTTATCTGTGATACCTGATAACAACTTTTTCTTTACTCCTAGTTTATCCTTTGTCTTTTGACTTTGCTTATGTAGTTTTTGCCATGAAAAAGTTCTTTAGGCTTCTCTAGTCAAATTTATCAATCTTTTACTACTTCTGGATTTTAAGTCATAGATAAGATTATAAAGAAATGTAATTCTATTTTCTTCTGGTATTTCTATGGCTTCCCTTTTTACATTTAGAGCTCTGAGCCATTGGGGATTTTTTCTGATAAATGGTTTCAGGTATGAATTTAAGTTTTACCTTCTTCTCTATGGCTTTGCAATTGCCCTATATTTAAAAGTCAATTTTTCCCCATTGCAGATGCCACATCCATCATGTACCTAATTTTCGTACGTTCTTCAGACTATATCTGCACCTTCTCTTTAGTCCCATTGAACCGTCGGTCTGTTTACACAGCAATATCACACTTTTTATTATAGAGGCTTCATAATGTGTTTTAATATCCAGGAGGGCTAGTCCCTTCTCATTCCTTCGATCTTCTTTTTCAGGCGTTTCTTGGCTATTCTTGCTTGTTTATTTTAAAATCAGTTTGTCTGCGGGTGTTTGAGAACTGGTCTGACCAAAGGATGGTTACCTGCTGGACATTAGTAAGGCATAAAATGGATCATCCAGGTGAGACTAAGTCACAGAGAAGCATGAATGACATTCATATTTGGTCTTAGAAGAAAGGAAAAGCCACTGAAGTCCTTAACAGGGGCAGCAATTGGGAGCATAGACTGGGGGTGAAAACGGGGGCGGATCTAGATACAGAGGAGTAGCAAGAGGCTGAACAGTGGTCCAGAGGGCTTAGGCTGGGGTGAGAGCAGGGTGAAGGTGGAAATATTTCAAAGAAGAGTCTTTTTGGTAGATTGGTTCTGAGGGCTGAAGGTGAGGGAGGAGATTAAGCTGATACATAGGCCAGGACTTGTCCATTCCAACAACAGGCTATTGTAACATTTTTGGTCAACAGGGCTTGGACTGATACAATGAATAAAGGCTGTTTTTACCTAAGCTTTCCTCCTAGTAAAACAGGTGCCTCACTCTAGGTCAGCCTGATGTACAGAATGTTGAGTTTACTGAATAGGTAAAATAAGGAACCACTTGTCTCACAGAATGTGAAGCGTAAGCCCCCTTACCCAAATCACAGATATTGTTTTCTTCCTTCTTTTTCCATTCCTGCCCTCTCTCCACAAAGGAGGGTGGCAGACAAATCACTACCAGCACCTGCCACACTTCCTTTTCTCCCTGCCTTTCCCTGGTGTCTTCTGCTGTTTTTCCTCCACTGGCTCACCCAGACTCCATCTGGGTTCTTAACCAGTACTGGCTGAGAAAACCAGGCATGGGCCTGACCAATCAGGGTCTCCTGCCACTTTGACCTGTGTGTGTCAGAAAGCTGCCGGGGTGCTGTTGCTGTAGATTCCACTAACAACCACCCCCCCAAACAAAAAAAAAAAAAAGAAGAAGAAAGGAAGGAAAAGAAAGAATCAAAGAAAAAGAGGGGATCAAATAGAGAGAAAATGGTTTGGGAGGGGTCAGGAAGACTGGGTGGCCTTGGGTAGGTCACATCACCTTTCTAAGGCTCAGTTTTCACATCATAAAATGGGAATGATAAGAGCACCCATCTCATAGGGTTGTTGTGAGGCTGAGAATCATGGTGATGGTTCTGCATAGAGAAGTTCCAATGCCACACCTTGCCTATTTCCTCTGGGAGCATGCCTAAGCCAGCCCTGGAAGGGCAACGGTTATCAGCGACTGGGTAGCAGAGCAGAGAGGGTAAACTGTAGCTGACTTCCCAGAGCAGGAATGCACTGAAACGTGCTCCTCAGCCCAGGCTTCAGTGAGGACTTGGATCACCTCCAAGATCCATTAAGCTGCCCACGGTCTCCTAGCCTCTCCTCTCTCTGAGAAGCAGTCTAGAGTGAAGAATCAGAGGTTCTCTTCTTGAAACTTTAAACCAGGACCTTTGCCCAAAGGTGAAGGAAATATACAACATTCTCAGACTATGCCCACTGGTGCTAACCTATTCCTACGCCCATTACCAGTGTCCAGACTCCAAGTCAGAAGAGGCCTGAGCCCTCTTTGAATCCCTTCTCCTTTACTCTATAGGTGAGAATTGAGGCCAAACAGACTGAGTTGCTCAAGGTCATGGTTAAGTTGGCACCTGGGTGACAGAGCAGGGTCCTCTGCCCCCAGACGAATCACAAAAGATCTCTCTTCAGTGAAGGTAGGACCCTGGGATCAGCAGCTTAGGCGACAGAAATAGACTTGGGTTTGAATCCCAGGTCTTCCACTAATTAGCGGTGTAACTTTGGGACAGTTACATGATCTCTCTAAGCATCAATTTCCTCACCTGTAAAATGGATGTAATCATAGTACAGGCACATGGAGACCATTCAATAAACATGTTGTTTTCATGCCAAAGACATAAGAAAAAAAGCCCAAGAGGAGGCAAGCCTAGCTGGGTCTCATCCCCAAGCTCCAGTATAATCTTTCTGCTTGTTCTCTTGTCTTATCATCTTACAGAGCTAACTCAGACTTAGGCAGACTGTCTTGGCTTTTCCCCATAAATCAAGACTAGATCTTCTCTTATTTAATACCTATGATGTGTGTAAGTTATGAATAACAATAAAACGAGAATTCGTATGCTCACTACTCAACGTAAAAAATAGCACACTACCACCATCTTTGAAACTCTATGTACCCCTTCACCTCAACTCTGCTCCCTGGTAACCGTTCACCTGAATTTTATATTTATCATTCCTTTCCTTGGTTTTACCAAATTGGAATGTATTCCTAAATAATATATTATTTAGCTAGCTTCGCATGTCTTTAACCTCATTATAAATGGAATTGTGCTGTATCATCTTTTATATCTTGCCTGTATTGTTCAAATTGTTTTTGAAATATATCCATAGAGGTGTGAGCAACTGTAGTTCACTCATTTTTTCACTAGTTGTATGGTATTCCATTGAATGAATATACCACAATTAATTTATCCATTCTCCTATTGATGGACTACTGGGTTATTTCCAGGTTTATTTATTTGTTTGGTTTTTGCTATTATAAAAGTCTCTCAATGAACGTTGTTGCACATGACCTTGGTATATAGTTAGGAGTGGAATTGCTGTGTCACTCGATGACAGCGGGTTTAGGTATATATATAGCTTACTTTATTAGATAATGCCACATTGTTTCCAAAGTCATTGTACCTAATGTATGTAAAATATGTGTACTTTTATCAGTGTATAAAACCAAAACAAAATCCATTGTCATCAAGTCAATTCCGACTCATAGTGGCCCTATAGGACACAGTAGAACTGCCCCATAGGGTTTCCAAGACTGCAGTCTTTATGGAAGCAGACTGCCACATCTTTCTCCCACGGAGTGGCTGGTGGGTTGGAACTGCCAACTTTTTGGTTAGCAGCTGAGAATTTAACCACAGTTCCAGCGGGGTTTCCCATTATCAGCAGTGTATAGGAGTTTCAAATTTTCTTTAAGGTTGGGATTATACATTTTTTCCCCATCTTTTAATTGTAAATTTCCACATCCCTGTGCCATGTACATTGAGCCTGAGCATTTAAATGTTCTCCGTGTGCTGTGGAAACCATGTTGTGTGGTTTCATTCCCTTTATAAGTCATCAACTAAAACTTGATGTCATAAATTTCTATCCTTGCATTGACCTTTGTAGCAAGCCAGTTAAAGCTACTGAGTAGGCACGGCAGGCCTGGAACATTTTGATGGTCACGCTACACACCACATGGGGCAAAATGTCCAGTCTGGAAATGCAGACTCTCATTTTTATCATGTCAGACTAAATGCAGTAAAAAGAAGAAAGACAAGTGGCTGTAAAAAGAAAAAGCAGAAGTAACCCATCCCCCTGGTCTTTTTCTCTGGGGAAATAAGTTGCCAGCCCAGGTGCTGAGCAGAGTTGTTGATTGAGAGAAAAGTCAAGGGACGGATGGAGTACAGTTTACAGTAATTTAGAAAGAATGAGCTCGTTGTTTTCACCCCATTCAGTGAAGCTTGATTTTCCTGATCTCGGATGACATTGTACATGCCTTGGTAACATCCTTGTCTACTGGATCCTTTCAGTTAGGAACCTGAAGAGTATCTTATGGCTCCTTCACAATACATTGCAAGATAATTAAGCTGCTTGTTTGAAGGAAATACATGATTGGAGGAGGAAAGCTGTTGAAATTTTTCTCATGAAATATCATCTGCTCTCTTGCTAGCCTGGCCAGTTTGGTGGCCTGGCCAAGCCGAAGGGCCCCACCCTTTAAAACTTCTGAAGATTCTCCCCCTGAACATCTGGCTCAACCAGAAATTTGGAGGCAGGCATGAATGTGAATAATCAAAATTTATCTAGAGAAAAATAGAACCTCAGTTTGTTCAAAGAAGAGGCACGGGAGGAAGAAAGGCATCTACTCTTTCCACTTCTGCCACGACCTCCTCCTCCTCCTTCCCCTTCTCTTTTGTTTCCTCCTCCTCTTCCTCCAGAGCCCTGATAGCTCTGTGGTTAATAGCTATAGCTGCTAACCAAAAGATCAGCAGTTCAAATCCACAGCCATTCCTTGGAAACCCAATGGGGCAGTTCTACTCTGTCCTATAGGGTTGCTATGAGTCAGAATTGACTCAATGGCAATGAGTTTGATTATTTTTCCTCTTCCCCCTTCTAACTGATAGACCTTGAGTCTGTAACAGGAGAGGTAACTGGGAGCCCTCTATTTTGTCCATTCAGTGTATTTTTCAGACCAAGGAGAGGACCAGTCACCTTGGTAAATGTGGGAAATGTTCACTTGACCTCACATAGGTGAGCAGGGCATTATTGCCGGAATCAAGGGAAGTGTGTCTAGGAAGAAAAGGAATGGTCCCTCTCACCGTCTTCCTTCTACACTCTAAACGATGGACAAATCAGGAGTTTTCAGCAAAGTTTATTGGTATAGTTATTGTTGTTGTTATTTAATATACTCACAATAGGTTGAAGAAACTGTGAAGTTTTCCAGAAAAGAAGTAGACCTCTCTGGATGGGTCTGGCCACATGCAGGTAGGGTGCCTTCCTCCCAGCACCTTACCTGCTCCTCCTGTCTGTGCTCTGGAGACCCATTACTGCTCCCATGTCACCTGGGTATGGTGAGGCAAGAGGGGACAAAGACAGGGAGGAAAGTGGCACTCTACTTTTAAGGGAACTTCAGAATGGCCTGATGTCAGAATTACATCATTGGGAGACTGTTAGATTTGTTCTTGGCTAACTTTTGTACATCCAGGCTGAGCTTGAAAGCATCTAGCTACCAGCGTGGTAACTCCAGACTCCACCAGCCCAATAAGGAGGCCACGCTTCTTATGATGGTGATCATCTCTCCTTTTCCAGATCACCTGTCTCTACCCCCAAATGATCTTGCATAGAGAATTTTCCATCCAATTTTACATAGATCTCCAGGAAACGAGAGACTCTAACTCTCTGAGGAAACTGTTACCACTGTGTCACTGCCACCTTGATATTTATTCAAATAATATTTGGGGGGGGGAGGGGACGAGACAGAATAGACAGCACAGAAATGCCATTTTCATATAGCAAAAAAATCCGTTGCTGTCAAGTCGATTCTGACTCATAGCAACCCTGTAGGACAGAGTAGAATTTCCCCATAGAGTTTCCAAGGAGTGGCTGGTGGATTTGAACTGCAGACCTTTTGGTCAGCAGCTGAGCTCTTAACCACTGTGTCACCAGGGTTCTCATTTATAATGGTTTTAAAAGTGGAAAAAGTATATCCATGACTTTAAGCAAATGAACAGAAAGTCTCAAAAAGACATTAGGATGGAATTGGTTATCCTGCTTTTCCTTGAGGCCAGGAAGCTGCCGTTGACAGCATATCATGATACTTGCTGAAAACAGGCACTGTATGTGGACAAGACAACAGGAAGTCGTGACCAGCCAGAAGCTTGTCCTGCCCTAATTACAAATCTGGTTATAAAAAAAAGCAGCTGGAAAGAAATCTGCATGCCCAATAGGTTTCACTATTAAAGTTTACACAACATGGAGTAATCAGCCAAGCTGGCTGGCTACCCTGATCACATGATTATGTAGAAACATGAAACTTGCTATGTGCTCGAGCAAGTTTTACTTCTCTCTAGTGCAGGAGTGTCTGCCAGCAGCCTGTGCTCTCGGAAATCAGATTCAAGTGACAAGGGACCCTTGAGACCCAACGCTTATCATGCTACTGCCTGGGAGGGCCAGGAACTGCTGATGCTACCACTGAACACTTATCCGTAGTGCTTACAATTACCGAAAAGAATGGACAAGCTTAATAAGATAACTGTCCCAGCCAGTCAGAAGTTGAGGTAAGATTTTCCCTATTCAGTACTTCTCCTATTTCTCCTTTTTCTTCTCCTTTTTTTGGGAATTTTCTTACTGTATCTCAGAAGTACTGAAATCCTGGAATACTTTGCTAACTTCAAGGCAGTGGGTGGCAATTACTGTAGGGAAATAGACTGAATTTTTAAAGAAACTTGTTGGAGCAAGAAATGTGTAGCCAGCACAAACTGGCTCTTCCCAGTGACAGATTAAAGTGCAAAGCTCTGGAGAGACAACAAAAAAGAAAAGCTAAGAGGCTTAGATTTCACCAAATGTCAGCTTTCAGAGTCTGAAAGCAACAAACTTTTCTAAAGAAGTATTTGTCTAAACTGAGTCCTCAACCGTTTCATTGTGAATTACTATTTAATTTTGAGAACAAAGGTAATCATTTGTAGTCATTATAGTTTTATCATCTCTTATTTGTTTTGTGACTATATATCACAAGTATCTTTGGGCGATTAGATCTGTTTTTCCAATGTCCTCATGCCACTGTTATAATAATCTATAAGAAGCCACTTAGTAGGAATAAATAGAAGTGGCCCAAGGGGCAAGAGTTAAGAAACTCCTCTTAGCTATGGAATAAATGACTTTCTAAATTTTAATTTGGAAGGCCTTCTTTTGGCCTAATTGTAACATCATCATGGTTTTTGGAGATTAGAACTCTTACATGTTCAATGAGCATTTTGTATTCCAAGTACTAAGGGAACTTCAGTTTTCCATGAGGTGATGTGACACAAGTAGCAGATAAATTATCACAGAGAGTAAGGAGCAAGAGAATTAGAACTTTGAGACAAATTTTAAGAAAAATAATTTTTAAACTCGCAAAGGGATAGCCCTTCACAGTTAAAAGAAATATCTTAAGCCTAGTAGCAGCTTGATAAATGGTAGTTTGAAATGAACTGTTGATCTGGAATCGGTAGGCAGCAGCTGCGTCAGCCATTGCAATAGCTTGTCATTGAATGTGAACCGTGTGATCAGCGCTGAGTGCCGGGCAAGATGACACCTCAGTCTTGCCCTTGCTCTCAAGTTGCTGTATTTACCTTCAGGGGTGGGAGGCAGCAGGTAAAATGATGGAAGATAGTAAGTGACTAAACGAGTATAAGAAGAGAATTGGAGTAGTTGGAGGATGTGTCATGGAGAAGAGGTTTCAAGTGGTAGGCATTAAGAGGGGGTAAGATAAATGTAGCTGGAGAGTTCAAAGAAAAGTGTTAGGTGCTGGGAGGCAGGAAACAGCAAAAGCTGAGGTTTGGAACTGCCCATAAGTACAGTCCACTTGTGGGATGAGGGGGAGAGTTTTCTGGGCCAACAGAAGTGGTAGAGTAGGGTATGTGGGACCAGAATGTCCTGATAAGGTTGGACACAGGGTGGGCCAGATCATAAAGAACAGTTAGGCTCTAACGATAGGGAGGCAGAGAAGAGTTCACCAGTAGGTTTGAGGGAAGTCGGCAGCATGGATTGAAAGGGGAGGGAACCTGGAGGCAGGGATACTAGGAAGAGGGGCAGGTAAGTAACCCAAGCATCTGGGGTTGTAGGCCTGGACTTGGGGCACAGCACTGAGAAGGAAAAGGAAAGACAGACCAAAGAAATTATCAAACATGGCTATCAGGGCCTCTCTTAAATCAGCAAGAAGGTCAAAAAGGACCTTTTCAGACATATTCCATAACCTAGAGCTACAGAAAACATTAGAACCTCTTTTAGGAAATCCAGATTGGAATTTAAATAAGGAAAGGCAATAGAACCTAAATTATTTTATGATTCTTCCCTTTGGGACAAAGTTCAGCTTGATTGCAGAGTAGTTGATAGGCAACATATAACCATAGATCACAGGGTAGAAAACTAAAATTATATTGTGGCTGATCATACACTACGTTCATCTACTTGGGCAGAAGTAACTTTTTTTTTTCCACTTGGTTGCTCAGTTGTCTTTACAGAATTGGCCTGTTTTGGTAAAATGGGCATTGTCAACGTGGAACTTTTCAAAGAAATAAAATTTAAACACAATGGACTTGAAACACCATCTTAAACCTTTTCTATAGTTAGGTGGGATGATGAAGAATAGGTAGATAAAATACTTGACCCTTGTGATTTGTATTCTCTGTCCTCACTGGTTAACATCAATTCAGAATGTTGTCTAACTGTGCAATTATTTGGCACTGGATGACAGAAGAAGAGCTGTGTTCATAGTTTTAGGATTATCAAAGATTAATGAGAATTTGCTCAAATTCTTAACCCCAAAAATAGAGAGATCGTGAGTGTCTTTCACGGAAGCTAGCAGGGAAGACCTTGATCCAGGGCATATATTCCCAGGGCTGAAAAGAAATAGAAGCAGAAGAGAGATCAGCAAGGGAAGGAAAGCGAACTCAACCAAGGAAAGGAGGGCAAGCAGGATTGGAAGGAACCAAGGACTCCCAAAGTGAAGGTGAGAGAGAGAAAATGGACCAGCTGGGGATGGGTACTCACCTTGAGAGTTTCCACTGGAGAAAAACTGAGACAGTTAAGGTGGCTAAGTTGTAACAGAGAAACACGAGCACAAATTCTCGCTTTTTCCTCCTACTGAGGCACTAAAATAAAGTAGGATTCTCTGTTGGTAGGAATTCATAAACTCTCAGAATCTTTTAGTTGATTCTTAGCATGATTTTCCCTTGATTATATAACATAATGCTAGCAGAACCCAGCTGAGGCCTGAGTTCTCAATTCTTCCACACTAAATATTCCTATGATCATAAAAATGTCATACTTCTACGTAAACATTTCAAAATTTTGAAGCCTTGGATCACATTGTGTATATTCTTATGTCTTTAATAGTCTCCCAATTGACTCAATATCTATGCTTGTGTATTTTTCTTCATAACACACATAGACATGTACCCACTTATTTTTATGAATGGAAAAGATAAAATCCCCAGGTCTTTGACACAAGTGTGGTCGATTCAGGTCTCCCGAATCCTTAGCTTATTGGTTAAAGAGCATTGTAGTTTTCAGCCAGACAACCGAAGCTAGAATACTGACTCTGTCACTGACTAACAGTGTGACTTTAGGCAAGTTTATTTCATCTCCTTGGTCCCAGTTTCTTCACCTGTAAGACAAAGATAATAATAGCCCCAATGCCATAGGGCTGTTGTAAGAACTAAATAGATGATTTGGTGACGTAATTGGTGTATAGTGAGCCTGGTATATGGTAATTATTGGATAAAAATAAATGGTGGTTATTAACATCATTATTGTTGTTATTATTCTATGTAGTTGTACAAGTTCTTTTCTGAATATAAACATGGGACTTTACATTGATCCCTGATAAATTTCATGTTAGTTTCAGTTCTTCTTTCCAGTCATTTTGGCTATTTTTGCCTATTAATTCTGACACCTGTGGCATTTAGGAGCCCTGGTGGAGCAGTGGTCAAGAACTCGGCTGTTAACCAAAAATTGGGCAGTTCGAATCCACCAGCCACTACTTGGAAACACTGTGGGGCAGTTCTACTCTGTCCTATAAGGTCGCTATGAATCTGAATCAACTCGACAGCAATGGATTTTTTGTGGCATTTAGCTTTGTGTGGACTATAGATGTAACAAAACTTCCTTCTCTGCCTTCATCTAAGTGGCAAAGAAAATGACTGAGCCCTGTCTGAGTCTCTCTGCTAAGCCTCTCACTCTGGAATCCTGACAGATTCTGGGACATGACTTCTCTTTTCATGTCTTGGAATCTTCAATTAGAGTTTCCAGTTACTTGACTTTTCAAGTTCAGTTCTTCAGAAGGAAACTCTACCTTCTTTTCACCCTCCCTCCACTACCTCCCCCTCTGGCCCTTCCTGTTTCGGTCCATGGTATCATTATCAACCCTAACTCTGACTCACCCTTCTCCAAGCACTCATACCCACTCACCCACCACTCCCTGTAGAGTCTTTCCTTTATGATACGTCCATAGATTTCCTGATTTTCATCTGTCTGGGACAGTTTGGGTGAGGAGTTGCCAAGGGGAAGAGCTAGAGGTCCTTGAGACTACATTTCAATTCATTTTTTCTTTTTTGGTGTCAAACAAAAAACAGACTCCATGAATTACATGCACCATTAAGGTACACATTGTCTTCTGCTGGGGAGAGAAATGAAAGCAGGAAAAGATTTTCAGACATAAGTTTGTTCTGGAATAGTCTCTGTTTCTGTCTCTCCAATAGACTGGATGAATGTTGAGTGAGAACCCTTAAGGCAGTCATAAAAAGCAAATTAGGTGATAACAGAGTTATTAAAAAGTCCAACGACCAAATTCTGATTGGAGGTGGACACACTGTGAGCATCTGGGAGCAGAATGTGTCTCTCTGAAGATCCATGGAGAGAACATTACCCAAGGACACTGGATAAAGGACCAAAGAAGACGTGAAAGGGAGACAACGCGCTTGTTTATCCACCATCTAATGCCTTCTCAGTCATAGATGTAGATTCTGTGGCAGTGTCTGTGAGGCACGGATTTGGAATAATTTTCCTATTAATGGAGATTGTTCCTGCTGCAAGAGTCACCTCTTGCCTGGTCTCTCAGTCACCAGTGGTGCATTATTTTTATTTTTAAAAACTACTAGATGAGTTTTGGAGATGCAACCCTGTTTGTTTTAAAGAGGTTTTTTTTTTAATTTTATTGTCTATTATGAATCAATGCTATATCTGCCCATGAAATGACGATTCAGATTGTATTGATCTTCTTCAGATGTTAGGAAACAGCTTGCCTGATACTCTTATGCACATTAGGAATGGTGAGAGGCGGTGTTTGTGAGGTATCCAGGCTGGTGTGGGGCTGTTGTCTATTGTAATGTTAGATGCTCAAGGCCTTGGGTGATCCTAGATCCTGCCTCTGAGTTAAAGGGGTTGCAGTGCTCTTGTGATTACATATACACCCTTGCCAGGGAAACTTTTTAAGTCCATTTAACCAAGACATTGTGTTTCTTTAAGCTGAACTTACTTTTATTTGCTGTATTGGGTGTTTATGTCTAAACTCTCAGGGACAACCTTAATTTTCTTATTCCAAGTTCTTGCTGGGCTTTCTAGGCCTTTAGGGCTGTAAGAAGGCGACACACTTTTTGCTCCTGATATGGGCCCCACCTGCGAATTAGGTGGAATTCTGGCCACCATCCAAGTCCCTGCCTCCAGATCAAGGAAAGTGTGAACCCCAAAGTGTGACACTGGCCAAGGCTCCAGCACTGTCTCCAGGGCAAGCAGCTTTGGTGCTGGGCACTGGGATTGCCTGGCCTGCTGTGGAAACCACACTCAGGGAGTTACATCTCTTGGCTGCGTGTTGACCTCCTCATTGGCTCTTTTATTTCCCTATCCCCAGTTCTCTATCCATCAGTGAGCAAGTTTGTCTTCCTTCCCCACACCTTGTACCTTGTTCCACAGCTGAGGGCTGCGTGCTCCACAAAGAGCTCCTCCCACAAGTCCCTGCTCCTCCTCCCTGTCCTGCCTTCACCTCTCTTTGGAAAGGGGCTTCTATTGGCAGCTACACCTCCAGGCTTAGTTTTCACATCGTTTTTACAGCACTATTGTGTAACCCCTCCAAAAGATAACTGTCAGTCCAGTATGGCTGTTTTAATGCTTATTTCAAAAGCAAGGTGAGGGAGGTGTGGCCAAGATGGCAGAGTAGTCAGATGCTTCCGGTGGTCCCTCTTACAACAAAGACCCCCTCAAAAAAAAATCAATTACGTATATGACAATCTACGAACCCTGAGCATCAAAGGCAAAGTTAAGAAATTGGACTGAGTGACAGAGGAAGGGAGAGATGGTGCAGAAGCAGCAAAGAGTTGCTGAGTCGGTGGCAGTGCCTCAGCCCCGATTCCCTAGTGTGACTGTGGCAGGGCTGGCGGTACTGTTTGGGGACATGGCTGCTTCAGCGAAAGAAGGCAAGCAAAGTGGTGCACCCCAGTTCCCCTGGCATGACTGTGGCACGGCTCGCAGTGGTGTTTAGGACACAGCTGCTTCAGCAAAAGAAGGCAAGCAAGGTGGCACAGCCCCAACCACCTGACATGACCACAGCAGGGACCAAGACAGCACATACAATCTACACATGCCTCCAGAATCTGAGATAAAACAGCGCTCTCGGCACAAGACAATTGATTTTGTCTAATTTACTCTGCAGATCTAATAGCTTCAACTTTTGAAATAACTCTTTTTGTTTGGTTTTATCTCTCTGATCCCTCCTCCCTCTGCCCCAGCTGGCTTCATTAACAGTTGATTTCCCTGGCCTGAGATAAGTTCTGCTGCACTCCCAGAGCCACTCTTCTGGCCTTGGAGAAGGAACAAATTAACAAAGGGAGGAAAAAGGCTCTGCTGACTCCCCTAATCTGGAAACTCAGAAAAGAAGCGGCTCCAGTCCAGGCGCAAGCAGTCCACAGACTTTGTCTTTCACCCGTGCATGGATCCAGGTGGCCCCTTTACAGCAGATAGGAGCTGGCTGTTATATTGCAAGGGCGAATCTGTTTGAGGTCTGACTGTAACTGTTTCAGCTGTGTGGTGGAAAGGCACATTTCTGATGTTTGATACTGCTCTGCCTATTAAACAGGGCCCTCACCTACCCATAGCAGGGGCCTGAGGACTGGAGGCTCCACCCACACCACCTAGCCACCTGCAACAGGGGTCCAAGGATAAGTGGTGCCTACCAGTCCTTACACTTAAAAGCACTGGCTACCTATGATACGGCTGCAGAGCCCACCCACCAGAGTGCTGTAGAGAACAGGGACATGACTTCCTCACAGACACTCAGGGGAAGGTTTTCAGCCCCCTGCCTTCTTCAGAGTGTGACTCCCTGCTGTGACCAGAAACCTGTGCATACACCAAGGCTCCTCTAAGATAGTAGGTGAGAGCCTACACCACACACTAGGTGACTGACCACCTGGACACCTGAGCTGAACCTATACAAGAAAAGCGAATGCACTCCTAGGCTCATATACCTGGTAACAGCTCTAGCCATTTGGTGACAGGACATTTGTGCTTCAAAGGCTCCAATAATCAAGTTAGTTCACCCTCATAGCCTATTTGGGTATATCAACACAAAACTAAGCAAGAAGCTAGGACACAGTGAGCAAACATAAAATAAATAAATACAATAACTTACAGATGGCTGGGAGACAATAGCCAATATCAAATCACGTAAAGAAGCAGATCATGATTGCATCAACAAACACACAAAACAAAGAATCAAGGAATCTTCCAGATGAAGATGTATTCCTGGCATTACCAGATGCAGAATACAAAAGATTAATATACAGAACTCTTCAAGATATCAGGAAGGAGATCAGGTAAAACATAGAACAAGCCAAGGAGCACACAGATAAACCAGTCAAGGAAATTGAGAAGATTGTTCAAGAACATAACAAAAAATTTAATAGGCTGCAAGAGTCCATAGAGAGACAGCAATCAGAAATTCAGAAGATTAACAATAAAATTTCAGAATTAGACAACTCAGTAGAAAGTCAGCAAAGCAGAGTTGAGGAAATGGAATTGAGAATTAGCAAGACTGAAGATAAAACACTTGGCACCAATATAAAAATATATTCAAAGAAAAATCAGATAAAAGAATTTAAAAAAATGGAGAAACCCTAAGAATCATGTGGGACTCTATCAAGAGAAATAACCTACAGATGATTGGAGTACCAGAACAGGGAGAAAAAACAAAAAATACAGAGAGAATTGTTAAAGATTTGTTGGCAGAAAACTTCCCTGACATTGTGAAAGATGAGAGGGTATCTATCCAAGATGTTCATCAAACCCCATACAAGGTAGATCCCAAAAGAAAGTCACCCAGACATTATAATCAAACTTGCTAAAACCAAAGATAAAGAGAAAATTTTATGAGTGGCCAGGGATAAATGAAAAGTCACCTACAAAGGAGAGTCAATAAGAATAAGCTTGGACTGCTCAGCAGAAACCATGCAAGCAAGAAGGCAATGGGATGACATATATAAAGCATTGAAGGAGAAAAATTGCCAGCCAAGAGTCATATATCCAGCAAAACTGTCTCTCAAATATGAATGTGAAATTAGGACATTTCCAGATAAACAGAAATTTAGGGAATTTGTAAAAACCAAACTAAAAACTAGGATACTAAAGGTAATTCTCTGGTTAGAAAATCAGTAATATCAGATATCAACCCAACACTAGAACACCGGACAGAGCAACCAGATATCTACCCAGATAGGGAAAATCACAAAAATGAATCAAGATTAAAAAAACACTAAAAACAGGGAATCAGTGATGTCATTATGTAAAAGATGACAAATTAAATCAATAAAGAGGGACTAAATAAAGTAGTCGTAGATCTTTCATATGGAGAGGAAATCAAGGCAGTATAGGGAGATACAAGTTAGGTTTAAACTTAGAAAAATAGTAGTAAATATTAAGGTAACCACAAAGGGGACTAACAATCCTATATATCAAAATAAAATATAAGAAAAACAACAGCAAGGTGAGGAAGCTAGCTTAAGAAACATGTTCTGTCTACCTAATGAGCCACTTTATCTATTGGGCACTTTCCTGGGAAAGGATTATTTACCCAGGGAAGTTCTTGCCTCCCAGCAGGCTAGCTGGGGGTCCCACACTTACTCCAGAGTGCATCCCTCCCACAATGCAGGGAACACAAACAGAGGCCGCAGAGCTTTCTGGGTATGCGGCCTGTGCAACTGCACACAGCACACATTCAGAAGGACTCTGCACTTGGTTTAATGCTCTGCTGCCACCTTCTTGAAATCGTTAATAATTTTTTAATAAGGGACCCTGCATTTTCATTTAGCACTGGGCCCTGGAAATTATATAACTGGTTCTGGCCGTGGGCTCCATAGGGATCCCAGTCATGCCTATTATCCCTGTAACATGTAGGGACAACAGACATGAATGGAGAAACCCCATCACATTATAAAGATTCACCTTAATAACCTTAGAGGCCATCCTCTCCAACCCTTTTGTTTTTCAAGCAAGAAAGCTGAGGCCCAGAGAGGTTAAGTCACTAACAGAGCCCAGTCTAGAGCAGACTTCCACGTGTTTCTGTGAGAAAGAAGGAAGAGCAGGACACGCCCTCATTTTCTACTCTCTCCCTGTGTAATTTACTGGGGAGAATTTTTTTTTATAACATTCTAGCCAAGTCTGGGTTCTATATTTTTCCTAGACATTTTTTTTTTTAAGGCAGTCAAGTTACTAGTCAGAAACCCCGGTAAAGTCCTACAGAATCCATGCTGTCAGTATTCCAGGCCATTACACTGTTTTCAAGTCCAAACTTAAATTCTGTGCTGACTCAAGATATGTATGGTTTTACTCTAATATATATTCTTCAAGGAATATTCCCACAGCAGTTCATGTAATCTGAGAGTGGGGTATAATTATCAGGAGCAGAGCTGATCTTACATGTAGACTGAGCATACTGCAGCAACGTAGTGTTATTTAAGAAGTACCCCTGAAAGGTGTGTTTGCTGTACTGGAAAGAATATGGACTTTGAAATCACGGAGAACCTGGGTTTCAATACTTTCAAGAGCTGATCTTACATGTAGACTGAGCATACTGCAGCAACGTAGTGTTATTTAAGAAGTACCCCTGAAAGGTGTGTTTGCTGTACTGGAAAGAATATGGACTTTGAAATCACGGAGAACCTGGGTTTCAATACTTTCAAGAGCTGATCTTACATGTAGACTGAGCATACTGCAGCAACGTAGTGTTATTTAAGAAGTACCCCTGAAAGGTGTGTTTGCTGTACTGGAAAGAATATGGACTTTGAAATCACGGAGAACCTGGGTTTCAATACTTTCAAGAGCTGATCTTACATGTAGACTGAGCATACTGCAGCAATGTAGTGTTATTTAAGAAGTACCCCTGAAAGGTGTGTTTGCTGTACTGGAAAGAATATGGACTTCGAAATCAGGGAGAACCTGGGTTTCAATACTTGCTGTGGGAATAATAATACATATACACTAATAATACATAACATATAATAAAACCAGTTGTCCTGGAGTCAATTCCAACTCATGGTGACCCTATGTATATCAGAGTAGAATATGGCTTCATAGGGTATTTAATGGCTTATTTTTCAGAAGCAGATTACCATGCCTTTCTTCCAAGGTGCTTCTGGGTGGGCTCAAACCACCAACCTTTCAGTTAGCAGCCAAGCACCATAACCATCTGCACCACCCTTGGGACTCCATGCAGCCCTAGTGGCGCAGTGGTTAAGAGCTCAGCTGCTAACCAAATGGCTGGCAGTTTGAATCCACCAACTGCTCCTTGGGAACCCTGTGAGGCAGTACTACTCTGTCCTATGGGGTCACTATGAGTCGTAATCAACTCAGTGGCAACAGGTTTTTTGTTGTTATTGTTAGTGACTCCATAATATATAATTGTTGTTGTTAGTTGTCACAGAGTCAGCTCCGACCCATGGTGACCTCAGTGAATGTCCTATTCCCAAAAATTCCTCCTGACCTGGGCTTTCTTGGTGTGCCAAATTGTGTCATTGGGGTAATGCAGTGTTTTAGGATGGATGCTGAAAACAACCTCTTACCACGATAAAAGCAAAAGCTATTCTTGTAAATGCCTCAAAAATAAATTGAAAAAAAAAATTTTATAATTGTTAATGAAATTATTTTCCATATTTGCTATAAAACAATGATCACATTTTGTTTGATCAACTAGCTATTATTTTGAAGGTTTTTTTGTTTGTTTGTTTTGTTTTTTAATGTATTCTTGAAAAACATTCCTAGGTGCTTTTTAAGAATTACAATGCTTTTCCCCACACCCATTCCTGCACGTGAGATACTCCCCATTTTCAGGAGGGAAAATGCGGAACAGAACTCAAATTCTAATGGAATCCAGACTTTGCCCTGAGGAAGACATTAAACCTTAAAATGGAACTATCCCCTGAAATTATCTTTAAACTAAACAGTTTACAACTCAGAGTGACCCTAGAGGACAGAGTAGAACTGCCCCATAGAGTTTCCAAGAAGCGCCTGGTGGATTCAAATGGCGGACCTTGTAGTTAGCAGATGTAGCTCTTAACCACTACAGCACCAGTGTTTCCTAAGCCAAACAATATAGTGTAGTTTAGCTTAGTTAGCAAACAATGTCTGCCTTGAGCGTTGTGTTCTTTCAAAGATTATCTATATGGTAACAAATTGACAAAAGCAACTTGAAAGGCTAGATGAGAAGCTTAGGAGGCAGTGAATTTGTGTTGATGATGGTGAAACTGTTTGGAAAAGAATACCAAGAAAGGTAGTACAACTTGCAGAGTGTAACCAATGTCATTGAATTGTTCATGTAGAAATTGTTGAATTGATGTATGTGATATCTTCACCAAAAATAATAATAAAAAAAGACATTTCCTATTTTTTTTTTTTACTCAGATCCCAGGGAAATGAGATTAAATGAGCAAAAATTTTTCAGTATACAAAACATACATTCCTCAAAATTATTCTTCTCTCCCTGAAAACATTTTTCTTTAGTTGCAGAAATGGGTTCCCAGTCAAGTATACGATACTAAATTGTACCATGCAGACACAACCAAGACTCACTTTTCCTCATTAAATTTTTAAAAGGACAAGCATAAATTCTTAAAACACATTCATTTTCTAGAATTACATTTTCTGACCAATATCACTTGTAAACTAAAAATTTTTTTTTTCTGAAATGTAATTAGAATGACTTATTTGTCACTTGGTCTTACATGCTTATTGGCAGTTGGTTCAGCTTTGGAATCATGAAGTTCACGCAGTCATTTCCGTGCTGGTAAAGGAGAGACTGGGCATATATCAAAATTTCAGCTGTCACCACTTCATAAGAACAATGACCACACCAGAGCCAAGCAAAGTGACAGAATTAAACAGCGTGACCTCGGGAGTCTCTTCCAAACCCAAGAGTCTGTGTTGTCTATGGATGCAGCTGCCTCCTTTAACTTCTTTAGCATTCACACCCTGCTTTTGTGTGGTTTTATGAAGAAATTTCCCTTTACCCAGGCCCCTCCCTGCTGTGTGGGTGGGTGAGAGCAAGGACCAGCAAGGTTTCGTCTGTGCTGTGAGAAAGGAAAGTGCTAGACTCCTAGAGACCCCAAAGGCCCCCAGCGCCTAAAGTCAGGAAGAGCTTGGGCCTTGACAATTTCTGCTGTCACATCAAGTGGCAAATATTCTAAGAGCTTTTTAAGCTAGTGTAGCAATAATTTCCTTGTCATTTCACCAGTCTCAGGTGACGCGTCCTACACTTAACTGGCTCTGTTAGTCAGGGGGAAGCCTGCCAGGATTTTTGAAAGATACAGGTTGTTAGTAGAATCATCCCCGCTTCTCATTGTGCCAAGTCAGCCCAATTTCTGTCTGCTTATAGCTCAGATCAGCAGTTTAGACCTGCCAAAGACTTGCACAAAATATTTGCAGATCTCAGTAAAAAAAATAAAAAAAGAAACGGTAAGGTGTGAACTGTCTGGAGTAACTTGCAAATTACTTTCTAAGGTGAATAGATGGTTAGTGAGAAATGACCCCAGCAGCCAGATGCTCATGTGTAATGTGGACACAGTCCCTCCACTCCATGACTCTTTGGTAGCCTTCCTGGCAGGTGTCAGGAAAGGACACATGGACCTACGGTGCTCAGGTCCCCCTCCACCTGCTCTGCTCAGCCACCTTACTTCTGAACATGTTGCAGACCTCAGACAGCCCCTGCTACCTATCCTCCCACCACCTAAAAGCACTACCTTCTCCTTTCCCCTTCTCCCAATCTGTCACTTCGTCTTCCCTCTCTGTTACTTCCTAAAGACTGAAATAGGCTCCTAAGCATTTATGGGCCTAGGGACCAGTAACAGGGCAGGGTGGGGAATCATGTGGCTCCCCAGTAAAGATTGGCTGGTAGAGGGATTGGATGCCATCTCCGAGGCAGAGAGAAAAGTGCCTAAAGAGGCACATGGTGAAACCTGCCACCTGCCATGGTGAGGGGCCAAATTAAAACAAGTTAGTTGGTATCATTCAGGGGTGATTGACAACACGGGCTTTGGAGTCAAACCGTCCAATTTTGAATCCCAGCTCTGACATTTACTAGCTGTGGGATCTGGGGCTAATTGCATAACCTGTCTGAGCCAAGTTTTCTGATCTATAGAAATGGGGACAATAATTTTACCTACCTCAGAGGGTACTTGTGAGGGTTAGATGACGTATGCAAAGTGCCTGGCACATAGTAAGTGTTCCATAAATGCTGGCTGCCATTGTTGTTGCTCTTTTTGCTGTTGATATCCCAGCCTGGCCACTGGCATGTATGATGAAGTTTTTTTAACAATGGCGTCTTGGGCTTGTACTGTAAACATGGCTCTGGGCTGTGGAAGGTGGAAAACACAGTCCCTGTCATGGAAAAACTTATTCTTCAGCAGGAGATTTGACGAACAGGGTATGATGGAAAGAGCTGGGAGGGGTCCTCAGCTAAATTAACACTGGGGCAATCTCAGAATCTCCCTGGAACTTGGTTTCCTCCCTTGCAACAAGAAGAGGCTGGTCCAGGATATTCCTAAAGTCTCTCTTACTTCCAAATGTCTGTGTTTATCTTTAATTATAAGGAGCCCTGGGGGCACAGTGGTTAAGTGTTCAGCTGCTAACTGAAAGTTCAGCAGTTGGAACCCACCAGCGGCAATCTGCTCCCATAAAGACTACAGCCTAGAAAACCCTATGGGGAAGTTCTACTCTGCCCAGTAGGGTCGCTATGAGTCAGCATCTACTAGAAGGCACACAACAACAACAGTTATCTTTAATTATAGGCAAAATTACGAGTTGGGATTTCAAAGCTGTGTGGTCTGGGATAAGCATCATGATCTCTCTGGGCTTCAATGAAATGGAGGCAAGTGGGGTGCGGGGAATGTTAACTCAGCTTTAAGAGGTTTACTGAGGTTATCACGCCATGGCTGGGACTGTCAAAATTCTGTGCCAGCTCCACCAGGGACTTACCCTCTGGGAGGAGGCAGCCTCCGGTGCTGAATTCACAAATCTAAATATAACACCAATAATGCTGCCAGAAGGCCAGGCTGGAGGAAGTGAGGAGCCAGGATTGAAGGAGGCTGTGGAGAGGGCAGAGGAGGGAAGTTGGTGATAGGAGCTCTGCTGCATGCAAATAACAGTAGTCACTAGGAAGTGTCATTCTGTTTCAAAATGACAGGTGGGTAGCCAAAGACTTTGGCTTTGAGACAGAAATGATCCAAAGGGAGACATTCTGAATGAATCAGAGTCTCCTCCAGGCTCTGTTCACATAGGGCAGAAGGTTTTTGTCCTGCGGGAAGGTGGTGGAAGGGAGCTCTCTCCTGCATCACCAGAGGGCAGGATTTGCGTTCACTGTAGCTCCGTATCCAGAATTTGCCTTGCCCAGTGGGCATTCACTGAATATTTGAGGAATAAATAAGAAAAATAAATGTTCTGTGTAAAACAACGAAGGCTCAACATGTCCCAGCAGGTTTGGATGCCAAATTTAAGCCGGGGGAGGGGGTGCAAAAAAAAAGCCATCAGTAAATCAAGATAAATAATATCTTAATATAATCTTTTTTAAAAAAAACCAAATTAATGCAAAAAAGATTTATGGTAAACAAAATATCAGTATTTTAAATAAAGACAGGATCAGTATTGCCTCAGGCTTCAATATGGCCCACAGGGCACTGTGCCCCAGCATTGCCCTCATTGAGAGCCGTTGGCCGAGGTCCTGCTGATTTTACCCCACTGCTTCTTGTATCCCACTGTTACGGGCTTGGGCTGGGGCCCAGCACAGTTGCCTCCAAAATGGTCTCCCAGCCACCAATGTCCTCGTGCCCGGGACCTCCTCCATGCTACCACCTTAATCATGACATGCCCCTAAGTAAACGTCCCCAAGGGCTTCCCACTGCCTACAAATCTGATCTCCTTGGCCTGACAATCAAGGCCCTTGATTACCTGTCCCTTACCCCATCCAGCCTCATCTTTGGTCACACCTCTCCCCACACCCCACATTTCTGTCACACTCAACTTCTCATTGGATCCCAGACAATTCTACCTCTGATCCTCTGCACTTGCTATTCTTGCTACCTGGCTGCTGATCCCCAACTGGTTTGCGCATGAATTTTTTTTTCCCATCGGGATCAAGCTCCCAGGTCACTTCTTAGAACCTCAAGTTGTTCACTTCCTTCTGACAGCCCGCACAGCTCTCGGAGTAGCTTTCACTTTTTATTTGTCTGTATCATATGAATTTTTAGACATAAGTGTATATTACTTTCATAAAGAAAAAAAACCTATTTTCATCTAAATAAAACAATTTAAGACATAAAATACAAAAGATTTCACATGAACCAACTAATAGTTCAAAAATTTCTATTAGGCACTGGGGCACCACAAACTATAACCGGAAACCCTGGTGGCGTAGTGGTTAAGTGCTAGGACTGTTAACCAAGAGGTCGGCAGTTCGAATCCGCCAGGCACTCCTTGGAAACTCAGTAGAGCAGTTCTACAGTCCTATAGGGTCGCTGTGAGTCCGAATCCACTCAACGGCAGTGGGCTTGGTTTTTGGTAATCAATAAACAGAAACCCTGGTGGCGTAGTGGTTAAATACTAGGGCTGCTAACCAAAAGGTCAGCAGTTCGAATCGGACAGGTGCTCCTTGGAAACCCTGTGCGGCAGTTCTACTCTGTCCTGTAGGGTCGCTATGAGTTGGAATTGACTTGACGGCAGTGTTTTTTTTTTTTTTGTAATCAATAACCAGTAAGTAGTATTGCCTGAAATGCTATGAATCAGGATATACAGAAATAGAATTAAGAGCTGCAAAATCCTGGGTAATCCAATCTTCTCATTTTATTGGAGACCATGAAGCATACAGTGATGATGAGGACTGCTCAGGTTTGCACAGACAGTAAGCAGCAGAGATTAGAGTAGAATCCACTTCTCTGGATTCTCCATGAGTGCTCTTTTCTTAAGTGCTGTCTCTGCCCGTGCCCAGAAAATGAGCTAGACCTTGGAATGGGACCAGTTGTGGATTTATAACAGTGGGTTAATTATGCCTAAAATGTTTGCTTGGGTCCACACTGAGAAGGCCTTTGAATGCTGAGTTAGTGAGTTTGGACTTTATCCTGTAAGAAACAAGGAGACATCAAAGATTATTCATAAGCAGGGGGACATGAAAAGGGCAACTTAAGAAAATGAATTTGGGGTTGGTAGAGATTGGGGAGGAAACCCTGGGGGCATAGTGGTTAAGGACTACACCTGCTAAGAGGTCAGCAGTTCGAATCCACCAGGCGCTCCTAGGAAACTCTATGAGGCAGTTCTACTCTGTCCTATAGGGTCGCTATGAGTCGGAATCTACTTGATGGCAACGGTTTTTTTTTTTTTTTTTAAATAAATTGGGGAAAGGGAGAGACTGAAGGTTGGGAGACAAGCTAGGAGGCTACTGGAATAGTCTACTGCCCTTGAGATCACAATAGAAGTAGCTGAAGGGGTGGACTGGAAGGGACAAAGACAAATAAGATTTGTCTAAAGACAAATTGGCATAAGTAGTGATGGGAGATGAAGAGTCAAATGGAAAGAAAGGAAAAAGAAAGGGCCAAAGAAAGCTCAGAAGTTTCAAGCCTGAAGATCTAAGGACACCAGGGTCTCCTTTTATAATATATAGCTGTATTGAAATTTAGTAACAAGAATGAACTATACCATAAGAATCATGAATGGCATCTTAAAAAGAAATCCAAAGTCAATAACGTGAGATTACTTTGTTGTTGTTATTAGATCCCATTGAGTTAGTTTGAACTCATAGCGACCCTATGTACAACAGAACAAAATGCTGCCCCGTCCTATGCCATCCTTGCAATGGCAGCAGGTTTGGGTTTTTTTTTGTTTGTTTGTTTAACAAACACTCTGGGTGGCACAAGGTTAATTAAGTACTCAACTACTAGCTGAAAGGTTGGAAGTTCAAACCCACCCAGAGGCACCTTCGAAGTCAGGTCTGGTGATCTCCTTTTGAAAGACCACAGCCTTGAAAACCCTACTCTGCATACATGGGGTGGACATGAGTTGGAATCAACTTGGCAGCAACTAACAACAATAACAACAAACACTCACAACATCATTTCAAGGGGCACACTGCCAGGCACAGCCTTTTTCTGGTGTCAAGAGGAAAGGCTTGATTTTGGATTTTGGCTGAGAGAAGAAGTCCAGCCCAAAGGACACTGAAATGATGAAACTTGGGAACCAGATCAGAGATCAAGATGTGGAAGCAAAGGAGAAGGAAAGATTCATCTGTTCATTTGTTTGCAGGAAGTCGCTTTAATCTGATACTCTATTTAATCCATTCACAAATCCAGATTAAACAAGGATTTTCTCTGATTAACAATGCGTTGCATTCCACCTTTTCTGGAAAGATAGAAGTGAAAAAAAAAAATACTTTAAACCTACCTTTTCATGGTTCTCTGTGAATGCACTGAGGAGCTAAAAGCGGAGCAAGATATTTTCTGATCTTTTTTTTTTTTTTCTACTAAACCAGTAGGATAACCAGCAACCGGTTGCCAAGGTGCCTACGGATGGACTTCAACTTCCAACCTTTTGGTCAGCGTTAACCTTTTGCCCCACCAAGGAACTTCCCCTCATGCACCAGACTCAAATCTGACCTTATAGGACAGAGTAGAACTGCTCCATAGGGTTTCCAAGGAGTGGTTGGTGGATTTGAACTGCTGACCTTTTGGACAGCAGCCGAACTCTTAACCACTGCACCACCAGGGCTCCAGATATTTCTCTGTTTCCTGTTACACCCTCCAGGATCAGTTTTAGCTGGTTAAAAGCCATTCAATTTGCAGAAGGAGGGAATATATAGATAAAGGCTGGCTGGGCAAAGTTCAAGGATGAAAAACCAGGTTTGTGTGCGTGTGTGTGTGTGTGTGGGGGCGTGCGTGCACGTGTGCGCCCACGCACGGCTGAGGGGGTGGGGGGGATGGTGGTGGAATTGTGTTCCCTTATGAAACTAATAATATGGAATATATTAACCGGAAAATGCAGATTACAAAATGTCATCCGTAAACTTAATTGTGCAAAATATACACATACTCATGCATTCATATACACACATAGTAAAATAACTGGAAGACTGTTCAATTAAATGTTAACAGTGAGGGTTAGAATTAAGAGTAAGATTTTTAATATTATTTCTAAACTTTGATACAGTGAACATGTATTACTTTTGTAGTCAGAAACAAAGGCATAAAATGAAAAGCTGTATAACCTACGTGACCAGTCACTATTCACCTGTGACTCCAAACAACAAAAAAGTCATATTAACTTTTGCCATTCAGATTACAGTGGCCAATACCCCTCTTCCACTTTTACCAGATTTCCCACCCCTGGGGTTCTGGGAGCCCCAGAGGCACTTACATACTCCACAGTTCCACACTGGCTATCCCTGGTCTCAGATCCACCCTCCACTCTTTCTAGGGCCATTTGTTCCCTCACTGTGTACAGCTGGCATCTTCTCAGCTCCATCTGGATATCCTTGGGCTCCTTTCACCTTTGGCCACAGCCCTTCTCTTATTTCCCCACAGTCCTAACAGAGACTTATTTGTGCATAATAAGACCTTACTGAAATTTGGGGAAGTACAACACAAAGAATGGTTTATACTAGACTAGACTTCTCTCAGTGTCCCAGGTCTTCTTCAGGTCCTCCCCACTTTACTCCTAGCCACAGATCATTTCAAGTGCCAGCTCACCTCTACACCGTGGGAATCCTTTGAGAAATCCACTCAACCTGTAGTCCAGGGATCAACAGCCAGGAGGCCCCAGGAAAATAGGAAACATCTCAGTACAAAGTTTAATGCCTATCTACCACATCTTCATTTTCCTTACTTCCTGTTTCTAGACTAGTCTCTTTGCAGGATGTGTGACAGCGTGGACACCCATTTCCCACTGACAGGAATGTGCCAGTGTCTTAGTCCCAACATCACTATCTTGTGTTATTCAGTTCTAGAACACTGTATTAGAAATGGCAAAATGATCCTGGCCATGTCGCTGTGCTTCAGGTGTGGTCGTCCCTTTTTGTATGTTGTTCTCCAACATGAAGTACATGTTCTTCCTTCATCTCTACTCTGCAACTCATGTAAACCATGACTCTTAGATAAGTAAAAATAGACAGGCATAAGGTAATCTAAATTGATACAGAGAAAAGTTTAGAGTTCCACAAAGAAGCACATGCAAAATTATGCTTTCAAACTGACTGCTCAGTTTGTCTCAAACATTGTACTCTGTTTCATGAGGACTTTAATTTTTCCCAAGCAGGTATTAGCTTTACGTAGGCAAAACTAAAAGTCCCGCAATGGAAAAAGATATGACCTATCACAGCAGTGCTCAAAGGGTGGTCTCCTGATCAGTAGCATCAGCACCACCTGGGAACTGGTTAGAAATGCAAATTATGAGACCCCACCACAGACCTTCCCAATCAGAAACCCTGGGTGCAGGGCCCAGTGATTTGTGTTTCAATAGCCCTGTAGGTTCTGATGCAGCGCAAGTGTGAGAACCATTGGTCTATCAGATTCAAAAGTAAGCTTCCACTACTGTGAAGACGAAAAAAACAAAAAAGTTGGTAATATTCAAATGATGACTTTTTCATTCTCAGTACCTCATGGGATCCAAATCTCTTGAGATTTAGACTCAGCCAGGGTCACGCTGGGGGAGTGTGTGGTTAAATAACGACAGTAACAATCACTTAAATAACTCGTTTCATTGAAGTTAAATTTAAGAGCTTAAAGTTTTTTTAAAAACAAAGGATAGAATATAAAATTTGATTTGGTTTATACAAGTAATAATTACTATAATCATTTATATGATCTGCTCACCATTTTTAATGCCCAAATGCCAGATTATTTAAAAATTACATATTAATATATATTAGATAAACTTTGTTCTTCATTTTATTTTGTTACATGACCATGGCTGTCTCTTCACAACTTAAAAAATTCCGACAATATGATCCTATTATTATTCTACTACCATGGAGGGTATCTCTGAAACGGATAATTAAAGTGAAGCTACTTTATGTCTTGCCTATTTTTACCTACACACAACTTACCTCAGTAAAACAATGTTGAAACTGGAAGTAACCTCTCCTCGAACCATCTAGTATAACATTCCTTTGTTATCACATATGCTATAAATTTCAGTAGAGGAAAAAAAAAAAAAAGCTCCAAAATGAAGTGGACAATACTAGAAACAAGCAAAAGCTGTTCATCACTAATTTAAGTTAGTAAGAATTGATAAAATGAGCTAAGAGCATCATCCCATTGTCCTGGTTTTGATGTTGTTGTTGTTAGGTGCTGTCAAGTTGGCTCCAACTCATAACGACCCTGTGTACAACAGAACAAAATACTGCCAGGTCCTGTGCCATCCTCACAATCCCTGTTATGCTTGAGCCATTGTTGAAGCCACTGTGTCAATCCATCTCGCTGAGGGTCTTCCTCTTTTTTGCTGATCACCTACTCTACTCTCTCGGTTTGGGGCCTATAATTTTCTTAAAATGCTATCTTGACATAGGTCGTTGTTTTGTTTTTTTAAATATTTCATTGTGTTTTAAGTGAAAGTTTACACAGCAAATTAGATTCCCATTCAACAATTCATACACAAATTGTTCTGTGACCTTGATTACAATCCCCGTAATGTGTTAGCAATCTCACCATTTCCACCACACCTGCCTCCATTTCCATCCATCTAGTTTCCCCGCCCCTCCTTGCCTTCTCATATTTGCTTTTGTGTAAATGTTGACCGTTTGGCTTTATATAGTTGATTGTTTAAATGTGCACATTCTTCACAGGTGTTATTATTTATTTTATAGACCAATCTATTACTTGGCTGAAAGGTGACCTCCAGGAGTGGCTTCAGTTCCAGATTAATCTTGACAGTTTTAAGGCCTTGTCTAAACAGTGTTCCTTCCCCTTCTTGAGCAGCTGATTAAATCCATTTTCTGAACATTTTCTTTATCCGGTTCTCACACCCCTGAGTCCCACGACACACCCTCCCAATCGCCCCAGGGCCGGGTATGCAACAGCTAGGGACAGCCCCTGGAGCCCCTGAGCTTGCAGAATTATTCAAACTCCCCAAATCCCAGGAAGCCCACACACATCCCCAGCACTGACACGCACTTGTACACATGCAAACATAAACATATATCCTTATACACTTCACCAGCATTTCCTCGGTATTAGTCTAATGTTCATCCATTGATTTGTGTTTACAGTGTGAGGTAGTATTCCAAAATCATGTTCTTCTATCTGCATGCCTGTCTCAAGCCTAATTAACAAATATATTTAAATACATGCTTTGGTGCAACTAAAAAAAAAAAAAAACAGTTGGTGAAGTTCCTCTGAGGAGCTGTCTTCTCATCAGAAGTTCTGAGAGAGCTCAAAAGCTTGTCTCCTCTAAGTAACTATTCCACCACCACACTGAAAAGTAACATTTCACAGCATGGGCGTTCTAAATCCATATATAGTCAAGGGACTGTTTCTCCCACATCCCCAATCAACAGAGTTTCATAAACCTATGTTAAGCTTAATTATATACCACTATCCATTTTTATCCATTACCTTCTCCAGGGACTGATCCCTTCTGACAACATGTCCAAAGTACGTAAGATGCAGTCCCACCATCCTTGCCTCTAAGGAGCATTCCGGTTGTACTTCTTCCAAGACAGATTTGTTCATTCTTTTGGCAATCCATGGTATATTCAATATTCTTCGCCAATGCCACAATTCAAAGGCATCAACTCTTCTTCGGTCTTCCTTATTCATTGTCCAGCTTTCACATGCATATGATGCAATTGAAAATACCATGGCTTGGGTCAGGCGCACCTTAGTCTTTAAGGTGAAATCTTTGCTCTTCAACACTTTAAAGAGGTCCTCTGCAGCAGATTTACCCGATGCAATGCATCTTTTGATTTCTTGACTGCTGCTTCCATGGCTGTTGATTGTGGATCCAAGTAAAACGAAATCCTTGACAACTTCAATCTTTTCTCCGTTTATCATCATGTTTCTCATTGGTCCAGTTGTTGAGGTGCCATCCATATTGAAGGCTATGGTCCTTGATCTTCATTAGTAAGTGCTTCAAGTCCTGTTCACTTTCAGCAAGCGAGGTTGTGTCATCTGCATAACGCAGGTTGTTAATGAGTCTTCCTCCAATCCTGATGCCCTGTTCTTCTTCATATAGTCCAACTTCTTATATTATTTGTTCAGCATACAGATTGAATAAGTATGGTGAAAGAATACAACCCTGACGCACACCTTTCCTGACTTTAAACCAATCAGTATCACCTTGTTGTGTCCAAACAACTGCCTCTTGATCTACATAAAGGTTCCTCATGAGCACAATTAAGTGTTCTGGAATTTGCATTCTTCACAGTGTTATCCATAATTTGTTATGATCCACACATGCTTGGCAGACATCCACATCATGCTTGGCAGAGTACAGGATCAGCGGAAAAGAGGAAGGCCCTCAATGAGGTGGATTGACACAGTGGCTGCAACAATGAGCTCAAGCATAACAACGATTGTAAGGATGGCTCAGGACCCGGCAGTGTTTCGTTCTGTTGTGCATAGGGTCACTATGAGTCAGAACCGACTCGACAGCACCTAACAACAACAATTCATTACCTATGAGTTCTCTATGAGTTGGAATCAACTCCACAGCAATGGGTAATATGTTACCTTCATCACCAATCTGCCAGTTTGTCGTAATGTGGTGGCTTGCATGTTGCTATGGCGCTGGAAGCTGTGCCACAGATATTTCAAATACCAACAGGGTCACCCGTGGTGGACAGGTTTCAGTGGAGCTTCCAGACTAAGACACTAGGAAAATCTACTAGTGATCTACCTCTGAAAATTAGCCAGTGAAAACCCTATGGATCACAACAGAGTTTTGTCTGATGTATTGCTGGAAGATGTGCACCCTAAGTTGGAAGGCATTCAAATTACACAGTGGCCACAGCAATGGACTCAAGCATACCAATGATGGATCCGGCAATGTTTCATTCTGTTGCACATGGGATCACCGTGAGTTAGAGGTGACTCAAGGGCAACTAGCAACAACCGATTACTTAACAGAAGACCTAGCTCCTAAAGTCAGAGAAATCTGCATTTAGGTTTATGGAAAATCACAATTTTCTCGTCACAGTGGTTGGGGTTAACTTTATATTTGGCTGACTAAACAGCTCAATCAAATAGTTTTCTCAGAACAAAGGAAAGGTTTGACTGAAAGGTGAGTTCAAATATACTACTCTTTCAGAGGAGAGTCATGTGAAATTTTATTTGAATTTTTTTAAGTCAGAAAACAAAACATGGCCCTATATTCTCACCCTGTTAACATTAATAATAAAAGATATATAATAATAAAGTGATATATGAACATGCTATGGAAATTGCAAGTAATATTGAAAAATCTCAATCATAAAGTAAAAATCTTCTTTTTATGAAGTAGAGGCTCACACTGACAGCCATCAAGTCCTTGCTTTACAGTTGGTTGGGCTGTGCCCAGCTCTGGTGACAAGTGGAGACTGAGAGCCATCTTTTTTTTTTTTCTTCTGTCAAGCTGCACGCCCGAGCACTGGGCAATGTCCACCCACCAAAAAGGGGCACCATTTCTAATTTGTACAAAGGCACTCTTAGAAAGCCACCTTTTAACAAATTCTAAAAAGTTATGCATATACCAGGAAATATGCCTCTATTAGTTCTTTTTATTTCCACAAAGAAACCGTATGATACACACTATTCTAAACTTTCCTTCCTTCCTTCTGTCTCTTCTCCCTCCTTCTCTTTCTTTTTTTCTTTTCCCCCTTTTTATTTACTGTATCTCTTGGGGATCAGGCATTAGTTTCTTTTCTTTTCTTTTTTTTTTTTTTAAGGGTCTGTAGTATTCCATTGTATGGCTCTATCAAAATTTATTGAACTAGTTCCCTTTTAATGACTGATGGGCATTTACGCTGTTTCCAGGTCCTTTTGTGGAGGAGGTGGGGAGGACTGGGGCTATTACACATAATGCTGCTTTAATGAACATGTTTATATGTGCCTAATGGCATGGTTTTGTGACCATGTTTATAAAACAAATTCTTAGCAGTGAAATCATTGGGCCAACAGGCACAGACATTTTAAATTTTGACAGATATTGATTGAAACAATTTATGCCAGTCCTGGCTGTTACCACACTTGTTAATTTTTGCTAATATGATAGGTAAAATATGATATCTCATTTTTTATTTATATTTCTTTAAATATAAATGATGTTAAATGTACTTCCATTGGTCTGTGGCCACTTGCAATAGACTAATGTGTTACTTTAGCTTTTCTGTTAACTATGTGTTCATATCTCTTGCTCATTTTTCTGTTAAATTTTTCCTTTTTGTCTCACTGAGTTGTAAGATTTCTTTGTAAATCAAGACATGCAGTTCTTGTTGTTATTATATGTAGCAGATATGCCTTCTAGCATGTCACTTATTTTTTGATTTTGTGCATCTCATTTTTGTTCTACAAAAGTTTCAAATATTAATACAATGAGATTCATCAGTAATTTTCTTGTTGGCTTCCATGTATGTAGCTTTTAAATGACAGCTTTTCCAAAGTCTACCTAGTAAAGTTAAAAAACAAAAAAGTCTTGGACCTGATTTCAGCCTGTATTGTGTTCTTCAAGGTAGCACCTATCCTAGCATTGTGGTTTCTCTAAGGAAACACGCGATGGACAGGGAGATTTATGACAGGACCAGAGAATCCCATGGGCCTCTAGCTGTCACCTGACTTCTTTTGCAGTGAAGTGAGCTCCTTGGTAACAAACATGGTGAAGGGGAGGGGCTCTACCACTGTAGGAATCCACTTCCACAGGGCAAAGCCCTTCAGGAATT
This sequence comes from Loxodonta africana, assembly GCF_030014295.1. NCBI lineage: Eukaryota > Metazoa > Chordata > Mammalia > Proboscidea > Elephantidae > Loxodonta > Loxodonta africana. The sequence goes on from NC_087357.1 coordinate 37,703,061, forward strand.
GTTCACCCTTTGTGCACAGATCTAGAAGCTACCTGAGGAGCCCTAACTCCCTGCCATGTTAATTTGAGGTTTCTGGACTTTTCTCTGATAATAAAACTCTTGCAGAATCAGGATTACCATGCCCTCTTCTAACAGTGGCACCTAGGCCAGAAGACCACTCCCACTAGGCCCTGTTGACAGACACAGATCATCCCTCCACAGTGTCCTCCTCCTCATGGCCCCGACCTGGAAACCAGCACTGGAGTAGGGCAGGAGAAAAAGTGTCTCTAGGTTGCTGCATTGCAGCCCTAATTTCAGGTACTTCTTCATACGGCAAAAAAAAAACCTTCATATTTTGGGATGAGGGCACAGAAGGGCATGTTCGAGATGAGACCAGAAAGTTGGGAATTTCCTACTCCTCTGGATCCTCCCAACACCTTCATCCCATTGTCACAGTCTATCTTTGCCAGCACAGAATTAAATTGGACAATGGAAATCTGAGGTAATAAAGAATTGAAATGACACCAATTGCTTTCAAAAGGTGATTGCAAACAGCCTCAGCTTTTCTAGTAAAGTAACCTAGGACCAGAGAAGAACGTTATCTCACTGCGAATTGTTTGGTGCTATGAAAAGCAGCCATCGCCCTCATTCATTGGTTTTATTTGTTTTTGTTTTTTTAAATTAACTAATTTATTTATTGCGCTTTAAGTGAAAGTTTACAAATCAAGTCAGTCTCTCATACAAAAAGTTATATACAACTTGCTATGTACTCCTAGCTGCTCTCCTTCTAATGAGACAGCACATTCCTCGTCTTTATCCTGTATTCCCCATTTCCATTCAACCAGCTCCTGTCCCCCTCTTCCTTCTCATCTCACCTCCAGACAGGAGTTGCCCACATGGTCTCATGTGTCTACTTGAGCCAAGAAGCTCACTCCTCACCAGTATCATTACCTATCTTATAGTCCAGTTCAATCCCTGTCTGGAGAGTTGGTTCCAATCTTGGACTAACAAAGGGTCCGGGGACCATGACATCCAGGGTCCCTCCAGTCTCAGTCAGACCATTAAGCCTGGCCTTTTTACGAGAATTTGAGATCTGCATCCCTCTGTCCACCTACTCCATCAGGGATTCTCTGTTGTGTTCCCTTTCAGGGCAGTGATCAGTGGTAGCTGGTCACCTTCTAGTTCTTCTGGTCTCAGTCAGCCTATCTGAATCCTTATCACCATTAAATTATTCTAAGGCAGGAGCTGCCACACCTCAAAAGCTCATCTTTGATGGGTACACAGCCTCTTAAACAGCTTCATAGCTGCATCACCAAGACACAATCACTGTTAGTTATCCATCCCAGAGTGTGCCAAAGTTTCTTCCTTGTAACCCTATTCCAGTACCAATTTCTGTTTTAGTGTCTTTTGGTTGCATGGAACATCAGCTGGTTCAAATTACCTGAGCACAAAATGGATTTATGTTAAGGATATACATGTGGACTTGAAACACAATGAAAATATATTCTGGAACTAAGGGAGTGAGTGCTAGAGACCACCTAGCTCTTTCTGTCACCTTCAGGGTATCTCTGTGTTTCTCTGCACATCTGCTCTGTCCTTAAGTATAGACTAACCTCCATCTCCTCCTCCACCTTCCCTTCTCCCTCACTCATCTTCCCATCTTTGCTCTCCCTCTTTCTCCCCTCTCCCTTGATTCTTCCTTCTTTTTACTCCTTGTGTTGTTTGGGATAACCATATCTCAATATCATTCTTTCAAATAGTTCTTTCAACTAAATGCACTATGAACAAAATTTAAATGGTTGCATTTAAATCAGAGTTATCTCCGCTCTACTGATTGATCCCTTTGCCTCACATGTATCCTCAGATCAGACGGATCTGGGAATCAGAATTCCTGTCTTCACATCCTGAGGCTGACCCAGACATCCTAATGGATGGTAACATGGCCCAATGACCACACTCCTTATAGAGTCCTTATCTGTTACTCGAGTAACAGATATGAACATAATTCATTAAAATATAATTCATGCTATTTGGGGGTTTTATTGTAGGGTTTTTTTTTTTTCTTTTTTTGTAGTCAAGAAGGGTAAAAACCTTTGAAAAATCAGCCTAGTTATATGAAATTATTACTGTATAATAATCACTAATATCTCATGTTTAATTTCATTTCTTACAGGCAGCTTCAAAAGATGGTCCATGATATTAAGAACAATGAAGGTGGAATAATGAACAAAATAAAAAAGTAAGTTAAACTTCAGAGCACTATATAAACCTTATTATGTCAGCCTGTGCTAAGTGGAAGAAAAGAAACTTCTGTTACCTGAATGAGGGGTTGCAACCTCTCTTACTCATGGCAAGAGTCCATGGTGGTTAGCTTCATAGTCAGAAAACATGGCAAGTTATTGGAGTAGTACTCAGGGTACTTTGCTGTTCCTTCACACTACAGAGAAGGTGAGGTATGCCCATTGGATTTGTCCCAGAAAACATCAAAGCAGGAAAATCAGCTTCTATAATAATTTAGCTGAGAGTCACCAGGACACACACGGAGAAATCCAAATAAGTTACGAGAACACAGTGCTAGCTTCTACTGTCTGTAGGACGCCACACTGTTCTCCATATTTTCATCTGCTTTCTCAGTAATTGCCTTAAAATGGTGCTTTCAAGTGGTATCTGGAGGAGGAAAACTAGAATCCTCCAAATTCTGTATACCAAAAACTTCTTAAGTTTTTTTTTTAAGAAAATGGAAATTGTACATGCCTTCATTTACCATTCAAAATATAAGTCAAGAGAAAAGAGGAAACAATATTTTTAAGTCTTTAGGTTTTTGTTTTTAATGAAAGTAATATATGTTCAAAGGAGCCCTGGTGGCACAATGGTTGAGCGCTTGGCTACTAATCTAAAGGTTCGGGGTTCAAGCCCACCCAGATTCACAGAAGAAAGACCTTACAATCTACTCCTGCCCATAAAGATTACAACCTAGAAAACCCTACAGGACAGCTCTGCTCTGTCACATGAGGTTGCTGTAAGTTGAAATCAACTCCATAGCACCTAACAACAACAATACATGTTCACCAGGAAGAAAAAAAAGAGTTCAGAAATGCATAAAGTCAAAAGCTCCCACCTCTTCATATCCCACCCCAACCCACTCTCCAGAAACAGCCATTGTCCATTGTCACGAAACAATGTTATAAGCATGTATACTAAACACACATCAAAACACAAAAAACCAAACCCATTGCCATCGAGTCAATTCCAACTCACAGCAACCCAATAAGACAGAGTAGAACTGTCCCCTAGAATTTTCTAGGCTGTAATCTTTACAGGAGCAGATCGCCAGGTCTTTCTCCCTAGGAGCCATTGGTGGGTTCGAACTGCTGACCTTTTGATTAGCAGCCGAGCACTTAACCACTATGCCACCAGGGCTGACACACACACATACACTGACATAGATATAGCACATACCCATACACCTACACTTCACTTTTTCATCATGAATGGCATCAAACTATAAGCCACTATTCTACCAACTTGCTTGCTTTGTTTTACATAATGCTATGTCATAGACATCTTTATTTAAAAAATATATTTAGATACATAAAAATAAACCGTATTTCCTTTTGAACTGCTGATTGTCTAAATAAATGTATTAAAATTTAAAATTTATTTAATTGGTTTTATAATAGCAGACATTTTTCTAAGGGGCTAGGAGTTTGTCATAGACATCTTTATTTAAAAAATATATTTAGATACATAAAAATAAACCGTATTTCCTTTTGAACTGCTGATTGTCTAAATAAATGATTTAAAATTTAAAATTTATTTAATTGGTTTTATAATAGCAGACATTTTTCTAAGGGGCTAGGAGTTTGTCATAAAAAAAAAAAACATAGACATCTTTATTTAAAAAATATATTTAGATACATAAAAATAAACCGTATTCCCTTTTGAACTGCTGATTGTCTAAATAAATGATTTAAAATTTAAAATTTATTTAATTGGTTTTATAATAGCAGACATTTTTCTAAGGGGCTAGGAGTTTAAAATGGTACAATTTTGGAGGACAATTTGATAATAACAGTCGAAATTTCTTTGACATTTTCTTCAGCTTGTTTTAATGGTCACAAATACTACTGCAATAAATATCCTTTGCACATCAATAAACTAAACTCCTGAAATGAAATTTAACATAACTATATAAAATTACTACTCTATAATAACTACCAATATTTCATGTTTAATTTCATTTCTTACAGGCAGTTTCAAAAGATGATCCATGATATTAAGAACATGTACCCTTGAAATTAAGATATGTGCCCTTAAAGTTTGGATTGATATTACCAAATTGCCCCCCAGAAATTTTGTACTACTAATAGTGTACGGTCGCTATGAGTTTGCATCAACTCTACGGCTACAGGTCATATGTATTCAGTAAAGAGTATTTTTGCTCTTTTTGATCTTTGTTAATCGTATAAGTAATAAGTTTTGGTGGTGTTTTTTAGACTAGAAAATGTGAATGAGTTTCAAGATGTGTAAGTCATCATCATCATCATAACATACTTAAAATGGTCTGCCTGTGGGCAGTGGTCATTTTATAGAGAAGACTTTTGTCTTCATATTTTGTTCTGTGGCTGGGAGAGGTGAGCGATTATTTTCATTTTAATGTTATTTCTGATACATATAGGATTTCATTCAAATAAGAGGATCCTGGGAGTCACTGCTATAATCACGAGAAATTCTAAATTGATTATCACGCAGTTGCCAATTTTGCAGTACATCAGTTTGTTCAATAGTAGGAAGCTGCCATATAAGAGGTCTATCTATCCCATGATCAGTCCTACTGTCAACAACCACAGCTTTCAAATTTTCTTGGATAATTTCTATTTCAAACATTCTGTCCTTTGTCACCAAAAGACTTTTACTTGACAAACCACGTTTCTTCTCAGTTTGGAAAATATGGCTGCTATAGTCATTTCTCTGGGTGAAGTCATTGGCCCTTTGATTCAAACTGATGTGCGGTTAAGCTGTCACTCAAACCCAGACAACAGGTGCTACCTTGAAAGGAGGAAGCATGGTCGAGTACACTGGTTTCCTAACACAAAACCGTGACTGAGTCTCTACTGGTCCATGGCCAAATGAGAAAATATGGACCTTAAACTGTGTGCAACTGCAGCTCCTAAGCAAGACCCAAACCACACCTTTTATTCCCAGTTGGTCTTCAGTGGCCAACAGCTCTTTCTTGAGGCTGTCCTATATTCTAAGATTATGACCTTCATACATTTTTAAGTGTTAAGATATCCATTCTTTTCTTTTATAAAACGATGATAATAGTAGATAGTAAGGGCAGTCCCCAACTTTTGATGGGGGTTTTGTTCTTAAGACTCCATCTTAAGCCAGTTCTGACATAAATTGAATACCTCTTTTTTTTTTTTAAGTTTTCATTATTATTGCCTTTTATTATCAGTATCTTTATAAATCCCATCTTTATTTGTCCTTGGGTGTTGGAAACATTGCCTATAAACTTATAGATATATTTTAATACATAATACATATTACTAAAAAAAATTTTTTTTTATTGCTAGTAATATAAGATGTATAAAAAAAGATGGCCATAAGTGCACTTTGTTGTAACTTGAATACCTCATAAATTGGGGACTGCCTGTAGTTGTTTGTGTTTTTTGAAATATTTCTGGCCCATGAATAGCCCTGAGCACCAGGCTCAGTTTTGTTTTTGTTTTTCTTCCTTACAATACCTTGGACAATCTGTCTGGACCTCATCATAGTTTTAATGATAGTATCCTCCCAGCATACCCTGCTGGCTAGCTATGAGGATTGAATGAAATAATAGATATGAGAGCCTACGGGGAAACAAAAAGCAGAATTTCCATATAAATATAAATATTGTTATTTTTGCAAAATTATAATCCTGGTTTGTAAGGTTTTCACAATCAAACAAGAGTTTCTATGCTGCTTCCTGCTTCCCTCCCCTCCCCCCCTCCAGGAAATGAAAAATATTGGTATATAATGATTACTTCATACACTGCTTCTATAAAAGAATATGATATTTTAGTTAAAAAGTTACTGGATATAGGCTTTATCACTATTTTAAATTTCATTAAGCAAATCATTTTAAATAAGATGGGTGGCTAGTATTAAAAAACAGAAATTTACTATAAGTCTTACCCACGTCACATAATGGAAGCGAAGGTGTTGTTAGAACTTTTTAAAGTCTAAAAAATGGGATACTCTTTTAAAATGTAATCTTAGTTTTCTTTTAACGAGTGGGGGGAAATTATGAATATTCAGTATATTTTATATGTAGATAAAGATACTAAAGTGGTTTTTAGCATCGTTGAAACAGTTGAACTTCTAAGTAAGCTAAAATCACAATCCCCAACCTGGAGATGCTCACTGCTCATTTATTCAGCTTTTTTTTTTTTTTTTTTAATGGTGCAAAAATAATTTCAGCCCAACCTCCAACTAAGTGCTCATTGTAATTAATTTCTTCTTGTTATTTAAAGCATTTGTAAACTCTTAAAATACAGTTTACCTTTCTGTCAACCAATGAACACTGTCTTCCTTGAACCTCTGAACTTACAAGTGCTCCAACATCTCAGAGCCCCTTCATTGCCTGTTTTTGCCTTAACTGAGTCCCAGCCACATCTTGAGCTGGGGAGATGAGAGGTGACAAACCTCAGGATTAATGGTTTCACTATATTTAAAATACATTAAACCTTTAAATGTGATAGATCCAGAAGAAGCTATTATTCTAGTAGTTGTCCACCTGTTATCTCTATAACAGTTTATGTTTATGAGCCTTGACAACAGCTGTCCTACCTACTGACTGTTTGTCTAATGGTTATTACCTACAGGCTGAAAGTTAAAGCACCTCCAAGTGTTCCTCAAAGGGACTATGCTTCAGGTAAGAGTGTTTCTAAGGTACTTTAATTCTTGATTAATTTAAATGTTCTATTTACTTCATGGAAGGAGAAATACATTCTACTCATTTGAAACAAAAAGTGTCTATCCTAATTTTAAGAATGAGTAAATCTTTAGGCTTTTGACTATAATGGAGGTATAGTATTTGATTCATTCATCTATCCATCCATTTGTCTATCCAACTATCTATTGAACATTTATTAAGCATCATCCATGTGCTGGGCACACACAAGGTCTTAGGTAGAAATACAATGTAAAACAAGAATCATATATCATCTGTACACTCACAAAAGTTATAATCTAGAAGGGAAGACCCATAAACCCATTGCCATCCAGCCAATTCCAACTCGTAGCAACCCTGTAGGACAGAGTAGAACTGCCCCATAGGGTTTCCAAGGCTGTAAATCTCTCTCTTTTTTTTTAATTGTACTTTAGATGAAGGTTTACAGAACAAACTAGCTTCTCATTAAACAATACACATATCGTTTTGTGACGTTGCTTGCCAACCCCATGACATGTTAACACCCTTCCCTTCTTGACCTTGGGTTCCCTATTACCAGCTTTCCTGTCCCCTCCTGCCTTCCAGTCCTTGCCCCTGGGCTGGTGTGCCCATCTAGTCTCGTTTTGTTTCATGTGCCTATCTAATCTTTGGCTGAAGGGTGAACCTCAGGAGTGACTTCATTACTGAGCTAAAATGGTATCTGGAGGCCATACTCTCAGGGTTTCTCCAGTCTCTGTCAGACTAGTAAGTCTGGGCTTTTGTGTGTGCGTGTGTGAGTTAGAATTTTGTTCTACATTTTTCTCCAGCTCTGTCCAGGACCCTCTATTGTGATTCTTGTCAGAGCAGTCGGTGGTGGTAGCCAGGCACCGTGTAGTTGTGCTGGACTAAGTCTGGTGGAGGCTGTAGTACTTGTAGTCCATAGTCCTTTGGACTAATCTATCCCTTATATCTTTGGTTTTCTTCATTCTCCTGTGCTCCAGATGGGGTGAGGCCAGTGGAGTATCTTAGAGGGCCACCTATAAGCTTTTAAGACCCCAGACGCTACTTGCCAAGGTAGAATGTACATTTCCTTTATAAATTATGTTAATTGAACTAGATGTTCCCCAAGACCATAGTTCCCACAGTTTTCAGGCCAGCAATTCAGTCCCTCAGGGAGTTTGGATGTGTCTATGAAGCTTCCACGACCTTGCCAAGGCTGTAAATCTTTGTGGAAGCAGACTGCCACATCTTTCTCCCACAGAGAGACTGGCAGCTCGAATCCCTGACCTTTTGGTTAGCAGTAAGCACTTTAACCACGGCTTCTTAGAAGGGATGACCAGATGATGTTAAATGTAATTCCAGTTCACTGTGATAAGGAAAAGTACAAAGTTCTATGAAACGATATAAAAAACCAAAATAAAATAAAATAAACCCATTGCCAAGTTCATCAAACTCATGGTGACCCCAGGTATTACCAAGTAGAACTGCTTCGTAGGGTTTTCTTGGCTACAATCTTTATGAAAATAGATTGCCACACCCTTCTTCTGCAGTGCTGCTGGGTGGGTTCAAACTGCCAACCTTTAGGCTAGTAGTTGAGCACAAACCACTTGTGCCACCAGTAACCTGGAAGTATATACAACAGCACCTAACTGAATCTGAGGTAGAGAATGGAAAGGACACTTAGAGTGGGGAAAGGAAGGTTTCTTGGATAGAGCTGCTATAGTTTAAATCGATAATTGTGGGTTAGTGAAAGACAAAACAATAAATTACTGGTGGCATACGATCATCCCTGAGTTTAGCTCTGCAACCCCAATCTAACTAGGATCAGCTTTGGAGGTGGGGAAGGATTAGTTTTGAGATTGGTACAGTTTATGGCAGTAGTGACTGAAGTGAAATACCCAACACACTTTCCTTTTCTGGAAGATATGCCCTGGAAGGGTAAATGTAACATCTTTTCTTTCCTGGCACTAAGTATAATAATTTCCTGAATGTAGGCAGATTCTATGTAGCCCCAAGTGAAACCCACAAGGCTATAGACATCGTTGAAGACTCTACCTCTACAGGGCACCAGCTAAAACCAAATCACACCCTTAGATGATGATGACTTCTTTAACTGATAAAGATAGCAATTAATCAGATAATTGAGTCCCTTCTAGGCATGGATGAAATCTTATTGCACTGAGAAATGCTAACCAACATACCCAAGTCTAGTCACTGACCTATGGGCCACTTTCCATAACTCACCAGGTCATGGAGTATTTATTGACCCCCCCTGCCAATCAGTCAGCAAGTCTAGACAGTTGATCAGGGGATTCCTGTACAATTTGGAACTGAAAAAGAGGAATCCTTTCCTGGGCTTTAAAATTTACCTAATCAATAGGTTAAGGAAGCTGCTTATTTAACAGATGAAAGCAAACACATTCTTCTCCCCGAGTACCAAAAAGAAACGAAAACAAAGTACACTAAACCTATTAAACGGCCAAAAAGGTCCAATGGGAGAATTACGGAAACATGGAGTCTCGGGTTTAAAAGGAACTCCAAAGGCCATAGAGTCTAATCCCCCAATCCAGTGTTTAAACCCTACTCCTCCACCATGTACCCCCACAAACAGGGCCTAGTTTCTGCCTGGACACTTCCTATGATGACCTCATAAGCCTGCCTGTCCAGTTAAGGACAGACAGCCTGGCTGGATATAGAGATGAGATCTATCCCTTGTGGCTTCCTAATTCTGCCCCAATGGCCACATAGTACAAGTCTTCAAATATTAAAGAAAGTGGAACTAGAGTTGTCCTGTGCAACTTCAAAGGATTAAACTTAGATGTTAGGTCATTCGAACCTTCTGCAGGGTAAACATCTCCAAACGCTTCAGCTGTTCCACACATTCATTCGCTCAACACATATTTCAGGAGTGCATCCTATGTGACTCTCACTAGGCTTAGTGACTAGTGGGCAGTCAGATAATAAACAAGAAAACAAACAAATGAATATAAATTATTACCAAGTATGGTAACTGCAATGAAGAAAAATGATGGGGCACAGTGATACAGTCACTATGGAGTGAGGGAACCACTACCGTGATCAGGAAAGGTCTCTGGAAGAAGGTGACATTTACTTCGAGTCCTGGGGGATGAGCAGGAATATTTATCACTTTGTAGATGAACCAACAGCACTGCAAATGCTGGACACAGATGTTAGGAGCTTGGAGTCAATCCTCTGAAACATAAGTAGACTCATATATCTGACTTCAGGATGGACATGTCTTCTGAATGTCCCAGACACCTCATACTCACCTGAACTCATCATGCTCTCCTCGTTCATCTTCTCACCCAGGGCCTCTCGTCTTACTCTATTTGGTACTTGACTGAAACGCAGGTAGCATTCATCATTTATTCATCCTCTTGCCTAATCCAGGCACCTTGGGGGATTCTCCTTTTCCCTCATCCTCTGTAAGCAATTAGTTACAAAATCCTATTGATTCTATCTCTCAAATAGTTTTGCCCCTCTCTCTTTCCATTGCTACAGCTCAGATCCATATCATCTCTTACCTGTCTTAGTACAGACAAGCTCTAATTAGCCTCCTTAATTTCCAAATCCGTGCGGTCCTCTCCACCAGAGATATCTTTTTGAAATGCAGCTCTTTTCATGTCACACCTCTGTTGGAATCTTTTTTATGGCTCTATAACACCAATAAAAGAAATCGTAAACCACTAATCTTCCATTTGGAAACCCTACTGGAGCAGTCGTTAAGTGCTTCGGCTGCTAACCAAAAGGTTGGCAATTCGAATCCACCAGGTGCTCCTTGGAAGCCCTGTGGGGCAGTTCTACCCTGTCTGTAGGGTCTCTATGAGTCAGAGTGGACTCGACAACAATGAGTTTGTTTGTTTGTTTGGAATCTTGCATTCAAAGTCCTTCATTATCTAGCTACTAACTGATTATATAATCTGGGGATTTTCTGTATTTATATCATGTCGTTGTTGCTGTTAGGTGCTGTGCAGTTGGTTCTTACTCATAGCCACCCTATGTACAACAAAACGAAACACTCTCTGGTCCTGGGCCGTCCTCACAATCGTTGTTATGTTTGAGCCCACTGTTGCAGCCACCCTATCAATCCATCTTATCGAGGGTCTTCCTCTTTTTTGCGGACCCTCTACTTTACCAAGCATGGTACCAAAAAAACACCAAACCTCTCGGAGTCAAGTCAATTCCAACTCACAGCAACCCTATAGGACAGAGCAGAAATACCCCATAGAGTTTCCAAGGGGTGCCTGCTGGATTCGAACTGCAGGGCTTTTGGCTAGCAGCCATAGCACTTAACCACTATGCCACCAGGGCTTCCTACTAAGCATGGTAAAAAAAAAAGTAGAGGGCTGAAATAGATCTATAAGGTTCCCTCCAATGCTAACACTCTTCACTCATATGGGAACAGATTTTTGGAGACCAGATCCCAGTGAAAACCAGCCTCTCTTTACCTTTCCCTGCTTTAAGAAGTTGCATCTTCCAATCTCCGTGATGCTTGAAGTGTTCTCTTTCTTGACCTCAGACACCTGCTTTCTTCCCTAAAACCCAAGAAATATTTTTGACATCAGTACATCTGTACATATTCTCTCTTGGAACACAGATGTGCAGCTCAGCGAGATCTTCTAAGCCTTTGCTACTCTTTGCTGTTCAAAGTGGGGTCTCTAGCCTGGAAACATTAGCTTCACCTGGAAGGATGTTAAAAATGCAGAATCTCAGCCCCATCCTAGAACTACTGGATCAGAATCTACATTTTAACAAGAGTTCCAGGGGGATTTGAACATATATTAAATTTGAGAAGCCCTGCTCTAAGCCACCAACTCTATCTTTATTTCTTCTCCTGAACTGAAGGACAAAAAAAAAAAAAAAAAAGTATAAACACCGTTGCTGTCAAGTTGATTCTGAATCATAGCAGCTGTGTGTGCTTCAGGGTAGAACTGCACTCCATAGGGTTTTCTTGGCTGTAATATTCTCATGGAGACCTGGTGGTGCAGTGGTTAAGAGTTCGGCTGCTATCCAAAAGGCTGGCAGTTTGAATCTACCAGCTGATCCTTGGACAATCCTATGGGGCAGTTCTATAGGGTTGCTATGATAGCAATAGGTTTGATTTTTGGTTTAATCTTCTAATGAAAGTAGATCACCAGGCCTTTCTTCCATGGCACTGCTGGGTGGATTCAAACTGCCAACCTTTTGGTTAATTAGGAGCCAAGAAGAAACCATTTGCGCCACCAGGGACCTGAAGGACAAACAGATCCTCCCAAATCTATCGAAGTTACAGGATCTCAGAAATTCATCCCATTGCTTCACCAGACCAATAGGGACTTTCCCCCAGCCTCCCCCGCTTTACATTCAATCCCCTGAAACAGTCCTTTTTGCAAAACCACCATTACCACCTGCAGTAGCTGCCCTGCCCCCTCTCAAACCAACTCATGTCCCAGGAGCATTTCCAGCTGCTTCCTCTGAGCCTCCAGGCCCATATATGTGCAGCTACAAGCCCGAGTCCTCAGAAACCAGACCTGAGAGTTTTTTCCTGGACCCAGGGAGTTTGCAAGGACCTCAAGGTTCCAGTGCTTGGAGACCTTAGCCCATGATATGCCTCCTGAGCCTGGAGACCAGGCAAGTGCTCTCTGGAGATCTGTGGAGACTTGGTCCATCTGTTTCCCCCAAACCCTGGAATTTTATCCTCTTTCCAGTCCGTGAAGCAAATGTCTTCCTTCAACCCTCTAAACAGAGAGAATGTGTTGACCTTGGTGATCCCGACATTCAGAGATGGTCAGTGCCCCCAGAGGTCAAGAGAGGAGTGTCTATAGTCCCGCCCTCCAGTTAGACAGGACAAAGCTTCAATTACACCAAGAATGGAGGCCTGGACCTCCTATAGTGATGGAAGTCAGGCCAGTGTGGAGCCTGCTGTTTTCAAGTCACAGCCACAACCCTACCTTAGTCTCCAAGGAGCAGACGTTGCAGGGACCTCACATCTACTGAGCAGAGTGTATCACCGCTCCCCCCGCCAGGCAGCTAGCACTGCTGTCAGAAGGGAAAACATCCAACAGTATCAAGTATTTACTCTGCTCCAGGCATGACGTTAAGCTCTTGACAGACATTGTCTTATCTGATCTTCCCACTAGCATCATTATGTAGAATTTATTATGTCCATGTTGCAGATAAGAAAAATATATCTCAGGGAAGTTAAGTAACCTGTCCAAAGTTACTGCAGCCGCTCACAGGAAAACCTACCCCCGGCCCCCATTCCACTATTCCTCCTTTGACCCGGGCCGAGATCCTTATACTCTTCTGGGCCATTTCTCATTATCCTGACGGCACTGGAGCCACTGGCATTAGCACCAGAACCTGCTTCCCAGTTCCTGAGCTTTCATTAGCTGAACAGCCTCCTGGGGCTGTATTTTTGAAACCTGAGTTCTGGCTCTCAATGGGTCTGTCTTTGTGCCCCCAGAATCTACCAGGGGCATTGAAGAAGCCCCTCTGGTCACTCCAGAAACCCCTGAAGCGTCAGAACTGAACAAGGCCTCTCTTCTCATACCCTTGGGACCTGATATCCAGGATCTGTTGTGATATCCCCAGGAAGTCCGCCTTCTCCTCCCACCACTGATGTCACTCACAGAGATCACAGCAACTATAAAAGGGGCAGGTCTGATCTCCTCCGGTGAACTGACTATCATTTTCCTGTAAGGTCACTATGAGTCAGAATTGATTCGATGGCAGTGGGTCTGTTAGGATTTCCTAGAGATACAAGGGTAGGAAGGATCCACTCACATAAAAAAGACTCCAGGGCAAAAGAAAGTACTTGGACAGGGATTCTTGGATAAATACCCAGCGTGGAAGCACAAGATATGCATAAAAACCCTTAGTCCACTAAAACAAAAAACAAAAAAACATTTCTTTGCCATGGAGTCAATTCTGACTTAAAGAAGCGAAGTATAACACTGCCTTTCCCCTGCCCTGGTGTCCTCAGTGAAACAGTATTTACCTGATTTTCCATCTCCCCTGGTGGTATTAGCTAAGCTAACATGAGGAGAACTGTGTTTGACATTGTTCCTGCCACGTGGCACTAAGAGTAAAGCAATGAAACCTGAACTCAGGGTATTTTAAAATTGGGAAAGTCCTGAAAGATCAACCAATCCAGGCCTCTTGTCTTACAGATAGTAAACTGGAGGCTAGAGAAGCAAAGTGACTCCCCAAGGTCACCCACCAGCTAGTGGCAGAGTCAGGACTATGTCCCCCATGTCTGCACACCAGCCCCTGTTTATAGGGCCCTGCAAAGGTGGAATAAACACACAAAGGGAATTTCTAAGCTATTAAGTATATAGACTCAAAACACCTCTCCCAGACAGCTGGGGTCTGTGCCTTGTCCTCAGCTTCCACCCTGAACCACATCCCTATCTCCCCTCAGACGGGGCTCCCAAGGGGACTATCTGCTGCTGCCTTTTACACAACCTCCACAGCTCTGCTTTCTGTTCCTTGCCTGCATCTGTCCCCACCACTGCAGCTGGCCCACCTTCCTTCCTTTCTTCCTTCCTGAGTCTTCCCACTGGGGGAGTGGGGACTAGGTCCCTGTTCACCATTTCTGCTCTGTAAGACAGAATGAGCAGAGTTGGGTGGCCCAGAGCATGGCCACCAGGGCAGGGTCACGGCCACAACTAAGGCTGCATACCAGGCACGCAGCTGTGGGAGCCCCAATCAACACCGATGGCTGAGATGCCACCAGCATCTGCCCCAGGAGCTCGGGTGCTTCTGTTCACTCAGAACTGAGAGGCTGAGGTCACCGCCGCCCCCACCTTCATGCCTTTGCTCACCACAGAGCCCTTTATTGTCCATCCATGACCTCCAGTCTGGTTCCTCCTTTGTTTCTTCATGCCTGAGTTACTCAAACACTACCCTTGTCAGCCTCCGAATCTCACACACGTCACTGGGACCTACGTGTCCACTGTGGCTGGAGCATCCCCTTGGCTGGTAATAAATCCGGCTTTGTTTTACCACTTGGCAATCTCCTGTTACTCACTCTCCAGTGTAGTTCATTCACTCCGTGCACATCTGCCTCCTTAGAGATGCTCTCTTCCATCCATCAGCTATGTCCTGCTCTTGGTGCTGACACTGAGCCCCTGCCTTAGCTGATAGCTGGAGGACACCCTCCTCTGTTCTCTCACCTGAATCCTGCTCATCTTTCCAGTCCCAGTTCAGGCCCACGTCCTGCTCACAGCCTCATGCAACCTCTCAGCCCTCACTGAGTGCACCTGTCTCTGAACTTTCCCACCACCTGGAATCATTGTTCTGGGACATTTATTAAGAATTTTTATACCATCCTAGATTGTCCTCAGTCTACTATATGTCATTCTTCTAGTCTCTAGGTCTTTTATTTCAGTTACTCAGGGTTGTTTGGGGTCCTTTAGGCCTGGGAGTGAATCCTGGCTTTGCTGCCAAGCAGCTGTGTGACTTCTCTGAGCCTCAGATTCCTGACCAGGAGATAAGAATACCTGTCCTTCAGATTATTGTGAGAATTAAAAAGAATGGAAATTAATAGGTGTGGCTAACATCCATGGAGTCATTACTCTATATCAGGTACTCTTCTAAGCCCTTTACATTTCATTCTCTCAACAACCCTATGAGATAGGTACTATTGTTGTTGTTGTTAGTTGCTGTCAAGTCAGCTCTGACTCGTGGCGACTTTATGTATAACAGAACAAAACATTGCCTGGTCCCGAGCCATCTTCATTATCATTGGTATGTTTGAGTCGATCATTGTGGCTGTTGTGTCAATCCATCTCATTGAAGATTTCCCTCATTTTCTCTGACCCCTCTACTTTACCAAACATAATATTCTTTTCATAAAAATCTTTTCGTAGGAACTATTAATAATGTCCATTTTAGAGATGAGGAAACTGAGGCCCAGAGGTTAAGCAATTTGTTTAAGGTCACGCTGCTAGCAAATGGCAGAACCAGGATTTCAAGTTAGGCAGTCTGACTCCAGGCCTGGAGCAGATGCTGAGATGGGGGCCATTGTGGAATTCTCACATGTCTTATAGCCTCTGTGCTGTGCCCACACACCTGGCAGGGGCCGTGCTGATTGCAAAGCCAAGGCCAGACGAGGGATTCCAAAACCAAACCTGTTGCTGTTGAGTCGATTCCAACTCATAGTGACCCTATAGGACAGAGTAGAACTGCCCCTTCAGGGTTTCCAAGGAGTGCCTGGTGGGTTCAAACTGCCAACCTTTTGGTTAGCAGCTGTAGCTCTTAACCACTACGCCACCAAGGTTTCCAGGCAAGGGATTAAGAACATTTGGATTAAGCCTTTCTTATTTTGACACAGTAAATGAACCATAAGCCCCAAATTAGATCAACGACAAAGTAAGAAAGGCTTTACTCGAAAGGCTGGCAGTTCGAATCTACCAGATGCTCCTTGGAAACCCTATAGAACAGGTCTACTCTGTCCTATAGTGTCGCTATATGTCGGAATCGACTCAATGGCACTGGTTTTTTTTTTTTTTTTTTTTTTTTTGGTTTTACCTGACAAGAAGGCCAGACCAGAATCTTGGCTTCCTGGGAGGGACTGTGCAATCACACACACAAAATTGAACCACCTGGCCCACATTAAACTTGAACTCACCCTCCCTAAAATTTCATCCAGTATACTAGGAGCTTTATTGGATCCATTTCTTTGTGGTAGCCATACTGTGTGATTGGAGTTGGGGTGAATTAGTATTGGTGTTGCTTTGAGGGTTTATTGAGACATTTTCAACACCCAAGACAACAATACCTAATATTTACATAGCACTTATTGTGTGTTAGGCTTTGCTAAGTACTTCACATGTATTTGGAAACTCTGGTGGCATAGTAGTTAAGCGCTACAGCTGCTAACCAAAAGGTCAGCAGTTCGAATCCACCAGCTGCTCCTTGGAAACTCTACGGGGCAGTTCAACTCTATCCTATCGGGTCACTATGAGTCAGAATCGACTCTATGGCCATGGGTTTTGTTTTGTTTTTACATGTATTATATGTGTTATATTACTTGCTTCTCATACAAAGAATATGTTGTTGTTGTTACTGTTGTTAGGTGCCGTTGAGTTGGTTCTGACTCATAGCGACCTTATGTACACCAGAACAAAACATTGTCTGTCCTGCACCATCCTTAGTTTTGTCAGTGTTTTCCATAATTTTGTCTATTTTTTTCTTGGTTTTTTCTATGTTTTCCTTGATCTTTTTCCTAATCTCTTGGAGAGCCCTAAATACTAGCCTTTTTTTTTTAACTTTCATTGAGCTTCAAGTGAACGTTTACAAATCAAGTCATTCTGTCACATATAAGTTAATATACATCTTACTCCTTACTCCCACTTGCTCTCCCCCTAATGAGTCAGCCCTTCCAGTCTCTCCTTTCGTGACAATTTTGCCAGCTTCCAACTCTCTCTATCCTCCCATCCCCCCTCCAGACAGGAGATGCCAACACAGTCTCAAGTGTCCACCTGATATAATTAGCCCACTCTTCATCAGCATCTCTCTCCTACCCACTGTCCAGTCCCTTTCATGTCTGATGAGTTGTCTTCGGGGATGGTTCCTGTCCTGTGCCAACAGAAGGTTTGGGGACCGTGACCGCCGGGACTCCTCTAGTCACAGTCAGACCATTAAGTATGGTCTTTTTATGAGAATCTGGGGTCTGCATCCCACTGATCTCCTGCTCCCTCAGGGGTTCTCTATTGTGCTCCCTGTCAGGGCAGTCATCGATTGTGGCTGGGCACCAACTAGTTCTGGTCTCAATACTAGCCTTTTGAATTCCATATCAGGTAGCTCCACTGCCTTTTCTTCTCCCTGAACGTCATCTGATTCTTTATTTTGGTCACTAGCCAGAGCCATCTTGTCCTGCTTTATTATATATTTTGATATTGTCTGCTGTCTCCAAGACATTAAGGCATTATTTCTTTATTTATTGATTGTGTCTTAATTTGTTTCATCCTACTTTTTTGTTTTGTTTCAATACGTCAGGGGGGTGTTGGACAGGTATGTTTGCTGCTTGCTTGTCTGTGGACATGGTAACTCTCACCACTTTGTCCAAGTGGGCAGGGCAGCAGCAGGCAGGATGAACCCACTTTGCTGTATGTAACTGACTTGGCTAGGTGACTGAGAGCAGACCGGGCAGGCACTGTCTGCCTCCTGATGTTGGTCCAGTGGCATGGTGGGTGGGGGCAGGGCAGACGTGGGGCAGCAGTGGGCTAGCTTACCGGTGGCACTCTATCTGCAGTGGCACTGTGGGGGCTGGCAGGAAGGGCAGAGGTGGCCTACAGGGCTAGGTAGGAGGGTGAAAGAAAAGTAAGAACAGAAAAAAGAAAAATAAAATGGCAGTGCAAGGGGAGCTGGTGGGTGGCAGCAGGCCAGTGGCTCTCTAGCTGAGTGGCACAGCATGGCCCATTGGAAAGGGGTGGAGGTGCCATATGGGCGAGGTGGGAGGGAGAAAGAAAAGGAAGAAAGGTGAAAAAATGGCATTGAAGGAGCCAGCTGGTGTGGGTGGGGAAGACCCAGGGTGGTTGTGGGGTAGTGGCTCTCTAGCCAAGCAGTGCAATGTGGCTCGTCGGGACAGGGTGGAGGTGGTATACAGGGCAGAAGGGTGAGGGGTGGGAAAGCATGTTTCTCTGGTTACCAAGTGCTCTGTCACCTATTGGGAGCTCCGTGAATTTGCCTTTCTATACTCCCTGTCTGGGATTATTGCCGGTTGTGTTCCTATATGGCAACCCTGTGCCGTGTTAGTTGGCAGGGACCTCCACTCTGTATCTCTCCTCATTCTCTGTTTTCCATCCATTTCTTCTTCCGTTTGGTGTTTGATCTTGTTCTTTATCCCTTCACTCGATGCTTAGGGTTCCAGGACTGACATTTGTATTTATTTTACTCAGTTTTTCAGGTCTTTGCTGTAAAGGGTCAGCACGGTACATCTGTCTATGGTGCTATATTGGCTCCATCTCATTACTGAACATTTTGATTAAAGATTCCTTAGAAGAATCCTGACCAAAAGGGGGAAAATGCAGAACAGAATTTCAAATTCTCATGGACTCCAAGCTTTCTGGAGCCATGGGGGCTGAATGAACCCCTGAAACTATTGCCCTGAGATAATCTTTGAACCTTAAACCAAAATATCCCTGAAGTCTTCTTAAAACCAAACAACAGTCTAGCTTAACTAGTACAGAATGTCTGCTTTGAGCATAATTCTCTTTTAAGATCTATCCATATGGGACAAAATTGACAACAGCGACTTGAAAGATTAGATAGGAAACTTAGGAGGCAGAGAGTTTATGTTAATGGTGAAGGAACACTTTGGAAAAGGAGGTGAGTATGGTTACACAACTTGAACAATGTAATCAGTGTCACGGAATTGTACATGTAGAAACTGTTGAATTGGTGTATGTTCTGCTGACTATGTTCTCAATGGAAATCAAAACAATTTTTTTTAAGTGCATTCTGGGAGGAACAAGCTATCCGGGATTACTGGAAGTGAACGTAGGAGACTGCAGCAAGAGAGGAGATGGAGAAGTCAATGAGGAGGGAGCATTTGAATGTCTTGACACAGAGTCTAGGCTTTAGTCTATAAGGAGTCACTGATCTTCTTGAGGAGAGGAACAACATGATCCCATCTTTAAGAAAATAACTAGAATCAGCAGGAAGGAAGAATTGGAGAGGAGAGATAATGAAGACCGGGAAACTGGTTAGGTGGCTTCTGCAACTACTTTCTACCAGTAATTGATCATAAAGTAGACTCTGGCTCATTAAGAAAAGGTTCAGGAAATACAGGCAACCAAGACAGGGAAGCGTGTAATGTATTTTATACAAGTTTCTATTTTAAATGGCTTCTATTTAAAATAAAACAAAAACACCCTGCTGTCTTAAGTGTTAATCTTCAATTATTCCCAAACTTAAGGTGGAAACTTGTCATTCTCCCACTTTGCTAGGTAAGAGATGTCACAATATTAGGAAGAGTATTTATTCACCCATTCTTCTAGAGTTGTCTTGGCAAACTCCAATAATTGCAATAAACTATAATTCGGTAAAAATTAATCCAAAGAATAATTTAATAAAACTTATTTTCTGTTAATATCAAAGTTTAACCTGTATTTGGCTTATAGGGTGAGGCTCCTTCTTAGCTCCTATCATGTTTTTTCCACGACAAGGCACTGCTGCTGCTGTTGCTTAAGACATGAGTTCCCTAATCCAAAGATCTCCTTCCTGTCCTCATTTCACCTCCCTGATTCCTTTCTTAGTGACTCTGAGAAACCCACATGGAACTGAAGTTAGCAGTCTGCTGTGGCAAGGGATAGAAATTGTGAGAAAAATTCTGCTGAGGTTCTGGAGGATTCAGGGACCATGCATCAGGTCCTCTGTAGCAATGGTTCCTCAGTGGGGTCAAAGAGGGCTGGGACCCTTTATTGGGCAGTTGTTGGTGCCCCTCTACCATCAGGCCTGTGTCTAGTTGATCTCTTACATAGGAGAGTGAATTTCATTTAACCTCTAAGCTCAGTTCATTTGATGGAATAGATGCTAAGCTTCTCAAAGCCTAAATGTGTTTTGGAGAAATGGTCAAATATGCTCCCTTGACTGTCATATGAATTATGACAACCATTGTACCATCCAGGGGAACCACTGTCAGTACCTGTGTTATATCAGTTGTTAAACTTATGATTTATTCTTCAAGATCACAGCTTTATTTGCATCTTTTATTATTCTCTCATTCTTCAAGATCATAAGTTTCTGGAGGGCTGAGACCTGTCATATTCATTTTCATATTCACTGTGGAGCCTAGGGCAGTGCCTGCACCCTAGGGCTCATAAGCTATAAGGTGGCATGGCGTTGGGATTCAGAGCATGAGCTTTGGAGTCAACCTGCAGGGTTCAAATCTTGACTCTACCGCTTACTATCTGAGTGACTTTGGGCAAATGATTTATCTTCTTTATGCCTCAGTTTCCTCACAAGGTTTTTGAGAAGACCAAATGAGTTAATAGGTGCAAAGCTCTGATAATACTGCCTGCCATGTACATTGAAAAAAATTTTTTTCTTAATTAAAGAAAAAATCAAAGTCAGGGCCAGTGGAAATCATAGATGTTCTCCCCTCATTTTATAAATCTGGAAACTAAGGCCCAGAGATGTTAACTGTCTTGCCATTATTACCCAATTAGTTAGCAACATAGACTAGGTGCAAATTTGGGCCTATCTGACTCCCTGTCCAATTTTCTTCCTACTACACCACCTACACATTGATTCCAAAAAAAAATTCTTAGAAGCAATGTAGTATGGATTGCGGATCCCTGCTGGGTTACTAAAAGGTACCAGAAATGTCCTTTGATAAAGACAGACATGGGTCAGATGCATCATTGCTCTGCCCCAGCAGGACTTTATACTTTGAGAATTGATTTATGAAAGAAAAAAAAAAAAAAAAGAGCAGCCACAATTGAATGAATATGACACAGCTGTAATAACCATCCAAAGACAAGTAAATGGAACCAGGAAGTCCAAAGGCAGGGAAGGTGAAGCAGGGTGTTTGTGCATGGGTGGAGCTGGCCAGCTGAGGTTCATGCTTGTGCATTCTCTGTTCCCACACACCGTTTCAGGGAGTGCTGCTGACGAAGAGGAACAGTGGTCAGATGACTTTGTAAGTATTTGCTCCTGGGACCAAAAAGGTGCTATTTCCACCAGGTAGTTTTAGTGGCTTATTTCTGAATTACATGCTTCTGGTTAGCTGCCCATTAGCTGCACATCACAGAGGAGAGAGGGCAGAGCTGGAAAGGCCACCTACAGACAAGGCAGCAATAACCTTCATAAAGGCAGACTTGGCCCAGCACTCACTACAGCCCAGGCCTTTGGCTAAGAGCTTTATGTGCTTTCTTCACTGAATCCGCACCACAGCCCTGTGAAGTAGGTATTCTTATCCCCGTGTTCAGCATACTCACCAGCAGAGCCAAAACACATGCAAAGATGTTAAAGGATTTCCGTATCAGTTGATAAATGGCCTCTGCCCTGAATTCCCCAGTGCCCTATCACCAGGGCCCCTGCCCAGGATCCCTGAACAAATCAACAACTAGAGTTAATGCCTGGCACATCAGGAGGCCTCCCAGACTCTCTTTACTGCCACAGTCAGTAAAAACAACAACAACGATGAGTTGCAATAGAGTTGATTCTGACTCATGGCAATCCCATGCGTTTCAGAGTAGAATTGTGCTTCATAGGGTTTTCAATGGCTGTGACCACTCAGAAGTAGATCACCAAGTCTTTCTTCTGAATTGCCTCTGGGTAGATTCAAGCTACCAACCTTTTGGTTAGTAGCCAAGCACTTACCACCTGGGGACTCCACTGTCAGTATCTGTGCCTTATTAGTTGATAAACATTTTGAATATCAGCCCTGTCCATTTTACAGACAAAGAAACCAAGGCATGAGGACTTTAAGTAACTTGTAGTTCCAAAATTCAAACCCAGACCCTCAGAACCAGGCTTTTAGCCACCAAGCTGCTTACTGTGACCAAGTGGACATAAGAAGAGCTCCAGGGACCACTGAGTGAGGCACTGGGATCTAAACATGACGACATGAGAGGGTTCAGAATTAACTGTCAACCTCTGTGAAGTAGCTCTGCAACACAGAGGAACCTGAAGGGGGCTGCTGTGGCCACTTCTCTCCTGGGGTGAGTCTTACAGGGACAAAACACCTGAAAGCTTTTCTTCACAATATACCCACTCCTTACTTACTGGCATGCTTCAGTTGCAAAGACCAGGTCATTATGTGAAAATCAGCATTATGCAGAAGTCGAGGATGACCACATCAGATCACAAAATGGAGGATGACTACATCATTACATAACTACCAAATTATATCATTACATAAATGTCAAAATGCATCATTATGTAACTGCCAAACCACTGAGAATCATGGCCCAACCAAGTTGATATATAACAATGACTATCACAGCCAACATTACTCTCACCTCGCACCACGGCGTTTATTACTGCCGGATGTCATTGTTAACGTGTAAAATAGTCAGATAGTAGATTTTTTACTGTTGTTGTAAATGAAAAACGCCTGATAACGAGATAGTCGATAAGTGAGGACTAGGTATAATGTCTTCTCATTGAACACAGATTAAAATCCAGGTTTGTTACTAAAGCCTCCAGACCTGATGAAATTGGACCCTGGTTGTGGAAACATGTGAGAGAAAAATTGCAGTGAATTTGACGTCCTAAAAAATTTCTTCACAATAATTATTTTTCTCTTTCATCAAATTCATCCAGAATGTTGGCCTGCTCCAATCTGGGAATTTTATATTCGGAAGAGATCCAAGAGGGTCACCACACCACCACACACCCTATTTCACAAATAAGGAAACTGAGGCCAAGAGAATGGAAATGACTTGCCCACCTTCACTCAATTCCCCAGGGGAATGAGAGCAATGCCCAGAATTGAGCCTGAGCCCATTGCAGCACCCTGCATAGCTGCAGGAGTTTTTTCAAAGGACTGGGAAAGAGTGTTCCTACTTTTCACCTGCAGGGAAGGAGTGGCCTCTCTCTAGTTGCTTGGCTGCAGAGCTCCTCCCAGGGCGCAGCCTCTACAGTGGCTGCGAATCCCCACTAGTGCTGCAGTTGCACCCCCTGCTGGATACACACACCTGGGCCACATCTGAAGCTCCGGAAAGAGGCTGGTCCACAACCAGGTGGAAACAAGAAAAGTGAGCTCACTGACTTGATTAAAAAAAAAAAAAGCACCCACTGGAGCCTTAGAAGACATTGGGAGCACAAAATAAAATCAGCCTGGAGAGGGAGAAAATGACTTGCCTCAACCAAAATTAAGATACTAGCTATAATAAGGGTTGAGTAAACAGTAACTCATAATTATTTTTATTTCAGTGGCTTTCCAGTGCACATAGAATAAAACCCAGGCTTGTCTCCAAAGCCTCCAGGCTTGACAACATCCAGCCCCTGCGGACTTGTGCGGACTTTCATAACATGTGCATACACCCCACCCAGGCCATGTTCAGCACATCCCAAAGCACCAGCCCCTCCTCAGTTCCCAGAACAGGCTAAGGCCCTGCCTACCTCAGGGATCTCAGGCTTATGGTTGTCGGGCAGGAGAAGGGAAGAGAAGGGAAGAAAGGAGAAACCAAACCACGTTTTCATTCTTCCTCACTTTGTTTCTCACTCAGCCCTCTTCAGGTTCCACCCTCCTGTTATTCTCATTCAACCCTCCTCCAGCCACCTCAGAAAAGCTCTCTCCTCATCCTCCTTTCGCTTTTCCTTATCCACCCCTTTCTTCTCCTCTCTGCCCATCTCCCTGCTGAATAAGGAGGAAAGAACAGTCCTCAGCCATTCATTCATGCATTCATTCATTCATGTCAAACATACTGAGTGCTTCTCATGTTTTAAGCCTTGAGAACATGACAATCAATAAAACAGTTATCACACTATACCTGCATCAGTGTTATAAAGTGCAAAATGAAAAAGGACAGGCCAAAAAGAAGGTGCATCATCCATTTATTGGACAATTGCGTATCAATCATGTATTGATCATCATGTACTGTCCAGAGTAGTGGGCAGAGGGGTTAGAGAATCTCTTGTGTCCTGAATCAAATATTTCCTCCACAAAATTTACACATATTATATATATATATATATATATATCTTCTACTGTTGTTCTTTGTCAACATACAGTGTTTCGGCCACCCTAAGGATCAAATAGTCCAAACATTCCCCCAGGATAGTACAGTAGTCAAGGTGATGATCTTTAGAGTCAGAAACGCCTGGCTTCAAATCCCAGCTTTGCCTCTTAAGAGCTGTCTAGCCTTGGATAAGTCAGCCTCTCTAAGCCTTGGTCTCCTCACCTGTACACTAGGGGAAGAGCTCTGCCTCCTAGAATAGGAATTATCCTGGACTAAGCACACATGGGAAACCCTGGTGGCGTAGTGTTTAACAGCTATGGCTGCTAACCAAAAGGTCGGCAGTTCAAATCCACCAGGTACTACTTGGAAACTCTATGGGGCAGTTCTACTCTGTCCTATAGGGTTGCTATGAGTTGGAATCAACTCGATGGCAATGGGTTTGGTTTTGGGGTTTTAAGCACACATGAGGAACACTGGGTCTGGTGTCTGCATTTCCAGGATGGTGATTATGAAAATCCAGACGAGCACTCTGACTCGGAGATGTACGTGATGCCAGCGGAGGAGAACGGGGATGACAGTTATGAGCCACCTCCAGTTGAGCAGGAGACAAGGACAGTTCAGCCAGCCCTGCCCTTTGCCAGGGGAGAGTATGTAGGTGAGGCCACCCCACAGACCCTTGGCACTCTGCCTGCCAGGCCACAGGGAAGGTGGGAACAGGCCCATGTTGCAGGGTGGGGGCAAATCTTGTTGCTGCCTGAAGACCCTCTGCCCACCTCCCTCCCATTATCACCACCTCCAAGCAGGTAATCGGGTCGCTCATGAATAATGGAGCCCAAGGTACAAAGCTTTTCAATCTGAGAGGAAGAAGTATCCTTCCTAAATCGGAATTATTGAAAACAGGAAAAAATAAAACAAGTACACCCCGATGGTTGCTTCCCCCAACTCCCAATAACCCCATGCGAAATCAACCCTGAGATTAATCCCCACTTCTTTTATTGCTCCCTGTGCACAAAATACCTAGAATATCTTTTAAGAAGTCTGTACAGACCAGCAGTAACATTCAAAGGTCCCAAGTTTGCTAACGCCACTCCTCCCTCTTACACCCACCAGACAACCCCACCTCACACTGGCTGGCCTCCTACAAACTGAGTCTAGACTGCATTTTTACCTGGGTGGGGGCAGTGGGTAAGAGTTGTTGGAGTAGGCCCCCAATTCATGGGCAACCTCATGTATTAACAGAGTAGAGATCCATAGAGTTTTCTTGGCTGTAATCTTTACAGAAGTAGTTTTCCAGGCCTTTCTTCCATGATGTCCCTGGGTAGGTTCAAACTACCAACCTTTAGGTTAGCAGCCGATTTCAAACCCCTTGTGCCACCCAGGTTCCTAACCCCCCAGGCATACGTATGCTTAACATCTTCTGTCTACTCATTTGTTAGGATGCCATATTGTCAGCCTTACTTAGTCCGTGAGGCTCCTCACTCCCCTGGGAGGAGGTTTTAAGGGAGACATTATTTTTATAATGTAAGTCAATGGGTAGTTGAAATATTTGGCTAATTAACAGCTAGTAATTTTTGGCTACAGAGATGCTGGTGGTTTTATATTTTCTAGATCTTAGTTGGCTTCAACCCAGAGAATGATCCAGAGCTTCATTTGTCTTATGTTTTTTTCCTTTCAAGACAATCGCTCAAGCCAGAGGCAGTCTCCACCCATCAGCAAGACACTTCCCAGCAAGCCCAGCTGGCCCTCATCAAAAGCAAGGCTCTCCTCCACTCTGCCATCCCTCACTTCTCTTCAGAAACCTCAAGTCCCACCCAAACCCAAAGAGCTCCTTGAAGATGAGGTAAACTAAATCTATCCCAAAGACCCCCCCAGAGGATTAAATAAGAGAACATATATACAGCACTAGATACAATGCCTGATACCTAAAGGGGCTTAATATATGTTGGATTTCTTTCTAGTATATTCTAAATTTTTTTTTTTAAAAAAAATCCTGATGTCTAGCTTCACCTGGAAACTGAAGATGTGCCAACACTGGGCCAGCTGTGGCCTCAAACCAACTGATCCTCTTGGCAACCCTCTAGCTCAGCTGTGAATTCTCGATTCCTTTTCCTGTTTGCCATAGTCCCCACCACTCACACAGCACATACACCCTTACCATCCTTCTCCCATAAGCATTGTAGTTTACACACCCTTACCATCCTTCTCCCATAAGCATTGTAGTTTACGACACCTGCTCTAGGGACACTTTGAGTACGAACATCAGCAGACTTAAAAGGAGAAAGTGTGGCTTGTCCATACTTGCTCTGTCAGTTGGAGAGGTGATGCTGTGCTTTCAGGGTAGGATTAGGGTGCTGGGGAGAAGATGAACAGCGGACAGGGGACAGGGTGCACAGACCAGATGTTAGGGTTTCACTGTGAATTCTTTCAACATTCGGCAAATTCACATGAAGATATAAATTCAGACACAGAATACAAATTAATACCGTGGATTACGTAAGGTTCTCCATTTCTGAGAATAACCGAGGATGGACTCCAGTGAGGCAAGTGAGAGTTTTGCTAATAACTGCCTTGTGAAAGTGGCTCAGCCAAGTCTGAACCAGTGCGAAAAGGAGAAGTTTAAAGGAGGCTGCATTATGGAATGGGCAGATAGAGAATGGAGATAAGAAAGAGGTTTTTGGGGGGGTTGTTTGTTTCCTTTAAAGCCAGCATTAGGAGCCCTCGTGGAGCAGTGGTTAAAACTCTCGGCTGCTAATCCAAAGATTGGCAGTTCAAACCCACCAGCCACTCCGTGGGAGAAAGATGTGGCAGTCTGCTTCCATAAAGATTTACAACCTCGGAAACCCTGTGAAGCAGTTCGACTCCATCCTATAGGGTTGCTATGATTTCGACTATAAGTCAGAATCAACTCAAAAGCTGGTTTTGGTTTAAGAAGCCAAAAAAAAAAAAAAAAAGAGCCCATTGCCATCTAGTCAATTCCAACTCATAGTGACCCTATAGAACAGAGTAGAACTGCCACATAGGGTTTCCAAGGAATGCCTGGTGGATTAGAACTGCCAACCTTTTGGTTAGCAGCTGAACCCTTAACCACTATGCCACCAGGGTTTCCTTGGTTTAAGAAGGTAGGTGTTACTATAAGAATTCAACAAAATAATGTATGTAAAGCTGTTAAATGCTCACAAGAGTTGTAATGAGGAAGAAACTCATGCGGGCATTTAATAGCTAATCAAAATGATTCTTGATAAGTAATACAGTGTGGAGCAACGGGAAAGTGAAAATAAGATGAATCCCCACGTGTCTTAGTCATCTAGCGCTGCTATAACAGGAATACCACAAGTGTATGGCTTTAACAAAGAGAATTTTATTCTCTCACAGTCCAGTAGGCTAGAAGTCCGAATTCAAGGCACGGCTCCAGGGGAAGCCTTTTTCTCTGTGGCCTCTGGAAGAAAGTCCTTGTCATGCATCAGTCTTCCCTTGGTCTCTCCTTGGTCTGGGAGCATCTCGGCACAGGAACCTTAGGTCCAAAGGTCGCTCTCTGCTCCCAGCACTGCTTTTCTGGTGGTATGAGGTCCCCAGGTCTCTCTTCTCGCTTCTATACTTTTTATACCTCAAAAGAGATTGGCTTAAGACACTATCTAAGCTAATCTTGTGGACCTCATCAATATAACTGCCACTAATCCATCTTATTACATCATAGTGACGGGATCTACAACACATAGGGAAATCATATCAGAAGATAAAATGGTAGGCAATCATATAATCATACAAGGGAATCATGACTTAGCCAAGTTGACAGATATTTGGGGGCAACACAATTCAATCCATGACACCATGGCACTCCTATCTTTCGAATCTGTAGTCTTGGGGGAGGCAAACATGTAAACACCTACGGCAGGTGTCTTAGTACTGAAAACATCTAAACATTGGAGTTAATCTAAGATGATTTTAAAAACAATCATCTATTTACTTTTAAAGCACATCACTGTAATAACTGAAGAAGGATTTGTAATATTGTATAAGCTACAGTGGTAGAATAATATACCTGATTTCAAAAGATCAATCACTAATATCACTACAGTCAAGTTTTTGTGATACACACATAGGATAATGGAGTTTATATTAAAATATTGCTGCAATTTCAAGGTGGTCTTGTCAGTATACGAATTGTGATAATTCTTGATTATTTATTTACTTTTGGCAATTAACAACTATTTTAAAATATTGAATTACAATGCTGGAAATATACATTATATATCCCCTCTCCTCAGGCCATCTAATGGCAGAGAGAAGACTACAAACAGAATTTGTTCGGATTGGACCAAATGGTTTTGTTTGTTTGTTTTTCCCTACCATTGCTCTTTAGGACTTAAAATTTCTCCACTCCAGAAATATTATTATTCTAAATAGGTCAGTTTTTAGACATTTCAGATAAAAAAAAACCTTCCACTGTAATCTAGTACTGCAGAAAAAAAAAAAAAAACTAGTGTAAAATAGAGAATTCAGAAAAAGGAATTCTGAGGTGGTGAAGTAGGGAAACGAAACCTTGGTGGGGCATGGTGCTTCCAACTTATAATACCTGAATCATCCATTATATCTTCTAATACAATTCGAGTATTATTGCTGATTGCCAATACCAATGTTACATGTTCAGATATAAGATATTTGAGAATTTTGTTGACTATAGGCTTTGAGAGGGTGGGCACATCTCCCTGGGGGATGACCCTCTCCTTTCACAGAAACCAGACTTTGGGAGCAAATAACCCCTGGATCTGATAACATGTCAGTCTGGCTACAAGCTATTCCAGAGAAGTGGATCCATGGAACCAAAAGGAATACCAAAAGGAACACCACAGCCAGTCAACATCCCCACTATTCGATGCTGCTAAACCAGCCTCTTCCCAGCCCTGGATACTGATCAGTCGATTTCATTTCAACTCAACCAGGCTATGGACTGCCTAGGCACTGGAAATACAAATACAGAGAAGGAAGAGGCTCTGTCCTTTAGGAGTTCACAGTTTAACACAGTCAGGCCAGGGACACAACAGAGGGGAGGAACAGGTCCTTTGTGCCACAGAATAGGACCCTGATTGGCAGGATCCAGGAAGGCTTTTGATGATTCAGCTATTTACACCAGGGCATACAATATAGAAAAGTGTAGAGCAAAGATTTCCACCTAGGTCTGTTTGATTCCAAAGCCTAATATCTTTTAGCCAAATCATCTCTAAATATGACTCCAAGATTGAGATGTTGTGTGAATAAAGCCACCTGGTGCCTCTTGGTTAGACTGGAAGATGAAGAAAGAGATGAGAAATAGCAATTTAGTGAAGAGAAGGTAGAAATAAGACAGAAAGAGGGGGAGAAGGAAAGAAGGTACTGGAGGGTGGTGGATAAGAGTATGGGCACTGGATTCTTTAACTGTCTGGGTTCAAATCCTGGCCCTGCCACTTTTAACTGTGAGAGCTTGAGCAAGCTACTTAACCTCTCTGTGCCTCCGTTTCCTCATCTTGAAATGGGGCTGATAGCGGATTGTTATAAGGATTAAGTGAGATAGCACATATAACATACTTTGAAGAGCACCTGGCACATATCAAGGGCTCAATAGATGTTTGTTTTTTCTTTCTGAGTATCCATCTTGGTTACCCACCAGGGCAAGTTGTAAAAACCACTTTTGAGAACTGATACTTCACTTGCCTCTTATTGAAGTAACATTAGTCCCTTCCAACATTTATGACTGATTATCATCAAAGGTGCGAAGACAATTAATGTGAGAAAGAATAATTTTTTCAACATATGGTCCTAGGACAACTTGATATCCACATGCAAAAGAATTAAGGTGAAACTCTACATCACACCATGTACAAAAATTAACTAAAAATGAATCACGAGGCAGGACAAGATGGCAAAATGAGCAGATGCTCTCATTTACTCCCCCTAGCAAGTAACCCACTGAAGAACAAAGAAAAAGAAGCACATACTGAAACCTCAGAACTCTGGATGGCAGCTGAGGTGCTGGAGAGTTGGGGCGAGTCCAGAAGTGAGGGAGAAAAGGAGCAGGGATGGCACAGAAGCTGGGAGAACCTATCTGCTAACTTCTGGAGCACTTGTTCATCACTGCCATTTTGGGATGGGACTGGGCAACATCACAAACAGGGAACACAGAAAGGGAGATAATCTGAGGAAACTGTAGCCTGATTTTTTAACGTGGCGCAGATTGGCTATGAGACTTCGTGAGCCACACAACTGGGAGAAGGTGAAGGGAGGCCATGGTGCTGCGAGGGAGTGCTGTTGAATCTCACTGAAGCCCAAGACAGATGGGCACTAGGGCCAAGAGGAACTGTAAAAGCAGCAGGGCAAGGGGATACTTCAGATGGCTTCCTGCCACAGGAGGACACCATAGGAAAGCCTGTGCAGGAGTGCCCACGAGGGAGAGACACAGCTCCCCACCTTTGCTACATGAAAGTTGATCCCTACTGCTATGTCAGCATCTGCAACCAGCTAAACCACGCCCTCCTGCATGCACACTGAATTCCAGAGTTCAAGCATCTAGAA
Source organism: Loxodonta africana (assembly GCF_030014295.1). NCBI lineage: Eukaryota > Metazoa > Chordata > Mammalia > Proboscidea > Elephantidae > Loxodonta > Loxodonta africana. Next base: position 37,734,138 of record NC_087357.1, read on the forward strand.
CTCCTAAATCAGCACTGAAAAAAACTAAGGATACAAGTGCCTTCTAGTGATTCTTAGGAGAACATACCTGGCCCACTGTTACTGGATCAATTCTGACTCATGGAGGCCCTACGGGGTAGAGTGGAGCTCCCCTGTGTGGTTTCCAAGGCTGTGAGCCTTTGTGGAGGCAGGCTGTCACATCTTTCTCCAAAGAGTGGCTGGTAAGTGTAGGTCCTGGCCTTTCAGTTGGCAGCCAGGCACATGGCTGCTGCACCACTAGGGTACCCAATCAGAAAATTTTCCCATAAAATCAGAATACAAAATTTAAAGTAAAAAAAAAAAAAAGGCCAAAGTTCAACAAAAAATAGTAAAACACACAAAATCAAAGAGAAGAACCAATCAAAAGCAAAACATGAAGAAAATGAAGTTTCTCCTATGGAGGCCAGACTAACAGAACAAATTTAAAATTTTCAGACTTTGGTGCTAACTATGTTTAAGAAAACAAAAAGTGCACAGAAAACAAATTAATGGAGATAGGGAAACAAATGGAGGAACAAAATAAGAGACTCAACAAGGAAATTGAAAACATTTAAAAAAGAGAGAGAACTACTGGAACTGAAGAATAAAGCAACTAAATTAGAAAAAGCAAGAGAAACACTTAGAAACAATAGAGTCGAACAGACAGAAGATGGAATAAATGAACTAGGAGACAAAATAACTGAACTTATCAAGTCTCAAGGGAAACAAGAGAAAAGAACAAAGAAAAGCAAACTCAAATGGAAATATGGGATTTGATTAAGAAATCTAACATTAGAATTACTGGAATCCCAGAGTAACATGACAAGTGAGTGGAGTGGACACTTCCATTCTAAAGGCATGGAAACAATTTTCCAGGAGATAATCAGAGAGAATTTCTCAGATCCGAACAAAGAACCACGCCTGCAAATACACAAATCCCAATTAGAAACACAAAAAAATCAACTCCACACCATATCCTAATAAAGTTCTTGAAAACCAAACACAAGGAGAGAATTCTGAAGCAAGAAGAGAAAAATGCAATGTAACATACCAAGAACCTTTCATAAGAATCAGTGTGGCTTTCTTCCCAGAAACTTTAGAGGCCAGAAGACAATGAAGCGACATATATAAAATACTTAATGAAAACAATTGCCAACCAGAAATTCTCTACCCAGCAAAGTTGTCATTCAAAAATGGAGAAATCAAGATATTCCCAAACAAACAGAAGTTCTGGGAATTTGCCACTACCAGACCAGCTTTACAAGTATTACTCAAGGGAGGACTTCAGATGGAAAGGCAAGAGCATTAAATAAATACTTGTATCTATAACGGGAGAAAAAATAAAAGAGAGAGAGAGAGATCTCCAAAAAACACAACAATGTGGGCAATCATAAGGACCAAGTATATGATATTTTCAGGAAATGAACTCAATAATTAAATCCTGCAAACAACACAATATCAAGTTTGTAAGAAATAAGTACAAAGTAAACTTATCAAATATAGGTTGTATATTGATGTTAATGGAAGCACAACAACAGAAAAAGGGGGGAGGAACATATCAGGAATAAATTTATTATGCTAAGGTTTTATATTAACTGTTGCTCACATATTAAACATTGTTATAATTATAAGTTGTATAATGTGATATATGTGGTAACCCCTAAGAAACCATTAAGAAAAAACATTGAGAAGAAGGAAGAAAGTAAAAAGGCTCACCACAAGAGAGCAGCCAAATACAAACAAAAACAAAAATCAGAATGAAAAAACAAAGAAGATATGAAATACTCGCAAAACAAATAGCAAAACAAGTGAGGCAGACATTTCATTTCCAGTAATAACCTTAAATGGTCTAAGTGCCCCCATACAAAAGGCAGAGAGTGGCAGAATGGATTAAAAAATATAATCCATTCTTTTGCTGTCTACAAGAAACACACCTTAGACATAAGGACACAAACTGACTGAAAAGAAAAGAATGCAGAAAAATATTCCATGCAACCAGCAAACAAAAAAGAGCAGAGGTGGCCATGCAGTTATCAGATAAAATATAATTTAAACCAAAATCTATTACAAGAGATAAAGAAGGACATTACATAATAATAAAAGGATCAATCCAGCAAGAAGACATAACAATTATATATATATATGCACCTAACAGTAATGCTCAAAAATACATGAAACAAGTACTGACTAATGTGAATGGAGAAATAGACAACACCACAATAATAGTAGGGGACTTTAACGCTCCACTTTCAATTACAGACAGAACATCTAAAAAGAAGATCACTAAGAACACTGAGAACTTAAATAAAACCACAAGCCAATTGGACCTAATGGACATATACAGAACACCCTATCCTGCATCAGAATGGGGCACATGGATCATTTTTCAGAATACATCATAATAGATACAAAACAGCTCTTGACAAATTTAAAAAGATTGAAATCATACAAAGCATCTTCTCTGACCATAACAGTATGAAGCTAGAAATCAACAACAGAAAAATATGGAGGAAAAAAAAAATACATGGAAACTAAATAATACACTACTAAAAAAACTATTGGGTCATAGAAAAAATCAAAAGTGAAATTAAAAAATTCCTTGAATCAAATGAAAATAAAAGCACAATGTATCAAAACATTTGGGACACAGCAAAAGCAGTACCCAGAAGGAAATTCATAGCAGTAAATGCCTACATTAAAAAAGAAGATCCAAAATCATTAACTTAAACTGACAACTTGAACAAATAGAAAAGAAAGAAGCCGAAAGCTACCAGGAAAAAAAAAAAAGAAAGAAAATAATAACAATCAGGGCAGAAATAAATGAAATAGACAAGAGTAAAACAATAGAAACAATCAACAAAACCAGAAGTTGGCTCTTTGAAAGGATTAATAAAATAGACAAACCACCGGCTAGATTGACAAAAAAAAAACAGAAGAGGCAAATAACCAAATTAAGAAATGAAATTTGTGACATTACAACCAATTCAACAGAGATAAAAAAAATCATAACTGATTACTATGAAAAATTGTATTCCAACAAATTTGAAGACCGAAATGAAATGGACAAATTCCTAGAAACACACTACCTACCAAATTAACACAAATGGAAGTAGAAACTTTAAACAGACCCATTATGAAAAAAGAGATTTACGAAGTCATTTAAAAAAAAAACTGCCAACAACAAAGAAGACCAGAACCAGGTGGCTACACTGGAAAATTCTACCAAACATTCAGAGAAGAGTTGAGATCAATCCTACTCAATCTCTTCAAAAACACAGAAGAGGAAGGAGCGCTACAGAACTCTTTCTATGAACCCAACATAACCCTGAAAGCTAAACCAGGTAAAAACCCCAGCCACTGCTGTCGAGTTGATTCCAATTCATAGCGACACCACAGGGTTTCCAAGGCTGTAAATCTCTACAGAAGCAGACTGCCACATCTTTCTCCCATGGAGCCACTGGTGGTTTCAAGCCTCCAACCTTTCAGCTAGCAGTCAAGCGCCTTAACTACTGCATCACCAGGGCTCCTTAAACCAGGCAACGACATCACAAAAAAAGAAAATTACAGACCAACATCACTTATGAATATAGATGAAAATTTTTTCAACAAAATTCTGGCCAACTGACTTCAGCAACATATCAAAAAATCATACACCATGATCAAGTGGGATTCATAACAGGATTACAAGGGTGGCTCAACATTAGGAAATCAATCATTGTAATCCACCACATAAATAAAACAAAGGAAATGAACCATGTGATCATATCAACTGATGCAGAAAGGCAGTTGATAAAATTCAACACCCTTTCCTGATAAAAACTCTCAGCAAAATAGGAATAGAAGGGAAATTACTCAACATAATTAGGGGCATATATGCAAAACCAAAAGCCAACATTATATATGATGGAGAAAAGCTGAGAGACTTCCCTTTGAGAACGGGAATGAGACAAGGCTTCCCATTATCACCACTTTTACTCAGCATTGTACTGGAAGTCCTAGCCAGAAGAGTAAGACAAGAAATAAAAGGTATTCAAATCAGGAGGAAGTAAAACTATCTCTATTTGTAGATGACATGATGTTATACATAGAAGACCCTAAAGATTCCACAAGAATGCTGCAGGAACTAATAGAAGAATTTAGCAATGTTGCAGTGTACAAGGCCAACACACAAATAGCAGTTGGATTCCTCTACACTAACAGAGTACTCTGAAAAAATAAGTCAAGAAAGCAACACCATTTACAATAGCCCCCAAATCAATGGAATTAACCTAATCAGGGACATAAAAGACTTATACAATGAAAATTATAAAATAATACTACAAGAGAGTAAAAGAAACCTACAAAAAAATGGAAAGATACCCCGTGCTCATGGATTGGAAGACTTAATATAGCAAAAATGTCGACTCTACTTAAAGTGATATATAGATAAAATGCAATCTCGATACAAATCCCCACAACATTCTTAACTGAAATGGAAAAGCTAATGACCAACTTTATATGGCAAGGAAAAAAAACCCAAAAGAATACTGAAGAAAAAGAACAAAACAGGAGGCCTCACACTCCCTGATATCAAAATATACTACAACCCACTGCCGTCGAGTCGATTCCAACTCATAGCGACCCTATAGGACAGACTAGAACTGCCCCGTAGAGTTTCCAAGGAGCGCCTGGTGGATTAGAACTGCCAACCTCTTGGTTAGCTGCCTAGCACTTAGCCACTATGCCACCAGGGTTTCCAAAATATGCTATACAGCCACTGTAATCAAAACAGCCTGTTATTGGTCCAGGCATAGACACATAGACCAATAGAAGAGAACTTAGAACTCAGAATTAAACCCAGCCATCTATGGACAACTGATTTTCAACAAGGGGTCAAAGTCCATTCAGTGGGGCAGAAACCATCTCTTTAATAAACGGTGCTGGCAAAACTGGATATCCACCTGCAGAAAAATGAAACAGAGCCCATATCTCACATAATATACAAAAACTAACTCAAAATGGATTAAAAACCTAAATGTTAAACCTAAAGCCATAAGATTCTTGGGAATCTTTATTTGATCTTTTGAACAAATAGAATAAAACATAACAACAAATGTGTGACTAGAATAAGACAAAATAGATAAATGGGACCTCATAAAAATTAAAAACTTACGCTCATCGAAACAAAAGAGTAAACAGATAATCTACAGACTGGGAAAAAATCTTCAAAAATGACTTACCCAATACAAGTCTAATCCCTAAAATCTATAGAAAACTGCAACAATTCAGCAACAAAAAAGACAAACAACCCAAACACAAAATGGGCAAATAACATGAAAAGAACCTTCATCAAAGAGGACATCCAAGCCGGCAACAAACATATGAAAAGATGTTCATGATTATTAGCCATTGAACCCATTGTCGTCAAGTCGATTCCAACTCATAGCAACCCTATAGGACAGAGTAGGACTGCCCCATAGGGTTTCCAGGTCTGTAAATCTTTATGGAAGCAGACTGCTGCATCTTTCTCCTGTGATAAGTATCTATAAACAAACAAAACAAAATCCATTGACATCGAGTCAACTCTGACTCACAGCGACCCTACAGAACAGAGTACAACTGTCCCATAGGATTTCCAAGGAGTGGCTGGTGGATTCGGACTGCCGACCTTTTGGTTAGCAACCAAGCTCTTAACCACTGTGCCACCAGGGCTCCGGTAAGTATCTATAACCAAAACCAAACCCAGTGCCGTCGAGTTGATTCTGACTCATAGCGATCCTATAGGACAGAGTAGAACTGCCCCACAGAGTTTCCAAGGAGCGTCTGGTGGGTTCAAACTGCCGACCCTTTGGTTAGCAGCCGTAGCACTTAACCACTACGCCACCGGGGTTTCCATAAGTATCTATAGGTACATGTGAATACAAATATGTGGATGCAGGCACAAATATTCATTGACTTTTATACAAATAAGGATACTCCTCAGACATAACAACTTCCCAAGATTGGTCTTCTGGGTTTGAAAGCTTAGAACCGTAGTTTTATGGACAAATCAGTCAACTGGCATAACGTAGTTCACAAAAATCATGATCTGCATCCTAGTGAAGTAAGTAGCACCTGGGGTCTTAAAAGCTTGCGAGCAGCCATCTAAGATACAACTATTCACCAGGAGCAAAACACTAAGAAGGTAACCAAAAGCTCAGAGGAGAAATAAGTCTACAAGAGCCATGACCTCATCTACCCTGAGACCAGAAGAACTAGACGGTGTCCGGCTACCACTGACCATTCTGACCAGGGTCACCAAATATGATTCCAGATAGAATGGGAGAAAAATGTGGAGCAGAACTCAAATTCTTAAAAAAAAAAATTTTTTTAACCAGACAAACTGGAACAGTAGAGAACAGAGGACTCCCTGAGACTCACCTTCAGACACTCTAACCTAGAACCGAGCCTATCGCCTGAGATCACCTTTTAACAAAACAGCAGAGGGGCACACAAAATAAAGGATATTACCCATAAGATCTGTGCACTACTTAAAAGCCATCTGTATGAGATCAAAAAGGTCATTAGTTACCCAAAAGCAAAGATGAGAAGATAAGAGGGCAGGGAAACTAGAGTACTGGAAAGGGAACAAACAGAACATAATGAAAGAGAATGTTGGCACATTGTGATAAATGTAACTAAACAATTTGTGCAGAAACTGTCAAATGGGAACCGAACTCGCTGTGTGAACTTTCACCAAAAACTCAAAAGATATTAATTTTAAAAAATGGGTCATAGACCTAAATGTAAGAGCTAAAACTACAAAACTCTTAGAAGAAAACAGGAATAAATCTTAGTGACACTTGGGTCAGGCAATGGTTTCTCAGACACAACATCAAAAGCACAAGCAACAAAAGTAAAACAAAAAAGATAAAATACTTCATCAAAATTTAAAGCTTCTGTGCTGCAAATGATACCATCATGAAAACGAAAAAAACGATCCACAGTATGGAAGAAAACATTTGCAAATCGTATATCTGATAAAGCACTTGTATATATGAGTCGGAATCAACTCGATGGCACTGGGTTTGGTTTTTGGTTTTTTATTAGAAATATTTAAAGAATTCTTATAACAATAATAAAAAGATGGTGGTGGAGGTGGTGGTCGTCGTCGTCATCAAGTTGATTCTGACTCAGAACTGCTCCATAGAGTTTTCAAGGCTGACCTTTTGGGATTGTCAGGCCTGTCTTCTCAGGAACCTCTAGGTGGATTAGAACCGCCAACCTTTTGGCTAGTAGTCAAGGGCTTAACCACTTTCACCACCCAGGGACTCCAGCCAAAAAAGATAAACCAATTTAAAAATGGGCAAAGGATTTGAATAGACATTTCTCTAACGAAGATTTACAAATGGCCAATACACACACAAAAAGATGCTCGACATCATTAACTATCAGAGAAATGCCAATCGAAACCACAGTGAGATACACTTCACACCCACAAGGATGGCTACAAAAAAAAAAAAAAGAAAAACAATATAACACGCGTTGTTGAGGATATAGAGAAATTGAAACCCTTGCACATTGCTAGTGGAAGTGTAAATTGGTGCAGCCATTTTGAAAACAGTTTGTTAATTCCTAAAAATGTTAAACATAGAGTTACCATAACCCCAAAAAATCAGTATGATCCAGCAATTCTCCTCCTAGGTAAATACCAAGAGAAATTAAAGTTTATGTTCACACAAAGACCTGTACCTGGATGCTCACAGCAGAATTATTCACAATAGCCAAAAGGTGGGAACAACCCAAATGTGCATGAACCGGTTAATGGATAAACAAAATGTGGTATATCCATACAGTGGCATATTATATGGCCATAAAAAGGAATGAACTTCTGATCCATGCTACAACATTTATAACTCTTGAAAACATTATGCTAAATGAAAGAAGTCACAAAAGACTACGTAGCGTATGATTCCATTTATATGTAATGTCCAGAATAGGCAAATCTAGAAAATGGAAAATAGATTAGTTATTGGAAGAAGGGGTGGTGTTGGGAAGAGAAGTGACTAATGGGTATAGGTTTCTTTAGGGAGTAATGAAAATCTTCTAAACTTAGGTTGTGGTGATGGTTCCACAACTCTGTGAATACACTTAAAACTAATTAATTGTATACTTTAAGTAGAGGAATTTCATAGTACGTGAATTATATCTCGATAAAGATTTTTTTTTTTAATCAAACTCTCCCATACAGAAAAATATGAATGTACAGCATTCCCCTCATTCATTTCTACATTTCTTTTAGGCTGATTATGTGGTTCCTGTCGAAGATGAAGATGAAAACTATATTCATCCCACAGAAAGCAGTTCGCTTCCATCTGAAAAAGGCAAGCATTTATAGCTTTAAGCACCTGAAAACTTCTAGCAGTTGATCGGGTCACCCAAGACTATTTCGTAGTAAACACTAATGGGCTCAGAAAGGTCTGTGTCTGGCCTCTCTCTGCTTGGTTTGTCGAGCAGAGAGCATCAGGGAGTGACCCATCTCTGCCTTTCATGGTCTTTCCCCTCCGTCGTCCTTCTGCGTTCATGATTTAATACTCCCATCTCTAATTGTGAAAGCACCTGGGTTCTTGTCTTCAGCTGTCCTTGCTTCCAGCGAATTTCTCAAAGAGCCTAGTGCCTCAGAAAGTCACAAGCCACTATACTGACATTACAAATGTTGCTCCAGGAGCAATTTCTGCTATATAATTTCTGCTAGGACTGAAAAAAATGAAGGAGTGAAACATGCTCTGGAGCTTACCTTGAAAACGTAGGTCTGCCTCAGGTCCATATTGTTTTATATGACAACAAATTCTGTTGCAAATAAATCATCTTGAAAAGCTACACATTTACTCTGGATAGACATAATCGCTATGAAGACTATAATCCCGTGCCTCTAGCCTCTTCAGGTAACAACTTGGAGGTAGCAGTGTTCAGCTTTTACTCTGCTGTCATGTAGTGACACTGTCCTGCACTCCCTAACTATTATCAACCGTTTCAAGACCCACCTGAATTCCTGAGCCACCCAGCATGAAGAAACAACAAACACACATTGTTGTTAGCTGCCACTGAGTGGAGAAAGAAACGCTGCTTGGTTGGGCCTGTACCATCCCCGTGATCAGCTGTGGATTGGACTGCTGTGATCCACAGGGTTTTCATTGGCTGGTATTTGGAAGCAGATCTCCAGACTTTTCTTCCGAATACACATTACCCATTCCTTCCCCCACCCCACAAAAACAAAAAAACACACAACATGAAATTCAAGAGAAGTGTGTATGCTGTATGTGGCAGGGGAGGGGGGCTGTTACTTTGCCTCCCCACCACCACTTTTGTTTCAGTACATTTCTCCTGATAAAAAACAAAACTCTTACATCTCCCAGCCCTCTGGTTAGGCAAATGAAATTTCTAGCCAGTTGGATTCACTTTAACAAAATCTCTGTATAAAAACAATTTGATTATTCCTTTTAATCCTAAATACATTCATTCTAAAGATGTTCCTTAGGTGATGTCTGCTTTTAATGGAGAATAAATTTGTGTCCAATTCTTTGGTCTGACCCATCATTTTCATAATGCATTTTTTCCACAAGTGTAAATTTCCTTCAGTGGGATACATCTGTAATCATTATATATGTATATTTGTGTTTTTAAGCTCCCATGGTGAACAGATCAACCAAGCCAAGTAACTCTTCAAAGCCAGCCTCTCCTCCAGAAACAGTTTCAGGTAAAATATACACGTGATTTGGGTTGGATTTAAAAAAAAAAAAAATTTATTGTGCTTTAGGTGAATGTTTACACATCAAATTAATTTTCCATTCAATAATTCATACACAAATTGCCCTGCGACATTGGTTGCAATCCCCTCAAAGTATCAGCATTCTCCCCATTTCCATCCTGGGTTCCCCATTTCCATTCATCCAGTTTCCTTTCCCCTCCTTGCCTTCTCATCTTTGCTTTTGTTGTAAGAAGCACAGTCTTCACAGGTGTTATTGCTTATTTTATACGTTATTTTGTTATTTGGCTGAAAGGTGGCCTCCAGAAGTGGCTTCACTTCCATGCTAGTGGGTTGTCTTAGGGTAATAGTCTCAGGGTTCCTCCATTCTCTATCAGACCAGTAAGCCTGGTCTTTTTTTATGAATTTGAATTTTGTTCTACATTTTTTACCCATTCTAACCAGAACCCTCTATTGTGATCCTGGCCAGAGTGGTCGGTAGTGGTAGCTGGACACCATCTAGTTGTTTTGATCTCAGGTTAGAGGAGGCTGTGGTTCATGTGGGCCATTAACACTTTGGACTAATTGCTTCCTTGAGTCTTCAGTTTTCTTCATTCTCCCTTGCTCCAGATGGGAAGACAGCAATATCTTAGATGGTGGCTCACAAGCTGTTAAGACCCCAGACACTACTCACCAAACTAGGATGTAGAATATTACCTTTATGAACTTTGTTATGCCAATTGTCCTAGTTGTCCCCCAAGATTATGGTCCTTAGCCTTTAAGCCCAGTAGCTCACTCCCACAAGGTGTTTGGTTATGTCTAAGAAGTTTCCTTGATTATGTCCCCTATGTGCTGGTGGCACAGCAGTTAAGAGCTTGGCTGCTAACCAAAAGGTCAGCAGTTCAAATCCACCAGCTGCTTCTTCAAAACCCTATGGGGCAGTTTTACTCTGTCCATTACATAGTATTTCATTGTATGAATGTACCACAGTTTGTTTATCCATTCATCCATTAATGGATACTTAGGTGGTTTCCCTCTATTTGCTATTGTGAATAAAGCTGCAATGAACATGGGTGTGCATATGTATATCTGTATCACAGCTGTTATCTCTCTAGGGTATATACAGGAGTGGGATTGCTGGATCGTATGGTATTTCTATTTCCAGCTTTTTAAGGACGCACCATACTATTTTCCATAGTGGTTGGACCAATTTACAGCCCCACAAGCAGTGTATAAGAGTTCCAATTTCCCCACATCAGTGCCAGCATTTTTTGTTTTCTGTTGTTTTGAACAGTGCCATTCTTGACGGGGTGAGATGGTATCTCATTATACTTTTTATTTTGCATGACCCTGGTGGCATAGTGGTTAAGAGCTACTGCTGCTAACAAAAAGGTCAGCTGTCTGAATCTACAAGGTGCTCCTTGGAAACACTATGGGGCAGTTCTACTCTATCCTTAGGGTTGCTATGAGTCAACACCGACTTGACGGCAACAGGTTTGGTTTTTGGTTACTAGCTGATGCTTGGTAGGTCAGCATTAAAAAAAAAAAAAAAAAGAACCTCAATGAGATGGATGGATTGGACTGCGGCTGCAACAATGGGCTCGAGCATAACAACGATTGTGAAGGTGGCACAGGACCGGGCAGCATTTCATTCTGTTGTACATAGAGGTGGTATGAGTCAGAACTGACTCAATGGCACCTAACTACAACAACAATAACTTACTGACATCAATTACATTAATCAGTTGTGCTACCACTACCCTTAATCGCTGTGAATTTTCCATTACATAAACAGAAATTCAGTGCTCCATAAGCAATAACTCCCCCTTTCCTCCCCCCTCCCACCCCTGGTAACCACTAATAAACTTTGATCTCTATACATTTGTCTGTTCTTATCTGTTTATATAAGTGAGGTCATACAATATTTGTCCTTTCGTGATTGACTTCTTTCATTCAGCAATCCATGCTTTAGCATGGATCACAACTTCATTTCTGTTAAGATTCTTTTTTACCTCAGATGGTTCTGTTGAAATGTCATCCATCTCATTTTTTATTTGGGTTATTTGCTTTTTCTCCTTCTTTTCCTTTGTCAGTTTGGCGAGAGTTCGTCGCTTTTATTGAGTCTTTCAAAGAACCAATTTCTGGTTTTGTTGATTCTTTTCATTGTTTTTCTGTTTTATGTTTCATTTATTTATGCTCTAATCTTTATTATTTCCTTTCTTCTGGTGGCTATGGGCTTCTTTTGCTGCTCTTTTTCTATTTGCTCAAGATGTTGGGTTAAGGTATTGATTTTGGCCCTTTCTTCTTTTTTGATTTGTGCATTCATTGCTTTAAATCGACCTCTGAGGGCTGCTTTTGCTGTGTCCTAAAGGTTTTGGTATGTTGTGTTTTCATTCTAGTTTGATCCTAGGAATTTATTTCATTTTTAATTTGTTCTATACCTAATGGTTTTTAAAAAAAAAAAAATTTTTTTAAGCAAGGTGTTTATTCAGTTTTCATGTGTTTGATTTTTTTCCCTTGTTCTTATCGATTTCTAATCTAATAGTGTTGTGATCAGAGAAGATACTTGGTATTATTCTGATGTTTTTTAATTTATTGAGGGTTGCTTTCTGGAGTAAAATATGGTCTATTCTGGAGAATGATCCATGTGCATTGGAAAAGAATGTATACTGTGCTTCTGTTGGGTGGGGTGTTCAGTGTATGTGTATGAGGTCAAATTGTTTGATTATGTTATTTAGATCTCCTGAATCTTTGTTGAGTTTCTTTCTAGTTGTTCTGTCCTTCATTGAAAGTGGTGTGTTAAAGATTCCTACCGTTATTGTGGAATTGTCTATTTCTGTTTTCAAAATAGTTAGTTTGTTTTATGTATTCTGGAGCTCTGTCATTGGGTGTGTAAATATTTATTATAATTATGTTCTCTTGGTGAATTGACCCTTTAAAAAATTTTTTTTTAGTCATTATATAATCCTTCCTTTTCTCTTATGCTGGATTTTGCCTTAAAGTCTACTTATTAAAGATTAGTATTGCCACTCCTGCTCTTTTTTTGGTTATTGTTTCCTTAATAATTTTTTTCCTTTCTTTAATTTTTAGCTTATTTTTATATTTGTGTCTAATGTGTGTCTTTTGTAGGTAACATATTGCTGGGTCATGTTTTTTTCATCCACTTTGTCACTCTCTGTGTCTTGACTGGTACATTGAAACCATTTACAATTATTGTAATTATCAATAGGTATGGATTTACTGTTGTCATGTAATTGTTATGCTTTTTTGGTGTGTGTTTGATGTTAACAGTTTCTTTGTTCCACTGAATTTTGTGTACTGAGTTTTTTGTTTGTTCATGGGTTTTCTTTCCTTTTTTTCATTGTTGTTTCTGTGTTTACTGAGTCTTTATTATTTTCTTCTCTTTTATTTTTAATGGGTAGATTTGTTAATTTTCTTTGTGGTTACCCTGAACTTTGTCTTCCTAAGTTTAAAACTGTCTTTTATTTCTTGATAGCACCTTGACTTTTCTCTCAGTATGGAAGTTCTGAAACCACACTCTTTTCCCCTTTTTTGTTTTGAAGTTGTCCTCATTTACAAATTGGCATCTCTGATTCTCTGATTTCAGTTTTGTAGCTTTATTTTGGAGCCTTGGTGGAGCAGTGGTTAAATTGCTCAGCTGCTAACCAAAAGGCTGGTGGTTCAAAACCACCAGCAGAAAATGTGGCAGTCTCTTCCATGGGAGAAAAATGTGGCAATCTGCTTCTGTTAAGTTTTACAGCCTTAGAAACCCTATGGGGGAGTTCTAGTCTGTCTTTCGGGTTTCTATGGGTTGGAATCAAGATGGCTATAGGTAGTAGGTTTTAACTTTATTTTACTTTTGAGAATTCTTTATCTGGATTGGTATCTGTCTTATGGCCTTGCATTATTCTCAATAGCAAAAAGATAGAAACAACATAAGTGCTTGTCAGCAGATGAATGGATAAACAAATTATGGTACATACGCGCAATACACACAACAACAAAGAACAAAGATGAATCTGTGAAACATCTCACACCATGCATGAGTCTAGAAGGCTTTATGCTAAGTGAAATAAATCAATCACAAAAGGATAAATATTATATAAAACCACTTTATTAAAACTCAAGAAAAGATCTACACACAGAAAAAAAACAATCTTTGATGGTTATGAGCGAGGGGAGGAGCGGGGAGGAGAAATCTCTAAGTAGATAGTAGACAAGTTTTAACATTGGTAAAGGGAAAGACAACACACAATACAGGGGAAGTCAGAACAGCTTAACCAAACAAAGTCTTAGACACTTCCTAGAAACATCCAATCACCTTGAGGGACCAAGTTACTGGGGCTAAGGGCTGGGGACTATAGTCTCAGGAGACATGTAGGTCAATTGGCATAACGTATTTCATAGAGATAATGTTCTGCATCCCACTTTGCTGAGTAGCGTCTGGGGTCTTAAAAGCTTGTGAGTGGCCATGTAAGTTACATCTATTGGCCCTGTCCCATTCAGATAAAAAGAGAATGAAGAAAACTAAAGACACAAGGAAAATATAGCCCATAGGACTAAAGGACCAAGGGAACCAGAGACTCCACCAGCCTGAGACCAGAAGAATTAGTTGGTGCCTGGCTATCACCAATGATTGCCCTGACAGGGAACACAACAGAGAGTCCAGGAGACAGCAGGAGAAAAACGTGGGAACAGAATTCAAATTCATGTAAAAAGACCAGACTTAATGATCTGACAGAGACTGGAAGAACCTCCAAAACTATAGTCCCCAGATGTTCTGTTAACCCAGAACTGAAATCATTCCCGAAGCCCACTCTTCAGACAAAGATTAGACCGGACTATAAAACAAAAAATACACATAAGGAATGTGCTTTTTAGTTCAACCAGATATATGAGATCCTGTCCAAAACCAGGATGAGAAGGCAGAAAGGGACAGGAATTGGTTGAATGGACACAGGGAACCTGGGGTGGAAAAGGGGAATGTGCTGTCACATTGTAGGATTGCAACCAACATGACAAAACAATATGTGTTTAAATTTTTGAATGGGAAATTAAGTTAGGCTGTAAAATTTCACCTAAAGCACACACACAAAAAAAGATATTTCATACATAGGATTTCTCTGGTAGCAGTTTGGGGTTATGAGGAAGACATCAATAGGATTTCAGTTTTTTGTAACTGTTAAATACAAAGAAAACCAAATAAAACTTACCTTAAACCTAAAAAAAAAAAATATTTCAAAGGGCAGTTTGAGAAGACAAAGTAAAATATTATAATAAAATGTGCAAATACCCAGAGTTGGAAAATCAAAAGGGAAGAATGCTCTAGAGGGAATTATGCTGAGTGAGTTTCTCAAGGTGAAAGTACTGAAGAAAGAATTCAAGCCTCGAGGTGCAATATTGAAGGATTCTATGGGCAAAATATTGAATGACACAGGAAGCATCAAAAGCAAATGAAAGAAATACACAGTCACTGTACCAAAAAGAATTGGTTGACATTCAACAATTTCAGGAGGTAGCATATAATCAAGAACTGATGTTATTGAAGGAAGAAGTCCAAGCTGAACTGAAAGTACTAGCGAAAAACAAGGCTCCAGGAATTGATGGAATACCAACCAAGCTGTTTCAACAAATGGATGCAGTGCTGGAGGTGCTCCCTTGCCTGTGCCAAGAAATTTGGAAGACAACTGACTGGAAGAGATCCATATTTGAGGCCATTCCAAAAACAGGTGATTCAACAGAAAGTGGAAATTATTGAACAATATCATTAGTATCAAACGCAAGTAAAATTTTGCTGAAAATCATTCAAAAGTGTTGAAGAAGTATATCCACAGGCAGCTGCCAGAAATTCAAGCCAGATTCAAAGAGGATGCAGAATGAAGGATATCATTGCTGATGCCAGATGGATCCTGGCTGAAAGCAGAGAATACCAGAAAGATGTTTACCTGTGTTTTACTGACTATGCAAAGGCATTGAACTGTGTGGATCATAACCAATTACGGATAATATTGTGAAGAACAGGAATTCCAGAACACATAATTGTGCTCATGAGGAATCTGTACAAAGACCAAGAAGGAGTCGTTTGAACAGAGCACGGGGGGATACTGCATGGTTTAAAATCAAGAAAGGTATGCATTAGGGTTGTATCCTTTCATCATACTTATTCAATCTGTATGCTGGGTAAATAATCTGAGAAGCTGGACTATATGAAAAAGAAAGTGGCATCAGGATTGGTGGAAGGCTCTAACAACCTGCAATATGCAGATGACAAAACCTTGCTTGCTGAAAGTGAAGACAACTTGAAGCACTTGCTGATGAAGATCAAAGATTACAGCATTCAGCATGGATTACACCTCAACATAAAAAAAACAAAAATCCTCACAACTGGACCATTAAGCAACATCATGACAAATGGAGGAAAAGATTGAAGTCGTCAAGGATTTCATCTTACTTGGAGTCACAAACAACGCCCACGGAAGCAGTCAGGAAATCAAACAACGTATTGCATTTGGCAAATTTGCTGCAAAAGACCTCCTTAAAGTGTGAAAAAGCAAAGACATCTCTTTGAGGACCAAGGGCCACATGATTCGAGCCACGATATTTTCAGTAGCCTCATCTGCATACAAAAGCTGGACAATGAATAAGGAAGACCGAAGAAGAATTGATTCCTTTGAATTATGGTGTTGTTGAAGAATATTGAATATACCATGCACTGCCAGAAGAATAAACAAATCTGTCTTGGAAGAAGTACAGCCAGAGTGCTCCTTGGAAGTGAGGATGGTGAGACTTTGTCTCACATACTTTGGACATGTTATCAGGAGGGACCAGCCCCTGGTTCTGGACATCATCCTTGGTAATGTAGAGGGTCAGCAAAAAAGAGGAAGACCCTTGACTAGATGGATTAACACAGTGTCTGCGACAATGGGCTCAAATTTGTCAATGATTGTGAGGATGGCGCAGAGCCCAGCAATGTTTCGTTCTGCTGTACATAAGGTCACTATGAGTCAGAACCGACTCAATGGCACCTAACAACAACTATTTGAGGAGGCAGCTCTTCCCCAGTCATATTTTGAGTGCTTTCCAACCTATACCAGACAATGTTTCACTGCTATTCATAAGGTTTTCACTGGCCAATTTTTTCAAAAGTAGACGGCCAGTTCCTTCATCCTGGTCTGTCTTAGTCTGGAAGCCCCTGACACTGTCCACCATGGTGACCCTGCTGATATTTGAAATACCGGTGGCCTAGCTTCCAGCATCACAGCAACATGCGAGCCACCAGAGTACAACAAATTGACAGACGAGTGATGTTGGAGCACATTAAAAGATTCAAAAAGTAAAGTAGCATACAGTTTTAGCCTGATAAGTATATTGATACACGTAAGCTGGGCTTACAAAAAAATTTCATTGTATTAACTAACTACAGAGATATTTATTAAAAAAAAAAAAAAAAAAAAAACTTCCTCCTGAAACATTGCACAAAAGCTTTATAGACAGTTATTTTGGTGTCACCCCCTCTGACTGCACCCCCCCAAACCCTTCTAGTAATGCCATTGACTAGCTGATTAATCACAGTTGGACTTATACTGCGTATTCAGATAATATTTCAGCTTGTTGTTGTTGTTAGGTGCCATCAAGTTGGTTCCCACTCATAGTTGACTCAGTGCAACAGAACAAAATACTGCCTGGCCGTGTGCAATCCTCACAATCATTGCTATGCTTGAGCCCGTTCTTGCAGCCACTGCGTCAATCCATCTCATTGAGGGTCTTCTTCTTTTTTGCTGACGCTCTACCTTACCAAGCATGAAGCCCTTCTCCAGGACTGGCTCCTCCTGATAACATAACAAAAGTACATCAAAGTCTTGCCATCCTTGCTTCTAAGGAGCATTCTGGCTGAACTTCTTCCAAGATAGATGTGTTTGTTCTTCTGGCAGTCCACCGTATATTCAATATTCTTCGCCAACACCGTAATTCAAAGGTGTCAATTCTTCTTCAGTCTTGCTTATTTACTGTCCGGCTTTTGCATGCATATGAGATTATTGAAACTAGCATGGCCTGGGTCAGGGGGCACCTGCCTGGAGGAGGCAGCCAGGAGATGCTGAGGGGGGCTGGCTTAGCTTCTGGCCTCTCCCTCTCCAAGCCTACTCTTTATCCCCATGGTGAAGATCTACCCTGTTCTCTCCCACTCTCCTCTCTCATAATGATCACCTGGCTTCTGTCTTCGGGTAGAGGTAGGAAACGTTGGGCCCACGGACAAGGCTCTCTTAGTCCCTTCTGTGACTTCAGAAGATAAGATTTGGATGATTGGTTCACTTTGTCCATTTGTGCAATGAGCAAAGGCCCCAAGAACGCAGAGATGAATGAATGAATATCTTCCAAATGTGAAATTAAGTGTATGTATTTAAGTACGGTTATGAATGAGCAGTGCCTGTATGTGTATGTATCATGGGTGGTGGATTTGTGCCTCTGTCTCTAGGCATCTGTGCAGTATGTATAGATGCAATTGTGAGCCCTTGGTTTCCTCTCACTTGTTACTGTTGTTAGGTACTGTCAAGTCAATTTTGACTTATGGTGACCCCATGTGACAGAGTAGAACTGCCCCATGGGGTTTTGTAGACTGTGATCTTTATGGGAGCAGATCACCAGGTCTTTCTCCACTAAATCACTGGGTGGGTTCAAACCACAAACCTTTCTATTAGCAGCTGAACACTTAACTGTTGCTCCACCAGGGCTCCATCCCCTCTCACTGAGCCCTCAGAATTAGGGGCTCTGGACTTGCCCCGTGGGGTAAGGAGAAAGTTAACTAGAAATTTTAAAATGGAGTCCCTAATCCACATCCTGGTTTTGAGCTTATGAATTGATATCTTAAAAATGTTTCATCACATTTGTTTTTTCCAATAGCTTCAATGCAACTGCCCATATATATTTAACTGAAAGCTACAAAAAAATGTGCATGTATTTCCATGCCTGCCAGAAAGGCCAGTGTCACTGTGACCATCAACCTCAGATTCAAGACTTGGAGCCTGACCTGTATATATGTTTGTGCAGGTCGAAACAGCAGGCCCTGGGAATCCAAGTTACCTTCTTCACCTGCAGCGCCATGCCCACTGCCAAGGGCTGGGTAAGTACCTGTTGCAGAGAAGAAGCCGAAAGAAAGAGGCCCGAGGTCACCAAGTACTTAGTAGCAGAACTAGAACAACGGCTTCGCTCTGCAGACTCCCTGGTAATGGGTGTCCCCATTTATCCCAACTAACCCCTTTCCCTTTCTGCCAGAGGGCTCCATCTGAGGTTAGGAGGATCATAACTAAATCCTGCTCCCATCCCTCTCCACTGTTCAAGGATAGGCTTCCTAGACATTTACACCACTTTCATAATTCTTGTTTAAATTTGAGAGTGAAATGATAAGTGGTCAGCTCCACTTGTTTTCATTGTGGTTTAAGAAAGATAATCTCTTTATTCCACAGGAAGAAGCCAGCTACACCACTGAAGATAGTAAGTTAATTTTTCATTTAAAAGTGTTTCATATTTCCTACAATGTTTATTCTCATCCACTTGTTTCAAGTTGAAAATGCTTTCATCTAAGATGAACACAGCAATCTTAACAACTAAAGTTGCTGGCCAGATGGTCCAAGAGAAACTTAAAATACTCAGTTAGCCAGGGAAGATGCTGCTTAGGAGCGTATCCTCGCTTGGTCCCAGCAGCGTTGCTGAGTGTGTGCAGCAAATCAGAGACTGAGGCCAGGGTCCCTGCCTCCTACCACATCTGCCTTCCCCATGGGAACCTGCACCTAAGCCCATGTATCCAGACCCCATCCACTGACCTGGGAGGTAGTGGCTGGCAGCTACGTATCAGGCCCACGTAAAACAAAAAAAAAGAAAAACAAGCCCATTGCCACTGAGTCAATTCCAACTCATAGCGACCCTATAGGAGAGAGGAACTGCCCTACAGGGTTTCCAAGGAGCGGTTAGTGGAATTCGATTGCTGACCTTTTGGTTGGCAACTAAGCTCTTAACCACTGCATCACCAGGGCTCCCAGGCACACATAGGCCCAACTATAGTCAGAGAACAGTGTACTGGGGCTCCCTCATTATGAAAGGAAGCCCACCTTGACCTGGTACCTGCCATGCAGCTTAAGATTTATACTCACTTAGCAAGACCAGATGCTAGAATCTTACTACATAGGCACTATTGCCTGGGCAGAGCCCAGTCGTCATGGTATCCATCAACCCCATTGACAGAGCACAGAGGTCCCTAAACCAAGACAACACTGCCCCTGCCATGAGACACTTCCAGCCAGTTGTCACTAAACCAGTTGAGCTGGGGGTTATGTGCTTTTAATTTAACTGTTGTTGGGATTGAAAGAACAGCTACGCATCATATAAAAGTTCTCCCAAAATACTTATCTTAATAATATTGCTTTGACTTGTATTTCCACATTCAGCTGTACTGAATATCATTGCCTTTTTTTTTTTTTCCTGTATATATATAGACTCCGATTGCCTCGCAACAGAATGCATCAAGTGTTTGTGAAGGTAAATCTATATGTTATTTTGAAAGACAAGCATGTCTCTTAAAGTTGGTTTCATTAAGGATTTATATATAAATGTATTTCTAAATTTCTTTCATTATAAGCTATTGTAGATATGAAACTCAACTTTCTAAACAAAATGGCCTTGACTCTGCAATGAATAGTGGGGAGCAAAGCAGACCAGAACCTGAGCTTACGGGGTAGGGTCTTTGGGATAGCCTACAACCTACATGCCAAGAAACAGTATAAGTGGCCCTACACAGATGTGAACAAACACAAATTTAGAGCCATTCCCATATCTGAGAACTAATTCTTCAGTTAAGGTTATGAATTTTTTTTTTACTCTGCTCAAATGAGAACACATTATTTTGCTAAGTTTTCAAAGTTCAAATGTCTATCCTCTTAGTGCATTTTTAAATGCTTTCCTTCCTTTGTTTTATCACCAGTCAAAAGCCTCACACACATTTTCCATTAGAGCTTTCCCACTTTAAATTGTATTTGAGAAATACTGGGGAAAACCCCACAAATCTCAACATTTAAGACATTATCTAGCAATTACACTCCTTTACTCATCTAACCCCACACTTGAAGGCACCCAATCTTCAGATCTTATAGTGAGTGTTCCTCTCACCATCTCCTGATTGGTACGGGCATCTCTACAACAGTGTCCTGATTTCTCTGACTCTGAACAATGGATGATTTCTGAATGTGCACTGCAACTCACTCTTTCTGCTTTCATTGCTCTTATGAGGTTTTTCCACGTTGTTTCCCACATCTTTTTTCGCCATACTATTTCATTCCTTTTCTGCTGATTTGCTTTCTTCAGCCTTTCCTTTGATGCTTTTGTCTTCTTGCTCTTCCATTTCTTGTGCTCTTCCATGCCTGCTGATCAGGGATGAAGTTATAGTGGAGACTCAGGGCCTCTGAGCTACTAAAAGAAGTAAGTATAACCCTGTGCAAACTTCAAGGCTTTGAGAGCCCCAAAAACCAGGAGAAAAAGAATTCATGGCATACCCCAGGCTGTTTAGGTACATGGTGCCCCCCTCCCAAAGGGCTCCCAGTACAGGGCCTTGGCATGCTTTCTCTTTTGTTCCTTATTCCAAGAACAGAAGCAATGGCCTTCCAGACCCCAAGAGGGGGAGGAGTCTCTTCCTTCCCTGGGAAGGAAGCCTTCAGGCAGCAGAGGCCAAGCAGGTTTAGTCAAAGCTCATTAGGCTGTTGGGACTAATGTGTTTATTGTCCCTCCTTCTGAAATTACTAAATTGTAGAGTCATGAGCAAAACCTCTAACAAGGCTACTCAGGGTAGCTTATCACGTATTCGAAATATGATCTTCCTAACTTCTGGGCACCACAACAAACTCTGACGTGTATCTTACTGTTTATTTAAATCTTTGAGTTCTTACTACTTTTATTCCTTTTAGGTTCCTATAGTAGGAGATAAGGAGCCCTGGTGATGCTGTGGTTAAGCGCTTCTCAGCTGCTAACCAAAAGTTTGGTGGTTCGAACCCACCAGTCGCTCCACGGGAGAAAGATGTGGCAGTCTACTTCCATAAGATTACAGCCTTGGAAACCCTATAGGGCGGTTCTACTCTGTCCAAAAGGGTTGCTAGGAGTCGGAATCAACTCTACAGCAAGAGGTTTATAGTGGGAGATCAATAGGTCTCAGACGTTCTTCATTGCAGGAGACACAGCCATGGGCATACCCAGATTTTAACATACCCCCAGAGAGTGTTAATGGTTCAGTAGTAACAATCCACTATGGGCTTCAACATAAATTTCGTACATTTAGGTTATGTGCGTTTCCATATGTACTGGTTATAACTCTATCTCTTCCCCTCCCATCCAGGAAAACACAGTGAAATGCAAGTGAGATCAACACCACTATAGGGATAATGTTGAATTTGCTCCAATTAATTTTTCAAAAATTGGATCATTCACAAACTATTACTTTATTTCTTATTAGTAACAAATTACTCATACTACATCTCACAACTCATCAAGGCACACCAGGGTGTTCTAACACTTGTGTATGTGTGTAGTGTGTGTGTGTGTGTGTGTGCGTGGAGACATACAAAGTTGAGGGTGAGGTATTCAGAGGGTAGCTAAAACTTGCTCATCTTCTGCTCCCACTAGTACTCACACACTTAAAAGTCCAGTCCCTACAAGCTCAGTCCCTAATAGCACAAACATCACTAGACTGACAGGTGAACAAGCCAATGACATCTGGTAAAAGGCAAGTTTCCAGGAAGACATCGGACGAAATTTGGTCCTTCTCGGATGATAGTGCTGGGTGTGGGGGGCAGAGACAGATATTTCACTCTAATCCTAATATGAGAATTTTCCTAATCCAGAAAAACCTATCCCTGCTGAACGTCACCGAGGGTCTAGTCACAGACAAGAAGCTGTGCAGTCACCAGCATTGCCTCCTGCCCAGAAGTAAGAACCTTTTCTTTTCAAAATACTAAGTTGCTGCAGGAATTAACACTCGCCTTGTTCTCCTTTTTTGTTCTCCCACATAGTGAGCTGGTTTATAAATCCTGTAAAGATCTGCTAACTGCTTTGTAATTAAATTTTAAAAGGTGCTAAATTAGTAACAATTTTACTAGAGTGGCAGGGGTCTAATATTCAGACTCCCCCTAATTATTGGGCTTAACTAAAATCTAGTATCTCAGTCAAGGCTCCTCCTTTTTTAAAATTAAGGAGAAAAATTTTGCTTATATTTAAGGTTTTGGTTCCTCTCCTATCTTTGGATATGTTTCATTGGCCATTTGTCTTGACTTCTTTGTGACATGCCTGTTCAGAGCATCTTCAGTGTAAACAAGTCATATTTATTCACATGGTGCTTTAAAAAATGGTGCTTTACCCTTTAGTTAATACGAAATCATTTCTTTCAGACAAATTCATCAAAAACCCATCCCTCTGCCAAGTAAGTGCAACGAAGTCATGAACAGCGATACCAGGTAGTGGTTAAGACTGGGTCTTGGCATCTGACCTATCTGGGTTCTAACACCAACACTGTCACTTCCTAGCCTATTTCCTCATTTGTAAAATGGGGTGAAGAATCAAGAATATTTATCTCACAAAGTTGTTTGGAAAAGTAAATATTTTTTAGATAATTTTTACTTTCTTTTTTAGTACTGATTTAATATCTCTACTGGTTATATATCTTTTTTCCCCCCCACAAAAACAAACAAAAAAACTATTTTTGAAGTTAAAAGATTAACTAAAACAACATATGGGAAGTTCCTGGTATAGTGGTTGGAACATATAAGTTCCTCAATAAATGATAGCTATTTAAATTAAAGCTAAAATACATTTTAATTGTCATACAATATCTCTACAAAAGGCACCTGAGAAGAGAATTTGGCAAATATCTGTATAATTTTCCCGAGACAAAGCGACCATTGCTCTAAAAGTATGTGAAGCAGATTAGTCAGGTTCACAGAACGTAACTGTCTAAACCCAGGTTTGCTTTCTACTCAAGGTAGGAAAACAAACAAAAAAATCTACCTTACATGGGTAATTTAGGAAATATCCCAAAATAATCAAGATTAAATTAGTTTCAATAAACAGAATAATCATCACATAAAAAAATATTTATGTGCATGTATACTAAACACAAATCAATCTTTAAGGTTTTAATTAGATTTTTGATTCATCTTAAATAAATGAAACTTTTACTAGTTTTTTATTCTGACAATACAAAATCAAGATGATTTTCCTATAGAAATTTGTCAGTATTTAAAAGCTTCATTATACATTTTTTTGTTTATCAATCCAAGCCACTCTTTCAGTTGATAAATATTTATTAGCCATCTGCCATGTGCCAGGCACTGGTCTAGGCAGAGGGAATACAGCAATGAATAAAATAAAGTCCCTGCTCTCGTGGAGCTTAGTGTCTACTAAAGGAGACCATCAGTAAAAAAAGAACACATAGGTAAATAACATAACATCAGGTAAATGCTAAAGAGCTGTGAAGAAAACTAAAGCAAGGGGGCAGAGTGTGGGGTGTAGAAAGTAACAGAGGCAGTGAGAGCTGCTATTTTAGATAGGGCCGTTAGGAAAGGCCTAATCTGTAAAAGGCTATTGTAAGGATGAAATGAGCTAATATATGGAAAACAGAACAAGCCTGGCACATATTTGGGGCTCCGAAAATGTAAGCCATGTGTGCTATACCAACCACCAAAACTCAGAAACCACCAGCTGCTGTATGCTGTGTGTCTTGGGAAAGCCTGAACACCTACTCACCTTTGCCGCTCCCATCTGAGAACACCATCCCCACTTAGGATAGGCCCTCCCTTCAGGTCCAGTCTTGCCGGGCCTACCAAGCCTACACAGCCCACTGCTGTTACAATGGTGCCTTCCTCCTTTGAATGTGCAGGGCACTCTCATCTGAACTACCTGATTATCATGCACCTGTTCCTATCTGTCATAGGGTCGCTATGAGTCGGAATCGACTCGACAGCAACGGGGAACAGGTTCTTCCTGCAGACTTTCCCATATTAATAAATGATAACTCTGGTCACTCTGGCCAAAAACCTTAGAGTGACCCTTGACTCCGTTCTTTCACACACCTCCAGTTACTCCTTCAAAATCTATCAGGAATCCAGTCATTCTCACTACCTCCATTGATGCCAGCTCTTCCAAGCCACCATCAACTCCTGCCTGGGTTTGCGAGAACACCGAACTAGCCTCCCCTCTCTGTTGTTGCCCCTTCTATCTATTTCCAGCACAGTAGCCAGAGTGATCCTGTTAAGAGACAGGTAGATCATATTAGCCTTCTGTTCAAAACCCTCCGAAGGCTCCCCATATCATGCCTCATTAAAGCTCAAGTCATGATAAGGGTCCCCCAGGTCCTATAAACATGGTCCCCTCCTTGCCTCCTGTATGACCTCATCTCCTTTTTCTTCCCCTTTCTCACTGCACTCTAGGCATAGTGGCCCCCTTGCTATTCCTCATACATGCCAGGCACGCTTTTGCCTCAGAGCCCTTGCACTCACCATTGCCTCTACCTAGAACATTCTTTCCTCAGATAGCCATACGCCTCCTCCCCCTCTGCTGACGCATCTTACCCAAACATTACCTCAAAGCCTTCCCTAACCAGCCTATTTAAACTTGCTGCCTGCCCAAGGCTATTCCCAACCTCCTTCTTTGTTTTATTTTCCCCATAGCACTTATGACTGATAGTGTGTATATAATTATTTGTGTTTTATTGTCTATCTCACCCCATTTAAGCTCCAGAGGGACAGGACATTTTGCCTGTGATGTTGACTGCTGTATTTCCCCCAATGCCTTGATCAATGCCAGGCACAAAATAATGAATGGATAAATACAACTAAGTATTTTTTCTATTGCATGTGTCTCCATATCTACACTATAAGCTCCTGGAGGGAGTTTATGCCTTAAGGCAGCAATTCTCAAACATTTTGTTCTCAGGACCCCTTTAACACTCTTAAAGTGATTGCAGACTCAAAGGGCTTTGGTTGATGTGTTTCTTTCTACTGATATTTAATGTACTAGAAACTAAAACTGAGACATTTAAAAATGTTTATTCATTTAAAATAATCGTAAACTTATTACACATTAACATAAATAATATATTATGAAAAACAACTATATTTCCCGAACAAAAAATTTTAGTGAGGAGAATGGCTTTATTTTACATTTTTGGAAATCTCTTTAATGTCTGAAGTATCAGAGACAGCTGGACTCTCATATCTGCTTTTACATTCAATCTGTTGTGATATGTTATTTTGGTCAAAGTATATGAAGAAAATCGGGCTTTGCACAGATTTGTAACTGGAAAAGAAAAGACCTTGTGAACCCCCTGAAAGGATCTTGGGGACATTCAGAGCACACTTTGAGAACCACTGCCTTAGGATTGTGTGTGACTGTGTCCCCTGCAGCACCTGCTACAGTATTACAAACATTATTCAAGAAATTGTGAAAATTAATTGATATTTCAAATCCCTTTCAGGATTTCCAGAAATGGGAAGCCCAACTGTGGATGGACCATTACCCAGCTTTTCATCTAATTGCAATTTGTCAGAACAGGTATGAATGAACTACAGGTAAGGGCATGCCCTCTGATAAAAGAGAGCATTGGGTAAAGCTTGAGAATAGAGTCTGTATTTTAAGTCAGTTTGTGAGTTACCATTTGCTGGTGAGTATAGAATCCTTTTTTTTTTTTTTTTTTTCCAGTGACTAAGACTTTGCTCCATTTATTTCTACTTGCATTCCAGGTGCCTTGAGTAACAATTCGAGTTTCTTCAAAACTAGCAAAGTGTGTTGTCTTCATTATTCTTCTTCTCACATAGATTTTATTTAAACTGTAATTTCCTCAGGATAGATCTGTGGAGGCTTATGATACTAAAACGTATATTACTTTACAGTTTAAAAAGAGAAAATCTAAGCTGCAGCTTTCTGAACTGTAAAAGAGGGATGACATCATCTGTCCTTGCCTTCAAAGTAGTTGAATCAAATAAGATAACGTCTGTGAAAACACTTTGCAAACTAAAAAGCACTCCACAAAGCAACAACGAGAGAACAATGGAAAGACAGTTCATAACTTATTCAGAAGAAAAGAATAAATGGCTCAGGAACCTAGCGGAATTTATTTGTTATGTCCAAATAAGACAGCCAAGGCCAAATGGGAAAAAAAGTCAATTATATAATTTTTACGGTCAATCAAAGGAAGCACAAAACTCATTTTCCAGTTACTGATCCCAAATGTAGTTAGGCCTGTCTTAGTAATGCAAAGTGAGTCCGTTTCTCATACACAGAAGTTACTGAGTTTTTATGGCCCATCTCATGCCTAACAACACCCTCTATTTCACAGGAAGCTGAAGTTTACTGTAAGCCATGGTATGCTGGTGCCTGTGATCGAAAATCTGCAGAAGAGGCATTATACAAGTCAAATAAGGTTTGACCATTTTTCAACCCCATATAGTGCCCTCAGTCTATAATAGGCCCAGTTGTTGTCCTTATAGTATGCTAATTAAAATAATTGCAACAGTTATGAATGCAGGGATCTTTTTCCCTTACTCAAGAGGGACCACCATCCTCTCCATCTTTGTTCCTCCTTCTCATTTCTACTTGTCCTTTCATCTCTCCAAGGATCCACAGGCTCCGCTGCTCCCCAAACAGTGCAAGAGAAGTAGGCTTCAGGGGTAGGCTCTTTGTAAGGCTTGGTGCTACATGAGACCCATGCAGGAGTGAGAAGTGACAGGCTATTTTGGATCATTGCATGGGATAAAAGATTTGGGTCAAGATGGCAAAAAAAGACCTGGAAGCAAACTTTTGGAGAGTCCAAAGCAACCACATAGGAACACTGGGGACAGTTTGGACAATCTCACTCTAGTCTGGGGTAGACCCAAATGATCCCTCTACACCAGAGAATTTTCTTACTATACACATGGCTCTCAGTTTTTTGTTTGTTTGTTTGTTTTGGCACCCACGCTCCTTTAAATGTTTTTTTCCTCTTTTCTTTGCCAAGTGCCACTGGTTTATAAATTTTCTCTCACATTCCTGGCAATAATAGGTAATACTTCTTTGTCCAGGGTTATATATTACCTCTACCATGTGTCTTTAGTGCTACTGGAAATTAGTGGTGGTTCATCCAATTCATTCAACAAACATTTACTGAACAACTACTGTGTCAGGTGCTGTACTTGGCACAGAAGATTCACAAGTAATGAGACATTCTTTCCTCTGAAAGTACTTACAGACAAGTAAAGAGAAGAATGGTACAGAGAATTCCTGTTTTATCTCTTAACCAAATTTGCCAGCTGCTGGTACTGGTGCATGAATAGCTGGGCCAATGGAATTGGACAGAAAGGCCAGAAATGGACCCGACTTCATATGGAAATCTAATATATCCAAGGGTAGTATCTCAAACCACTGTTTTAATTTAGGTGTTCTGTAGTATATTTTAATATCTGGTAGGGCTTGTCCCCTCTTGTGGCTCTTTCTGAAGCTAGACAAATTGATACTAAAATTCATACGGAAAAATAAGCATGCAAAGCACTGAAATGAAAGAATTTTTTTAAAATTAGGAGTGAATGTAGAATTTTGTCAAAGGATTTTTCCACCTTTTTACAGAGATAATAAAAAATTACTTTTCTCCTTAGATTAATGTCATAAATTATGTTAATAAATTCCATATTATTGAACTTTCCTACTTGGACATGATATATTATTCTCTTAATGTGGTGTTGAAGTCTGTTCAGTAATATTTTATTAAGATTTTTGTATCCAGAGTCATACGTAATATTCGTTTATAATTTTATTTTATTGCTCTATGATGTTTAGATATCGATACTATACTTGCCTCATAAAAACAATTTGGAAATCTTCCTTCATTTTCTATGCTCCAAGATAATTTATATAGCATTGAGACTATCTGGTTTCTAAAGCTGGCAGAATTTCTCTGTAAACCATCTGGATCTGGTGCTGTTTTGTGGAGTAGTTCCTTGATAACTTTCTTCTGTGTAAATTGGTCTGCTTAAGCTTTATATCTCCATTGACGTTGATTTTGGTAAACTATTTTTTTCTAAGAACTTACCCATTTCATGTAGGTTTCCACAGAGGTGAGTATAGAGGTGCAAAGAATAGTCTCTTCTGGTGTTTTAAAACTTACTATCAATAATTATTTCTTCCTTGTCATTTCTTATTTTATGTATTTGTACTTACACCTTCTTCATGATTAAATTAGCTGTCTATTTTGATTTTTTCAAAGAACCAGAATTTTTATTTATTAAATTGATCTGTTTTTGTTTCTTTTCTCCTTCATTAATTTCTACTTTTGTTTTTATTATTTTCTTCTTTGCTTTTTTTGGGGGGGTTGCTTTGTTCTTTTTATAGCTTTATGAAATGAAAATTTAATTCATTTATTTTAATTCTTTCTTTTTTATTGATATAGGCAATAAGTTCCCCTCAATCACCACTTTAGGAGTATCCTATAGGTTCTGATATGTAATGGTTTCTTTAACATTATTTTTGAGAAAACCTGTAATTTCTGTTTCTGCTTTCCCTTTAACCCAACCGTTGTGTCATAGAATTTTTTTTTTTTTTAATATCCACTTGGAAGGGCTTTTTTGTTTGTTTTAATTTCATTTTTTTATTTCTAGTTTTAGTCCTTGTGATCCGAGAATATTGCTTGTGATATTTCCATTCCATGGAACCTAGATATTTTGGGTGACCCAATATATGATCAATTTTTTTGTGAGTGTTTCACAAGTGCTGAGAAAAAGATATTTTCTCCATTATCAAGGTGGTGTTCAATATATATCCGTAATATCTGCTTTACTGATTATGTTGCTTAAATCTCCTATATCCTTACCTTTTTCCTGGGGGACAGGGAGGTCAGCTTAACCTGTTTTGTACCAAGAATGGTGTATAAAGTCTATTATTCATGTATTTCCAGCTGTTTCTCCTTGTTACCTCCTGCTTTATTTGGTAGTTACTATGCCATATTCTCATTGTGAATTATGACTTTCAGCATTATATAAAGTAGCTTTCTTTGGCTCATTTAATGTTTTATATCTGGATCACATACCCTTTTTTTTTTTTAATTGTTTTTATTTTCCTGGTATATCTTTGCCAATTCTTTTATTTTTAGCCTTTTTTTTTTACTGTTTTTGTGTCTCTTGTATATAGCATAGAGTTGGGTTTTGCTTTATGAGACAGTTCAAAAATATTTGTTAATAAGCAAGTTAAGCTCATTCACATTATTGATATGACTGATAAGTTTAGTCTTAACCTTGTCATATTATTTTATGTTATTATTACTGTTATGTGATTTTTATTGGGTTTCTTTCTCTGTTTGGAGAGAGTTTCTCTTTGCTTTATGAAGTGTCTTAATTGTTATTTTTTAATTTTTCTTCTGGTATTTAGACAGATTTGTATTTTTTCTTCTAGTAGTTATCTTGATATTTACATCTTTTACAGTGCACTTAAACACTTTGCTCGTTTAATGTTTACTGTCTGGTCTGTCAGTTTTAAGTGGTGTCCTTTCAGATACTATCTATAAAACAGTCAGTGATCTTATTCTACTTTTCTTCCTTCTCCTCTCATTTTTTTTTTACTTGCACCCTTGCTACTTTGTCAGAACATACAGCATTTTCATGCTGTTCTTCTCCACCCTTGAAGTCCTAGCTGTACAATTAAATATATTAGATGCACTACAATAGTCCTTTCACTGATTTCTCCCGTTATTTCTGTTTGACAAAGCTCACTGCAGTAGATTGTCAGGAAGGACTTGTGTTTACAGTATTTCATGAGTTCTTGTACATTTAAGGCTGCTTTGTCACAGCCTTATACTTGGAGGAAATCTTGGATTGAGTTTTTAGAAGCATTGCTCTGTTGTATTGCTGTATTGCTCTGTTGTATGATGCTCTTGAGAAGTCTGGTGCCATCCAGGGCTGATTGTCTTGCCCTTATATATAATTTGATATTTTTTTTTCTTAAAGGCCCTGCAGACGTTTCTTTGTTTTAAAAGTCTAATAGTTTTATCAGAATACATCTCTGAGTTGATCATGCTGAGGTCAGGTAGATGTAAGCCTTTTCAATATGTAGATTTAAGTTTTCTCCTATTTCCAGTAAGCTTTCTTAAGTAATAGTTTCAAAGAGTAGTTCCATTCCTTTGTTTTGGTTTCCTTTTTCAAGAACTCAAGCGATATATGTTTTGGACTTTTTCTTTATTCCCATCACTGTCTCTCTGACCCTATTGTACTTTTATCATTTTTTTTTTAATCATTTTTCTTCTCTCTTGGTTGTGTTCATACCTTCCTTCAATGTTGTTTATAAAATTTTCATTTGAAGGTATTGTCCCATGGGCATCTTGTAATTTCTTCTTCATTTCTGAAATAGATTTGTGCTTTTCTTCAATTTCTTTCCTGAGTTTAATCAACTCCTGTTGCATTTCTTCTTCCTTCTTTTTGTCCATAATTTTTTAATTTGTTTCTGGATTAGTTTTATAAAATATTTAATTAAATTTGGAGTGTTGTGTTACAGAGTTGTTTTTTTTTTTTTTCCTGCTTCAGTGTAAGTTTTTTTGGTGAGTTTTTATCAACTGAAGCATTTTGATTCCCAATTTCTGTTTTCATTTTGCAGAACTTTTGAGTGGAATCTGTTTGCTTTTTCTATTCATAGGCAACTGGTAGGCATGGCTCCTGGGTCAAGAGTACCCTCTAGGCTTGATCCTAATGTGTCTCTTCACACATATCTAAATCCTAAAGCATATTATCTTACTTATCACATCATAAAGCTAGCATTGAACTCACTGAGGATTTTCTACATATATTTTCTTATGTCATATATTTTGCTGATGTCTTTTTCTTGGAAAATAATAAGCTGTAATCAATAATAAAAATTATGTAGCTAGATAATTATCTTTTGAATGTAATATAAGTATTCTTTATAAAATAATTTGTAACCTATGGAAATATGAATGAAACTAACCAAAATTATGCTTTTCTTTTTTCAACAGGATGGATCATTTCTTATACGGAAAAGCTCTGGACAAGATTCCAAACAACCATATACATTAGTTGTATTCTTTAATAAGCGAGTATATAATGTTCCTGTGCGATTTATTGAAGCAACAAAACAGTATGCTTTGGGAAGAAAGAAAACTGGCGAAGAGGTCAGTAATTTCTCTTTTAGCTAAACTCTGTAAATATGTATTGAGCACAATAGCATCATACTGTATTAAGTGCTAGGGATAAGAAGAAAGGATACAAGAGTACTTGGTCCTAAGCTTCCATATATCTCATAAATAGAGAACAACAGGTAATACTGTGTTCAAGTAATTTATCCTATGGGAGAACCAAAACAGGGAAAGAGTGGCGTGATGTCAAAGTTACATGCTGGTCCCTTTCATTCAGCTACTTAATGGGGTCAGTCTGACCTAGGATTTTACTCCAGGAGACATATAAATCAAGGTTAACTATCAAGCAGAATTAAGGTTTAAAGAATCAAAGTCAGGAGCCAGACTCCAAAATTAATACTTAGAATCTCAGCTCTGGCACCAAGTTAGGTGATCAGGGAAAGATCCGGAGGAGACAAAACCTGTTGAGTTGAAACATTGGATCATTGCCTTTGGGCCTGAATGAGCTTAGGGACCTGCAGCAAAAAAAAAAAAAAAAAATCTTATGGGTCTTAAATACTAACTGAACATGAACTTCAGCTCCTCTTTAATCTTGACCAAACTCAATGCTCACCCTAGGCCAGTTTAGCCAGCCTGTCCCTGTAGTGAAATATGGGCTGGAATAATCCATGAATGCTCCGTAAAGGGAATGATACGTCTCTGGTCTTGAATGATGGGCTACATTTGAATAAAAACCCATTGTCATAGAGTCAATTCTGACTATAGCGACCCTATAGGACAGAGTAGAACTGCCCCATAGAGTTTCCAAGAAGCAGCTGCTGGATTCGAACTGCAGACCTTTTGGTTAGCAGCCTGAGCTTTTAACCACTATGCCACCAGGGCCCCACATTTGAATAGGTGGACAGAGATATGGAGGAGAGGAGAAGAAGAAAAGACCAAAAACAAAGTTCAAGTTAAGAAACACTTATTTTCAAGATTTCCCCAGGAAAATTATACCCAGTCCAAGCCTAGCACTTGTTAGGAAGTGTCTGAATTGTTAGAAAGTGTCATAATTTTTCAAATGTCTGTCTTCTCCACTAGGTGAAACCAGTGACTACGTATTGTTCATCTCTGTATCTCTAGAACAGCACAGTGGTTGGCTTCAATGAATGTTTGATGCTTATTAAATGAATAAATTATTGATTGAGTGATTACAGGCAAGAGAATAGCATTTGTAAAACAACTGAAAAGGTTTTGTGTCAATGCGTGTGCTCTTAAAGTCTCAGATATTTAGAAAATACAAAATTCTTGAATCTGAGAACATTGGTCAAGACCAAACTAGGGTTCTAAAATGTAGATTGCATTATCATTCAACACCAGTTCAACTGTACCAGGCCTGCCTACTTTCTCCTACTCATAAAAGCCCTCATTCTCACTGAAGCCTTTATCGTAAAAGTCTTTTTAAATAAATGTTCCTCAATAGTAAAAAGAATGGTAGGAGATGGTGGTGATTCTGGTAGAACAGAATGATATTTAGATGGATGATTTCATTCTAAAGCCTCCCTGGGCATCTAGCTCTTCTATAAAAGGCTAAAGGGGAGAGCCTGTCCTGTTTAAAGATCCTGACATCCTCCCACATAAATTTGGAGCTCCAAAAGGGATTCTGGACTTTCACGTCTTTCTAGGAAGCTCTGATAAAGAGCAGAGAGATTCTTTTGGCCCACAGATTCCTTATCCCCACTTCAAAGTAAATAGATCATATTTGTTTTTGTTTTTTGTTTTAACTCCATTCCCAACATATCCAGCCTATGGACACCAAAAGAAGTACTGTATTCTTCTTCTTTGTATTGAATAATTTATTTTGTGTGGTTGTTGTTGCTGAAAATATACATGGCAGAACACAAACCAATTCTACAATTTCTACACGTACAATTCATTGACACTGATTACATTCTTCAAGCTGTGAGACCATTCTCAGCCTCTTTTTCTGAGTTGTTCCTCCCCCATTAACTTCACTGCCCCCTAAGCTTCCTATCTAACATTTTGAGTTGCTGCTGTCAATTTGATTCCATACAGATAGTTCTTTAAAAGAGCACAATGTTCAAAGTAGACATTCTTTGCTAATTTAAGCTAAACTATTTCTGTTTAAAGATGACTTCAAGGGATATTTTTGGTTTAAGGGCAATAGTTTTGGGGGTTCATCCAGCCTCGATGATTCCAAAAAGTCTGGACTACATAAGAATTTGAAATTCTGTTCCATATCTTCCTTCTTTTGATCACTATTCTTATTCTTACAGTGGTATCAAGAAGCACTGACAGAGTCAATTAAAATTCTTATTTTAATAATCCCTTAGTAAAAAAAAAAAAAATCATGTCTCCCATATACTTAACATATGAATGGAAAATGAAAAGTTTGGTTACAGGAGGTCAACCATGTGGATATTTGGAAAGTCTGGGTATTTGTATTTGTGTTTGTGTGTATAGGTAGAAAAAGAAGCCAGTTGATTAAATATTTAACTTTCCATGTAGCTGTTTCAGCATATGTAGATACAGTATTGAGTAATCTTACAGCTTTGGCAACTCTCTATTTTATTAACTGTGAGATTTTGCGTTATCAAACAAGTTGCTTTTCTGTCCAGGTATAAATATCTCAAACACACTGAGTTAGTATAGACAGGAAAAAGAGAACTGAAGGAAAACAACAACTAAGTTACACACAATTCTTTCAATTAAATCACAAATACACTTCAACCTTACTCATCACTCCCTGCTTCAAACATATCAATCCCCAAACCCTAAAACAAAGCAATACTCAAAAATATTCAAGGACTAGAGAGACAGAATGAGACTTTGTGTAGGTATAGCAATTCTCTCCTTTGCTTCCTGGGTTTAGAACATACTTTTCCACTTGGAATCCACTTCAAAGGGGTCACATGTAAGGGCTATGTCATTTCCCGGTCCTGCAGTCTATATATTTAACTTCCAACACCATTCAGTAAAGACAGATGCAATGCCAGAAAAACATAATTAATGTCTTGCGGTATTTATCACA
Organism: Loxodonta africana; assembly: GCF_030014295.1. NCBI lineage: Eukaryota > Metazoa > Chordata > Mammalia > Proboscidea > Elephantidae > Loxodonta > Loxodonta africana. Next base: position 37,769,004 of record NC_087357.1, read on the forward strand.
AAAGGATTTCATTGGGAATTGCAACAGGGTTGAATGACTGAAGAGAAAGAAAGGAATAAAGACTAAAAGTATTCAGAAATTCCTGTCTCTCCCCTCGACCTAATATTCATGTACCCATTTGAAAAAAAAATTGATGAGTATTCTGAATATTTTACTTTATTCAACATATAGATGTTTGGAAGACATCCAAATAATTAATACAAGCTTTTTAAAAACTTGTATTCCAGATATTTAATTTTATTCAAAAAGTTAAAAGAGATAATAAAATTAGTGATAGTAATTGCTGAATTCATGGCACTGTTGAAAAACAATGACTGCTTTTTAAAAAATGACTTTAAATGCATTTCTTCGGTGACTGTGACCTTGTCCCACATTTGTATAATCAATGCATTTCATTTCATGGCCTGTGTTAAATTTATTTTCTCTTTAATTTAAAAGTTAGATCATTTTTACTTTCAGAAAGGATTTGGATAACCTTAAATAAAAACTCATAGACAACAGGAATTAAAATACAGAAAAATAAATATGTATGGCGAGAGACTGGCATGAAATAGTTAATTAGGCATTCATTTTGTTCTAAGCTTACTGGTAGCCAAAGCAAAAATGGAAACATGAGGATTTATAAAGTTTTCATTATTTGTTAAAAAAAGAAGAAGAAAAAAAGAAACTTATCTGACAGTAAATTTAAGGGAGAATTTATTAGATCAATCCTTTTATCTAAGAGTTGTATAACATAGCAGATAATCTGTGGTTTGTCAAAAATTCAGGAAACATAATTGTATGACAGTTTCACATTTGACCCTAAATAAAAAGCAAAATATTACATTATAACTCAAGAATTTCTACAAGAAGTTATGCTAATTGACACTATCAGTTCCATTTTTAGACTTATTGAATATGGGAAAAGCCAGGGCCTGTCACCTAGAAGGTTACAGCCTTCATAAAACTAGACTTTTTTAGGCGATGTCAGCTGGTACTAGTAACTTTGGGTAACTTGAGTAAGTGGAGAAGGTAGATCTCAACCGGGCTTTGAAAAATGGGAGGAATGGAGCTCGAAGTTAACATAAATGTCAGTGTATAATTCACCTATGTTTTCTCGCTCTAGTACTTTGAAAGTGTTGCTGAAATAATCAAGAATCACCAACATAATCCCTTGGTTCTCATCGACAGCCAGAATAACACAAAAGATTCCACAAGACTGAAATACGCAGTTAAAATTTCATAAAGAAAAAAAAAATGCAGGTCCGCATCGTTGATTCAGACACTTTCCCAAACTTTCTACTTTGGATAAAAAGTCTCAAAACTTCATATTTTGGATTATGAATAATCCAGTAAGAAAACAGAAGATGGAGGCAACTATTAAGGTGGTCATCCTTTTTTTTATAAGATGGTCACATGAAATTGTTTTATCTATTGCCTGACATGATGAACTGTTAATATTTGATGAGGTTGAGTTATTATTCTACTAATAGTCTCCAAATAAATCATTATTTAAAAAAAACAGGTGTACAGTATTTTGAGTCATGTGAGAAAATACCACACTATTTTCAAAATAAGAAAATAATATTCTTGGATAAAACAAAGCTGCTAAAAATTTAGGCCACCACAATGGTCACTGGTGCACTAATGTAGCTGGGATGTCTACTGTCAATGCTTGACAATTATGTCTTGGTTAAAATTTTAATGTGCAGAAAATCAAAATATTATAAGTAATATATGATATTTGTAAGTAGCAGACAAGGAAGATGTAATAGTTCCTTTTTTGTGACTGCCCCCAACCATAGGACATATATATGGATATGAACTTTCTAGAAGTTATTGCTCCAGACTGTGTTGTTAGCTTTGCTTATTAAAGATGATTATACCCTCTTGTATCTGCATTTTTTTTAAATGAACCTAAACTTGACATGAAGTTCAAAGTGGAATAAGAGCAAAACCAGTTCCTAGGGAAACATATCACAGAACAAGAGCAGAAAAACAGACATTTACGAACACTAGGGAATAAAAAGGATACCATTGTGAGCAGCCCTGTCCAGAAATGTATTATACTCTGTAATATGGAAGTTTTTTTTTTTTTTTAACTGTATACTTTAGACAGCATGGAAACTCTGGTGGTGTAGTGGTTAAGAGCTACAGCTGCTAACCAAAGCAGCAGTTCAAATCCACCAGGTGTTTCTTGGAAACCCTATGGGGCAGTTCTACTCTGTCCTATAGGGTCACTATGAGTTGGAATTGACTTGACAACAAAGGCTTTTGGGTTAGACAGCACTGAAATGATAAAGCAGCTAATTAAGATAAATTCAATAATTAAATAAGAAGTACACTGATCACTGAATAAGACAGCAATGTCTGAAGGAGTTGTGAAAGGCTAGAAGGTAATGATTTTAGAGTAACTCACAGACTGACTTGGAAAGATAATTTTTTTTTAACAATTTGTTTTATTTTGTTGTTGTTGAAAATACACACAGCGGAGCATATACCATTGTAACAATTTCTATGTGTATAATTCATTGACATTGACTACATTCTTCAAGTTGTACAACCATTCTCATCCTTTTCCAAATTGTTCCTCCTTCTTAACATAAACTCACTGTTACCTAAGCTTCCTATCTAACCTTTTGAGTTGTTCTCGTCAATTTGATCCCATTCAGATAGTTCTTTAAAAGAGCAGAATGCTCAAGGCAGACATTGTTTACTAATTAAGTTAAACTAGTATTTGGTTTAAAGAAGACTTCAAGGTATATTTCTGGCTTAAGGTTTAAAGATTATCTCAGGGCAATAGTTTCTGTGTTTCATCCAGCTTCAATGGCTCCAGAAAGGCTGAATTCTACGAGAATTTGAAATTCTATTCCACATTTTCCACCTTTTGATCAGAATTCTTCTACAGAATCTTTGATCAAAACATTCAGTAACAGTATCCAAGCACCATCCAGTTCTTCTGATCTCATGGCAGGGGAGACAGTTATTCAGGGAGGCAATTAGCCATACATTCCATATTCTCCTCTTATTCCTGACTCTCTTTATTCCTCTGTTGCTCCAATTGTTGTACCTTGGATGGCTGCTTGCAAATTTTTAAGACTCCAGGTACTACACAACAAACTAGAAGGTAGAACAAAAGCACTAAACACAGTATTAGGCCAATTAATTGAGATGTCCTATGACATCATGACCCTAAACCTCCAAATCAATAAACTAAATCCCATGAGGTATTTGGTTGTACATAAGCAGTCTCAGCAGCTGCTCTTTTGTTGTTGTTGTTTTTATTGTAAAAATATATATCACACAACATTTGCCAATTCAACTTTTTATAGATGTATAACAAGCCATGGTGTTTCTAATCGCCTCATATGCATGTTAAAGGGGGACAATCAGTAACGAAGACTGAAGAAGAATTGATTCCTTTGAATTATGGTGTTAGCAAAGAATAGTGAATATACCATGGACTGCCAGAAGAACGAACAAATCTGTCTTGGAAAAAGTACTGCCAGAATGCTCATTAGAAGCAAAGATGGCAAGACTTTGCCTCACTTAATTTCTACATGCTATCAGCATGGACCAGTCCCTGGAGAAGGACATCATGCTTGGTAAAGTAGAGGGTCAGAGAAAAAAAAGGAAGACGCTCGGCAAGGTGGATTGTCACAGTGGCTGCAGCAACAGGCTCAAGCATAACAACTATTGTGGGAATGGCACAGAACTGGGCAGTGTTTCCTTCTGTTGTACATAGGGTTGCTATGAGTTGGAACCAACTTGATGGCACCTAACAACAACAATAACGTATTGACATCAATCACATTAATCAGTTGTGCTAGCACTACCCTTAATCAGTGTGAATTTTCCATTAAATAAACAGAAATTCAGTGCTCCATGACCAATAACTCCCCCCTTTCCTCTTCCCTCCCATACCTGGTAACCACTAATAAACTTTTGTCTCTATAAATTTGTCTGTTCTTATATTTTTATATAAGTGAGATTATACAATATTTGTCCTTTTGTGATTGACTTATTTCACTCAGCAATCCATGCTTTAGCATGTATCACCACTTCTTTTCTCTTTCTGGCTGAGTAGTATTTCACTGTACATACGTACCACATTTTGTTTATCCATCCATCCATTGATGGACATTTAGGTTATTTCCACCTTTTGCCTATTGTGAATAGTGCTGCAATGAACACTGGAGTACATATGTCTCTTCGCATTGCTGCTTCCAAGTCCCTTGGGTATATTCCTAGCAGTGGAATTTCTCAATAATTCTATTTTTAAATGTCATATACTTTCATGATTACTGCCTATATACTTTTGACAATGAAATTAAATATAAATAGGCTTTAGATATTTTGTATGGGAAGATATTTTTTTCCCTCTTAGAAAAACAGTGGAATCATTTAGAATGTACTAAAAAGGACAGCCTGTAATTTAAAGGGAACTGGGTTAATTTTTTATAGTGTGAAGCATTGGCTCTCTAATTTAATCCTGTTTTCCTCAGGGTTATATGGGATTTTTTTTTTTTTTCTACTTAATCCCTCCACCACCACAGTGACCTGGCTCCATGACAATCTCTTTGGCCCCAACCTCAGTCTCCTCCCCCAGATGGCCCATTCTAGCTAGGCAGAGGAGCACAGCCATAGCATTTTACTAGTCCAACAAACTGAAAAACCAAACCCACTGCTAGAGGCCTTGTAGGGCGAAGTAGAACTGCCCCATAGGGTTTCCAAGGCTGTAAATCTTTACGGAATCAGACTCCCATATCTTTCTCCTGCTGAGTGGCTGGTGGGTTCAAACCACCGACCTTTTGGTTAGCAGACACGCACTTTACCATTGCACCACCAGGGGTTCCTTACTAATCCACTGGGGGTTGATATTCAGCATTGCTGGGGTGGATTTCTTGGAGCAGAGGTTGGGAGAAACACTCAATCTAAGATGCCGCCACTTTACAGAAGAGTTAACTGGAGGGTGGCCCTACCTGCTTCCCTAAACCCTCTTTTGTAGGTGGTATAGGCTTCATGATGAGACCAGGAAAACCTTCACGAGATCTCAATGGCCTTGCCTGTGGTTTTCAATGCTTGACAAACAAGTGGTTTTGCATAGGGAGATTTCCAGGTAAGATGAATGGCAGGAAATGAGACATTAGCCAAGAAGAAGTATATTGTGTGGCAACTGAAGAAGGAAACAAACCAACTTAGTTCCTGTTTTGTTTCTGTTTAGAGAATGTTCTCTCTTTTCTATCAGTGGGGATTTTGCAAATAAGCTTGCAGTTGGGGTATTAAGAAGGCTGTTCAATTTATTCAGACAGACAATGGAAATAGGAAGGCTGGGTCTTTGGGCATCAGAAGACTGTATTGTGTTATAATGAGTTTGCCAGGGAAATGGTTTGGACACCCTGCACTCTGGAAGCAAAACCACGGTTACTGCATCTGTGGTAGGCTTGCATTAAAGAGTCCAAAAGAACAGAATGCAGTGATATGAAGCAAAGAGAGTGCCGCATGACCCATGATCTTAAAGCAGGACTGAAACCCTGTCTCTTAAAATGGCCTTAAGAAGCCATATAACTCAGCCTCTATTACTAAGCAGGGCTGCATGGAAATCACTGAAAGACCAGCCTCCTAGCAAGGTTAGTTGCACTAAAGGCCCTTGGCACTTGGTGGCTGTGTCTAACCACAAGGTAAGCTAGTTCTGTGACTTCATAATTAAAAAAAAAAAATTAAACAGGTACGAATATCCTACTTTTATCATTTACCAGTGTGGGACCTTGGGCATGTTTTTCACCATTCTAAGCCTCAGTTTCTACATTTGCAAAAAAAATGTCGTAGAGGAAGTACCACCAAAATGCTCCTTAGAAGTGAGGATGATGAAAGTGCATCTTGATTACTTTGGATATGTTATCAGGAGGGAAAAATTCCTAGAGAAGGACATCATGCTTGGTAAAGTAGAGGGTCAAGGAAAAAGAGAAAAACCCTCAACGAGATGGATTCACACAGTGGCCGCAATAACGGGCTCAAACATACCTACTATTGTGAAGATGGTGCAGGACCTGGCAACATTTCATTCTGTTATACACAAGGACTCTATGAGTCAGAGCTGACTCGACTGCACCTAACTTCTTTCTGGTAATGATACAAGAGTTAAATAAGCTAGCATATGTTGAGTGCCTCCTCTTCTCCTCCCCTTTTGGAACTCCAGTTACATGAATGTTAGACTACTTGATGTTATGGAGGTGTGCTGCTTGGGTCTTCCTTCAAGAAAAAAAACTTGGCATTCAGGTGCAAGAAGTGCAGTTATTGTACAGCCTCTGTTAGTACCTTCAGAATCTACATCAGGTTTTGAGCTAAGTCCATGCTGTTCTTGGGAAGTCCTCAGCCTGGCCATTTCTACCCAACATGGGACTCCTGTCATGGGCAATCTTTAATCTGAAGCCCTTTTCGGGTTGGCTGATTTTATCAGAGAGGTATGACAATTTGAGGCTCTCTGTGCCCAATTCTGCTTCCACCCGCCAAAACTTTTCATTCAACAGTATCAGATCTGCTTCATGGTCTGAAAGATTTTCTTGCACAATCCTGTTCCCTCCCCCTTAATCTTTCCAAGGCATTACCCCCCGATAAATCTCCTGCACCCCAAACTCCATCTCAGCATCTTCTTCACAGAAGACTCAATTTAGACAGTTGGTACCAGGGGTGGTCCAAGAAAGCAGGTAGTAAGATTGAGTTTTGGAACCAGATTACTCACCACATCGCTGGCAAATGAGAATCCAATCTCAGGGTTATGTGAGGCATGGAACATCCCCGGTACAAAGTGTGACCCAGTTGCTGATCTGTAGTGGGAGAGAAAAAAAAGCTGAAGACCAAACTCAGGATTTAATAAAGAGTTGCTGAGCTGCAAAGAAAATTGAATGCTAAACCAAGACAGGTCTGCCGTGCCAAGGTCAGGGTCCCAATTCAAAAAACCCACCCTGACAGATGGGATGAGGACATTTGGGCGAATTCCACCGATTATCTGGCTCTCCAGACTCCTCTGGGCCCTCAGAGTCTGTAGAAGTACTGAGAGGGGCAGCATGGGAAAGAGGGTGTACAGAGGGTATAGGCCTAACAACTTGGGCATTATGGTATTGTTTTTACCTAGCTTGCATAGTTAACTTTTACATACGCCAGTGATTTTGTGATTTTACAGTTCCCTCCTCCTCCCCTTGCCTTTGTCTTTCCCATGATCCTATAAAGTTTGAAATCAGCCTATGTGCCTCTTTAAGAAGTAGGCAGCAAGTGATACATCTGGAGGAGAAAGAGACTAAATAAAAGAGCCAATCTGGTGACTGGAACTAGGATGGCCTTAGAGGATCTTTGAGAATACTCACAGAAGGTCAATTTGTCTGGAACGCAGTTATCATGCTTACTTCAGAGAGGAACTAACAAATTTCTTGAGCTCTTCAGACCCAAAAGCCGTCCCTATCCTCTGGCCTCCAGGAAACAGATTTTGGAGGAGTCCATTTCCCTCTGTCTCTTGTGTACCTGTATACAATAAAGACCCTCTTGCTGCTCACCCCACCCGTTTCAGTACTGGCTTCTGCAGCAGGTGGCTCGAATCCGTACTTTGCGGTAACAGTGCCCCTTTCACTAAGAGCTGCCATTCTTACTCTGTGTGGAGACACTGCAGAGGCCTCTCCCCTACAAAGTAAGAGAAGCTCCCCTCACGAAGGGAATTCAATATACTGGAGTAAATATATTATGTGAAGGCAAAAATATTGACCAGAGGATTATGTTCCAAAGGACCACTATTCATTAAAAAGCCATCAGATATACACTGATGGTAAGAGACAGGAGCATCTAAGAAGTTCAGTGGTGGCCCATCACTACTGGCTAGAGCTAACAGTGGCTAGGGCTATAGTCACAAATTGTGGCACAAGGATAGTAGCACTTAATTATCACTTAAGGGCACTCAATCATCTTCCAGTGAGCTTTTCATCACCCTGCAGACCACTTCCCATGAACTGGTCTCAGCCCACCAGCCATCATCAGTGAATTTCATTCAAACACACTCTGGACTCCAGCTTGGCCATAACCTCTAGAGAGTTTCTTGCCCAACTAGTTGGCAACTTCCCATGGTACAGCTCAAGGATTTCATTACCTTCCAGTAAGTTTGACATTCAGCAGGCTGCATCCTGCAGGCCAGCTCTAGCTGACAGACACCTGTCAATAAGTTTCATAGACACCAGATGCACTGTTCCTACAAACCAGTTCCTACCTGTATCCTCCAGCAAGTTTTTTCGCTACCAGTATCCTGAATGTTTCTGTCATAACTACCTTTCCAATTAGATCTGAATATCAGACTGGGGGTGGGGACCCCTCCTCTAAGTTCTTAGTTATTCTTTGTTTGCTGTTGTTATTGTTAGATGCCATTGAGTCAGTTCCGATTCACAGTGAAGCTATGTACAACAGAATGAAACACTACCCAGTCCTGCACCATCCTCATAATCATTGCTACGTTTGAGCCCATTGTTGCAGCCACTGTGTTAATCCATCTCATTGAAGGTCTTCCTTTTTTTTTTTTTTTTATGAACCCTATACCTTACCAAGCATGATGTCCTTCTCCAGGGACTGGTCCCTCCTGATAACATACCAAAAGTATGTGAGACATAGTCTCACCATCCTTGTTTCCAAGGAGCACTCTGGCTGTACTTCTTCCAAGACAGACTTGTTCATTCTTTTGGCGGTCCATGGTATATTCAACATTCTTCACCAAAAGCATAATTTAAAGGCATCGATTCTTCGGTCTTCCTTATTCATTGTTCAACTTTTGCATGCATATACTGAAACTATCATGGCTTGGGTCAGGCGCACCTCAATCCTCATAGTGACATCTTTGCTTTTTAATACTTGAAAGAGGTATTTTGCAGCAGATAACCAATGCAATACACATAGTTTCATTTCCTGACTGCTGTTTCTATGGGCATTGATTGTGGATCCAAGTAAAATGAAATCCTTGACAATGTCAATCTTTTCTCCATTAATCATGATGTTGCTTACTGGTCCAGTTGTGAGGATTTTTGTTTTCTTTATTTTGAGGTATAATCCATACTGAAGGCTGTAATCTTTGATCTTCATCAGTAAATGCTTCAAGTCCTCTTCGCTTTCAGCATGCAAGGTTGTGTCATCTGCATATCTAAGGTTAATGAGTCTTCCACCAATCTTGATGCCACATTCTTCTTCATATAGCCAGTTTCTCGGATTATTTGCTCAGCATACAGATTAAGTGAGTGTGGTGAAAGGATACAACCCTAATGCACACCTTTCTTGATTTTAAACCATGCAGTATTCCCTTGCTCTGTTCAAACAACTGCTTCTTGGTCTATGTACAGGTTCTGCATGAGCACAATTAAGTGTCCCGGAATTCCCATTCTTTGCAGTATTATCCATAATTTGTTATGATCCACACAGTAGAATGGGTTTTCATAGTCAATAAACCACAGATAAACATCTTTCTGGTATTCTCTGCTTTCAGCCAAAATTCATCTAACATCAGCAGTGATACCCTCGTTCCACATCCTCTTCTGAATCCAGCTTGAATTTCTGCCAGTTGTCTGTCCATGTACTGCTGCAACCACTTTTAAGTGATCTCCAGCAAATTTTATTTGCATGTGATATTAATCATATTGTTCAACAGTTTCTGCATTCTGTTGGATCACCTTTCATTGGAATGGGCACGAATATGGATCTCTTCAAGTCAGTTGGCCATTAGCTGTCTTCCAAATTTCTTGGCATAGATGAGTGAGCACCTCCAGTGCTGCATCCCTTTGTTGAAATATTTTAATTGGTACTCAATTGGTATTCTGTCCTGGAGCCTTGTTTTCTTCAGTGCCTTCAGTGCAGCTTGGACTCCCTCAATACCATCGGTTCTTGATCATATGCTACCTCCTGAAATGGTTGAACGTTGACCGATTCTTTTTGGTACAGTGACTCTGTGAATTCTTTCAATCTGCTTTTGATGCTTCCTGCATTGTTCAATATTTTGCCTGTGTTGTTGTTGTTGTTAGGTGCCATTGATTCAGTTCCAACTCACAGTGACCCTGTGTACTACAGAATGAAATATTGCCTGGTCTTGCACCATCCTCATGACTGTTGCTATGCTTGCACCCATTGTTGTAGCCCCTGTGTCAATCCATCTCATTGAGGGTCTTCCTCTTTTTCTTTGACCCTCTACTTTACCAAACATGATGACCTTCTTCAGAGACTGATCCCTCTGATAACATGTACAAAGTATCTGAGACATAGTCTCACCATCCTTGCTTCTAACGTGCATTCTGGCTGTACTTCTTTCAAGACAGATTCATTCGTTCTTTTGGCAGGCCATGGTATATTCAATATTCTTCACCAATACCATAATTCAAAGGCTTCAATGCTTCTTCGGTTTTCCTTATTCATTGCCCAGATTTTGCATGCATATGAGGTGATTTAAAACACTGTGGCTTGAATCAGGCACACATTAGTCCTTAAAGCGACTCCTTCGAAATTGCAGGTTGAGGCTTGAATTTTTTATTTGGTTTTTTTGGCTTGAGAAATGCTGAGTGTGTTTTTCCCTTTTGGTTTTCTAACTCCTGGTCTTTGCCCATTTCTTTATTTTACTCTGTCTTCTCAAGCCACCCTTTGAAATCTCTTCAGCTCTTTTACTTTATCATTTCTTCCATTCTCTTTAGCAACTCCGCGTACAAGAGCAAGTTTCAGAGTCTCTTCTGACATCCATTTTGGTCTTTTCTTACTTTCCTGTCTTTTTAGTGACCTTTTCATTTCTTTATGTACGATGTCCTTGATGTCATCCTACAACTCTTCCGGTCTTTGGTCAATAGTATTCAATGCATCAAATCTATTCTTGAGATGGTCTCCAAATTCAGGTGGGATATACTGCAGGTCGTATTTTGGCTCCTGTGGGCTTGTTTTAATTTTCTTCAGTGTCAACTTGAATTTGCATATGATCAGTTGCAAGTCGGCCCCTGGCCTTGTTCTGACAATGACATTGAGCTTTTTCATCATCTCTTTCCACAGATGTAGTCATCTTGATTCTTGTGTTTTCCATCTGGTGAGCTCCACATGTATAGTTGCCATTTATGTTGTTGAAAAGGTATTTGCAACGAAGAAGTCACTGGTCTTGCAAAATTCTATCATGCAATCTCTGGTGTTGTTTTTATCACCAAGGTCTTATGTTCCAACAACCTATAATTCTTCTTTGTTTCCAACTTTTGCATTACAGTCACCAGTAATTTTTAATGCATCTTGACTGCATGTCTGATCAATTTCAGACTGCAGAAGGTGGTAAAAATCTTCAATTTCCTTATCTTTGGCATTAGTGGTTGGTGCATAAATTCATATAATAGTTATATTTACTGTTCTTCCTTTTAAAAATAACATTGCCTTCTAGTTGATCCCGACTCATAGTGACCTATAGGACAGAGTAAAACTGCCCCCACAGAGTTTCCAAGCAGCGGCTGGTGAATTCCAACTGCCGACCTTTTGGTTAGTAGCCCAACTCTTAACCACTGCGCCACAAGGGCTCTTCTTCTAGGCGTATGGGTATTGTCCTATAGTTGACAACACTGTACTTCAGGATAGATCTTGAAATGCTCTTTTTAAAGATGAATGCGATCCCATTCCTCTTCAATTTGTCATCCCGGCATGGTAGACCATATATATGATTGTCTGATTCAAAATGTCCAATACCAGTCCATTTCAGCTCACTAATGCTTAGGATATCGATCTTTACGCATTCAATTTCATTTTTGACCACTTCCAGTTTTCCTAGATTCATACTTCATACATTCCACGTTCCAACTATTAATGCATGTTTGCAGCTGTTTCTTCTCCTTTTGAGTTGTGCAACATCAGCAAATGAAGGTCTCAAAAGCTTGAATACATCCACATCATTAAGGTTGACTCTACTTTGAAGAAGCAGCTCTTTCCCAGTTATATTTTGAGTGCCTTCCAACCTGAGGGGCTCATCTTCTGGCACTATATCAGACAATACTCCGCTGCTATTGGTAAGATTTTCACTGGTCAATTTTTTTCAGAAGTAGACTGCCAGGTCCTTCTTCCTAGTCTGTCTTAGTCTGGAAGCTCTGCTAAAACCTGTTCACCAAGGGTGACCCTCCTGGTATTTGAAATACTGGTGGTGAAGCTTTCAGCATCACAGCAACATGCAAGCCATCACAGTACAACAAACTGACAGATGCGTGGTGGTCTCCCTTGTTTACTCTCTCTCAATTTCTGAAGATAGTAGTTGACTCCTGTATTTGCCCTTTTTGTAATCCACAGAGTCCTCTTCTGCCTTTTAATAGTTAACCACCTATTATGGAATGAATTGTGTACCCCAAAAATATGTATTGTAAATCCTAACCTCTATGTCTGTGGCTATAATCCCATTTGGGAATGAGTTTTCTTTGTTATGTAAATAAGGCAGGATTAGTGTAGGGTGTGTTTTTTAGTCAATCTTTCACAAGATACAAAAGAAGCAAATTAAGCAAGCAGAAATGAGGGGAAGATAGATGCCTAACCACAGGCAGATCTCCAAGAAACCAGGAAAAAGAAACTGAAGAGACAAAGACCTTCCCCCAGAGCTGACAGAAAGAGACAGCTTTTCCCTAGAGTCGGCGCCCTGAATTCAGACTTCTAACCTCCTGAACTGTGAGAAAATAAATTTCTGTTTGTTAAAGCCATCCACTTGCAGTATTTTTTTATAGCAGCACTAGATAACTAAAAAAAAAAAAACTAAGACACCATATTTACTGGTTGCTACTTTTCTTAACAGCATTATTGAGATATAACTCATATACCACAAAGTTCACCCACTTAAAGTATTTGAAATACTGGTAATTCAGTCACTTTTAGTATATTCACAGAATTGTGCAACCATAATCTCATTGAGGACATTGTTGTCACCTTCGAAAGAAACTCCATACCTGTAAGCAGATACCCTCCATTTTCTGCCAACCTCCAGCCTAGTCAATCACTAATGTACCTTCTGCCTCTATAGACTATTCTGGACATCACATATAAAGGAAATTTTACAATATGTGGTCTTTTGCTACTGGTCTTTTCTCCTAGTTTGTATGTTGTCATGTCACTTTTCCTTTGACACATAAAAGTTCTAAATTTTGAAGAAGTCCAATTTTTTCTCCCCTTTGGTTCCTTATGTTTTGGGTGTCTTATTTAAGAAACTACTGCTTAATCCAAAGTTACAAAGATTTACACCTATGTTTTCTTCTAAGAATTCTACAGCTTTAGCTCTTACTTAGGTTTTGATTCATTTTGACTTAATTTTGTGTATGGCATGAGGTAGAGGTTCCTTATGTTTTGGGTGTCTTATTTAAGAAACTATTGCTTAATCCAAAGTTACAAAGATTTACACCTATGTTTTCTTCTAAGAATTCTACAGCTTTAGCTCTTACTTAGGTTTTGATTCATTTTGACTTAATTTTGTGTATGGCATGAGGTAGAGGTACAACTTCATCCCTTTGTAGTTTTCACTGACCCTGTACTTTACCGAACATAATGTCCTTCTCTAATGATTGGTCTTTCTTGATGACATGTCTACAGTAAGCAAGCCAAAGTCTCACCATCCTTGCTTCTTAGGAGCATTTGATTTTATTTCTTCTAAGACTGTTTTATTTGTTCTTCTGCCAGTCCATGGTATATTCAATATTCTTCACCAATCCTACAATTTGAAAGCATCAATTCTTTTCATGGCCCAGCTTTCACATGCATATGAGGTGGCTGAAATCCAATATGAGTGATGAAGACACACAGAACAGAGAGACAGAGACGAAAGAAGCCATGGGACAATGGAGGCAGAGACTGAGAAAGGGCATGGAATAGATTCTCTCTCAGAGCCCTCAGAACAATCAACACAGTGACACCCTGATTTTGGACTCCTAACCTTCTGAACTGTGAGAAAATAAATTTTTGTTCTTCTAAGTCACACTATTCCTAGTACTTTGTTATGGTAACCCTAATTAACTAATACAACTTTCTTGATTAAAATGTTTTATTCTTTATAATGCTATTGTAAGTGAAATTGTTTTCTTATCTCATTTTAGCATTGTTCATTGCCATTGTATAGAATAATTGATTTTTGCACATTAATCTTGCATTCTGCACTCCACTGATTTACGAGTTTAAGTTTTTATGCGGTTCCTTAGGATTTTCTATATACAAAACTATGTCATCTGCAAATAGAGATATTTTTACTTCTTCCTTTCCATTCTGGATGCAATTTGTTTCTTTACTAGTCTAACTGCCCAGACTGGAACTGCCAGCACAATCCTTAAGAGAATTAGCAAGAGCAGACATCCTTGCTTTGTTCCTGATCTTAGGGGAAAAGGATTCAGTCTTTCAGTATTAAAAATGATGTTAACTGTAAGTTTGCTGTAGATGCCCTATATCGGGTTTTGGAAATTTTCTTCTATTTCTATTTTGTTGAGTGTTGTTATCCTGAAAGAGTGCTACATTTTTTGTCAGATGCTTTTTCTGCACCTATTAAGATAATCATATAGTTTTTGTACTTTATAGTATATTGTATTAATCAACTTACCTAGGCTGAGCCAATTGTGTCTTCTTGGGATATATCCCACTTGGTCATGGTGTATAATCCTTTTTCTATGTCCCCGGATTCAATTTACTAGTATTTAGTTAAGGATTTTTGCATTTATATTCATTAGAGATACTGGTTCATTGTTTGTTGTTCTTTTCTATCTTTGTCTGGCTTTGGTATGAGGGTACTACTGGCTTCATAAAATGAGTTTGGAAGCATTCTCTCCTCTTCCAGCTTTAGGCAGTCTAGCTAAAGTTTTGTCAATGTTACTGATTTCAAAGAATAAACTTTTGGTTTTGCTAATTTTCTCTGTTGTTTTTTCTATTTTCTGTTTCATTTATTTATGTCCTAATATTTATTATATTCTTCTTTCTGCTTTGAGCTTAGTTTTCTTTCTTTCCCAGTCTTAAAGTGGTAAGTTATTGATTTGAGATCTTTTTAAGTATGTGTTTATAGTTATAAATTTTCCTCTAAGCCCTGCTTTAGCTGCATCCTGTAAGTTTTCGAATATTGTATTTTTGCTTTTATTCACCTGAAAACCTGTTGCTGTTGAGTGTATTCTGACTCACAGCAACCCTATAGGACAGAGTAGAACTGCCCAATAGAGTTTCCAAGAAGCGGCTGGTAAATTCAAACTGCTGGCCTTTTGGTTAGCAGCTGTAGCTCTTAATTACTGTGCCATCAGGGCCCCATTCATCTGAAAGTACTTTCTAATTTCCTTTTGTTTTAGTTATCTAGTGCTGCTATAACAGAAATACCACAAGTGGATGACTTTAACAAAGAGAAATTTATTTCCTCACAGTAAAATAGGCTAAAAGTCCAAATTCAGGGTGTCGGTTCCAGGGGACGGCTTTCTCTCTCTGTCAGCTCTGGAGGAAGATTCCTTGCCCTCAAATTTCCCCTGGTGGAGGAACTTCTCAGGCGCAGGGACCCCCACGTCCAAAGTACACGCTCTGCTCCCAGTGCGGCTTTCTTGGCGGTATGAGGTCCCCCTGTCTCTCTGCTCACTTCTTTTATATCTCAAGAGATTGCCTCAAGACACAATCCAATCTTGTACATTGAGTCCTGCCTCACTAACACAACTGCTGCCCATCCTCCCTCATTAACATCATAGAGGCAGGATTTACAACATATCGGAAAATCACACAATACCAGGAATCGCGACCCAGCCAAACTGGTACACACATTTTTGGGACATAATTCAATCCATGATACTTTTGTAATTTTTTCTTTGACATATTGGTTATTTAGCAGTGCTTTTTAAATTTCCAAATATTTCTGACTTTTCCAAATTTCCTTGTGTTATTAAATTCTAATTTAATTCCATTGTGGTTAGAAAACATATTTTGTATGATATCAATCCTTTTAAATTTATGTATGTTTCATGGCCCAGCATATGGTCTATATTGGAGAATGTTTTATGTGAACTTGAGAAGAATGTGTATTCCATTGTTATTGGGTGGACCACTCTACAGATATCTTTTAAGTCTAGCTGGTTTATAGTGCTGTTCAAGGCCTTTCTTTGTTGATCTGACTGCAAGTGGGGTACTGAAGTCTCCAACTGTTCTTGTTAGGTGCCACCAAGTTGATTCTGACTCACAGCGACTCTATGTACAAAAGAATGAAACACTGCCCAGTCCTGTGCCACCATCACGATCATTTTATGTTTAAGCACATTGTTGTAGACACTGGGTCAATCCATCTTGTTGAAGATCTTCCTCTTTTTTTGCTGAAGTCTCCAACAATTATTATTGAATTTCCTTTTTCTCCCTTCAATTCTATCTGTTTTGCTTCATATATTTTGGGGCTGTGCTGTTAGGTTCGTATATATTTATAATTGCTTTATCTTCTGACATCATCTGGTGCCATTTCCTTATTCCAATATGGCCTTGTTCTCATTTCACTCCTTTGTGATGTTATCAAGTACATTATATTTTTGTTATTGGCCCAAGTATACAAATATACATATTGTTTTAAGCAATTACTTTGTACTTCATTTTATTTTTATGCTTTAGGTGGAGGTTTACAGAGCCAGTTAGTTTCCCATTCAATAGTTTATACACAAATCGTTTTGTGACATTGGCTGCAATCCCCACAATGCATCAGCAGTCTCCCCATTAGCACCCGCAGTTTCCCATTCTCATTTGTCTGGTTTTCCTGCTCCTTTCTGCCTTTTCCTCATTGCTTTTGGGCAGATGTTGCCCTTTTGGTCTCATATAGATGACTGTTCTAAGGCACTTTCCTCACAGGTGTTATTGTTTATTTTATAGGCCTATTATTTGGCTGAAAGGTGATCTCCAGGAATGGCTTCAACTCCAAGTTAGAAGTGTGTCAAAGGGCTATAGTCTTAATGGTTCCTCCAGTCTCAGGCCAGTAAATCTGATCTTTTTCATAAATTTGAATTTTGTTCTACATTTTTTTCCCACTCTAACTGGGACCTTCTATCGTGATCCTGGTCAGGGCGGTCAGTACTGGTAGTCGGGCACCATCTAGTTCTTGGTCTTAGGCTAGTGGAGGCTATGGTTCCTGTTGTCCACTAGTCCTTTGGACTAATCATTTCCTTCAGTCTTTGGTTTTCTTCACTTTCTTTTGCTCTGGATGGAAAGAGACCAATAGTTGAATCTTAAATGGCTGCTCGCAACCTTTTAAGACCCCAGGTGCTACTCACTAAAGTAGGATGTAGAACATTGTCTTTATGAACTGTTATGCAAATTGACCTAGATGTCCCCTGAGACTATGATCCTTAGCCTTAAAGCTCAGTAACTCAGTTCCACAAGGTGTCTGGTTATGTCTAGGATGTTTCCATGATTGTGCCCCCTGTGTGCTCTAATATATATATGAATATGCATGCAGCCCATACAAATACATATGTAGAAATATCCACAGCCAAATCTATATGTGCACGTGTGTACTCCCATACGCCCTCCCACACCTTTTCAGCATACATATCTGTGTATTCTCTCATAAATCCTTGTTTGTTAACACTGCTGTTGCAGAATTATGTTATAGTATTTACCATCATCGCCTTTTATTCTTGTGTACCTTTCAGTGTCTTCCCTTGCCTTGGTCATGTTGTGCTGACTGTCCCCATATTGTGTAACATACGTCTACTTTCTAGTTAGTGATTTTCTCTCTCATGCTCTCCCATTTCTGGTAACCATCAAAAAAATGTTTCTTTCTGTGTAAACCTTTTCTCGACTATTTATAATTGTGGTCTCATACAATATTTGTCCTTTTGTGATTGACTTATTTCACTCAGCATAATGACGTCCAGATTTCATCCATGCTGTGAGATATTTTGCAGATTCATCATTTTCTTTATTATTGCATAGTATTCCATTGTGTGTATGTACAAGTTTGATTAACCATTCATCCATTGATGGGCACTTAGTGGTTTACATCTTTTTGCGATTGTGAATAAAGCTACAATGAACATGGGTCTATTCTCTAGGCTCTTATTTCTCTAGGAGATATACCTAGGGAAGGCTACATCATATGTTATTTCTATTTCTAGCTTTTTAAGGAAGCGCCATAATATTTTCCATAGTGGTTGTGCCATTTTACATCCCCACTAGTAATGTATAAGAGTTCCAACCCCTCACATTATCATCAATTGTTGTTTTGCTTTTTTTTTTTTTGATCAGTGCCATTATTGTCAGGGTGAGATTGTATCTCATTGCAGTTTTGATTTGCATATCTCTAATGGCTAATGATTGTTAGCATCTCTTCATGTGTTTTTTAGCTGCCTGAATGACTTCTTCAGTGAAGTGTCTGTTCATATCCTGTGACCATTTTTTAACTGGGTTGTTTGTCTTTTTGTTGTTGAGGTGTTGACATTTCCTATACATTTTAGAGATTCGATTCTTGTCAGATACAGTGAAGCCAAAAAGTTTTTCCCAGTTTGTAGGTTCTCTTTTCACTCTTTTGGTGAAGTCTTTTGATGAATATAAGTGTTTCATTTTTAGGAGATCCCAGTTATCTAGTTTTACTTCTGTTGTTTGTGCATTTTAGTTATGTTTGGTATTCTATTTATGCCATATACTAGGGCCCTGTCTTGATTATCTAGTGCTGCTATAACAGGAATACCATATGTGGATGAATTTAACAAAGAAAAATTTGTTCTCTGACGGTCTAGGAGGCTAGAAGTCCGAATTCAGGGTGTGAGCTCCAGGGCGGGGGGGGGGGCGGTGCTTTTTCTCTCTGTCGGTTCTTGCAGGGGGTCCTTGTCATCAGTCTTCACCAGTTGAGGAGCTTCTCAGCACAGGGACCTTGGGTCCAAAGGATGCACAATTCTCCCAGTTCTTGTTTCTTAGTGGCATGAGGTCTCCCCGTCTCTGCTCACTTCTCTCTTTTATACCTCAAAAGAGATTGGTTTAGGACACAACCTAATCTTGCAGATTGAGTCCTGCTGTATTAACATAATTGCCTCTCATCCTGCCTCATTAACATCATAGAGGTAGGATTTACAACACATTGGAAAATTACATCAGGCAACAAAATGGTGGACAATCACACACTACTGGGAATCATGTCCTAGCCAAATTTACAGATATTTTTGAGGGACACAATTCAATCCATGACAGTCCACCCTTTTGCCCCCCAAAAATTCATGTCCTTCCCACATAAACACATTCACCTCATCATATCATAGCAAAAGTCTTAAATCAACTCCAAGTCCAAAATCCAAAACTTCTTCACCTGTGAAATCTAGAATACATGTTATCTGCTTCCAAAGTACAATAGTGGAAGCGGCACAAGCTAGACACTTCCATTACAAATGGGAGAAACCGGAGGGGAAAAAGGGATAACAGGCACCAAGCAAGTCAGCAGAACACATTACATTAGCCCTCAAGGGCTGAAAATAGTCCTCTGTTCTCTGAGACCATTTACACAATGGCCCTGCCCTCCAGACTCCAGGAATTGGCCACACTCTCTGGATTCTGAGTGGAGGCCCCTGGGTCCTGGGCTTCAGACTTGCCTTCCAGTTCCACTGGAACCACAACTCTGCTCCCTTGGCTTTGGACAGCCCCATTCTCCTGGTCCATCTGAGTGACCGGTTCTCTACTGCTGGTGGTTTTCTTTGGTCTTTTACATCCCTAAGTTAGATTTATTCCTAAGCATTTTATCTTTTGGCAGCTACTGTAAATGGTATTATTTTCCTGATTTCCTTTTCAAATTTCTCGTTGGTGTAGAGGAATCCAACTGGTTTTTGTAGGTTGATTTTGTACCCTGTCACTTCGCTGAATTCTTCTATTGGTTCCAGTAGATTTCTTGTGAAGTTTCTGGAATTCTCTATGAATATGATCCTATCAACTGCAAATAGGGATAGTATTACTTCTTCCTTACCAATTTTTATGCCCTTTATTTCACTTCCTTTTCTTAGTGGTCTAGCTAGGACTTCCAACATAATATTGAATAAGAGTGGTAATAAAGGGCACCCTTGTCTCATTCCCATTCTCAAGGGGGATGCTTTCAGTCTCTCCATTGAGAATGATGTTGGCTGTTTGTTTTGTATATATGCCATTAATTATGTTGAGGAATTTCTATTTCTTTTTAGATGAGAGTGTTTATCTAGAATGGGTGTTGGACTTTATCAAATGCCTTTTTTGTATCAATTAAGCTGATCATATGATTCTTCCTTGTTTTATTTATGTGGAGGATTATGTTGATTGATTTGCTAATGTTGAACCATGCTTGCATACCTGGTATGAATTCCACTTGGTCATATCTTTTTTTATATGCTGTTGAATTCTATTGGCTAGAATTTTGTTGAGAATTTTTGCATCTGTATGCATTAGAGATATTGGTCTATAATTTTCTTTTTTAGTGGTGTGTTTGCCTGGTTTTGGTATCAGGGTTATGCTGGCTTCATAAAATAAGTTTGGGAAATATTCCTTCCTTTTCTGTATCCTGGAATAGTTTGAATAATATTGGTGTCAACGCGTCTCTGAATGTTTGGTAGAATTCTCCAGTGAAGTGTCTGGGCCAGGCCTTTGGTGGGTGGGGGAGGGGGCAGGGGGGCAGTTTTTTTAAGGACCTCTTCAATTTCTTGTTATGGTTTTGTTCAGATTTTCTACCTCAGTTTGTGTTTGTTTGGGTAGGTAGTTGTTTCTAGAAATTTGTCCTCTTCTAGGTTTTCAAATTTGTTGGAGCATAATTTTTCATATTATGCTATGATCCTTTTTATTTCATTTGGTTCTGTTATGTCACCTATCTCATTTCTTATCTGAATTATTTGCATCTTGTCCTCTTCTTTCGCCACTTTGGCAAGTAGTTTGCTGATTTTATAGATCTTTTCGAAGAACCAGCTTCTAGTCTTGTTAATTCTTTTGGTTGTTTTTCTGTATTTTAATTCATTTATTTCTGCTCTAATCTTTATTATTTCCTTTCTTCTAGTGGCTGTGGGCTTCTTTTGCTGCTCTTTTTCTGTTTGAGTTGAAGGTTAAGATATTGACTTTGGTCCTTTGTTATTTTTTGATGTGAGCATTTATTACTACAAACTGATCTCTGAGCACCACTTTTGCTGTCCCAAAGGTTTTGGAATGGTGTTCTCATTCTCTGATTCTAGGTTTTTCTTTAAATTTCATTTTTAATTTTTCCTATTACCCAGTGGTTTCTATACAAGGTGTTATTCAGTTTCCACGTATTTTTTTCCCCTTGTTCTTCCTGTTACTGTTTCCTCATTTATAGCATTGTGATCAGAGAAGATATTTTATATTATTTTGATTTTTTTTTTAATTTATTGAGGCTTGTTTTTTGGCCTAAAGTATGGTCTATTCTGGAGAATGATTCATGGGCATTGGAGAAGAATGTGTAACGTGCTGTTCTTGGGTGTTCTGTATACGTCTGTGAGGTCGAGTTGCTTGATTGTGATGTTTAGACCTTCTGTATCTTTGTTGAGTTTCTTTCTAGTTGTTCTGTCCTTCATTCAAAGTGGTGTGTTAAAGTCTCCTACTATTTTAGAATTGTCTATTTCTCTTTTCATTATCATTAAAGTTTATGTATTTTGCAGCTCAGTCACTGGGTGAGTGCAATTACTTTTTAAATCAGTTAAGGAAAAATATGTAATTACACTCTTTAATACTTACATAATCACCTTTACTGGCACTCTTTTATTTTGTGGGTTAAATTATTGTCTGGTATCACTTGCTTTCAGTATGAAAATTTTTCTTCAGTATGTCTCGTAAAGCAGATCTTTCATTTTATCTGAGAATGTCTATTTTGCTTTAACTTTTGAAAGATATTTTGGCTTAAAATATGATTGTTGCTTGAGTTTGCTTTTTCTCTCAGAACTGTGAATGTTATCCCACTGTCCTCTGACCTCCATCGTTTCTGATGAGAAGTTAGCTGTTAATCTGATTGGGGTTCGCTTGTACATGATTATTTTTTCTCTTGATGTTTTCAGTATTTTCTTTGTCCGTGGCTTTCAACATTTAACTATGATTAATCTGGTTATGGGTTTTCTTACATTTATCCTACCTGGAGTTTGTTGAGTGTCTTGGAGGTGTAATATTTTTCATCAAATTAGGGAAGTTTTCAGTAATTATTTCTTCAAATACTTCCTTCTCTTTTCCCTCCTGTCCTTCTAGGTCTGCCATTACATGTATGTTGCTAAGCTTATGGTGTTGTCCACATTTCCTTGAGTTTATGGTTAATACATGTATATGACCTGTTGCCATGAAGCTGATTCCTACTCATAGTGATCCTGTAGGACAGAACAGAACTTCGCCCATAGGGTTTCTAAAGGCTGTAAATCTTTATGGAAGCCAATTGTCACATCTTTCTTCTATGGAGCAGCTAGTGGGTTCGAACTACCACTCTTCCAGTTATCAGTTGAACACTTTACCACCGCACCATCAGGGCTCTCTCCATATGTGTGTGTGTGTGTGTGTGTATGATTTAATTTAAATGGTACAGTTCAATGGTTTTCAGCATAGTCAGAGCTGTGCAACCATCACCACAATCCATTTTAGCATTACCATCACCCAAAAAGAAACCCCAGACCACTAGCAGTCACTCTGCAGTTCCCTTCAACACCTTTAGCTCTAAGCAACCACTAAATACCCTATCTCTATGAATTTGCCTATTCTAGATATTTCATTGAATCATGCAACATGTGGTCTATGCGACTCATTTCACTAAGCATATTTTCAAGGTTCAACAGTGTTGTAGCATGAACCAATAACTCATTCCTTATTAGGGCTAAATTATATCAGTGTATGGATAAACCACTTTTTGTTTTCATTCATCAGTGGGCTCATATTTGGGTTGTTTCCACTTTTGGCCCATATGAATGATGCTGCTATGAACATCTATGCACAAGTTTTTGCATGAAGATATGCTTTATTTCTGTTGGGTATATATCCAGGAATGGAATTATTAGATCATACAGTAACTCAATGATTAATCTTTTGAGGAAGTTCCTGTTTTCCAAAATGGCTGCATCATCTCACATTCCAACCAGCAGTCTATCATGGTTCCAATTTCTCCACATCCTCTCTGATACTTTTTATCTTCTAATAGATTATAGCCACGTAAGTGGGTGTGAAGTGGTATATGATTTTGATTTGCATTTCCTTTATGATTGACATGCAGGAGAAAGATGCAGCAGTCTGCTTTTGTAAAGATTTACAGCCTTGGTAAAGCTATGGGGCAGTTTTACACCATATAATAGGGTTGCTAAGATTCAGAATCAACTGGACAGCAATGGATTTGATTTTTGGTTAATGAATACTGA
The DNA here is from genome assembly GCF_030014295.1 of Loxodonta africana. NCBI lineage: Eukaryota > Metazoa > Chordata > Mammalia > Proboscidea > Elephantidae > Loxodonta > Loxodonta africana. Next base: position 37,792,304 of record NC_087357.1, read on the forward strand.
TGTTGAACATCTTTTCATATGGTTATTGGCCATTTGCATATCTTTAGTCAGTCCCTTTGCCAATTTTTAAATTAGGCTGTCTTACCGGTTGTCTTGCAAATATTTTCTCCCATTCTGTGGGCTGTCTTTACACTTTCTTGATGGTATTCACTGAAGCACAAGTTTTAAATTTCGATGAAGTTGAATTAATCAATTTTGCCATGTTGACAAAATGGCCGAGTAAGGAGCTCTGAAATTCCACTCCCTTCAATAAAAATCAATAAAAAGACTGCAAAAATAGTCAAAATTAGCTTTTTTCAGGATTCTGAAAACTAATCAAATGATTGTAGTGACCCATAAAACACTTGTTCAAGAAAAATGACTGAGTCTCGGTAAGAACAGTGAGCTTTGTGACATTTTAACTTATGCTAGTTGTAACCCCAATTTCCCAAATCAGCAGTAGTCTTAAAGGCCTGCATTACCAGTATGGAAGAGAGAACAGTCCTCAATGGAAAATAATTGTAAGGATTTGTTTTGACCTGAAAGACATTTATGGCAAATGTTTTAGATATTGCTGCCTGAGGCAATAGGTAAAAATTGGAGTAAACAAAAGGTTAACGAAAAACCTTTTGGGAAAAGGCTGGGGGATGAGATGTCCATAACGGCTTCTAAAAGCTCTGACATACTCCTAGGAATCTAGAAGTTCACACGCCTCTCCAAGGCTGCGCACATGCTCAGAAAAGGCCTAATTCTCACCTCTGATGGACCTAGAGGCTCTGCAGAAACAGGAAGTGACGGTTAAGGCAGTACTGTAAAGTGCTTGGCTGAGTGTTTAAGATGTGTCCCAACACACACATAGAGCCTCTCAGCAAAGACTTGAAGTTTATTTTTCATTCTAGACATTTAAGAAAATCTCTGTCCCATCACTACCTAACAATTAAGGTAACAAAACAGTGGCCATATATGAAAGAGAATACAGACTTCACAAACTTAGAACTAAGAAAAGTCACTAAACAAACAATTACAGAAAGACGCAACGACAAACCCTGGGGAGGAGAGAGAATCTTATCTCCAGAGTTATCATATTACAGCATTCAAAATGTTTAGTTTCTAACAAAAACTTATGAGGAATGCAAAGAAACAGGCAAGTATGGTACACACACGATAAAAAAAAAAGCAATCAACAGAAGTTAGCCCTGCGGATGCCCAGATGTTGGAATTCCTGGACAAAGACTGATTTAGCTATTTAAAACACATTCAAAGAGCTAAGGGAACATATCTAAGCGAAATAAAGGAAAACAAGGCAACAATGTCTCAATAAATAAAGAATATCAATAAAGAGAAAGAAATTATAAAAAGGAACCAGATAGAAAGTCTGGAGTTCAAAGGTAAATAAGTTAAATAAAAAATACAACAGGGAAACTCAACAGCAGAAATCAGCAGTAAGAAGAAAGAATCAACAAATTTGAAGATAGGTCAATTGAGATTATTCAGTTTGACGAACAGAAAGAAAAAAAAAAAAAAGATGAACAGAGCCTCAAAACCCTATGGAACACCATCAAGCATACCAACATACACATAAGGGAAGTCCCATACAGAGTGAAACAAGTGTCAGAATGAATATTTGAAAATTTTGATTAAAAACCACCTACAAATCCATGAAACCCTATAAACTCCAAGAAGGATAAACTCAGAGATCCACACAAAGACACATCATAACCAAACTACTGAAAAACAAAGAAAAGTATCTTGAAAGCAAGAGGAAAGCAGCTCATCACATACAAGGGGTCCTCAAGACTAATGGCTAATTTCTCATCAGAAAACATGGATGCCAGAAAGTAATAGGATGAAATAGTCACAGTGCTGGAAAAAAAAAAAAAAAACTGTCAACCAAAATTTCTATATCCAGCAAAACTATCCTTCAAAAAATGAAGGATAAACAATCCATGTCACAAAACAATATGTGTATTAACTGTTTAACGAGAAACTAATTTGCTCTGTAATCTTTCACCTAAAGCACAATAAAAAATTTCAAAATGAAGGAAAAATTAAAACATTTCCAGGTTAACAAAATGAGGGCATTCTTTTCACTAGCAGACTTGCCCTAACAGAAATACAAAAAGGAATCTTTCAAGCTGAAATGAAAGGGCACTAGATAGTAACTCAAGCTGACATTAAGGAATAAAAAACACCAGAGTAAAGGTAACTACATAGGTAAATACAAGACAGTATAAGGGTACCTTTTCTTTGTAATCCCTTTTTCCTCCTGACTTAAAAGGAAATTCCACAAAGCAATAATTATGAATCTATGTTGAAGAGCACACAATTTATAAACATAATTTGTGACACACAGAATGGTGGGGGTGGGAATGGAACTATATGAAAGCAAAGTTTTTGTATACAATTGAAATTAAGTTGGTATTAATCTGAAATAGACTGTTATAAATTAAGATGCTAATTTTAATCCCCGGGGCAACCACTAAGAAAATAACTTAAAATACTGTAAAATAAACAAGTGGATTAAAAAATGTATACTAGAAAATATCTCTTTAACATGAGAAGGCTGTAATAGAGAAACTGAGGTACCAAAAAGATATACAATGTATTTTTAAAAAGGAGAGAAACAAAGACAGAGAGTAGGAGAATGGAAAAAAAAAAAGGTATGATCCAACTACATACTGCCTAGAAAGGACTCATTTGAGAATCTGATACAAATGAGTCAAAAGACACCAGGAGTGAACATATTAATATCAAACAAAGTAGACTTTAAGGCAAAAATTGTTATGAGAGACAATAGGGTCAATTCCTGAAGAACATGTAACAATTATAAAGATATATGCACCTAACAACGGTACCACAAAATACATGCAGCAAAAAAAGAAGTGAAGGGAGAAATAGTTCAGCAATAATAGTTGGGGACTTCAATATTCCATTTTCAATAATGCGTAGAACAATTAAACAGGCAGATCATAAAAGAAATAAAAGACTTCAGAAACCACTATAAACCAACTAGAGGTAACTGATGTATATAGAAGACTCCATGCAACAACAGAACATACATTCTTCTCAGTGCACACAGAGTATTCTCCAGGATAGACCATATTTTAGGGCACAAAACAAGTCTCAATTAATTTAAAAATATTTAAATCATACAAGGTATGTTCTTTATTCACAGTGAAATGAAATTAGAAATCAATAACAGAAGGAAATTTGGAATAATCACAAAAATGTGTAAACCGGACAACACATTCTCAAAAAAATCCATGGATCAAAGATACCACAAGGGAAACTAGAAAATATTTTCAGATGGAAAAAATACAACATACAAAAAATTATGGGAGGCAATAAAATCTGTGCTCAGAGAGAAATACAAACACCTACATTTAGAAAGATCTCAAACCAACAGCCAAATCTTCCACCTTAAGCAACTAGAAAAACAAGAAAACTAAACCGAAAGCAAGAAGAAACAATAAAGATTACAGTGAAGATAAACAAAATAAACAGAAAAGCAAAATGGAAAATCAACAAAACCAAAACCTAGTTCTTTGAAAAGATCAATAAAACTGACAAATCTTTAGCTGGACTGGCCAAGAAAAGGAGGTATGACTAAAATTATTAAAATGAGGACTTAAAGGGGGGAACATTACAAAAATACAGGACTATAAGGGAACTCTATGAACACTTGTAACGCCAAAAAGAAATTAGCTAACCAAATGAAATGAACACTTTTCTAGAATGACAGACACTATCAAAACAGACTCAAGAAAAAATAGAATATCTGAATAGACCTATAGTAAGCAAAGAAATTTAGTACTTTAAAAAACACACAACAGGGGCGGGGCCAAGATGGTGAACTAGTCAGAGGCTTCTGCTGATCCCTCTTAAAACAAAGACCCGAAAAAACAAGTGAATTGATTATATATATGACAAGCTAGTAACCTTGAGCATCAAAGGCAAAATTAAGGAATTGGCCTGAGTGACGGGCGAGAGGCCGTGCAGAAGCTGTGACAAGTTGCCGAGCCCATGCAGCACCTCGGCTCTGATTCCTTGGCACCGTTCTTTGATGCAACTGCAGTGGGGCTAATGGTAGTTTCCTGAGACACGGAAGCCTCAGTGAAAGAAGGCAAGCACAGTGGTGTACCCCTGACCCTGTGGTGTGTCTACAGCAGGGCTGGCTGTGGTGTCTAGGAAGTGGCTGCTTCAGCAAAAGAAGGCAACCGAAGTGCCAGCACCCCAGCCCCCTGGTGTGATGCCTGCGGGACTGGCTGTGGAATTCAGGACATAGCTGCTTCAGTGAAAGAAGGCAAGCGTGGGATGCAGCCCTAACATGCTGGGGCAATCCTGGCGGGGACCCAGCCAGCACACACAGGCTACACATGCCTCTGGAATCTGAGATAAAATAGCACTCTTGGCACAAGATAAGCAATTTTGTCCAATTTAACATAAGCACGTGGACCTAAGCTCCTTTTTTTTGAAAGAACTCTCTCCTATCTGATCCCTCCTTCCTCTGCCCCAACCGGCTTCATTAACAGTTGATTTCCCTGGGCCTGAGATAGAACCTGCTGTGCTTCCTGAGCCATTCTCCTGGCCAGGGAGAAGGAAAAATTGACAAACAGGGGAAAATACTCTGCTGACTCCCCTAATCTGGAAGTTCAGAGCAGAAGTGGCTCCAGTTCAGGCATAAGCAATCCAAAGATTTTGTCTTTCACCCCTGCATGGGTCCAAGTAGCTATTATATTGCAAGGGCAAATCTGTTCGAGGACTAAATGTAACTGTTTCAGCTGTGTGGTGGAGAGGCGGGTTTTGGAGGTCTGATATCGCTCTACCTATTAAACAGGGCCTTCCCCTAACCATAGCAGGGGTCTGAGGACTGAAGGCTCCATCCACACCACCTAGCCACCCATGTAGGAGTCCAGGAATAGTGGTGCCTACCAGTCCTTACAGGTACAAGCATTGGGTGCCTAAGGTACAACTTCAGAGCCCGCCCACCAGAGCGCTCTAGAGAACAGAGATGCTCCATCCTCACTGACACTTGGGGGAAGGCTGTCAGCCCCCTGCCTTTCTCAGAGTGTGACCCCCTGCCGCTGCCAGAAACCTGTGCATACACCCAGCACCACTGCTCCTCTAAGATAGTGAGAGCCTACACCACACAACAGGTGACCAACTATCAGGACACCTGAGTTGAAACTATACAATAGTAAATGGACTCCTAGGAACATATACCTGGTAACAGCTCACGCCATCTGGTAACAGGACATTAGTGCTTCAAAGCCTCCAAAAATCAAGTTAGCTCACTCTACTAGCCTATTTAGGTATATACTGAAACAAAACAAAGCAAGAAACTAGGACACAGTGACCAAACATAAAATAATACAATAACTTATACATGGCTCACAGACAACAGTCGATATCAAACCACATAAAGAAGCGGACCATAATTGCTTCAACAAACTCCCAGAGAATCAAGGACTCTCCCAGATGAAGATGTATTCCTATCATTACCAGATGTAAAACACAAAAGATTAATAAACAGAACTCTTCAAGACATCAGGAATACCATCAAGAAGGAGATCAGGCAACACACAGAAAAAGCCAAGGACCATACAGATAAAGCAGTTGAAATTAAAAAGATTATCCAGGAACATAATGAAAAATGTAATAAACTGCAAGAATCCATTGACGGCAATCAGAAATTCAGAGTATTAACAATAAAATTACAGAATCAGACAACTCAATAGAAAGTCAGAGGAGCAGAATTGAGGAACTGGAATTCAGAATTAGTGAGAATGAAGATAAAACACTTGCCAACAACATATTCGAAGGAAAATCATATAAAAGAATTAAAAAAAAATAAAGAAACCCTAAGAATCATGTGGGACTCTATCAAGAATAACTTGCGAGTGACTGAATACCAGAACAGGGAAGGGTAACAGAAAATAGAGAGAGAATTGTTGCAGACTTGTTGGCAGAAAACTTCCCTGACATCATGAAAGATGAAAGGATATCTATCCATGATGCTCATCGAACTCCATACAAGGTAGATCCCAAAAGAAAATCACCAAGACATATTATCATAAAACTTGCCAAAACCAAAGATAAATACAAAATGTTAAGAGCAGCCAGGGAAAAGCAAAAAGTCACCTACAAAACAGAATCAGTAAGTTCAGGCAACTCAGCAAAAACCGTGCAGGCAAGAAGACAATGGGATGACATATACAAAGCACTGAAGGAGAAAAAGTGCCAGCAAAGAATCATATACCCAGCAAACCTCTCAAATATAAAGGCAATATTAAGACATTTACAGATAGACAAAAGCTTAGGGAATTTGCAAAAACCAAACCAAAACTACATGAAATACTAAAGGGAATTCTCTGGCTAAAAAATCAATATCAGATATCAATCCAACACTAGAACAAAGAACAAAGAAACCAGGTATCAACTCAGATAGTGAAATCACAAAAATAAATCAAGATTAAAAAAAAAAGTTCAAAACAGGGTATCAGTGATCTCATTACATAAAAGATGACAATAAATCAATAAAGGGTCTAAATCCTGGTGGCTACAGCTGCTAACCAAGAGGTCGGCAGTTTGAATCTACCAGGGGTGCCTTGGAAACTCTACCAGGCAGTTCTACTCTGTCCTACAGGGTCGCTATGAGTTGGAATTGACTCGACGGCAGTGGGTTTGGTTTTGGTTTTAAAAAAGTAGGCACAGATCTTCCAGATGGAGCGGAAATCAAGACAATATAGGTAGATACCAGTTAGGTTTATACTCAGAAAAATAGGGGTAAACATTAAGGTAACCACAAAGAAGACTAACAATCCTACACTTCAAAATAAAGAACGAGATAAACATAAAGACTCAGCAAAAACAATTTCAACTACAATGAAAAAGAGGAACACACAATTTACAAAGAAAAACTCAGCACAAAAAAAGTGGAAAAATGAGACAGTCAACAACACACAAGAAAAGGCACCAAAATGACAGCACTGAACTCATACCTATCTATAATCATGCTGAATGTAAAAAGACTAAACGCACCAATAAAGAGACACAGAGTTGCAGAATGGATAAAGAAACACCATCCGGCTACACGCTGCCTACAAGAGACACACCTTAGACTTAAAGACACAAGCAAACTAAAATTCACGGATAGGAAAAAAATATCAAGCAAACAACAATCAAAAAAGAGCAGGAATGGCTATACTAATTTCTGACAAAACAAATTCAAACTTAAATCTACCACAAAGGATAAGGAAGGATACTATATAATGATTGAAGGGACAATACAGGAGGAGGATATTACCATATTAAATATTATGCACCCAACGACAGGGCTTCAAGATACATAAAACAAACTCTAACAGCATTGAAAAGTGAGATAGACAGCTCCACAATAACGGTAGAAGACTTAACCACACCACTTTCAGTGAAGGATAGAACATCCAGAAAGAAGTTCAAGAAAGACATGGAAAAGCTAAGTGCCACAATTAACCAACTTGACCTCAAAGACATATACAGAACACTCCACCCAACAGCATCCAAGTATACTTTCTTTTCCAATACACATGGAACGTTGTCTAGAACAGACCACATATTAGCCCATAAATCAAGCCTTCACAGAATCCAAAACATAGAAATATTACAAACCATCTTCTCTGACCATAAAGCCACAAAACTAGAATAACAGAAAAATCAGGGAAAAGAAATCAAACACATGGAAACGGAACAACACTTTGCTCAAAAACAACTGGATTACAGAACAAGGACAGATTAAAGAAATTCATAGAATCCAACAAGGATGAAAACACTTCCTAACTGAACCTTTGAGATACAGCTAAACCAGTGCTCAGAGGTCAATTTATATCAATAAATGCACACACACACAAAAAGAAAGGCCAAAACAAAGATTTATCCCTATCACATGAACAAACAGAGAGCAACAAAAGAAAACTTCAGGCACCAGGAGAAAGCAAATAATAAAAATTAAAGCAGAACTAAATGAAATAGCAACAGAAAAACAATTCAAAGAGTTAACAAGACCAAAAGCTGGTTCTTTGAAAGGATTAACAAAATCAATAAAGTATTGGCCAGACTGACAAAAGAGAAATAGGAGACGAAGCAAATAACCCGAATAAAAAATGAGATGGGCAATATCACAACAGACCCAACTGAAATTAAAAGAATTGTAACAGAGTACTATGAAAAGTTGTACTCTAACAAATCTGAAAACCTAGAGGAAATGGACAAATTTCTAGAAACACATTACCTACCTAAACTAACACAGAGACAGAACTAAATCAACCTATAACAAAAAGAGACCGAAAAAGTAATCAAAAAATTCCCAACAAAGAAAAGCCTTGGCCCTGACAGCTTCACTGGAGAATCCTAACAAATGTTCAGAGAAGAGTTAACACCACTACTACTAAAGGTATTTCAGAGCATAGAGAAGGACGGAATGCTCCCAAGCTCATTCTTTGAATCCAGCATAACCCTGATACCAAAACCAGGTAAAGACTCCACAAAAAAAAAGAAAATTACAGACCAATATCCCTCATGAACTTGGATGCAAAAATCCTCAACAAAATTCTAGCCAACAGAATTCAACAACGTATCAAAAAAATAATTCACCACGACCAAGTGGGGTTCCTACCAGGTATGCAGGGATGGTTCAACATTAGAAAAACAATCAACGTAATCCAACACACACACAAAAAAAAAACAAGAACCACACGATCTTAGCAATTGATGCAGAAAAGGCATTTGACAAAGTCCAATACCCACTGATGATAAAAAACTCTCAGCAAAATATGAACAGAAGGAAAATTCCTAAATATTATGAAGAGCATATATACAAACCCAACAGCCAACATCATCCTAAACGGAGAGAGACTGAACCCATTCCCACTGAGAACAGGAACCAGACAATGATGCCCTTTATCACTATCCTTATTCAACATTGTGCTGGAGGTCCTAGCCAGAGCTATAAGGCTAAATAAAGAAAGGGCATCCAAACTGGCAAAAAAGAAGTATCTGTTTGCAGATGACATGATCTTATACACAGAAAAGCCTAAAGAATCCTTAAGAAAACTACTGAAACTAATAGAAAAGTTCAGCAGAGTATCAGGATACAAGATAAACACACATAAATCAGTTGGATTCCTCTACACCAACAAAAAGAACATCGAAGAGGAAATCACCAAATCAATACCATTTACAATAGCCCCTAAGAAGACAACATACTTAGGAATAAACCTAACTAGAGACTTAAAAGACCTATACAAAGAAAACTACAAGACACTACTGCAAGAAACCAAGAGACCTACACAAGTGGAAAAACATACCTTGCTCATGGATAGGAAGACTCAACATTGTAAAAATGTCTATTCTGCCCAAAGCGATCTATAGATACAATGCAATCCCGATCCAAATACCAGTGACATTTTTTAAGAGATGGAGAAACACATCACCAACTTCACATGGAAGGGAAAGAGGCCCCAGATAAGTAAAGCATTACTGAAAAAGAAGAACAAAGTGGGAGGCCTCATACCACCTGATTTTAGAACCTATTACACCACCATGGTAGTCAAAACAGCCTGGTACTGGTACGACAACAGAGACATAGACCAATGGAACAGAATTGAGAATTCAGATGTAAATCCATCCACATATGAGCAACTGATATTTGACAAAGGCCCCAAGTCTGTTAAATGGGGAAAAGACAGTCTCTTTAACAAATGGTGCTGGCATAACTGGGTATCCATCTGCAAAAAAATGAAACAAGGCCCATAACTCACACCATGCACAAAAACCAACTCAAAATGGACCAAAGACCTAAATATAAAATCCAAAACTATAAAGTTCTTGGAAGAAAAAATAGGAACAGCGCTAGGATACCTAATACATAGCATAAACAGTATACAAAACATTACTAACAATGCACAAACACCAGAAGAGAAACTAGATTAACTGGGAGCTCCTAAAACTCAAATACCTATGCTCATCCAAAGACTTCACCAAAAGAGTAAAAAGATTACTTACAGGCTGTGAAAAAGTTTTTAGCTATGACATTTCTGGTCAGCGGTTGATCTCTAAAATCGACATGTTACTGCAAAAACCCAACAACAAAAAACAACCCAATTAAAAAAAGGGCAAAAGATATGAGAACTTCACTGAAGAAAACATTCACGCACCTAACAGATACATAAGGAAATGCTCACGATCATTAGCCATTAGAGAAATGCAAATCACAACTACAATGAGATTCCATCTCACTCCAACAAGGCTGACATTAATCCAAAAAGCACAAAATAATAAATGTTGGAGAGGTTGTGGAGAGACTGGAACACTTAGACACTGCTGGTGGGAATGTAAAATAGTACAGCCACTTAGGAAATCGATTTGGTGCTTCCTTTAAAAACTAGAAATAGAACTACCATACAATCCAGCAATCCCACTCCTTGGACTATATCCTAGAGAAGAGCCTTTACACGAACAGATATATGCACACCCATGTTCACTGCAGCACTGTTTACAATAGCAAAAAGATGGAAGCAACCAAAGTGCCCATCAACAGATGAATGGATAAATAAATTACGGTATATTCACACAGTGGAATGCTATGCATCAATAAAGAACAACGATGAATCTGTGAAACATTTCATAACATGGAGGAATCTGGAAGGTATTACGCTGAGTGCAACTGCAGTTGCAAAAGGAGAAATATTGTATGATACCACTGTTATAAGAACACAAGAAATAGTTAAAACAGAAGAAAATATTCTTTGATGATTACTAGAGACGGGAGGGAGGGAGGGAGAGGGGGATTCACTAATTAAATAGTAGACAAGAACTAATTTAGGTGAAGCGAAGGACAACACACAATACAGGAGAGGTCAGCACAACTGGACTATACCAAAAGCAAAGTTTCCTGAATAAACCGAATGCTTCAAAGGCCAGTGTAGCAGCGGCGCGGATTAGGGGACCAAGGTTTTTGGGGACATCTAGGTCAACTGGCATAATAATATTAAGAAAACATTCTGCATCCTATTTTGGAAAGTGGCATCTGGGGTCTTAAACACTAGCAAGCAGCCATCTAAGATCCAACAACTGGTCTCAGCTCACCTGGAGCAAAGGAGAATGAAGAACACCAAAGACTCAAGGTAAGTATGAGCCCAAGAGTCAGAATGGGCCACAAAAACCAAAGACTACATCAGCCTGAGACCAGAAGAACTAGAAGGTACCTGGCTACAACCAATCACTGCCATGACAGGGAGCACAACAGAGAATCCCCGAAGGGGCAGGAGTGCAGTGGGATGCAGACCCCAAATTCTCATAAAAACACCAGACTTAATGGTCTGACTGAGACTAGAGGGACCCCAGAGGTCATGGTCCCCAGACCTTCCGTTACCCCATTGTCAAAACCAACTCTTCAGACAGGGATTGGACTTGACTATAGGACAGAAAATGATACTAGTGAGGAGTGGGTTTCTTGGATCAAGTAGACACAGGAGACTATGTGTGCACCTCCTGTCTGTAGGGGAGATGTAAAGGTCAAAGGGGAGAGAAGCTGGCTGAACGGACAAGAAAACACAGGGTGGAGAGAAGGAATGTGCTGTCTCATTAGGGGGAGAACAATTAGGAGTATACAGCAACGTGTATATACGGTTTTCTATGACAGACTGACTTGATTTGTAAACTTTCACTTGAAGTACAATGAAAATATTAAACACACACACACACAACAAAGTCTGGAAATCTGGTGGCCTCACTGATTAATTCTACCAAACGTTTAAAGAAGAATTCAGATCTTAAACTCTTCTAAAAACTAGGAGAAACAAAAACTTCCAAACTCATTCTAAGAGACAAGTATTACCCTAACTCCAAAGCTAAAGATATCGTAAGTAAACTACAGACCAATACCTCTTATGAAACACAATACTAAATCCAGCATCATATGTAAAAGATCATACACTATGACCAAGTGGTATATAGCCCAGGAATGCAAGGCTGGTTCAAAACATGAATATCAATTGTTATAATATACCACAGTAATAGAATAAAGCAAAAATAAATAAATAAATAAATACAACACCATTTCAATACAAGCAGAAAAGAGCAACTGACACAAATTCAAAGCCCTTTCAAGGAAAAAAAACACTCAACGAGGATGCTCAATTTTCCCACTTCTGTTCAATGCTGTAATGGAAGTTCTAGCCAGGGCAATTAGACAGGGCAAAGAAATAAAAAACATCCAGATTGAAAAGAAGCAGAACTATCTCTACAAGCAAATAACCTGAGCTTACATACAGAATACATTATCCACACACACAAAATATTAAAGCTAATGAGTTCAGCAAAGTTGCAGCATACAAGATAAACTGCAAAAATCAAGTACTTCTATATGCTATTGTGTTGTTAGGTGCTGTCAGTTGGTTCCAACTCATAGCGACTCTATGTACATCAGAATGAAACACTGCCCAGTTGTGTGCCATCCTAACAATAGTTGCTATGTTTGAACTCACTGTTGCAGCCACTGTATCAATCCATCTTGTAGAAGGTCCTCCTTTTTTTCCCTGGCACTCTGCCTTACCAACCATGATGCCCTTCTGCAGGGGACTGGTCCCTCCTGATAACATGTCCAGAGTATGTGAGACAAAGTCTCACTATTCTCACTTTCAAGGAGCACTTAGGCTGTATTTCTTCCAAGACAGACTGTTTTTTCTGGGAGTCCATGCTATATTCAATATTCTTCACCAATATCACAATTCAAAGTCTTCCTTATTTATTGTTCAGCTTTTGCATGTGTATGAGGTGACTGAAATACCATGGGTTGGGTCAGGCACATTCAGTCCTCAAAGTGGTTATCTTTGCTTATTAAACACTTTAAAGGGGTCTTTTGCAGCAGATTTGCCCAATACACATCATTTCATTTCCTGACTGCTGTTTCCATGGGTGTTGATTGTGGATCCAAGTAAAATGAAATCCTTGACAATGTCGCTCATTTCTCCATTTATCACGATGTTGCTTACTGGTCCAGTTGTGAGGATTTTTGTTTTATGTTGACATGTAATTCATACTGAAGGCTGTAATCTCTGATCTTCATCAGCAAATGCTCCAAGCCCTCTTCGATTTCAGCAAGCAAGGTTGTGTCATCTGCATATCACAGGCTGTTAATGAGTCTCCCACCAATCCTGATGCCACACTCCTCATATAGTTCAGTTTCTTGGATTATTTGCTCAGCATAGACTGAACTAGTGAAATGAGACGACCCTGACGCACACCTTTCTTGATTTCAAACATTGTAGTATCCCCTCGCACTGTTTTAACAACTGCTTCTTGGTCTATTTACAGGTTCTGCATGAACACTATTAAGTGTTCTGAAATTCCCATTCTTTGCAATGCTATCCATAATTTAAGAACTACACAGTAAAACACCTTTGCACAGTCCTTAAAACACAGGTAAATGTCTTTCTCGTATTCTCTTTCAGCCAAGATCCATCTGACATCAGCAATGAAATCTCTCATTCCACGTCTTCTTCTGAATCCAGCTTGAATCTCTGACAGTTCTCTGTCAATACACTGCTGCAACTGCTTTTGAATGATCTTCAGCAAAATTTTACTTGAGTGTCATATTAATGTCATTGTTTGGTAATTTTTACATCCTGTTGGATCACCTTTCTTTGCGATGAGTACAAATCTCTCTTCCGTCGTTCATCCAGGTAGCTGCCTTCCAAATTTCCTGACCACCTCCACCGCTGCATCTGTTTGTTGAAACTTCTCAATTGGTATTCTACACACTAAAAACCAAACCCGTTGCCATCGAGTCGATTCCGACTCATAGCAACCCTATATGAGTAGGGTTTCCAAGAAGCGCCTGGTGGATTCAAACTGCTGACCTTTTTGTTAGCAGCTACAGCTCTTAACCACTACATCACCAGGGCTTCCATTCTATACACTAGCAAAGAACAATCCAAAATTAAAACAATTCCACTTATATAATAATCTCAAAATATCTAGGAACGAATTTAACCCAGAAGCGCAGGACTTATACATTGAAAACTACAAAACATTGTTGAAGAAGCTAAAGAAGACTTAAACATATGGAAGACAGCCTGCTTTTATGAATTGGAACATTTAATACTGTTAAGATGGTAATATTCCCCAAATTAACCTACAGTCACTGCAACTCCTATCAAAATTCCAACAGCCTTTTGTGCAAAAATGGACAAGCTGATTCTAAAATTTGTATCAAAATGTAAGGAAATCAGAATTGTCAAACCAATATTGAAAACAAAACTGGCAGGCTCACACTTCCCCATTTTAAAACTTCCTGCTACCGAATCAAGACAGTGTGGTACTGGCATTAGACGCATAAGCAATGTAACAGAATTGAGCCCATCCAGAGATAAACTCATACTTCTATGGTCAATTGATTTGACAAAAGTGCCAACACAATTCAATGGGGAAAATGACAGTGTTTTTGACAAATAATGCTGGGATAATTGGATATTCATATGCATAAGAATTACATTTGAACCCCCACCTCAACCATATACAAAAGTTAAATCAAAATGGATCAAATCAAAATGGATCAAAGACCTAAAAGAAGAGTTAAACTATAAAACTCTTAGAAGAAAACATAACATGGGTATAAACCTTCATGATCTAGTCAGGCAATGGTTTTTTTAAATAAGACATCCAAAGCACAAGCAACCAAAGGAAAAAAATAAATGGCACTTTAACAAAACTAAAAACTTTTATGTCAAAGGAGAATGAAATGACAACACACACAATGGCAGAAAAGATTAAGAACTCTTAAAATTCAACAATACAAAAGACAACCCTCATCAAAGGATCTGAGTAGACATTTTCCCAAAGAAGATAAACAAATGACCAGTTAAGCACATGAAAACATGTTCAATATCATCAGTCATTAGACAAATTTAAATTAAAATGTGACACTACTTCACACACAACAAAATGGCTATAATACATTTTTTAAAAGAAAAATAACAAGTGTTGCCAAGTATGTGGAGAAACTGTAACCCTCATGCATTGTTGGTAGGAAAATGGTGTAGCTGCTGTGGAAAACAATTCGGTGATTCCCCAAAAAGTTAAACACAGAATTACCATATAATCCAGCAATTTCACTCCTAGGTATCTACCCAAGAGAAATGAAAATATACATTCAAACAAAAACTTGTACTCAAATGTTCATAGCAACTTTCTTCATAATAGCCAAAAAAAGTGGAAACATCCCAATTATCCATCAACTGAATAATGGATAAAAGAACATGGATTTTCATTCCATGGAATATTCTTCAGTCATGGGAAGGGGAATGAAGTACTGATAAATGCTATAACATGAACTTGAAAACATTATGCACACGAAAGAAGCCAATCACGAAAGACCACCTATTGCATGATCCCATTCATATGAAATGCCCAGAAGAGTCAAATCCATGGAGACAGGAAGTAGATTAGTGCTTGCCAGGCAAAAGGAGAAGAGGTGAATTGGGAATGACTGGTAACAGGTATGGTGTTTCTTTCTGAAGTCACAAATATGCTGGATTTAGTGGTGATGGTTGCATCATACTGTGAATGTACTGAAAACCACTGAATTGCACATTCTAAAATGATGAATTGCGTATTAATTTAAAACCACAATATTTGACCTAATAATAAGAGAGTCAATTTAAAGGTAAACTTAAACAATGTTGATGGTACTTAGGTATGGGAAAAATACAAAGAGGGCATTTGAGTTTGAAAAAATCTACAAAATAAATTTCTACAAATCTCTAATTAAAATCCTATAAATTTTTAGAAACGTTTTTTGATATCACATTTAAGAAGGCTTTGCCTAACCCAAGTTCATGAAGATATACTTCTGTATTTTCTTGTGTTTTGGTTTCACTTTAGATATACAATCCATTTTTAGGTTTCATTGTGTGTGTGTGTCAATTTTTTTCTGTGCATTCTTTAGATGGCATAATCTTTATTGAACTACCTTCAAATGTGCAGATTCCTTTTTCTAGTGGCTCATACTGTTGAGCGTGTCTAGTGAACTTTTCAATTGTTGTGCTTTCTACTCTACAATTTTCATTTGATTTTTTATAATTTCGTTCTTTATCAATATTGCATTTGAGTAGACACTATCATCACCATTTCCCTTTAACACTTTAAACATGGTTTTCTTTAGTTCTTTGGACATATGTAACATAACAGCCGCTGGCCATTTACATTTGGGCCCTCTGAAATGGAGTTTCTATTGCCTGCTTTTTCCTCTCGGTGTACAGGTCACATTTTCCTATTTATTTGCATATCTCATATTTTGTTGTTAAAAACTAGAGTTTAGTTAATATACCAACTCTGGATACTGATCCTCCTCTCCGGTACCCCAGGCTCGTTATTTGTTTGCTTATTTTAATGACTTGGCTGGACTAACTCATGACGCTAATTTTAAGCAACTTTTAAAACTTTAAGGCGAGAGGTGTAAGTATATTTCTTAACACTAGATTTTCCCTACTAGATTGATTTTTCTGACAAAGAAATAGATTTTTATACTGCAGTATGTATTGACAAAGCAGTTTCTTCTTGATCCTCTCTACTCACAGCTAATGATGCCTCATTATAGCTATGCATAAGTGTTTCAGTTTTTATGATTTTTACGTACTGAAATGCCTACGCCTCTCTATAGCTTACCTTATAGCACAACCATAGCACAATTATGATAAATTCCATCCTCAGCAAAACTTTACCCATGATTTCTTTTCGGGAAAAAAAACCCACACTTTTTTATAGTTCACCAGCATTTAAAAAACTTTGAAATCTAAATATTTCCCATTTGAATAAAATTCCCATCAGATTCTAGCACAGTAAAAGAAAATCTTTTACACAAGCTTAAGATAAATTTAATTGAAGAAAAGTTTCATTACAGAAATGAGCAATACTTATCATTCTTTAAACACCGTAACATTATTAATATAACCTGTATGTTCACAATCAGCTCCATTCTTAGGCTCAATTTTAAAAACACAATTATAACAGATTTTATACAAAAAATACTTCACTAAGAAAGTAGACAAACTGCACCAGAACAGTACAAGTATAATGTGCATAGCAAGATAGCTTGAAGCATCTACATATGGCTTTTTTAAAAATAAAACTATTGGGGGGGTGGGCCCATTTGGGACCTACTTTTACAGCTGACATATGTAAACTGTTTCACATCTTTTAGGCACTTGCTAACAATAGTGTTCAATCCCTGAAAAATGAATTTATGGGAGAAAAAAAAATTCTACATCTGAAATAAAAACCAAAAAAATAACATGGGTAAAGTTTTATAAATTCCTTTTAAATTAAACAACCAGTTTTATTAGTGCATGCACAGAACTAAACTGAAAATAAACTTTTATGTCAAAACTTTCTGTGCAAAATTTACATAACTGAAAGGTACAAAAAATATGTACAGGTTTAAATTCTTCATTATATACAAAAAAGAAGCCCTGAAGTTTTAATCCAAACCAAAATGTCCTAACACTTGTAGTAACAATGTAACAAAAATCATAGCAAATTAACCTTGTAATACAAGAATGTCATATTTCAATGATCCAAACCTACAAAATCAAAAGTTTAAATCTATGATTCTGTTGCTATCATGAAAACATCCATTTAACTCTCCCTGTTGGGTATGCCCCTTAGGAATCTGTCCTGAAGTTTTCTGCACTACCACTGCATCCCCTGGTAATGCTTCCCCATTTTCACCTGCCAACAATTAGTAAAAATCTGCTTTGTCAGTCATACTGAGAAGCTGCTAACAAAATGCTTTGCTCCGATTTGGCCATATTCCCACACTAACAGTAATTAAACAAAAATTTGATTTGTCTCGCTAATCTTGCTTTTAAAAAGTATTTCTGTAAAATAATTTCTAATTTTCAATAAAAGCCATTCCCTTGGAAGAGCTTCTCTGTTCAACTCTTTTTAAAGGGATGACAACCAAGAAAAAAATGGCCATTTGGTTTATGTGAAACGACTTAAATCAGATAAGCATAGTTCTTTTCAAGAGGATCCCAAGAGAATATAACCAAATTCAGAGAAATGTTCTAGTTAATTGGTTTCTAAACTAGACCAAGAGAGTTTTTAATTCTTCTCTCTAGGCTACCAATCTACTGCAGTGCTTGACACAGCCACTTAGAGGGAGTAAGAAAATCACCTTGGGAAGGTGTTCCAATCTCTGGCCTGGAACATAGCTTAATAAGAAAAAAGATTTATGCAAACAACAAAAATGTTTCAGATCTACTTGCCAATAACTCTTCAAGCATTATATGAGGTGTAATTGGAGTAAATTATATGTGCTCTCAAAAGAGCCTATATCCTTCAAAAGAACCCTATTTACCAGATGTACAATAAGTTCTTTTCCCAAACTCTCTCAGTATATCTGTACAAACGAGAAACTGCATGGTGAAAGAGCTCTCCACCTTCAGAGGAGCTATACTTATCAGATTCATAAGGCTGGTGAAAGAGAGGGAATGGGGCTGTCAGCTGTCATCTTCTAAGAGTCACAAAATTTTTTAATATAAATTGGGAAAATAAAGCTGTTTTATAAAAGTTTTCTTTAGCCCTAACTTCCCCAAGAACACATTTCTAAAAAATTAAATCAAGGTACATCTGTGCTGTGATTAGTTTCTTTCAAAACTTACATGTGTCCAGTGATAGCATTATCAATTATCACATACAAAACTTTTGCTCTTCCACTGAAATATAACCAACCTTAAAAGTGTTTAATTTCAGGTACTAATTTGAAATGGAAAATGTCTGCATTATGGTCATCCAACCTACTGTTTTCTTCTAATATAGTTTTACTTTTCTTTTCCTTGGTAATTAGGGTAAATTATTCTAACATATGCCAATCCCGAGTGGCTTCCATTAAATGTCTCTGCCCATGACCAGCCCAAGCATCCTGATTGTCAAACACTCGACCACAAAACCAACAGTTAAACTTAGCCTTCAGAACACTTTCAGAGGTAGTTTTCACAATTTGATAATTGTTTTTGCTTGTCTTTTTGAGTGTTAATTTTAGCACAAACCTTTCTTTCACAGAACTAACAGGTTTAAGTGTTTTGTGCCTCTTGGAAAACTCATCATAAGTTGTTTTATAACGGTTACGATGAACTGGTTTCAGTAAGGCATTCATAGTTCTTTCTGACAACGAAACCTTGAGTACACGTCCATTAAATTTAGCAATGGTTTTCATTACATTTACTACTTCCGGTGCATCTGCATCAGGATGATTCAAAACTACAACTGGTTGGTTTCTCCTAGGACATTTCACAAGCTGTTTGGAACTAAACGGGAAAAGCCTCAAAGTTCTAACTGAATCTTTTGAAAACCTAGGTCCCAGTGTTTCACGGAAATCTTCAGGTTTAGCCTTTTCTTTACACTTTCTATGCAATGTTGCTTTTTTTCTAGGAGGTTCTTGGTAACTATCCCTACATTTCCGTTTATAGTTTCTGTCTCTAGTTGCAAAGGCAGTTTCAAAATCTTTACTTCCTATGTGAGTTTTTATTCTTGAAATTTTTCTTTTGGAAGCCTTTTTTCTATTGAAACTTCTCTCACTTGCACAATTTGTTTTAGACCTTAAAACTCTGGCGTCTGAACAGTTGGTGATACATACTGGCTGCTCGGGAGATCGCGGGCATGCTGCCGTAGAAGTTACCACAATTTCATTTGCTGGCATCAAATCATCTAATAAGACGGGTAAGGCATCTCTGGAAGACTCTGGCTCTTTCTGCTCTCCTCCCGTAGTCTGATTAGATGGGCCCTCAGCTTTTTGCAACGAAGATGCAGAGTGGCTTACTGGCAGATTACTAGCAGCAGTCACATTTAAAACAGGGTTAAAAACTTTCAGCAGTATTTTTTGTGGTGTTCCTTCAGGCTTCTTTGGCTGTATATTTTGATGATAAGTACTATTTTGGACTACTGTAGGTTTAAGTAGGTCAGTTTTATTTGGCATCACACACTTTAAAAACACCGCTTGTTTGCCATGAGGCAAGAGCGTATAAACAGGTGGTTTGGGGAAAACCTCATTCGGCTGTTTTACTGAATCCAAGATATTCAACTTAGTGCCCTGATGCTCAGATAGCACAGTAGGAGTAGGAACAGTTTTCACTGAAGAATTTGCTGATGTTTTAATAACGTAAGGGCCTTTTAACGACAAAGTATTTTCTGAGCTACTTTTCATGCTCAAACAACTGCCAATGCTGGAGCAAAGTGCAGGTGTCAGACAATTATTGCTCGGCTCTACCTTTAAAAAAGGCGTTCTGCAAGGCTCCTTAGTCATGACCCCACTAGAAGACTGAGCGTTCTCAGTTTTGACATTGGAAATATCTTCAAGTTTCCCGTTATTAAAAGTTAAAATCATCCCAGGTTTCTTGTTTAAGAGCAGAGAGGCAGGTACACTTTGTGTGTTAACCAAGGAAAGTGGTCTTCCTGAAACAACGTGTAATCCAGGCTTGTTAGCAATGTGCAATGGTACAAAGAGGCCTTTTGGAGTCTGAACAAATATAGCTTTTTTTGGTTCTGAATTTAGAAGTGGATTCTGTATATATAAAGAACTTAAATTTTGTGTAGTGGCTCGTAATTTGTCTTTTACAAGCTGCTGTGTTATTATTGCATCTGATTGAGTCTTAAGTAATGTGCCAATTCCTGAAATTCTAGGTGTCTTCCCTGCATCTCTCAGATTTTGTGACATTGATGGCACTTGTTTTCCATTCAGATCATTTGTAAGCTCACTGACACCAACACTGCCAGATGGAATTGGGAAGTTGCCTTGCATTTTCAAGTCTCTTGAGGATTCAACTCTTTTGCCCTCTCCCTCATGTTTCTGAAATGGTTGGTCACCATGTAGTGGCAGGCCTTTATCCGAAGTGTTATCAGAGTCTTGCTTTACATCAGATTTTGTTTTTAATATATCTTGAAGTAACTGGTTCACTTCAGGTGGCAAAAATTCTGAAGCCTGTTTGCTCTGGAGAGAGAAAACAGATGTGATTCTAGGCATCATGGGTGAATCAACATTAGAAAAGTTATCCCATTTAGGTTTTTCAGTCACACTCTCTACATTTTGATTTTCATTTGTGTACAGGTTATGTCCATCAATGTTTTGTCCTTTTCCTACGTCACACTGTTCAATTTCCGACTGCGTTTTTATAGTTCCGTATTTAGGATTTAAAAGGCTAATAGATGCTAACAGGCTATCTGGATTTGCGCTCTCCTTCTTCACTAGTGATAAAACTGATTCACTTATTGGTTGCTGAACCATCGTTTTGCTTGAAGATTCTCTTTGAGGATTTTCATACACTGCTGTTCCTGAAAACCTATGATGTTTATTAGAATTATTCACTTTTGAGTAATTATGAAAAGGTAATGATCCTTGATTGGAAGATTCAACAGGTAACTCAGAATTGACATAATTAATGCAATAATTATGCATATCTCCACTGTTGTATGCATTTGGTTTGATGCTATAGTTGACTTTATCTGGACTTTTAATGGTGGTACCTAATATCTGAGGGTGACTCTGAGTAATATGATTTCCCCATAAGTCAACACTATCTCTGGTTTCAACTTTTGTGGTCAGATTCACTGGTGCTGTAACAAATTCTGATGATGTTGGCAAAAAAGATACAGTTTTTTCATCCCCCACTGTCTGGAGCATATTATTCATTTGAGATATCAAAGCCATTTCTTTTGCTGAAGTTACTTTCCCTGCAAGTATAGCAGATGAATATGAAAATGGAGTAGTTGTTTTCATGCAAACCTTGTCATTTAACTCAGCTGCTACTCCTGCAGATAAAAATCCAGTGGTGTCCAAAGTCTGGGGCTGCAAATTAGCAGTACTGTCCTTAGAAGCACCTGAATGTGAGCCTGGTGAATAAAAACTTTGTTTATTGGCAGGCAACAATTTTATTACAATATGTTGTTTTCCATCCACCATCTTGAAGCCCATAAACTTAGCACTGTAGTTTGCAGGAATTGTTATTTTATTATTTTTCACCATTAACACTGTAGGTCCTTGTACAGAAGTCGTCTTCAAGGAACCTGAAGTAGAATTTGATCCCTCTCCACCTCTATTACACTGTCCAGTGGACAGAAGAGTGGATTTTTCTGACTGTAACTCAGTGGGTTTATCATTCTTCTCACAGTGTACTCTTTCATCCTTTTTCTCCTTTAAATGTTCTTGAACAAGATGACTCTGGTCTTTAGATTTAGTCTGTGTTTTGTTGGTTTTTTTAAGTATTTTTGTGTTTCTTTCTAAGCTTCTGTCACTTCCGTTGCTAATTTTCTTACGTTTCCAGAATGTCTTCCTTGACGCACCTATTTTGTATCTTTTCAGTATTAGCTTAAGTCCTGCTGAAGTCTTTGCCATCCTTTTTTCATATTTGTCTTTTTCCAGTTTTTCTTTTGCATATAAGTGTTCTTTGTGCAAAGTTATAACATGTCTTATAAGGTACTCTCTCCTGGTGGCACCGTAACTACAATACTGACAAGTGAAGGGAAACGTACCAGAATGAACATTAAGGTGCTTCTGAAGCTCTCCTTTGGAAAAACACACATGATGGCATTTACCACATTTATAATGAACTTCATTATGTCTGTGAGTGTGCTGAACAAATGTGCCAACATCCTGGGTGGAAAATCTGCACCTTTCACACTGAAAATTACCATTAATACAATGTGTGGATGTGAAATGCTTTGTCAAATCCAATAAAGTATATACATTCTCATTGTTACAAATGACACATTTTACTAAAGTGCTTTTATGGGTGCGTCTGTGTTGTTTAAATACCTGGAAGTCATTTGCTGAAAAACTGCACATTTCACAAGGATAGGAAGGTAATTCACCGCAGTGCCACATTTGAAAGTGTTTCTGCAAATCATTTGGGCTGTATCGAGTGTTGTCTCGGCATTTTGAACAGTTGAAATTGAGTATTTTTGCAGACATTTTTATACCCTCTTCTTCAGTTATCTCCGATTTATGCAGCAACATGCACTCCTCGACACAGCTTATGGTCTTTACACTAACAGATTTTCTTGCAGTCTGTGGTTTACTCTGAAATAATTTTCTGTATTTGTCAATTTCATGTTTCAATACGACTCCACTGGGAATATTTATCTTCGGCAAATCAATTTTCACATTTCTTAGTTCATAATGACAACTACTTTCTGAAATACTTGGTTTAGGTACTAAACTGACAGTATCAACTATCTCATTTTTCATATCATAATCTTTTTGTAAAGTAGTATGTTTTTCATCACAAAACAACTGATTCTGTTCAGATGGCATGATTTAACAACAACAAAAAAAAAAATCCCAATTTCTTTTTTTTTTTTCCTCTGAAAATCTCTTGAAGTTATTTGAAATTTAAACAGGAGACAATATTGTGTTGAGACATCTTCAAAATACCAGGATTTTTCCCACATTAACTCACCTACAATTAAACAAAGAATTGAAATTTTCATCACAAAATTATCAGTAAATTATCTCCAAGCTCATTTGACAAAAAGTAGGGCTGTTAATCAAACATATAAATAAAAGATACAAAAGACCTGTTAAGTATTTTAAGAATAGCTTATCAAGAAATAATAGCTTGAAGTTAAAATAATAATAACCTAGGAGTCAAGAAATGCAAACTCTACTTCCAACTCTGCTCTGTGATTCTGGGCAAGTTTCAATTTCTTTGTGCCTCAGATTCCTCATCTAAAGAAAATATGAGTTGGATAAGCCCACTCAAGCTCTAAGAATTTTATGTAAGACTGATACGACAATTTTTTAATAGGATTTTTAAAATGTTAGCAAGGCAGCCCTAAAAACCTAGACATATGGTTTACCCATGTACCATTAACTTTCTCCTTTGCTTAGCAGATCCCATAGCTATGACTTTTCAAGAATCGCAACAGACTTTTCTCCAGGTTTTCTACTTTCTTAGTGCCTCGGGGGTAAGCTATGTTTAAAATACAAATTTCATTCATCTAAAAACAATAAAAAGACAGTATCTGCTCTCTCAGCAAGTTGTCATTGCTAACTGGTGAAAAAAAAAAAAAGTTAGAAATAAGAGCACATCTCCCTGGGTTAAACCCAAAGTCTACATACTACCTTTCTGGATCTCTACCATTTTGGCTATTTGATTTTTCTGTTCTAGAAATTTAAGCAAGGAAAGGCCTTGACAGATTGGAATGTATCCATTACTATCAATCTCCATTAATTTAAGCACTTACTGGCTGTGTTACTTCAGACAAGTCTCAATCTCTGTGTTTTAGTTTCTTGATCTGTAACATGAAAAAAAAAAAAAAAAAAACTTAGTGCTTACCCTATCTCTTTCAGGTTGTTGTGAAAATTAAATGAGAAAACATATGTAGAGGTATCCTATAAAAAAAAAGTGCTCTATAAATCATAGCTACCATTATTAATGACTGTGTGACTACTGTATATGAGACATTATGGTTTTAATTACAGAAGAATAAAAAATAAAGTAATAAGATATGACAATATATTTCTGAAAGTGGAATCTAAGTAATGAGGGTGCAATAGTAAAAATACTAAACTGTGTATTGCATTTTCTTATTTTCATGCTCTTAAGTATGTATATGAATAATAGATAAAATCTGGTAAGCTAAACAAATTAACTGTAAATCACATTAAGTGCCATCCATAATGTTGGTTTGCATTTATACTCTCAAAGGTCTCAGCTTTAAATTTCAACTAATCTAAATGCCTAGGAACCTCACTGTTCTAGAAATCTAAACAGTTTTATATTTTAAGTTAAATGACTTTACATTTAGAGATCTGATGGGAGGAACAAGTCTGAACACAAGGGTGAGAATGGTTGCACAACTCAAAGAATGTAATAAATGTCACTAGATAGTACATGTTGAAACTGTGGAATTGGCGTATATTTTGCTGTGTATACTCCCAAACAAAATTTTAGAATTTTTTAAAAAGAGGTCTAATATTTCTGAAACTTAATCCTTTTGCCTAGGTCTGAGACATAACAGTCTTCAAATACACATGTATTTGCTAAATACGTAGCTGATAATTAGAAAAGTATCTGTTCACTGAAATTTTCACATTCCTTTTAACAGTAAAATGTTTAAAATTTTACTTCAAAATTTTTACTACACTACTTAAAGCTCAATGTAAAAACTTTTTCCTCAGAAGTAGGAACAACGGTAAGTGGCCAGAAAAAAGTTCAAGGATTCCTCGTGGATACACTACACCAGTGTGTAGATTCCCTAGACAGTGATTTCTCAGTGGTAAAAAGCCTCGTAACCACCTATGGAGCTTTTTATCACACAGAATCTGAAAAGTGGGGCTCAAGCACGTGAGACTTCTTAAGCACATCTAATAGTGGTTCTCCCTCCCCATTTGCCAGAATACCATAGGTGCTCACTCTGGATTATCCATACTCAAGCCTTTCTGTTACTACATATCATCAAGAGACTATATCATGGGTTTCATTAAAAAAAGGCAATTTGCTTCTTACAGTAATACTATGTATGCCCAAAAACATATTTCTGCAATACTAGAAAATTACAGATTGTGGTATTTTTAAGTACCATTAATCCCATTTCAGAACATGTACACAATTAAAAATTTTCCTTATGAATTAACATACATCCCAAAGTCTGATATCCAGTGTAAAAATATGATTTTAAAATAAGTGAATCAACTAATAATTACTACTAAATACCTACTATGTATGCAAGGCACTTGGATGGCGGCTCTAGGGAGATTCAGAAACATGTTTACGGTCCCTACCCTTCCTTACATAATTTATAATCTAAGGGAGGAGGCAGAACATATACACTAATACATTACTTATTCACAGTAGATTATCTAGCAACCCCAACCTTCCAGTGCACAGCCAAGGAATAGAAAAATCATTAAGTAGGCTGCCTGGCAGCCAAAATAGATGCCACAAAGTTCACCCATTAAAGTACTTGCCCGCACATTCTCATGCATTGTTTACTCTTATTTAGGTACAATTAAGATGAATTTTCTTTGGTTTCACAGTACTCAGCAAATGGGTTTGTTATGTGCTCTCAAATTTTAAGTTGGTTTGAACAGGCTATTTTGTCTTCCTTCAACTATGTTCAACTGGTAGCAGAGGGAGCAAATGATGATACCTAACAGCAAATCAACTACGATTGCCACCCATGGGCAAAAAAGAAAATTGCATGTTGTGAACATCTCAACATAAAAGAAAGAATATTTTATTATAATTTAAATTTTCCAACCTATTAGCTAACACTTTTTTTTTTAATTATCATTCAATCTCTACCCTACCAACAAGGATTACTGGTTTTAAACCTGCTGTTTAAACTATTATCTCATAAAACTTGACCAACATTTCAAGTTTGGAAATAAACAATACTGTATGTATGAATGAGCCCTGGTGGTACAGTCGTTAAGCACTTATTTATTAACCAAAAGGTCAGCAGTTTGAACCCAACTAGCCCACTCGCAGAAGAAAGATGCGGCAGTCTGCTTCTGTAAAGATTTTCAGCCTTGGAAATCCTACAGGGCAGTTCTACTTTGTCCTATCGGGTCACTATGAGTCGGAATCAACTCGATGACACTAGGTTTTGGTTTATTTGATTGAAGCATGATTAGCTCTTTAAGGTAAACTGGAGGGCTTCCAGCATCAATATGGCAACTTAAAGTCACTTGATTTCTTCTCTCTCCCAATTACCCACTGAAATGACCAAAGAATTCAATAAAGAAAATCCTACAAAATGTCCAAAAACTACAGGAACATTCCATACACATACCACGAGGTTTTTTTGTAAGAAAAGCTCCAAGGAGAAAAGAGGGAAAACAAATGTGATCCACTGTCAACCACCACTTTTAAGAAGAAAGCCCACTAGGGGACATTTCCATTGCTGTGGAGTCAATTTTGACTCAGAGCAACCCTACGGGACAGTAGAACTGTCCCGTAGGGTTTCCAAGGCTATAAATCTTTACAGAAGCAGACTGCCACATCCTGCTCCCACAGGGCTGCTAGTGGGTTCAAACTACTGACCTTTTGGTTAGCTTAACCACTGTACCACCAGGACTCCCTAGGGGACATTCATTTAGCCAGTATTTAATGAATGCCTCAAATAATGAAGTGAGTGACATAATTCTGCCCACTCTGCCTCCATACCGCCAATCCCCCTAAGCATACCTTGGGAGAGAAAGTGAGGGCTTGAGAGGGAGACCAGTGTAGCTCTTTGGATGACAGAGCTCAGGCTGACGTATGAGCAGGAAGGAAGTGAATCCAGAGCCTCAGGCTGGGTCCAGAGCCAGGTAGTGTAGGAGTATGCTAGCACCAGCTGTCAAGAAAGATGTAAAGAGGAAATTATTCGTGAATGAAGATGAAACTTCCTACACCCATTGTGATCTTCTTCTGCTTAAGAGATTTGTCCTTCCTTTGCATAAGTAAATTATTAGCAGAAAAGCTGTCAAAAAAAAAAAAAAACTACGTTAACTCTGAACTCTCTCTCCTTCTAACTTAAAACACTAAAAAATCTTGGTTTTTTCTCTAAGAACTCATCTCAACTATCAATGCCATCAATAAAGCAGCCAAAAACATCACTGGATGCAGTAGCTCAAAAAAGGCAAAACAATCTGAGCACTCAGAGGAACCTCTTTCCCCCTCCCCCTTCCAGCAGTGAAAAACAGTAACTACAATGAGACAGTTACTGAAAACTTAAAAAAATAATAATAATAATAATTTGCAATCTCAGTGAGACCTGAAATACTATATTGAAAAAAATAAGAGCTTACTGTCACAAAAGAGACAACAAAGTAGATGGGGAGAATTAACTGATTTTAAAAACGAGAAAAAATTAGAGCTTTTTTTTAAAAAGACTTAAATTTTCAACATCAAATTTTTAAATGCGAAGCAAGATTATTAAAGGGAGAAGAAAATAAAAATCAAGATATAAACTTCTCTTGGCAAAATATTTAAAAGATAAAAATAAAACAGCACCAAAAAAAGGAAGGGGAGAATTAACTAAAAAGTTAGTCTATTTTTTCATCACCAACACCAACTGATATCAGGTATTTTGTTCACAACTTAATGTGAGAAGACAATAGAGAAACACTTACAGTTATGAAGAAAAAGGATTAGCCCAAGAGTTAATTCTATACCCAGGAAAACTCTCATTCACATGTGGAGGAAAACCCAATTTTTAGATATGTAAAGGTTCAGAAAATATACTACATATTTACTCTTTACGGGGGTTTAAAAAATTAACTTCAGCAAAACCAGAGATCAATCAGAAAAACGGAACTCAAGAAAGGCAATAATGTGATACGGAAAAAATAACTGTGGACGATAAAATCTACAAATTTAAATGTTACTAATACAATTAAGAAAATGGAAAAGACTAGAGAAGGTGAAAAAATGCAGCGTGACAAATATATAAGAAGCCCTTACAAGCAGCACTTTTTGAACCTGAGTACAGTACCCAAGTGAGCCTGGACCAATTCTTAACAGTTATCTGACTTGTGTTGACATAAGTTGTTGATGGGTCTGCTTTCCCTCCACATCCTTATGTATGGATCAGCTGAGATTACTGTGAGCTTAAAAAGCAAAAAAACCAAACCCAGTGCCATCGAGTCGATTCCGACTCATAGTGACCCTATAGGTGGGCTTAGAAACCAAAATCATAGAGCAGCCTACTCCTTCTGCTAGGCATCCAATATTTGGTCTACACTATAACCTTGCCGGATTTTCTAACAATGGTAAGCCCTAAGGTTTCAGGGACTCACTCTTGACTTTACACACTGACTTACCCAAAAGGGGCTGTGGTAAATTATCAGAGAAGCTAAACCTAGACCCTGGCCTAGATTCACCTTAACTTCTCCTAGGAGCCTTCAGAGGTAGATTTAAGTTTGCTACTCAGATTTTCAAAACTAAATAATATACTACTTATACCCATATCCATTCCCATTGCTGTCGAGTTGATTCCAACTCATAGTGACCCTATAGGACAGAGTAGGACTACCCTACAGAGTTTCCAAGGAGCACCTGGCAGATTCGAACTGCTGACCTTTTTGGTTACCAGCTGTAGCACTTAACCACTACGCCACCAGGGTTTCCATACTGCTTATAGTCGTAAAAATACCAAAAGTTAGGATGGTAGTTTCACATGGGTTGGAAGGAGAGGAATATGACCACACAGAACACACTGAGGGTAGAAAAAAAGGAATTCTGTTTCTTAACTTAGATAGTAGATACACAGATATTTTTCTTATCATATTATCTTTAAAACACACACATATTTTATAACTGGTATAGAAATACATTTATGGGCAAAGGACACAAACGAAAAAGTTACAGAGAAATACTAGTGAATTCAAAGACACCAAATGAAAATGAGAAAACAACTTTTGCATATCAGATTGTAAAAGATGTTACGTATTTCTGATACCCAGTGTGGGTCAGACTTTGAGGAAATAGAGGCACTATGACATGCTAATAATGGGAATACAAACTGGTACAACTTTATGAAGAACAACTTGCATTATACGTATCAAAAGTCTGGAATTCAATATAGTAATAATCAAATAATAAAAAACTAATAATCAAAAAGATCTTCACTGTAACACTGTTTATGAAATCTCAAAATTAAAAATAACAAAATGTGCATCAATAAATAATAATTAAACAATTAATGGTAATTTGGTTTAATGGAATATTATCCAATTTTAAAAATATTGTAAAAAAAATCTGTATCTCTGTATCTCCCGTATTTTTTAACAGTAAATTATCTACAATTCCTTAAGTGAAAAAGGCCAAGATTATACAAATTAAAAGTTCCATCTATTTAATCAGAAAACAGATGGTATTTAATAATGTTTCCTGATTCTGGTACACTGTTCAAAGTAACAGTAAAAATTCTTCAAATATGGATAGAACAAGGAGACAGATGCACACAACCTCAGGGTTAAAAAGCCAAGAACACACACATCTATTGTGATTACTAGTTGCCATTAGGTCGGTGTTTCTTAAAATGTTGTCCTTGGGTCGCTATGGTCTCTACACTGGCATACTTCCTCACCATAGCATGAATAGTTTACATTTGGATGTTACAAAATTTTATCAAGAAGTGGCATAACGTCATCAAAATTCTGAAATTCTTAAACAAAGCAAGTGACTTCTGTCGTAAACCAACTCAGTATTTCCTGAACTTTTTTTTTTTTAAACTGTACTTTAGATTAAGGTTTACAGAACTACCTACTCATTAAACAGTTAGCACACATACTGTTTTGACATTGGTTAACAACCTCATGACATGTCAACACTCTGCCTTCTCAACCTTGAGTTCCCTACTACCAGCTTTCCTGTCCCCTGCTGCCTTCAAGTCCTTGCCCCTGGCCTGGGCTGGTGTGCCCCTTCAATCTCGTTTTGTTTTATGGGCCTGTCTAATCTTGGGCTGAAGGGTGAACCT
Organism: Loxodonta africana; assembly: GCF_030014295.1. NCBI lineage: Eukaryota > Metazoa > Chordata > Mammalia > Proboscidea > Elephantidae > Loxodonta > Loxodonta africana. The sequence continues at coordinate 37,822,781 of NC_087357.1, forward strand.
CAAGAGTGACTTCATTACTAAGCTATAAGTGTAACCAGGGGCCATACTCTTAGGGTTTCTCCAGTCACTGTCAGGCCAGGAAGTCTGGTCTTTTGAGTTAGAATTTTATTCTACATTTTTCTCCAGCTCTGTCCAGGACCCCCTATTGTGAGCCCTGTCAGGGCAGTCAGTGGTGGTAGCTGGCGACCATCTAGTTGTACTGGACTGAGTCTGGTGGAGGCCATGGTAGTTGCGGTCCATTAGTCCTTTGGACTGATTTTTTCCTTGTATCTTTAGTTTTCTTCATTCTTCCCTGCGCCTGAAGGGGTGAGACCAGTGAGGTATCTTAGATAGCCGTTAGCAGGTTTTTAAGACCCCAGACACTACTTACCAAAGTAGAATGTAGAACATTTTCTTTGTATTATTCCAATTGAGTTAGATGTTTCCCAAGACCATGGTCCCCATAGGCCTCAGCCCAGTAATTTTCCTGAACGATTTGAAAATAATCTTCTTGATGCCAGTACACCTCATATGATGCAAAAGCTGGACGATGAATAAGAAGACCAAAGAACTGACACCTTTGAACCGTGGTGTTGGTGAAGAATACTGAATATACCATGGACTGACAAAAGAATGAAAAAGTCTGTCTTGGAAGTAGTACGACCAGAACGTTCCTTAGAAGCAAGGATGGCGAGACTACGCCTCACATACTTTGGACATGTTAGCAGGAGGAATCAGTTGCTGGAGAAGGACATCATGCTTGGTAAAGTAGAGGGCCAGTGAAAAAGAGGAAGACCCTCAACAAGATGGACTGACACAGTGGTTGTAACAATGGGCTTCGAGGAGAACAACTGAGTATGGCGCAGAACCAGGCAGTGTGTTTTGTTCTGTTGTACACAGGGTCGTTATGAGTTGGAACCGACTCAGTGGCACCTAACAACAACAATAACACCATGCAGTGTTGTTATACAAATTAAAAGTTGCATCTATTTTATACACAAAAAAGATGGTACTTAACTAGTAATCTGTTTCCGGATCTTGGTACATTGTTGAGAGAAACAATAAATATTGTAAGATCTATCAAATTTTCATGTTGTGTGTATATGCACACGTATTTATATACATACACACATCATGTGCTATACAAAGAAAGGAACACCAAGTATAATGTTGAACTATTCGTGTGTGATTTAAATAAAGTGCCTGTTCTTTTAATAAAGTGCTGGATTTTATCTGACAAAATTTAGAATTTTTTTTTTAGATGCTATTTTTAACAGTTTTGATATTAGCATCATGGAAACTTTGTAAAACAAACTGGAGGACTTTCCATCACTTCAGCTCCTCTGGAATAATTCACTAACCATGACAATTACCCACTCCTTCAAGTTAGACAGACTGTACCAATAACACTGTATGGCCCTAGAACCTCTTCAGATTTTAGACTTCATAACCTTTCCAAGTTCTTCTATGGTTTCTGGTCTCTTCAGATTTTCTACTGCTTTAGTCACTCGGCAATTTGTGTTTCTCCTTGAAAATAATGCTCCCTTCACATTTTCAAAGTACATTTCCATAAACCTCACTTCTAAGAACCTATTCTGCAGAAAAGCCAGACTATGGCCTACAGAAATAAAAGCACAACATAAAAATGTGTATCATGTAAATGTCCATAATTAGGAAAATGACTAAACTATGGAACAATTATATGAAAACATTATTAAGAAAGACGCTTATGTATTGAATTTAGACATTAATCCTGGACGATTTAAAAAATATTTTAGGAAAAAGAAGTTGCAAATTAAGGTATATAAGACATTTTTATATTACAAGGAAAGAGCCTCATTTTGATGTCACTTTATGTGAGGAGAAAAGATCCTATGGGCATGTTTGTATAAACACAGACAAATCTACAGGATACCCTTCAAACTACTGACAACAGGTTAACTTTTTTAAAAGAATGACAGCACCCAAAACCAAACCAAACCCAGTGCCGCCAAGTTGATTCCAGCTCATAGCAACCCTACAGGACAGAGCGGAACTGCCCCACAGAGTTTCCAAGGAGCGCCTGATGGACTTAACTGCCTGACCCTTTGGTTAGCAGCCGTAGCACTTAACCACTACGCCACTAGGGTTTCCGATGACAGCACAGCACAGCACAGCTAAAAACAAACCGACAACAACAGGGAGAGAATTATCAGCTCTCCTAAGTACCGTTTGATATTCAGAGGGCCAGGTCACCACCATAAGCTTTTACTGAGGCCTGCCTGTATTCCTGCCCTTGAATTCTAGGAAATCCCTGTACCCTCAAAAACAATTTCTCTTTTCACATAAAAGCAGTATTTTAGAAATACTATTAGTATTCAGTAGAATGCAAGATAAACTGGAGAAAGCAAGTAGAAACAGAAGTGAGAAAATGAGAGGACTACAAACGCAATCCAAATAAAAAGTGAGGACTGTATCACAATGCTCCTATGCTTCAAACCCCTTAGCAGCTTCCTGAGGAACTTAAAATAAAACGTAATCTCTTTACAAAGGCTTGGAAAGAACAGTGACATCTGGTCCTGGGCCTCTGTGTTCAACTTCATCCCACACCTCTCCCCATCTGTAAATATACTCTAACAAGCTTCCACGGTCTCAGTTCCTCAAACACTATTTCAGGCCTTTGCACCTGCTGTTCCCCTGCTTGAGATGTTCATTCTCCCATTCTTCAAATGGCTAGATCCTTTCCATCTTTTAGGTCTCAGCTCAAATATCAACACCTCAGAAAGGCCTTCCCCAACCTAAAAATCACCCTGTCTTTAAAACAACAAAAAAAAATTCTCTACTTCAGCCATCTGTATCTCACCAGTAACACTTTTATCTCTAGAAATAACTTTATTAGCCAATTTATTTTCTGTCAGTCTCAACCACTAGAATATAAGCTGCGTTAGCATACAGACCATGTTTGTTGTTACATCCCTAACATCTGGCATAGTGCTGGGCTTGTAGCTGGCACCAAATCTGGGTCAGTCTCTGTTCTAAGCACTGGGGATATAGCGTTGAACAAAACAAGCAAAAATCTCTTTCTTCAGCAGCTAACATTCTACTGTTTACTTAGACAATGAATAAAATAAGTAAATTACATAATATATGCAAAGGTGACAAGTGCTGCAGAGAGAAAAAAAAAGGCAGGGAAGGACAAGCAGAACAAGGGAGTTCCAACTTTAAATAGACAGTCAGGGAGGCCTCCCTGAAAAGGTCATATTTGAGCTAAGATCTTGAGTTGAGGGAGCCAGTATTCCAAAAGAAATAGTAGGTGCTAAGACCCTGGGGCCTAGTGGTTAAGTGCTACAGCTGCTAACCAAGAGGTCAGCAGTTCAAGGCCACCAGGCACTCCTTGGAAACTCCACGGGGCAGTTCTACTCTACTCTATAGGGTCGCTATGAGTCGGAATCAACTCGACGGCAACGGGCTTGGTTTGGGTTTCTTTTTTTTTTTTTTAAGACCCTGGGTGTAGAGTATGCCTAATATGTTTAGGGCATCAAAGGAAGGAGGTCGATATGATTGGAACAGAGGATGAGATGGAAACCAGAAGGAAATGCAGTCAAAATAACAGAGTGACAGCTCATGCAGGGCCTGACGGACACTGTAAAGACTTTGGCTTTTATGCTGAATGAGATGGGAAGCTACTGGAGCATTTTGGAGAGAGAAATAACATGAGCCAAATTACTTTTTAGCAAGATCACTTTGGCTGCTATGTTAAGAACAGAGTATTTGAGAGAGAGGTAAGGATGGAAGCAAGGAGACCAGTTCAAAAGTTATTATGCTACAATAATACAGGTTAAGCAATGGTGGAGGCCTGGTGGAGACAATAAGGTATGAACAAACTCGGGATATATTCTCTAGATAGGGCCTATAGGATTTGCTGACAGAATGTGCTATGAGAGAAAGAGAAGCAACAAGGATAACTAAGTTTGACCTTAGCAGCTGGAAGAACCAAGTTGTCATTTACTGAAACAGAAAAGACTGTGTGGGAGTAGTAGGCTTGTCAGTGTAGGATACGATGCGTTCAGGGTGCCAAGAGTCCAGTTTCAGCCATAAAGAATTTGAGATGTCTATTCGACTCAATGGCAATGGGTTTGGTTTGGGTTTCATTCAACATCCAAGTGGAAATGTGGAACGTGTAGCTGGATATATATATTACAGGGGTCTAGAAAATTTTTGGAGTCGTCTGTGTGTGTGTACACATGCACTCTTATGTATACAATAAACAAAGTGATGAGAATGGATGAAATCATCATGGGAGAACACATAGAGAGAGAAGCTCAAGGCCCAAGTCCTAAGACAGTGAAATGTTTAGAGGAAAAGAAAGATGAGGAAGCGCCTATGAGACTGAAAAGAAACAATGAGTGAGACTGCAGTTAAATCAGGAGTATGGTACCCTTAAAACGAAGGGAAGAAAGTGTATCCAGGATCAGGGAGTGATCAGCTCTGTCAAGTAACAGGAGGACTGAGAACTGACCATTGGACTTAATGTCAAAATCACTAGTGACATTAATTAGAAGCTTCAGTGGAGTTATGAAGGAAAAACCTGACTAGCACGGTGTCATGGATTGAATCACATCCCCCAAAAAATGTGTCTATCAATTTGGCTAGGCTAGGATTTCCAATATTCTGTGGTTGTCCTCCATTTTGTGATTGCAACATTATGTTTAAAAGGATTAGGGGGGGATTATAACACCCTTACCAGATCGCACCCCTGATCCAATGTAAAGGGAATTCTCCTGGGATGTGGCCTGTGCCACCTTTTATCTCTCAAAAGACAAATGGAAAAGAAAGCTGGCAGAGAGGTGGGACCTCATACTACCAAGAAAAAAGCACTGGGAGCAGACAGCGTCCTTTGTACCCAGGGTTCCTGCACAGAGAAGCTCCTAGTCCAGGGGAAGACTGACGAGAAGGATCTTCCTCCAGAGCCGACAGAGAGAAAGGCTTCCCCTGGAGCTGACGCCCTGAATTTGGACTTCTAGCCTACCGGACTGTGAGAACGTAAATTTCTCTTTGTTAAAGCCATCCACTTGTGCTGTTTCTGTTATAGCGGCACTAGATGACTAAGACACGTGGGTTTAAGAGATAATGGAAAGAAAAAGACAAGTAATATAGACAACTCTTCCAAGAGTTCTGCTATAACGGGGCAAGAGGTAGAAGAGTGGAGGTGGGGTTTTTGTTTTTTTAACAGTGGGAGAAATTACAGTATGACTGCATGCTTATTGAAATGACCCAATAAACACGGAAAAAAATTGACGATGAGAAGGAAAAGGAAAGAAATGAAGGAACAATGCCCTTCAGTAGGTGACAAGGGATGGAATCTAGTGAACAACTGGAAGAGGTGACTTTAGAAAGAAGTAAAGTAACTACAGGGAAGGATAAGACGCTAGCAGGTGGGGAGATGTGATTTTGAGAGCTTTTAGGATAAAATGTCTCATTAAGTCTAACAGAGGTTGGCAAACTATGACCTGTGGGCTAAATCTGGTCCCTGACTGTTTTTGTAAATTAAGTTTTATTGGAACACACTCATTCTTATTTACATATTATCTGCTTTTGTGCTACAACAGCAGCTGACAGCTGCAGCAGAGACCGTACGGTCTGCAAAGCCTAAAATATTTATTATTTGGCCCTTGACAGCAAAAGTTTGCTGACCTCTGGTAGAATGGAATACTCCAACTGTAAGTATCTCTGAGTTGAGAGTCAGATGACTGTAAGAAAAAAGGTATGCAAGAACCTGGGAAACAACAGTAAATCTCACTTAATGCTCCTAAACTTCAAGTTATACACTTCCATTCCTATATCCTGATACTTGTTTCATGTAGCTATACCAATGACAATTTCAAGTTCCTAGTCACACTTCTCTCATTCTCATTCAACATGGAATAACCCAAATCATTTTGGTCAGTCATCATTTAACAACTTCTTATTTACTTCATTAGGAGCTCTGGTGGTGCAAACAGTTAAGCGCCTGGGTGCTAGCTGAAAGGCTGAGTGATCTGAACCCACCTACTGGCAGACCTGGTGATGTGCTTCCACGAAGACTGTTTTTGTTGTGGGCTATCAAGTTGATTCCAACTCATAGTGACCCTACAAGACAGAGTGAAACTGCCCCATAGGGATTCCTAGGCTGAAATCTTAATGGGAGCAGACTGCCATGTCTTTTCTCCTGCAGAGCCGCTGGGAGATTCAAACCGCTGAACTTTCAGTTAGCAGCCAAGCACTTAACTACTGTACCACTAGGGTTCCTTTCTGTAAAGATTATAGCTAAAAAACCCTATGGAGCAATTCTACTCCATAACATGGGGTTGTCATGAGTTGAAATCAACTGGACAGCACCTAAGAACGTTTACTTCATTGCATTTAAAGCTTTCTTTCTTCATCATATTACTTTCTCTGAGTAGTCCAGATCAAACAGAGTATAAGAAGCTCTCAGCATTCAGCATTTACTTTCTCTATCCAGGAACAACGCAGCACTCATGTGACTCTCACATGGTAAGAGGCCAAGAAAATGTTACAGAAAAAGAAGTTGCTAAAGTAAATAAACACGATAACCTGGTATTTCAACTCACCTTTGCTGCTCTCTACTCAGTGTAGTTGTCAAACATTAATTTCTAATGAAATAAAAAAAAATTGTGCCTTTGTAAAAAAACTGCCTTGAAAAGAAAACCATCTTGATTATGTACAACCAAAAACCTCATGGGATCTAATATCTTGGTTTGGAGATTTGGGGTCATGGTTTCACAGTACATCCTAGTTAACCGGCCTAATAACATATTTAGTGCCTCTGTTCTACCTCCCAGTTCGATGCGTAGTGCCTGGGGTCTTAAATGCTTGCAAGCAACCATCCAAGGCATAAAAATTGGTCTCTATTCACCTGGAACAACAGAGGAAGGAGAGTCAGGAAGAGTGGGAGAATATGGAATGTGCGGCTAATTGCCTCCATGAACAACTGCCTTCCTTACCATGAAACCAGAACTGGATGGTGCCCCGCTACCATTACTGAACATTTTGATCAAAGATTCCATAGAATCCTGACCAAAAGGGGGAAAATGCAGAAGAGAATTTCAAATTATCATGGACTCTAGACTTCCTGGAGCCATCAAGGTTGGATAAACCCCTGAAACTACTGCCCTGAGATAATCTTTAGACCTTAAACTAAAATATCCCTTAAGTCTCTTTAAAACCATGTAACAGTTTAGCTTAATAAAAAATGTCTGCCTTGAGCTTTAAGCTCTTTTAAGAACTATCTATATGGGATCAAACTGACAAAAGCAACTCAAAAGATTAGACAGCAACTTTAGGGGGCAGTGAATTTATGTTAATGAAAGAGGAACAACTCAAAAAAGGAGGGTGAGAATGGTTCCACAACTCAAAGAAGGCAATTCATGTCACCAAACGGTATGTGTAGAAACTGCTGAATTTGTGTGTCTTGCTGTGGATATTCTCAACAACAACAAAATAAAAAGAAAGCAAGCCATCTGCTGGTAAAGTTCAGTGAAAAACATGATTATGATTACTAAAGTAATGTAAGGTGGTATTGCCTACTTTCATTATTTTAGCAGTTACGTACACAGTTTTATTCCTAACTTACGGTTATATTTATAGGTATGCTTGTTGCACTCAGTGAGGAAAATAATATGATACTGTGATATCCACAAATTTATGGATTTGAAAGATCCTAGGACTCATCCAACAAAAACAGCAAGGAACAATTGTGTTTCAAGGGTAGCTAAATCAGGTACGGTACTTTCCATTGAGTTTCCAAAGCTTTCCTTATAACACCATGGATTTGTTGGCTGTTTCCCCCCTTCTTTTTGTCCACACCAGGCCATTCAGTTGACTGTCTTCAGGAAGCCAGTTATGACCCTGTAATTCCCACATCCCTTTTCTGACTCATAATGTAGGTCCCATTAACGATAATACAAATATATACTGGAGAAATTTTTCCTTAGGTGCATTATTTTGTGCTTACTAGACAGAAACACATTTCTGGCTATTAATACAACTTCTAAACATCTTCCTGCTATATTTATCTCCATCATTCATTACCCAGAAGCCCTTATTGCCATCTTTAGAAGGACAATACAGTTAAAATCATCTTTAGATTACTACTAAAATGTTAAATAATAAACTATGAAACCAAGAACTACTTTTCTGCTTATATTAAAATGAAAACCTATGGAGAAGTACTTTATTTAAGCTACAAATAAAACCATAACTTGTGAAAGTTCACGTATCCGTAACTATTTCATTTTACTTAGTACGACAGTAAATAATAGTAAAACATATTAACTTACAATTTAAGAGACTACATACTCCAGTACTTCAATATCCACCATACCTTTTTCTTCAAGGAACAAAAAGGACACAGTTTAATGCTTAGACAATGCCACAGTCAGGAACAGTGATCAAAAGAAGAGATGGTATCTGGAAATGAAGAGTAAGATTTTAAAAACTTTGGGAAAAAAAGTTAATAAAACATTTTTATATTCTTGATTCTCTTACACTTCCATGTTCAACTCAAGGTTATAAAGTAAAGCCAACGAAAACCTCTCTGCACTTAGGCAAATAACGTATCAATACCCAGAGATAACATGTCATAAATTTACCAAAGTCACAAAACTCAAAGCTTAGAAGGGCATTTAAATTCAGTATCTTCATTTATTACAAGACAGGAAAAATGAGGTTACTCAGTTACAATGTTAAGAGTATAATCTGGGTCTGATTCCATCCCAGTTACCCTAATACCACAATGCTACCTCCTAATACTCACTTCTGGTATCTAACATCCCATGAATATTACTCACCATGTGAAGCCAATACCCAGCTAAGGAACTGAAATACTCAACTGTCCGAATACAAAAAAAAAAAAACCTCACTGCGGTTGAGTCGAAAACCTTGGTGGCATAGTAGTTAAGTGCTATGACTGCTAACCAAAAGATCAGCTGTTCCAATCCACCAGGCACTCCTTGGAAACTCTACGGGCAGTTCTACTCTATCCTATAGGGTCCTATGAGTTGGAATCCACTACGGCAATGGGTGGCTTTTTTTTGGTTTGCAATGAGTCAATTCCTACTCACAATGATGCTACAGGACAGAGAAGAACCGCCCCATAGGGCTTCCAAGGCTGTAAATCTTTACACAAGCAGGCCGCCACATCTTTCTCCCCACAGTGGTTGGTGGCCTCCAACCACTGACCTTTCAGTTAGCAGCCAAGTGCTTTAACCACTGCTTTAACAGGTCTTCTATAATAGCCTGAATACATGGGATCAAATAATCAATAAAAATTTCAACTTTATTATAACTATTTTTTTCTACTTACAGCGCTTTGCCAAAAACTGTAGAGTACCCGAAGGAACCTGAGCAAGATTCACGCACTTTATCATTTAAAAAACTTTTTTTTTAAGTTACATTAAGTGCTCTAGGGCACACAATGCTTCAATAAGAACAATTCCAAACTACAAACTGAAAAGTAAACAATAAAAATAAATTTTAAAACACTTAAAGTCAAACTGTAGATTAATGGTAAAGCCTATCTCCTCTATGTTTCAAAATACAAAATTTTTTTTTAGATTACCGCATACTATTATTATTACAGACAACAAGATTTGAACAGAAGTCTGACAATGATAAAAAATCTTAAGCATTTTAAATCAGTTTTTAATCCATTATCAGTGCACTCTAGGTGTTCATTGTGATTGCTGTCCTTTTATCCTCTCAAACCAAATGCAAAATGTTTTCGATCAGTTGTATTTATTTTCACTGCAATAAGGAAATTTTTAGATGTGCAAAATCGTTTAGATACCTACATTTTGCCTCTCCCCATAATTTTTATTAACAATTTTCTAGATCTAAGGCTTAACTCATTTGTGAGTTTTATCAAAAATCAACACGGTCTACTCTACTTACTAGACCCATGAAATGTTCTGAAAATGTTAGTAGAACGCCACTGTCTTTACCAAGTTTTGATAATGAAAGATAATGAATTCATTTGTATAGATTTGCACTTAAGCTCTGAAAATGTTAGGGAATTGCAATAAACCAATTTAAATAGGTTGTCTATTCAACCTGAGAGTACTACTAAACTTAGCGTATACTCAAAACAAATACCTGCTTCAAAAAAGCAATTCAACAATATCAGGAAAGTACGCCTAACATATATATATTAAAAAAAAAAAACAAAACCTTAACTTAATGAAATTTCTATCCTGATGTACTGTTTGGTACCTTCATGTATCATTGTGACAATGGTACAAAGTTCAACACTGTTCTGAGTTTCTTAAACATTGACTTATTTTACTTTTCTAGAGTTTTTTAGACTTTAGATAACACACTGAACGAATGTTTTTGATAAAATGGAGAACAAACACTAAATGCCCCCAAATTAAACTTATAAAAACTGGACCTTAACTTTTCCATTCTGAATTTTAAAGCCACCGCAACTACTCTGCTGGTCTGCTTAAGAGTTATAAGTATATAAATTCACCCTACGTATTTCCAACTACCATAGACATCTAGGAAGAACCTGTCCACTCAACAATGAGGACACCATATTAAAAATAGACTCAAAATGGACCCTACAAGTGAGAAAGCCAGTTACAAAGAAATCCATCTGCGACTGGGTGTGGCTGGGATCTGCAGGGAAGAACAGCTATGGCCAACTCTTGAAGAAGAAGAGCGCGCGCCAGGGAGCTGGGCATCTTGACTGCAAGAATTGGCCCCCGATGACTAAAACTAGACCCACAGTAGGGACGCCGTCGAGTCGGGCCGCGGTGGGTCTGCGAACGTACAGTTCGAGGGATGAAGTCTCAGGAAGAGCGCTCATGCTGCCTTCACCAGCCCAGGATTCCGCCGACTAGGTGCTTCGAGCGCCGCGCGCCCCGCTACGCCCCAAACGCCGCGCCCGATCCGCCCCTTCCTCCGGGGCTCTGCTGCCCCTCGGGCGCGCGGAAGCACACTGTTGCCGCGCTGCCCTTCCAGGTCATAGCCTTTCGAAGAGTAGAGAGGTCAAAAAAGCCCACAGGCATAGAAAGCCCAAGCTAAGAAGCGATGGTCAACTCCAGCAGCTCACAAGAGCACTGAGTAAAAACGCCGACTTCTCTATAAAAACTTTGCGGCAAGTTAGGCGGAAGCACTGAATGGCCGGGACTATTTAACAGACGCTTCCTATCATAAGAGGCGGATCCCTGGGCCTGTTCGGGGGACCCTTAAGCCCCACAAACTCGCCCTTTGCCCCGAGGCTGGTGCTCTAGGAGTCCCGGCATGCTAGCCGGTCTGTGCGGCTCCGCTCACGGGAAATACCTGTCGTGGTCCCCATTGCCTGCGAGCCCCTGATGGCGGCCATTATACTTCCATCCGGGTATTGCCGAAAATCCGATCGCAGCGCTACCGGGAGGGCACGCTGCGGCGGAGGAATCCGCGCTGTACCTGAGACAAGCGGAAGAGGACGGAGGCCGGGAGGACCCGAGAGTTAGCCTGCTGAGACGAGGCCATAGGGTCGGGCTCGCACTGACCTCTCAAAGGATCGCGTTTCCCCGGTGCTCGCTACTCCGGTGACTAACTGGTGTCCCTTTGCTTACTAGCAGCTGCAGAGATCCTACAGCCAAGGGAATGGTAGACAAACGACGACTTTAGGCTCTTCAGAGTAGACACCAAGGCTAGAACTGCGTTCTGTAGCCAGCCCTCACTGACTGGGGATGGTCTCAACTCTAAAATTTCCGGTTTTACAAATGGCCTCTACGCACCCTTTCCTTCTGACATGCAGATTTTAGCAGCCATTGCAGCCCAGGTCAATAAAATGAGCTGCCACAAGCAGCTCTGGAAGACATGTTGAACTCCAAACATGTACATATTTAATAATTGAATTGAGAATCAGTCTTAACAAAGAGAGAAGCATTCGTCCTCATCGAAGGAATCCTTTTTTTACATCGCGCAAGAAGGCTAGACAAAGAGGTCAATTAATATGGTTGTTGACTTCCCCCAAAAGCCAGTATGGCTCCTCTACCCTCCTTTAGAGAATTCTGAAAAATCCAATGTATTAATTAACTTTACTTTTTACATAAGTTACGTTATATATATATGTATAGCGGCAGGTATGTTAAAAAAAAATGACAAAGCTATGATCGAATTTTTGTCTTCTAATATTTATGTCCCGTATTTTAAGGATGTATGGTTTTTATAATCAGAAAAAAAAAAAAGCTTTTAAAAATGCTTAGGATATTTAACTTCTGAGCCTCAGAGAATTAGGTAATGCATAACTAATACCTGGTTGATAGATTGAAGAGAGTAATCAACTCCGTTGCATTCACTGTGTAATGAAAATGGTACAAATGATGGTAGTGGTTATGGTCACAAAGTTTCCATCTTAATTACAAACCACTTTCTGCTTTTCATGGACGCTATGCCAAAAAGCAGATCACTTATATGAGACTGTCAGATTTTCTCAAAAATATATATATATATAATTGGTAACTACATTTCACTGTAGGGGTTCATGCCACTGAAGCATACTGTATAATACGTTTAAGGAGCTCTGGTGGCACAATGGTTAAGTCCTGGGCTGTGAACTGAAAGGTTGGCAGTTGGAACCCACCCAGTGGTCCACGGAAAAGACGTAGTGATAACAGCCTAGGAAACTATGGGGCTGTTCTACTCTGTCACATGGGGTCACTAGGAGTGGAAAATCAACTCCACCAGCACCTAACAACAACAGCAGAATAAAGTTATAGCTAGAAACTTACATATGCATCATGAAAATATAAGCATCCTTTTAAGGAATAAGTGTGTAAATGTCATAATCATCACTAAAGAGTTAAATGGTACTAATTTAGGGAACAAGACTTTCTTAAATATGGCTATCTTCTTTTTGCGTATCAGTCCAGTCTCCCTAACCCCAACAATATAATCATAGCAACCAGAAGTAGAAAAAAGAGACACCAAGAGCCTGGGTGATCTAGCGTAGAGTAGTCACATTCACTGGTCAAGGATATTATCATTGATAACACTCTTAAACCTATCAACCAAATGTTAGTTGAAAGTGAGCTTTAAATATTATCCTTCCCAATATTTTTTGCAATGTATGTGAAAAAACAAACCAACCCACTGTTGTCAAGTGGATTCTGAGTCCTAGCAACCCTACAGGACAAAGTAGAACTGTCCCACAGGGCTTCCAAGATGGTAAATCTTTACAGAAGGAGACTGCCTCATGTTTCTCCCATGGAGCAGCTGGCGGGTTCAAATTGCAGACATTTTGGTTAGCAGCCAAGAGTTTTAACCATTGCACCATGAGGGCTCCTTGCAGTGATACATTACTCAATATTTATTCAGCAGACATTTTCATGAATACTTATTATATGCCAGAAACTGTACTAATAATAAATTAGACATGATTCCTCAAGGAGCCACCAGTTCAATGGGAGATTTTTAAATATTTAAAAGATGTTATCATCCTTCAACAGTACAGGCAGTCCCCAGGTTACAAGTGTCCGACTTAAACATGCAACCCATAGTTAAGAACTAACCCTATAAAGCCTGTTATATGAAAAATTTGAGGTACATGGAGTGGTTCATAATAACAAGGAGGAGCTACTGTACCGCACACATCAAAACATTACTGTGTTATTATGTTAAAAATATTTTAGTGTGTCTGGAAGTGTTTATTTAATTTTTTTATGCAGTATATAGTTACACTATATACTATATGCTAAGACAACATTTGACTAAATGACGTTAGATACAAACCATACCCAGTTGTTCTGACTGACATATGAATTTAACGTAAAGACAGATTTGGGAACAGAACTAGTTTGTAATCCAGGTACTGCCTGTATTCCAAGTAGGAAGAAATGAGGAGAAGTAAAAAGTCTCACAGTCTTTCACCTTTTTTTAATCAGGGAGAAAATTCTTTTCCAATAAACTTCTCTTTATATTTCATTGGCCAGTTACAATCCCACCTACAGAACAATCAATGGCAAAGGAAAACGGGATTGTTGTGATTGGCTTAAACCAATCATGATTTATACACTGGAATTGGGAAAATTCCCACCTGAGCAAAAAAATACTAGTTCTAATCAGCAAGGAGGAAGGGTGAATAATGTTTGATTGGCAGTTAAAGATGTTTGACATGTTCCAATAATACAAAAAAAGTGAGAAAACCAGGCATTATGGAAGGACAAAATAGCATCCATGAATTTGTCTTACTGAAGCAAGCAGTCACGAGAAGGTTATTGACCATTCCATAATAGTTGTTTTTCAGAAAAGTCTACTCTTGCCACACTTTTGTTACAACTCTTACAACACCTCACCATGATTGGTTGATTCCCAAGGTTTCCTTTCTTCTTGAGGCCAAGGTGCAGGCGCACTAACTCAAAATCTACCGGCTATACAGCCTTATCTCCACTCTAATCTTTCTTATTTCCTTCCTTCTTCTAGCTTTGGATTTAATTTGCATTTCTCTTTTAGTTCCTTAAGGTTTAAGTTAGGTTTTTTATTTGAGAGCTTTCCTTTTTCAATGTAGATATTTACAGCTAAGAAGTTCCCTCTGAGCACTGCCTTTGCTACATCCAGGGCTAGATTACCCGATAAACAAGGTACACACAGGCTTACTTGTGTGTATTTACTAATCTGTAGTGAACAATCTTGCCTGTTTTTCACCACATCAAAGAACGAACTTTTGTTTTTGTTGATTCTTTCTAGTGTTTTTGTTTGTTTTTGTTCCCCCCCCCCCCCGCTATTTCATATATCTCCACTCTAATCTTTCTTATTCCCTTCTTTCTCCTAGCTTTGGGTTTAGCGTGCTTTTCTCTACTAGTCCTTTAAGATGTAAGATGTGGTGAAAGCCATGTAAAATTGTTTGCTACAGGTTAGTAAACACATACCAGTAAACCCATATACATACCTTACTTACTGGTTAATCCACCCCTGGCTGCATCCCATGAATTTTGGCATGTTGTGTTTTCATTTTTATTTATCTCTAAGTATTTTATAATTTCACTTGTGATTTCTTTTTTGACCCACTTGTTGTGTTTTTTAATTTCTACATATTTGTGAATATTCTAAGTTTTCTGTTATTAATTTTTAGCTTTATTCCATTGTGATTAGAAAAGACTTTGTATGATTTCAATCTTTTTTTAATTTATTGAGCCTTATTTTGTAGCATAATGTGTGGTCTATCCTACATAATGGTCCATGTACACTAGAGAAGAATGTATATTCTGATGTTGTTGGGGGAGGTTCTATGTGTATGTGTTAGATCTAACTGATTATGGTGTTATTCAAGTCCTTACTTCGTTACTGATCTTGTGCATCATCATTCTATCCATTACTGAAGGTACTGTATTGAAATCTCCAATTCTTGTTAAATTATCTGTTTCTCCCTTCGGTTCTGTCAAATTTTGCTTCATATATTTTGGGACTAACTTGTTAGGCATTTATATGTTTATAATTGTTATATCTTCTTGATTGATCACTTATCAATATATGTATATGTCTTTCCAACAATTTTTTATATAAAAGTCCATTTTGTCTGATACTAGTATAGCCACTCAAACTGTTTTCGCTACTATTTTCATGGCATATATTTTTCCATCCTTTCACTTTCAGTCTCTTTTTGTCTTTATGTCTAAAGTGAGTCTCTGGTAGACAGTATGTAGTTGGATCATTTTTTTTCCTCCTGTCTTAGTCTCCTAGTGCTACCATAACAGAAATACCACAAGTGGATGGCTTTAACAAAGAAAAATTTATTTTCTCACAATCTAGTAGGTTACAACTCCAAATACAGGGCTTCAGCTCCAGGGGAAGGCTTCCTCTGTCAGTCACCTCTGGAAGGAGGTCCTTGTCCTCAATCTTCCCATGGTCAAGGAGCTTCTCAGGTACAGGGACCTCATGTCCAAAGGATGCACTCTGCTCCTGGTGCTGCTTTCTTGGTGGTGTGAGGTCCCCAACTTTCTGCCTGCTTCCCTTTCCTTTTATCTCTCAGGCCACACCCCACGGAAACTCCTTTTACAGTTTAGTAGAGAAGTCCGAATTCAGGGCACCGGCTCCACAGGAAGCCTTTCTCTGTCAGCTCTAGGGGAACGTCCTTGTCATCTGTCTTCCCTTGGTTTGGAAGCATCTCAATGCAGGAACCTCAGGTCCAAAGGACATGCTCTGTTCCCGGTGCTGCTTTCTTGGTGGCATGAGGTCCCCAACTGTCTGCTTGCTTCCCTCTCCTTTTATCTCTTGAGAGATAAAAGGCGGTGCAGGCCACACCCCAGGGAAACTCCCTTTACATTGGATCAGGGAGGTGACCTGAGTGAGGCTGGTATTACAATCCCATCCTAATTCTCTTTAGCACAAAATGGAGGACAACCATACAATACTGAGAATCATGGCCTAACCAAGTTGACACATATTTTTTAGGGGACACAATTCAACCCATGACACCTCCATTTGCCAACCTCTTCCTTTTAATTGGGGAGTTTAATCCATTTACATTTAATTTAATTACTGGTAAGAAAGGACTGACTTCTGTTGTTTTTCTATACATCTTGTGTCTTTTTTGTTCCTTAACTCCACCTTACTGCCGCCTTTTGTGTTTCATTAATTTTATAAAAATTAAACATGCTTTTTCATTCAAACCAAACTTTTAAGAGTGATAACTAAAGATAAGATATTGGGAAAATAACTATGCACTACCCGAAAGGGTTTAAATATAACTTAAAATGAAAAATAGAGAATGAAATCACATTTGGTGATTTTTTTAGGAAGGGAAAACCTCAGTGGTGTAGCGGTTAGGAGTCTGGCTGCCAACCAAAAGGTTGGCAGTTCAAACCCACCAGGTGCTCCTTGGAAACCCCATGGGGCAGTTCTACTCTGTCCTAAAGGGTCGTTATGACTCAGAATTGACTCAACGGCAATAGGTTTGGTTTTAACCTTAAAAAACAAGCATGCCAATGGTGATATCATTGAGTTGTAAGTATATTTTGTGTACATTTTTCCTCAGCTGTTAAAATATCTCTTATTTCATACTGGAATTGGAAAATGATGAGCTAGTTATAAGTCATGTCAAATTTTTTTTTCTGTCTTCTTCATTGCCAATAATTGCATCTCTAGTTAATCACTTTGATGTGACCTTTTAAACAACTTTTTCAGAGACTATATTTTTTTATTTTTAGTGAATGATTATAATCTTGTTTCAAAGAAAGAGTTTCCAGCTTTTCTTCTTTAATTTCATCTCATATAGATTAGTTTCCAAATAAAATCATCTATATTAATTTCAATGCTGTCATATTCCAGTTATTACAAATGTATTCGAGCTGGTATAAGAAATAATCTTACAGTAAAACCATTGTTTTATTGACTGTTTCTTCCTCCTCTTGAGGGATACAGAGGTTCCAAGTACCTTTGCTTAATTCAGATTTATTGCAGTAGATATGTAAATATATATAGTCTTAGACTGGGTTCTCTAGAGGAGTAAAACCAGTAAAGAGTACGAATATATAGAGAGAGATTTATATCAAGGAAACAGCTCACCAGATTGTAGGGGTTGGAAAGTCCCAAGTCCTTGGATCAGGATAGAGCCCTTTCCCAATTCATGGAGGTGCAGAAGCTAGTGAACTTAAGATGCGCAGGTCAGAGAGCAGGGCTCCTGCTCACAGGCTGTGAAGGTCAAGGAATCCCTAAGGTCAGCAGGCAAAACCGCAAGGTTTCTCCTGATCCATGTAGCTGCAGGGGCTGGTGAACCCAACATCGGCAGGTCAGGGAACAGGACTCCTGCTCACAGACTGTGAAGATCGACAAACCCCAAGATGGACAGGTAAGCTACTAGCTCAAGTCCCAAGAACCAGAGGTCAGACAAAGACAGCTGCTGGATCCAGAACAAGCCAACAACTTTTGCAAGGTGAGCAGGAAGGAAGTAGGCAGTGGAAGGCAGAGAGATGAAGGCTGAGGGGGCAGTGAGTTGCCCACGGCCCACCCCTGCTGGTACCACTCAGCAGATTCCATCATGGGAGTGATTACAACATTATGCAACTGCCAAAACATTGAGAATCATGACCCAGTCAAGTTGATGCACAATCTTAACCATCACATATATATGTATATATGGAAGTGAGAATTTTGTAGAGCCAGTGTTTTCACTATAAACTTCACAGTCATGTTTGTGGTATGATATTTATCTGAATAGAATTATGCTTCAATAGCCAGATTTTCTGGAAGAAACACCAGTTATAAGTAGTATTGAGGCTGACTTCAGAAACATACTTGTTGGCCCTTTGCAGTTCCATGTACTTTAATAATTCTGTCAATTTTTATAAAATTTTTTCTTAAATTTGAATTAAGTTCATACCAATTTGTGAAAAACTGGTATCTTTACAACATTGAAAGTTCCAATTCCAAAAAATGGGATATTCTTCAATTAATTTAAATCTTCTTTAATTTCACTCAGTAACAGTTTATACTTTTCTGTATAGAGGTGTCTTAGTCATCTAAAGTCATCTAGTGCTGCTATAACAGAAATACCACAAGTGGATGGCTTTAACAAAGAGAAGTTTATTCTCTCACAGTCCAGTAGGCTAGAAGTCTGAATTCACAGTGCCGGCTCCAGAGGAAGGCTTTCTCTCTGTGTTGGCTGTGGAGGAAGATCCTTGTCATCAGCCTTCACTTGGTCTGGGAGCATCTCAGCACAGGAACCTCAGGTCCAAAGGACACGCTCTGCTCTCAGAGCTGCTTTCATGGTGTTATAAGGTCCCCAACTCTCTGCTTGCCTCCCTTTCCTTTTATCTCTTGAGAGATAAAAGGTAGTACAGACCACGCCACAGGGAAACTCCCTTTGCCTTGGATCAGGGAGGTGACCTGAGTGACTGTGGTGTTACAGTCCCACCCTAATCCTCTCAACATAAAATTACAATCACAAAATGGAGAACAACCATACAATACTGGAAATCATGGCCTAACCAAATTGATACACACATTTTTGGGAGGACATAATTCAATCCATGACAAGACATCTTCCATATATTCCCACATATGTAATATTTTAATTGTAAATGGTATTTTCAATCAATTCTTTTCTAACATTTTTTTTCCTAGTATGTAGAAAACAACTGATTTTGGCATGTTGACTATGCCCAAAAACATTGCTAAACTTACTTTTAACATTAATTTATCTGAACATTATTTTGGATTTCTTATATATACCAGCATGCCATCTGCAAGGAATCATTTATTCAAAAAGAACTAATGAGGAAACTTAGAAAGTTATCAAAACTAAGTGATAATGAAAACACTATGTATCAAATGTGCCAGATGCAAACAAAGCATTTCTCAAGTTTGAGGGCTATACACACACAGTTGTAAATGCTTCTATTAGCAAAGAAACCAAGAACCAAACCAAACCTCTTGCTGTTGAGTCAATTCCGACTCATAGAGATCTTATAGGACAGAGTAGAACTGCCCCAAAGGGTTTCCAGGGAATGACTGATTGATTTGAACTGCTGACATTTTGGTTAGCAGTTGAGCTCTTAGCCACTGCACCACTAGGGTTCCATTAGCAAAGAAAGAAGGTTTAAAATTAATAAGTCTGTATAAATGCAAAGAAAGTATAAGAGAAATTTAACAAGTAAGTAGCTTTTAAAAGTTGGCTTTACTATTGCTTTTCCAGGGAGCCCAGGTTGTGCAGTGGTTAAAGCACTCGGCTGCTAACCAAAAGGTTGGTGGTTTGAACCTACCAGCTCTTCACAGGGGAAATATGTGATGTGGCAGTCTGCTTCCATAAAGATTACAGCCTAGAAAACCCTACTGGACAGTTCCACTCTGTCATATAGTGTCGCTATGAATCAGAATTGACTGGACAGCACACAACAGCCTTCAATCAGGGAGATTTTAATATAACCCTCTCAGTAATTACTAGCTCAGTAAGAATATAGAACATATTTGAGAACAAGAAACAAGTTTGGTCTAATGGGCATATATAGAGTACTGACCCCAAAACCATGGAATATACATTGCTTGTAAGCGCACACAGAATGTTTATGAAAATTTACCCTGTTTTAGGCCATAAATAAGTCCTTAAGAATGTCATTGAATTAACATTAAACAGATCAAATAAATACTCTGACAACAACACAATTAAGTTATAAAAATTAAAAAAAGATAATTAAAATGTTTGGTTTTTTAAACTGCCAAATATTTATTCAAAGAAGAAATCATAAGGACACTTAGAAAATATTTAGATCTAAACAATAATGAAAACACTGTGTATCAAAAGTGTCACATGCAAACAAAGCCCTTCTCAAGTTTGAGCGATATATATATATACTTGTAAACACTTCTTTTAGCAAAGAAGGTAATTTAAAAATTAATGAACCATGCATCTAATTTAAAACGTTATAAAAGTAACAGTAGTATAAACTCAAAAAAGGTATAAGGGAAATTTAAAAAGGGAAGTAAATTTTAAAAGTTGGTTCTTTGAAAATATTAATGAGCTAAACAAACCTCTAGTGAGAATGAGCATGTGAAAAAGAGAATACACAAGCAAGATTAGGAGTTTAAAAATGGCAGATATTGAAGTTTTAAAAGAAAAGAATACCAAGGACAATTTAGGCAAATAAATTTGGAAATTTAGAAAAAATGGACACAGTCTTCATAAATATAAGTCAACAACAATAAGTTATGAGCACACAGAGTATCTGAGTGGTTCTTTAACCATTACATAAATTGAATCAGCAGTTAAATATTTAGCCCCTCATTCCCACCCACAAATTCTAAACATGCAAGAAACTATTCCCTGAAATTTTATACAATCTTTTTTTAAATTTTTATTGTGCTTTAAGTGAAAGTTTACAAATCAAGTCAGACTTTAATACAAAAATTTATAAACACCTTGCTATATATGCCTAATTGCTTTCCCCCTAATGAGACAGCACACACTTCTTCCTTACACTCTCTCTTTTTATGTCCATTCGGCCAACTTCTGACCCCCTCTACTCTCTCGTCTCCCCTTCAAACAGGAGATGCCAACATAGTTATACAATCTTTTTGAGAAAATAAAAAAAGAGGTACTGCTGCCTAAATTATTTTAAGATGCTAGAATAATCTTAATTCCAAACAATTACAATTCAAGGAAAATAATATTTAAAGAACAATGTCACTGATAGATGAAAAATTCACAACAAAAGTATTTCATAAACAAATTAATAAAAGTTAATGCATCATTACCACTGTTGATTTACCCAAGGGGTATTGATTCAACATCAAAAAACCTTGTAAGGTAACATAATACCACATTATCAGATTTAAAGCAGAAAAAAATCACATGATCATCTTAATATATGTAATAAAAGCACTAAAAATAATTCAACATTTTTTCTTATTTTTAATTTCTAGAAAAAAAATTGAGACCCATGGAGCCAACATAGTACTATAGACAGAAGCACCAGACTGTCCCTCCACAGCAAAGACTGAAAAAAACTGAGTAAAACAGAAAAAAACATCAATCCTGGTACCCTAAGTGTCAAATGAAGAGATAAAGAACTCAGCCAAGCGCCAAATGGTATAAGAAACTGACAGAAAACAGAGAGCAAGGAAAGAGATGTGTGGAGGTCCTCTATCTGCTAACGCAGCATGGATTCGCCATCTTGCACTCCTGTTAGAGATCAGTGACAGGGAGTATGAGAAAGCAGCTTCACAGAGCTCCCAGCAAGCAACAGAACACCCGGTAACCAGCCATATATGCTTTCCTAACCCCCACCCTTCTCTGCCCCAGGCCTCCACCAATTCCTGTTGACCACATTCTCTTGGCTGCGAGGCTCTGTTCCGCTTGAATTCGTCCCAACAACAGTGGCCAGCACCATCACTGCCATTTGTTTGTTGCTGATGTTGCTTTTTTCCATTTCTTTTGGTTTCCTCCCTGCCTCCATCACCTCCCCCTCCTTTCTCTTGAACACCCGGCTCTGTGTGCCAGCTTTGCTTCTTCTTGAAAGGCTGTGAAGCACCACTTAACTGGGAAACTGCTTCCCTGGAACGCACCACCATGCTTGTGGGATCCCCAGGTCCTTTTTTGTTTGTTTGCTTATTTTCTTTTTCTTTTCGAGGCTTGGGAACTTCTTCTAGCCAGGCTGTACTCCCCAGCTTGGGAGCCACTTCCTGAGTCTGCGCAGCTGCAATGGTGGGGACCCTGGGAGCATTTCCTTTTTTGTTTTGTTTTGTTCTGTTTGTTCATTTGTTTTCTTTTCCTTTTTGTGGTTTGGGGGCCCCTTCTAGTCAGACTGTACTGTGCAGCCTCAGAGCCACTTCTCCGGTTTTCGCGGTCACACCAGTGTGATGCCTGGGGGTTTTTCTTTTTTCCAGTTTTTTTTCTTTTTCTCTTTTTATTTTATTTTTTCCTTTTTGTTTTTCTCCATTTCTCAGTTTCTCATCTGTCCACGCCAACAACAAACTCCCTATGCACTCTTTTTTTGTTTGTTTTTGCTCCTGTTTCTGTCTCCTGTCTCTCTTCTTTCCCATATCCATGTTAGCGCCACATATCACAACAGTCTTTCTGCCTTCCCGCACAGTGTGCTGAACATCAAACCTCTGAGCAGCACAGGCACAGCCTACCAGAACCTGCCCTGCACTGATTCCCAGCCCACCCTGTAGGCTCTAATATGTGCCAAAAAAAACCCATCCCAGCCCCTCCACTTCAGCTGGACCTGCCCTGCTGTACCACACATGAATGATTGGCCCTGCCCATTGGACAAGAAGGTGAAAACCATTGTACCAACAGACAAGCAAACAACAAAGAACACTCAGTCCACCTGCCCAGACATAACCAAATAAAACAAAAAAAAGGACAAAACAAACAAATCTACAATCAATATATGAAGAAAATAACTACTGAATGTTCCAAAGACAGTAGACAATATGAAAACATATACAAAAACAGGACAGGATAGTTCCAGCAGGCATCCAAAATAAAACATGAGATAACTTTCCAGCAGAAGAAAAGGCACTAGAACTACCTGATAGGGAATTCACATCTCTAATATTCAGAACTATCCAAGAGTTGAAACAAAAAGCAGACAAAAATGAGGAAAAATAGACAAAGTCATGGAAAAGGCAGACAAATCCATAGAAAATGCAGACAAAAAAATGAAAGATGTCAGGAAAATAATACTGGAACAAAATGCCAAAATAGAGTCACAACTAGAAATCACACAATAACAACAATAAAAATCCAAAAGATAAACAAGATTTCAGAAATGGACAGTGTCATAGAAGGGCTGAGGAGCAGGTTTGAAACAATGGAACACAGGCTCAGCAAAGTTGAAGACAAACACTTGGATACCACTTTGAGGAACACTCAGAAAACAGAATGAAGAAAAAGAAAGAAACCCTCAGAATTACGTGGGATACAATCAAAAGCAAAAATTTGTGAGTGATCAGAGCTCCAGAACAGGGGAAGGAAACGGAAAACAGAGATGATCATTGAAGAATTGCTGACAGAAAACTTCCCTAATATCATGAAACATGAAAGCTGAACATAGAAGTTCGACAAACCCCATATAGGATAGACCCCACAGGAAAATCACCAAGGCATATCATACTCACACTCTAAAGCCAAAGACAAAGAAAGAATCCTGAGAGCAGCTTGAGAAAAACAAAAAGTCACATACCGAGGGAAAACAAGACTAAGTTCTGATTATCCAACAGAAAACATGCAGGCAAGAAGGCAATGGTATGACATATACAAAACCTTAAAAGAAAAAATTGCCAACCAAGAAGAATATATCCTGCAAAACTCTCTTTCAAATATGATGGTGAAATTAGGACATTTCCAGATAAACAGAAATTAAGGGAATATGTAAAAACCAAACCAAACTAACAAAATTATTAAAGGAAGTCTTTTAGTTTGAGAACAAACAACATCAGACCACAGTCTGAATCTAGAACACAAGATCATACCATCCAGTTACCAACCCAGGAAATGAACTCTTAAGGACAGTCCAAAACCAAAAGAATTACAACAGGGAATCAGAGAGGTTAATTTGTAAATGACAATGTTAGAACAATAAGACAGGGAATAAACAGTGTAGGTATAGAACTTTCTAATGAAAAGGCACTCAAGGTGATACCAAGTAATAATAGACTGGTTCAAACCCAGGGAGATAAGGGTAAACTTCAAAGTAACCACAAAGAAACTTAAGAAACCTACTCATCAAAATAAAGAAGAAAAACATAAAGTCTCAGTAAAAACAAAATCTACAAAAACAAAAGAAATTTTTAAAAAATCCACAAACAAAAGGAATTAGCACAAAAGAGTAAGAGGAACAAAGAAAATGTCAGCACCACAAAAAAAGCACTACAAAATGACAGCAATAAACTCACACGTATCAATAATTATACTGAACATAAATGGCCTAAATGCATCCATAAAGAGACAGAGAGTTACAGAGTAGATACAAAAACAGGATTGATCAATATGCTGTCTATAAGAAACACCTTAGAAACAAAGATGTAAATTTATGAGATGGAAAAAAATATTTCAAGCAAACAGCTACCAAAAAAAAAGCAGGAATGACCATACTAATCTTAGGTAAAACAGACTTTAAAACAAAATCCACCACAAAAGACAAGGAAGGGCACTATATAATGATTAAAGGGACAATCTATTGTGAAGACATAACCATAATAAACATCTATGTACCCAATGACAGGGCTCCAAAATACGTGCAACAAACTCTAGTAGCACTGAAAAGAGAAATTGACAGTTCCACAAGAATGGTAGGACACTTCAACGTACCACTCTTGGTAAAGGACAGGGCATTTAGAAAGAAACTCAACAAAGATACAGAAGATCTAAAGGGCACAACCAGCCAACTTGCCCTCATAGACATATATAGAACACTCCAACAAACAGCTGCAAATTATACATTCTTTTCCAAAGTACATGGAATGTTCTCCAGAATATATCACATCTTAGGCCACAGGGCAACACTTAACAAAATCCAGAACATTGAGATAATACAAAGTATCTTCTCTGACCACAACGTGACCAAGGTAGAAATTAACAAAGGAAGAGCAAGGACAAAAAAAAAATCAATTACATGGAGCCTGAATAACACCGTGCTTAAAAACCACTGGGTAATAGAAGAAATTAGAGATGGAATAAAAAAAATTCCTACTATCAAATGAGAATGAAAACACATCATACCAAAACCTTTGGGACACAGTAAAGGCAGTCCTTAGAGGTCAATTTATAGCAATAGATGCACACATCAAAAAAGAAGACAGGGACAAAATCAAAGCATTAGCTGCACAATTGGAACATATAGAAAGAGAACAGCAAAAAAAATAAATAAATAAAGGCCCACAGCCACCAGAAGAAAGGAGATAATAAAGATCAGAACAGAAATAAATGAAATAGAGAATAGAAAAACAATAGAAATAACAAAACCGAAAGCTGGTTCTTGGAAAAATCAACACAATCGAGAAACTATTGGCCAAACTGAGAAAATAAAAACCGGAGAGGACACAAATAGCCCAAAGAAGAAATGAAACAGAGGACCTTACAACAGACCCAACTGAAATAAAAAGGATCATAACAGAGTATTATGAAAAACTATACTCAACAAATTTGAAAACCTAGAGGAAATGGACAAATTTCTAGAAACACACTACCTACCCAAACTAACACTAAATGATGTTGAAAATCTGAACAGACCCATAACAAGAGAAGATATTCAAAAGGTAAAAAACTCCCAACAAAAAAGCCCCAACCCAGATGGCTTCACTAGAGAATTCTACCAAGCATCCAAAGAAGAGCTCACGCCAGTACTAGTCAAACTATTTCAGATCATAGAAAAGGAAGTGATACTTCCGAATTCATTCTATGAAGCCAGCATAACCCTGATGCCAAAACCAGGCAAAGATACCACAAAAAAAGGAAATTATAGACCAATATCTCTCGTGAATATAGAAGCAAGAATTCTCAACAAAATTCTAGCCAATAGAATTAAGCATCTTATTAAAAAAATAATACACCACAACCAAATGGGATTCATACCTGGTATGCAAGGATGGTTCAACATTAGAAAATCAATCCCAATCCAGATACCAACAATGTTCTTTACAGAGATGGAAAAACTAATCAGTAAGTTTATATGGAAAGGGACGAGGCCCCAGATAAGTAAAGCACCACTGAAGAAGAAAAATAAAGTAGGAGGACTCGCACTGCCTAACCTCAGAACCTACTATACAACTATGGTAGTCAAAACAGCCTGGTACTGGTACAATGACAGATACATTGACCAATGGAACAGAATTGAGAACCAAGATGTAGATCCATCCACCTACAGTCACCTGGCCTTTGACAAGGCCTCAAAGTCCATCAGATGGGGAAAAGACAGTCTTTTTAACAAATGATGCTGGCAAAACTGGATGTCCATCTACAAAAAATGAAACAGGACCCATACTTCACACTATACACAAAAACTAATTCAAAATGGATCAAAGTCCTAAATATAAAGCTAGAAACTATAAAGTTCATGGAAGAAAAAACAGGATCAATGCTAGAGGCCCTAATACACGGTATTAACAGGATACAAGCCATAACGAATAACACACAAACTCCAGAAGATAAGCTAGATAACTGGGATCTTCTAAAAATTAAACACATGCTCATCAAAAGAATTCATCAAAAGAGTAAAAAGAGAGCTTACAGACTGGGAAAAAAATGTTGGCTATTACAAATCAGACGGTCTAATCTCTAAAATCTAAAGGAAAATCCAACACTTCTACAACAAAAAGACAAATAATCCAATTAAAAAGTGGGCAAAGGAGATGAACAGACACTTCACCAAAGAAGACATTAAAGTCGCCAACAGACACATGAGGAAATGCTTGCAATCACTAGTCTTTAGAGAAATGCAAATCAAAACCACCATGAGATACCATCTCACCCTGACATTATTGGCACGAATCAAAAAAACAGGAAATAACAAATGTTCGAGAGGCTTCAGGGAGATTGAAACTCTTATTTTATCTCACCAGAACTCTGTTGGTGGGAATGCAAAATAATACAACCATTTTGGAAAATGATATGGCGCTTCCTTAGAAAGCTAGAAATAGAAATATCGTATGATCCAGAAATCCCACTCCTAGGAATATATCCTAGGGAAATAAGAGTGGTCACACGAATAGACATATGCACATGTTCATTGCAGCATTGTTCACAATAGCGAAAAGATGGAAACAAGCTAGATGCCCATCAACAGATGGATGGATAAGCAAACTATGTTCCATACACACAATGGAGTATTATACAAGGATAAAGAACAATGATGAATCTGCCAAGCAGCTTGTCATATGGATGAATCTAGAGGCATTATGCTGAGTGAATTCCATACACACAATGGAGTATTATACAAGGATAAAGAACAATGATGAATCTGCCAAGCAGCTTGTCATATGGATGAATCTAGAGGCATTATGCTGAGTGAAATAAGTCAATCACAAAAGGATAAACATTATATGAGACCACTACTGTAAAAACTCATAAAAAGGGTTACACAAAAAAAGAAACGATCTTTGATAGTTACAAGGGAGGGGAGGTGTGGAGATGGAAAATCACTAAATAGGCAATAGATAAGTGGTAACTTTGGTGAAAGGTAAGGCAGCACACAATACTGGGGAAACCAGCACAACTTGTACAAGGCAAGGTCATGGAAGCTCCATGGACACATCCAGACTCCCCGAAGGACCTAATTGGTGGGCTGAGGGCTGTGGGGACCATGGTCTCAGGGAACATCTAGCTCAATTGGCATAAAATAGTTTATAAAGAAAATGTTCTACATTCTACTTTGGTAAGTAGTGTCTGGGGTCTTAAAAGCTTGTGAGCAGCCATGTAAGAAACTCCACTGGTTTCATGCCTTCAGGAGCAAGGGAGAATGAAGAAAACTAAATATACAAGGGAAAGATTAGTCCAAAGGACTAATGGACCACATCTACCATGGCTTCCACCAGACTAAGTCAAGAACAGCTAGATGGTACCCAGCTACCACCACTGACTGCTCTGACAGGGATCACAATAGAGGGTCCCAGACAGAGCTGAAGAAAACTGTAGAACAAAATTCTAACTCACAAAAAAAGACCAGACTTACTGGTCTGACAGACTGGATAAACACCAAGGGGTTTGTTCCTCTGGTGGTTACCGGTGGCCCACAGACACATTTTTAGCTCAGTAATGAAGTCACTCCCAAGATTCACCCCTCAGCCAAAGATTAGAAAGGCTGATAAAACAAAATGAGACTAAAGGGGCACACCAGCCTAGGGGCAAGGACTAGAAGACAGGAGGGGACAGAAAACCTGGTAATAGGGAACCCAAGGTTGAGAAGGGAGAGCGCTGGCATGTCATGGGGTTGTTAACCAATGTCATAAAACAATATGTGTACTGTTTAATGAGAAACTCGTTTGTTCTGTAAACCTTCATCTAAAGTACAATAAAAGAAAAAAAATTGAATTGACTTGACAACAATGGGATTTTTTTAGTTTTAGTGAAAATAGAAGCAATGTGTTTACACCATACGTAAAAATAACATTTTGACGATAGCAGCACAAAGGATGAAAGAAAGGATTTTGTGTATTTTGCTGTAATGTTCTTATATTACAATGAAGGCGTATACTAATATTTGAGGATAAAAAAATAGACTATGATTAATTAAAGAAGTACCATAAACTCTAGGGCAACCACTATGTTGTTTTCAAAGTATAAATAATAAGCCGATACCAAAACCCAAAAAACCAAACTCACTGCCGCCGAGTTGATTCTGACTCATAATGACCCTATAGGACAGAGTAGAACTGCCCCACAGAGTTTCCAAGGAGTACCTGGAGGATTCGAACTGTTGATCTCTTGGTCGGCAGCTATAGTACTTAACCACTATGCCACCAGGGTTTCCAATAAGCTAATAGGAATGATAAAATGGAATCATAAACAATACACAATTAACATAAAATATCACAGAAAAAGAAAAAAAAACTAAATGAAAACAATTATTTTAATTTTAAATTACCAAGCCAATAATTACATTAAATGTACACTGTCTCAACATAGCACTTTAAAAGACAAAGATTGTCAGCAAAGTTTTTTTTTTTTAAGTAAGCCCAACTATATGTTGCCTAAAGAAACACCCTTTAAAAATAAAGACATAAATAGGCTAAGTAAAAGGATGAGAAAAGATACTCCATGCAAACACCAATCAAAAGGATATCATGAGAGTCAATTTCTCGCTGTACGTTTTGTAGGTTTTCTTTTTATATGTTGTTTTGTTTAGTGTCTAAAGACCCATTACAAAATTCATTAGACATTCAGTTCAGTAAGGTCAGAGGCTGAGTAGATGTTATTCAATACTGTATTTCCTGTGCATACTTTGACTTGTTAATAAATATGTGTTCAATTAATGAATTTGTGTTGTAACCTTCACCATAAAATTTCCTTCATTTCAACTTTGTCATATATCAGTCTCACAACTCCTGCTTTCTTTTTTTGTATTTTTTGCTTATCATGGTTTTATGTCTTTTTACTCAAATTTTTATTAAAGTAAGTAGTGAAAAGGAATTTGTAACGAGAAGCAAGGTTCCCAACTCAATACCACAAATCCCACCCCCACTACTGCCACCAAAATTTAACAACATTTAACCTTGTTTTTTGTTCCTGTGATGGGTTACCTTCCTCATCTCTAAACAAAACGGTAATTCTGCTAATTAAAAAAAAAAAAAATCAAGTTTATTGAGGTATAATTCACATAGAATAAAATTCACCCTTCTTAGTGTTTGTTTGATACTGCTAATTTTTAATTTGTCAGTTTTAGACATCATTGTTTGATTTGCTGCTATATGATATATGAGGATTCAATCTTGCCCCTTTTTTCTGAATTTAGTTATAACACTATTTTAGTCCCTCTATTGGTTATCTTTGTAACTTTAAACAATGTGATTATGCTTTTATTTCTGCATTGTTTTTTACTTCTATATTAATAAAATCATCAATAATAGACAGTTATTTCTTGATGCCCTAATTTGTAAGATGAAGATATCAGGACACAGAACCCTTCCTTTCATCTCCCATCTTTGTCTTCTATGTCCCACATTCTGATGTATCTAATTCTCCCTTCTCATTATCAAAGCTGACACATTCTATGTAATTATATAGTTCTATAAATCTTCTGCTTTTTGCCTGAATGGTAATTTAAAACTAATCAATAAACAGTGGTCTTATGTGTTCATTGTACATCCAAGTACTATATGATAACTATATTTCCTGTCTTGTAAATTTTATTGTTATTGTGGGCTTTTTTATGCCATTTTAACCAAACTTAAGTGTACAACTCAGTGATGTTAATTACATTCACCGTGTTGTCCTACCATCACTGCTATCCACTTTTAAAAGTTTTTCATCACACCAAACAAAAACAAAATACCCCTTAAGCAATAGATCGCCATTCTGTCCTCCTTCCTGCCCCTGGTGATCACAAATAAACCTTTGCCTCTATGCATTGCCCTGTTCCAGATATGTCATGTAAGGGGGATCATACAATATTTGCCCTTTTGTGTCTGATATTTCACTCAGCATAATATTTTCAAGGTTCATTCATGTAGTAGCATGCATCAGAATTTTTTTCCTCTTTATGATTGAATAATTGTCCATTGTATGTGTATACCACATTTTGTTTATCTATCCATTTGTTAATGGACATGGGTTGTTTCCACCTTTCAGTTATTGTGAATATTGCTGCAATGAACATTGGTGTACAAGTATTTGTCTGAGTCCTTGCTTTCAGGTCTTTTGGGGTATATACCTTGGAGTGGAATTGCTAGGGTTGCTATGAGTTGGAATTGATTGGACAACAAAAAGTTTGATTTTTTTAATATTTATAGTAATACTATGTATAACTTTTTGAGGAACTGCCAAACTATTTTTCACAGCACCTGTACCATTTTGCATTTCTACCAGTGATGCATGAGGATTCAAATTTCTCCACATCCTTACAAACACTTGTTATTTTCTGTTTTTCTGATAATATGAAGTATTATCTTATGGTGGTTTTGATTTACATTTCCCTAATGATTAATGTACGTCAGAAGAGACTCTGAAACTTGCTGTCGAATGTCGAGTAGCTAAAGCAAAAGGAAAAAATAATGAAGTAAAAGAGCTGAACAGAAGGTTTCAAAGGGCAGCTCGAGAAGGCAAAGTATTATAATGACTTGTGCAAAAATCTGGAAGTAGAAAACCAAAAGGGAAGAACGAGCTTCGCATTTCTCAAGCTAAAAGAACTGAAGTAAAAATTCAAACCTCGAGTTGCCATATGGAAGGATTCTACGGGGAAAACATTAAACGCAAGGGAACCATCAAAAGAAGATGGAAGGAATACAGTTGCTATACCAAAAAGAGTTGGTGGACTTTCAACCACTTCAGGAGGTAGCATATAATCAAGAACCAATGGAAGAAGCCCAACCTGCACTAAAGGCACTGGCAAAAAAAAAATTGAGATGGTTCAACAAATGGATGTAGCACTGGAAGTGCTCATCATCTACGCCAAGAAATTTGGAAGACAGCTACCTGGCCAACTGACTGGAAGAGATCCATATTTATGCCTATTCCCAAGAAAGGTGATCCCACCAAATGTGGAAATTATAGAACAATATCATTAATATCACATGCAAGTACAATTTTGCTGAAGATCATTCAAAAGCAGCTGCAGCAGTATATCGACAGAGAACTGCCAGAAATTCAAACTGTGTTCAGAAGAGGATATGGAACCAGGGATATCATTGCTGATGTCGGATGGATCCTGGTTGAAAGCAGAGGATACCAGAAGGATGATTACCTGTGTTTTATAGACTACACAAAGGTATTCTACTGTGTGGATCATAACAAATTATGGATAACAATTTGAAGAATGGGAATTCCAGAACACTTAATTGTGCTCATGAGGAACCTGTACATAGATCAAGCAGTCGTTCAAACAGAACAAGGGATACTGTGTCGGTTAAAGTCAGGAAAGGTGTGCGTCAGAGTTGTATCCTTTCACCATACTTATTCAAACTGTATGCTGAACAAATAACCCAAGAAGCTGGCCTATATGAAGACGAACTGGGCATCAGGATTGGAGGGAGACTCATTAACAATCTGCCTTATGCCTATGAAACAACCTTGCTTGCTGAAAGTGAAGAGGACTTGAAGCACTTAATGGTGAAGATCAAAGACCACAGCCTTCAGTATGGATTACACCTCAACATAAAGAAAACAAAAATCCCCACAAATGGACCAATAAGCAACATCATGATAAATAGAGAAAAGATTGAAGTTGTCAAGGATTTCATATTACTTGGATCCACAATCAACATCTGTGGAAGCAGAAGTCGAGAAATCAAAAGACGCATTGCACTGGGCAAACCTGCTGCAAAAGACCTCTTTAAAGTGTTGAAAAGCAAAGATGTCACCTAGAAGACTAGGGTGCATGTGTTAGTCATTTAGTGCTGGTATAACAGAAATACCACAAGTAGATGGCTTTAATGAAGAGAAGCTTATTTCCTCACAGTAAAGTAGGCTAAAGTCCAAATTCAGGGCATCGGCTCCAGGGGAAGGCTTTCTCTCTCTGTCAGCTCTGGAGGATGGTCCTTGTCCTCAATCTTCCCCTGGTCAAGGAGCTTCTCAGGCACAGGGACCCTGGGTCCAAAGGCCCCGCTCTGCTCCCAGTGCTGCTTTCTTGGTGGTATGAGATCCCCCTGTCTCTCTGTTTACTTCTTTCTTTTATATCTCAAGAGATTGCCTCAAGACACAATCCAATCTTGTACATTGAGTCCTGCCTTGCTAATACAACTGTAGCCCATCCTCCCCCATTAACATCATAGAGGCAGCATTTACAACATATAGGAAAATCACACAATACCAGGAACCATGGCCTAGCCAAAAAAATACACACATTTTTGGGGGGACAGAATTCAACCCATGACAGTGCACCTGACCCAAGCCATGGTGTTTTCAATTGACATCTTTCAGTTGTGGTGTTGGTGAAGAATGTTGAACATACCATGGATTACCAAAAGAACAAATAAATTTGTCTTGGAAGAAGTACAACCAGAATGCTCCTTAGATGCAAGGATGGCGAGACTATGTCTCACATACTTTGGGCATGTTATCAGGAGGGATCTGTCCCTGAAAAGGGACATAGTGCTTGGTAAAGTAGAGAGCCAGCGAAAAATAGGAAGACCCTCAACGAGATAGATTGACATGGTGGCTGCAACGATGGGCTCAAGCATAGCAACAATTGCGAGGATGGTGCAGGACCATGCGGTGTTTCGTTCTGTTGTACACAGGGTTACTACGAATCAGAACCAACTGGATGGCACCTAACAACAACAATGATTAATGACATTGAGCATATTTTCATGTGCTTATTGGCCATTTTTATATTTTCTTTGTAGAAATTTCTATTCAACTCTGTTGCCCATTTTCTTTTAAATTATATTTTATCCTGTTTTTGGTGAAGGTTTACCCAGAAGTTTAGATTCCCATTCAACAATATCTACATAAATTGTTCAGTGACATTGGTTGCATCCTTCACAATGTATAAACATTCTCAATGTATAAACCATTCTGGTTGTTCTGTTTCCATTAATTTAGCTTCTCTTACATTCTCATCTTTGTTTTAAAATAATTGTTGACAGTTTGGTCTCATATAGGTGATTTTTTTTATTGTACTTTAGATGAAGGTTTACAGAGCAAACTAGTTTCTTATTAAACAATTAATACACATATTGTTTTGTGACTTTAGTTGCTAACCCCATGACATGTCAACACTCTCCCTTTATTGACCTTGGGTTCCCCATTACCAGCTTTCCTGTTGCCTCCTGCCTTCTAGTTCTTGCCCCTGGGCTGGTGTGCCCATTTAGCCTTGTTTTCTTTTATGGGCCTGTCTAATCTTTGGCTGAAGGGTGAACCTCAGGGGTGTTGTCATTACTGAGCTATTACGGCGTCCAGGGTTGGAGTTTCTCCAGTTTCTGTCAGACCAGTAAGTCTGATCTTTTTTTTTTTTTCCTTTTTTTGAGAATTTTGCTCTACACTTTTCTCCAGCTCTGTCCGGGATCCTCTATTGTGAGCCTCATCAGAGCAGCTGGTGGTGGTAGCCGGGTACCATCTAGTTGTGCTGGACTCAGTCTGGTGGAGGCTGTGGTAGTTGTGGTCCATCACTCCTTTGGACTAATCTTTCCCTTGTGTCCTTGGTTTTCTTCATTATCCTTTGCTCCAGATGGGGTGGGACCAGCGGAGTATCTTAGATGGCCTCTCACAAGTTTTTAAGACCCCAGGCGCTACTCACCAAGGTAGAATGTAGAACATTTTCTTTATACACTATGTTATGCCATTTGAGCTAGACGTTCCCTGAGACCATGGTTCCCAGGCCTCAGTCCAGTAAGTTTGGATGTGTCTATGGAGCTTCCATGACCTTGTCTTGGACAACTTGTGCAGATTTCTGCAGTATCGTGTACTGTCTTACTCTTCATCAAAGTTTAACCCATTGTCCTCGAGTGGATTCTGACTCATAGTGACCCTATAGTTACCACTTAAAAACCTTATCTAGGGTCTATTTAGGGTTTTTCCCTCCTACCCCTCCCCCCCTCATGTTGCCAATTTTTTGTGTTGTCTTTTTGTTCTTGAGTTGTAGGAGTTCTTTATATATTGTAGATATGAAACCCTTATCAGACATATAGTTCCCAGACATTTTCTCCCATACTGTAGGTTGTCTCTTGATTTTCATTATAAAGTTCTTTGATGCAAAAAAATTTTCATTTTGATGAAGTCCAATTTATCTATTTTTTTTTCTTTTGTTGCTTTATTTTTGGTGTCAGAGCTAAGAAGCTATTGTCAAAAGCAAAGTCTTGAAACTTTATCCCTTCT
The DNA here is from genome assembly GCF_030014295.1 of Loxodonta africana. Taxonomy (NCBI): domain Eukaryota; kingdom Metazoa; phylum Chordata; class Mammalia; order Proboscidea; family Elephantidae; genus Loxodonta; species Loxodonta africana. The sequence continues at coordinate 37,857,693 of NC_087357.1, forward strand.
AAGAGTTTTATAGTTTTAGTTCTAGTATTTAGGCCATTGATCCATATTGAGTTAGTTTTCATATATGGTGTGAGGTATGGGTCCAACTTCATTCCTTTTCATGTAGAATTACAGTTGTCCCAGCACCATTTGTTGAGTAGTTAATTACTGTTTTTGTATGGTCCTCTTGTATTAAGCAAGGTTACTGCATTCTATTATTTTTCATAGTAATTTGTCCCTTGATCCTTAGTCTATGTGAATGATCATATCGTCTGCAAATAATGACAATTTGAACTCTTCCATTCTTCCTCTTAGTCCAGGCTTCTTGGCAGGAGACATGAAAACAAGTTGCTCAGGGTTGTGGTCTGTTCCATTTTTAGTGAATGGCAGTGGTGGTAATGGGAACAGGGAGATGAGTTGCCAGACAGGGTGCCTGAGTGGCTGGTCTTCTGAGCTGCTCCTCAATCCTCCCCAGCACTACCAGTCACATCTCTCCATCTCAAGACCTGTTCCTGCTTGCAGAATGAACACCTAACCGTGATGTAGCACTTGCCTTTTAAAAGTTGGGGATATCTGATTACTACATATTGTTGTGTCTGTTCCCCTTTCTATATCTAGGGTCAAACATAGCAAGTTGGCATATAGTAGATGCTTGATAATTATTTATTGAATGCATGAAGAAAAGAAAAACAAATTGAGTTAAAATTTAAAATCTACCATGACTCGTTTTGAGATTTTAAGGCAAGTTACTTCAATACACATGTATTACATGCCTCAGCTAGGCACTCCACATACATTACCTCATTTTTAATGTTAAATGAAGTGGGTTGTATTCGTTACAATATAATTTCAGATACCGTCATGGAGACCCAAAATTACAGAGGCTTATGTTGTTATTGGTAGTTGCCATTGAGTCGATTCTGATTCATGGTGTCGCCATGTGTCCATAACCAGCAGTCACAGCAGTAATAGTCCCATTAAGCAGTTCTGTGATGTAATTTTGAGAGTTTGTCTTGGTGGGTCAGTCTCTTAGATGGGTTCTCTGGCCATCTCAGAGATCCTGTGAGCTGCCAAATACCCTTTGTAAATTCCTCTTCTGCTTAAACTAGTTAGATTGGTTTCTACTGATAGCAACTTAGATTTGTGACTGTTAACATGCCTCCTTCCTTTTCCTCCAACTTGCCTTAGGGCCTTTGCTCTTGCTGTTTTGTCTGCCTTGATCTCACAAGCCAGGTTCACTTGTATCATTCAGGATTCAGGATTCAGGTCAAACGTAACCTGTGGAAAAGGCCCAGATTCCTCCATCAAAAGAATTTCTACACCAACATTAGTTATTACCTATCAAATCATCCAGTTTTATTGCCTTCACTGAACTTACTACTACGTAAAATTATTTAGTTCACGTTTATTTGTTTTCTTGTTTATTTATCCCCACCCCCCACCCCCTTTCAAATGGAGGCTTGAGAAATTATCTTGCATTAAAAAGTGCCTGGCTGATAGTATGGGCACAATAACTTTTTTTTTTTTTAATAATTTTTATTCAGCTTTAAGTGAACGTTTACAAATCAAGTCAGTCTGTCACATATAAGCTGATATACACCTTACTGCGTACTCCCACTTACTCTCCCCCTAATGAGTCAGCCCTTCCAATCTCTCCTTTCATGACAATTTTGCCAGTTTCTAACCCTCTCTATCCTCCCATCTCCCCTCCAGACAGGAGACGCCAACACAGTCTCAAGTGTCCACCTGATACAAGCAGCTCACTCTTCATCGGCATCTCTCTCCTACCCATTGTCCATTCCCTTCCAGGTCTGATGAGTTGTCTTTGGGAATGGTTCCCGTCCTGGGCCAACAGAAGGTTTGGGGACGCTGACCGCCGGGATTCCTCTAGTCTCAGTCAGACCATTAAACAATAACTTTTGCTGAATGAATCGAGTAAAAGAATTTTATATCTTTGTTTTGTTGTTGTTAGGTGCTGTAGAGTTGGTTCCAACTCATAGTGACCCTACGTACAATAGAGGAAAATACTGCCCAGTCCTACGCCATCCTCGCAATCATTGCTACATTTGAGCCATGCTGCAGTCACTGTGTCAATCCATCTCGTAGAGGGTCTTCCTCTTTTTCACTGACCCTCTTCTTTACCAAGCATGATGTCCTACTCTAGGGACTAGCCCCTCCTGATAACATGTCCAAAGTACACAAGACGAAGCCTTGCCATCCTTGCTTCTAATGAGCATTCTGGCTGCATTTCTTTGAAGACAAGTTTGTTCGTTCTTCTGCCAGTCATGGTATATTCAATATTTGTAATACTATAAAGTCAAGACACATCTTTTGAATAACCGTCAACAGGAAGTTAATTAAACAAACTGTGCCTTATTCAGGAAACCCTGGTAGCGTAATGGTTAAGTGCTACGGCTGCTAACCAAAGGGTCGGCAGTTGGAATCCGCCAGGCGCTCCTTGGAAACTCTATGGGGCAGTTCTACTCTGTCCTATAGGGTCGCTATGAGTTGGAATTGACTTGCCAGCACTGGGTTTGGTTTTTGGTCTTGGTGTCTCTTTCATACAATACAATAGCATAGAGCCATTAAAAAGATAAAGTATATCTTATATATCTTGACATGGATAGATTTCCACAATATATTGCTGGTTGAAACAGTGACAAAAATAGGTTATAAAAGTATATGATCTCCTATATGTAACATGCTTAGAAAAACACATGGGAAGGTATTAAGCAAATTTTAAGAGTAGTTAATTCAGTATAATGGGAATACCAAGCTGTAAAGAGGAGGGGAAAACTCATGTTTTGTGTGATAATTTCTTAGTTTCTTTTTTTGCAGCAAACATGTATGCATCAAATCTTGTTTCTTTTGGTTGCAAATGTAAAAAATAAATAAAATTGGTTTAAAATGTAAATTTATTGGAAAAATGCTGTTATATATTCTCCTTTGTAATGAAAGAAAAGGTTGTACGAACAACTATTGAAACGGTGAGAATAGTGCTGGGCCTCAGGAGTTACTAGAAGCTGAGACAAAAGTTCTAAGATCTCTCTCAATCAATCTCCTTTCTTGGCTTCTCTGTGCATGTCAGCTTAATGCTAACTCATTGCAAGAAAAGCTTTGTCCAGATGGTGGAGAACATCATTGTTGACAGTTTCTAAGCCTTTCATCTCACCTCTTCTACCAGCTGAGGAAGACTAACTTCATTGTCTTTTCCAGGCCCAGTTTGAAAAACTCTAAGATTTCTGACTTGCTTGGTTAAGGTCACATGCCTCCTCTGCAACAACTACATAGCTGGGATTGGTTTAGGAGCAGTTCTCAGGAGAATAGGAGAGGTGCTGAGCAGTGAAAATATGAGATTTAAAATATAATATACTATTTTAAACATCGAATACAAAATCAAAGAAGTGATATATTGAAACTGTATCTGCATTTCAGGATTCATCCTTTAAAAATCAACAAAAAGGGGGAACATCCATATTTGCATCTGTTTTAGGCAGAATAATAGCCATCCAAAAATGTCCACATCCTAGTCTCTAAAACCTGTGTCTATGTTACCTTACACAACAAAAGAAACTTCTGAGGATGTGACTGAGTTAAGGATCTTGATATGGAAAGACTATTCTACATTATCTGTGAGTCCAGTGTAATCACAAGCATCCTTATAAGAGGGAGGCAAGTGTCTTAGTCATCTACTGCTGCTATAACAGAAATACCACAAGTGGATGGCTTTAACAAAGAGAAATTTATTCTCTCACAGTCTGATAGGCTACAAGTCCAAATTCAGGGTGTCAGCTCTAGGGGAAGGCTTTCTCTGTCAGCTCTGGACAGGTCCGTGTCATCAATCTTCTCTTGGCCTAGGAGCTTCTCCACACAGGAACCCCAGGTCCAAAGGATGAGCTCTGTTCCTGGCACTACTTTCTTGGTGGTATAAGGTCACCAACTCTCTGCTTGCTTCCCCTTCCTTTTATCTCTTGTAAGATAAAAGGTGGTACAGGCCACACCCCAGGGAAACTCCCTTTACATTGGATCAGGGATGTGACCTGAGCAAGGGTGTTACATCTCACCCCAATCCTCTTTAACCACAGGCAGAGATTAAGATTTATAACACATGGGAAAATCACAAAATGGAGGACAACCACACAATACTGGGAATCATGACCTAACCAAGTGGACACATATTTTGGGGGAACACAATCCAGTCCATGACAGCAAAAGTATCAGAATGAGAGAGGGGACTTGAATACACTACGCTGCTGGACTTGAAGATAAAAGAAGAGGCCACAAGCCAAGAAATGCAGGCAGCCTCTCAAAGCTGGAAAAGGCAAGGAAACAGATTGTCCCCTAGAGCTTCCAGGAAGAACACAGCCTTGCTGACACCTTGATTTTAGCCCAGTAAGACTTCTGACCTACAGAACTGTAAGATAATAAATTTGTGTTGCTTTAAGCCAGTAAGTTTGTGGTATTCATTACGGCAGAAATAAGGAACTATTATACCATTATACTAGTTTTGTTTTTCTACCATTATTAGGTGTGAAACACCAATAAAATAATACACACTAAAAATCTCTAAGATAGAAAATTCCTTAATCTAATAAAAGGCATATACTAAAAAAACTACTGAAAAAAAATCATACTTTAAATGCATCCATGGAACATTAAATGCATCCCATCAGAGGTTAGAATAGGACAAGAATGATAACACCATTTTTATTGCAACATTGTGTTTGGCATACTTGTTGGTGCACTATAACAAGAAAAAGGAATAAAAGGTATGAAGATTAGAAAGGAAGAAACAAAATTGTCATTATTCACAGATACTTGGAACTTCTTTGGTTGCAAGTGCCGGAAAAACAAAGCCAACTAGCTCAAATAGAAAGGAGGATTTATTTGCTTATATAATCAAACCTCAGGTTGGGGAGGGATAGACCCTACCTTTGCAACAATTGAAATAAAATTTGTGTTCTTTCTTTGTTGCTGGCCTCTGTTTTTCTATGTGTGTATTGGCTTTCTCCTTTAGGATTATATGTCTGTGTGTTAGGGGACATAGATGTGTCTCTGATCACATCCAGTTCTAAAAAGGACAGAGATGGACTGTAGTAAGTTCAGGAGACACACCCAATATTCAATATGATCCTCTTAACCTTGATCTTGGGCTTACCACTTGTACCCATGTCAACCAAGGTTAGCAGAAGTGATGATGTGCTACTCTGGTGGTAATTAGCTTATTTGTTCATCTTAATTAACCTATCTGTTCTTCTGTGTGAGCACAAAAAGAGGGCCCCAATTCTCTCACTGCTGGTATCATGGTAAAGGCAGTGATTCTGCTGTCAATAGTCAAGGAGATTAAAAGTTCTGGAAGAGTAGTGAAGCTACCAGGAGATCTACAACCTCTGGTGTTTGGCATCCTTTCAAGAGCTGGGAGAGCAAAATAGACTCTTTATTAGAAGGTAAAAAGATGTACTTGAAACATTTATCATATTCTACACTGAGATACTTCATGAAACTTTTTCAAACAGTCAAAATGTATTCCTCACAACAGAGACTGCTAGATGTCCCCCAATATCCATTCTCCCCTTTTTCTAGAGCAGAGGTTGACACTTTTTTTTTTTCTTAAAAGGCCAGATAGCAAATATTTTAGGCTTGCCAGGGCCATACATTCTCTGTGGCAACTACTCATCTCTGCTGTTGTAGCATGAATGCAGCCACAGACAATGCCAAAAGCATGGGCAACAACAACAAAAAGTAGATAAACTGGGCATCATGAAAATTTTAAAACTTTTGTGCTTCCAAGGACACATCAAAAAAATGCTAATCTCTTGCAGAAGAGTGTGTACGGCTTTGGGGGATTGTCCTTAAATGGAAGGTGTGTTTTTCTTTGAATTCCTTCATCTTTCCTGTTGGTTGTAATGTGTATGTAACGGTTAGAGCTCTAGCAGCCATCTTGGGCCATGAAATGATTTTGGAAGACGGAAGTCACATGCGGTGAGGAAACAATATAGAAGGAGCCTAGAATTCTCACTCCATGAGTCACTGTACTGATCCTAAATTGATTTCGGACTTCTGGAAAGAATATATTTATATCACGCTTAAGTAACACTTATTTTGAGGCTTTCTGTTATTCCGTACTCAGAGCTGAACCTAGCCCTGACTACTACAGCCCTCAAGGATTTAAAAATCAGATATGGCTCTTGAAGGGGTTCAAGTGGATGTGGATAGGTACAATTCTATGGCTTCTTTATAGCATTTATTCTTAATGCACTGGCCTTTTAATCTGACGTCATGCTACCACTTAATGTCTTACATATTTGTAGCACAGCTGTAAGAAGACATATTCTCTGATGAATCAATCCTATGGAACTTTAAAAAAAAATTAAGTTTCATAAATACAAGTAGTGCCATATACACTGTTTACTAAGTCCCTTTTCAGCCCAAGTTCTGATCACTATGTATGTAGAAATCTGCTGTGGATTTCTGCACAGATTCAGAGAATGGGAACCAGTTTGCAGCTTCCTCTGCACTGCAGGACAGAAAAAGCATAGTTCTCTGGATGGGTCCAATTTTACCTCGACAAGATTAAAATAATGTTCAAAGATCTCTAAATGTCACACACAATCTCCAGACATAATAACGTCTACTCTTGTTCATGAAGAGACATATGATGCAAAGTCACCATAGCACATCTTCTCCATAAGGGTATGAGTCATTGAACAGACATAAAAAAAAAAAAAAAAAAAACAGACATAGTATTCACAAAAAGGGCATCTCTGAGTTCTAGAGTCATACTCCAAAACAATAACGTAAAGAAGGTCTTGCTTCAGACCATTTTTCACTTACACTCTGAAAAAATCCACGTTAACACTGGGACAGTCATAATCTGGCTTCACATACTCTGGACATGCCTAATAATTAAACTCGACTCTTACTCTCATGGATGTTTTTTTGGGTTTGTGGGGGCTCCCTGCTGGGTTGCTTCTATTGCAACTCCAGGGATATGTAGAGTGACCAACCATCCCAATTTGCTCAGGATGTTTCAGCACTACAGCTGGAAAAATCCCAGGGGCACTGGGACAAATTGATCATCCTAGATGGGCAACAGAAGACTGAAGAAGAATTGATGCATTTGAATTATGGTATTGGAGAAGAATATTGAATACGCATGGACTTCCAGAAGAACAAACAAGTCTCTCTTGGAAGAAATACAGCCAGAGTGCTCCTTAGAAGTGAGGATGGCGAGACTTTGGCTCAAGAATTCTGGACATGCTATCAGGAGGGACCAATCCCTAGAGAAGGACATCATGCTTGGTAAAGTTGAGGGTCAGCGAAAAAAGAGGAAGACCCTCAATGAGATGGATTGACACAGTGGCTGCAATATTGTGCTCAAACATAACGACTGTGAGGATGGCACAGAACTGGGCAATGTTTCGTTCTATTGTACATAGGGTTGCTATGAGTCGTAGCTGACTCAATGGCACCTGACAACAACAGCAAGATGGGCAATGCATTCTATTTCTCCAGTTACTGCTCCGTCCCAATGTTTTTTAAAAACCCACACCACACAGACTCTTTTTGTTGGAGTTCTATCTCCTTTCCAGGCAGTCCTTTAGAACAAGAGTAAAAAAGACTCCAGGCTAGCTCTCTTGTTCTTTCTTATGGGCCTCATCTGGTACATGAAAACACTCAGTAATCATTTATCCTGACAAACAATGGGAGTGCAGGCTGATCCAAACATAGCAGCCACTCTCCTTCACTCTTCTGCCCAAACTGCTCACCGACCCAATTCTGCTGACCTCGGGATTTCTCAGATGTGGGTCAGACACTACCTCTTGAAACCCGGGGGACACATAGCAAGATCTCTGAGTAATGCCATTGAAGCCCCTTTCACTAGACTTGAAAGAGCTTGAGCTCTCTCTACAACTCTTCCTCATAAAATCATCTTTCTCAAAATCTGCTTTTAAACCTTGAAATTGGTGAAAGGTTCCAATGATTGTAAAACCAGCTCTTGGATTGTGGATGCCAAACTTAGGGAGTAAACTTGACCAAGAATCTCAGATGCTAACCTCTGAAATTCTTTGCTACATTTGTACCAAGAGCCTAGCTTCCCATGGGCTCCTCCCAGCCAATAAGTGAGTATAGCATGGATAATATGGCAGGCTAATTCATGGGAGAAGGAGGACCCCTCTGACAGGCAATTTTAGCTTGAGGATTCCCTAGTGGTATTGTTGAATCTTCTTAGACTGCAGAGTAGTCTAGGAGATTTCCACTCAGCCTCCTCTCCCTCTATCCTTCATTCAGTTAGACTTGCACCACACCTCTCCCAGCCTCCGCTGGCTCCCTCCCCATTCTCTCTCTCAGAGGTGTTTTCTTTAGTAAAATCCCTGTACATTTAAATACCTCCTAACATCTGCTTCTCAGAGGACCCAAACTAACATCAAGATATTTTGTTTTTTTGAAATTTCATCAGCACCTCACTTTGCTATTTCATTGGCAAAACTTTCAATTCAATATCCAGTTGTGCTACTAACCATGGGATGAACGAAGTGGTAGGCGGCATTGCTGACCATTAGAGGCGACTGTAGGATTTGACTTTACATCTCTTGTTGTCCAACCACCCAAGTCCTGTTTATATGTCCAGTTTTTTTGAGTATAAAGGTGAATTTTGGCAAGAATTATCATTGCTGTTTCTGAATATGCAAGTGGGAACATTGTATATCTGAATCTACCTTTTAGTGGGCAACCAGGCTTGTGCGAAGACTCAGGTGAGAAAGCTGCTACATGCTACCCTGGAATTCCAAAGAAAATTCAACCTCAAATACCAGCATCTTCTTTTATCCCTCTACATTTTCTTCTTCCCCTGATCCTGTTTCATGTTCTCATTATGTCACTGCTTGAGGGGTCACTAAAAAGCAATAGTGGGCAGTGGAGTATGAGGATAGAGCAGAAAATGAGAAGGAAGACTTTATTTTGCAGAGTCTGAAATAGATAAATTGCTTGAAGCTGCACCCTAAAGAATGTTCTCCAGCATTTTTTTAAGAAGGGAAGTTTTTGGTCGCAGTGTATTTTTATGCGCAAGTGTGTAAAAAACCTATCAATTTTTACTCATTTGCTTTATTTTTCCTGTGAGGACTATGGACCCCAAACTGTACTTGGGTAATACCTTGATAAAAACCCAAAACTTTCCAAGCAAACAGGATTCTTCTATGTTATTTGTGTCAAGGTCCATCCTTTGGCAAAATGTGGCAACATGCCTTCATCTCCATTATAATAGCAAACAAAGATGTTTTCCCATCGCTAATTTTTTTTTCTATTTTAAAAAACATCATAGAAGATATAAATTCACCCACTCTTTGAACACTATCATTAACTTTCATGTATTTCTTGTTAGTAGTTTTTTTAATGCATAGTTTGTTTTTACAAAAATGGGACCTTATGGCTATTCACAAGGAGCTCCGTTGGCACAGTGGTTAAGTACTCAACTGCTAACTGGAGGGTCGATGGTCAAACCTACCAGTCACTGTGAGGGAAAAAGATGTGGCAACCTGCTTCCATAAAGACTACAGCCTTGGAAATCCTGTAGGACAGTTCTACTGTGTCCTAAAGGGTCACTATGAGTTGGAATCGACTCAATAGCAACAAGTTTTTTTCCCCCCTTTCTTTTTTCTAATGACTATTTACACCTCATTTGTTGACAGAGCATTATAGTTAACGTAGAAGTAAGATCGAACAGTATATTGGTTTTCAGTCATATTCCAAAGAAATAGAAATGTAAAGAAACAATTGTTTGGGTGGAAAGTCAAAGACAATAGTCACCAGAACTTTGTTAAGGCCAGAACCACAATTTGATGATGGTGACAGACCTCCAGTTGTCTGAACAGGCCTGAATTAATAAGCACCTGGCTGCTGTTGTTGTGTGTCATCACGTCAATTTTGACTCACAGCGACCCTGTATGACAGACAAGAGCTGCCCCGTAGGATTTCCTAGGCTGTAATCTTTATGGGAGCAGATTGCCAGGTCTTTTCTCCTGCAGAGAGGCTGGGTTAGCAGCAGGCAGCAGCGCTTTAACCATTGCGCCACCAGGGCTCTTCCCAGAGTCTTACAGCCTACGGCAGTTTCCTCAGTTAATCTTCGCTGCAAAGGCAAGGAAAACCCTGCAAATGCCAGAGGCAAGGGGTGCGACACCAGGTGAAATCCCAGGATCACCGGGTTTGCGAAAGTGATCCTGACACAAATTTCAGCCCTGTGTCCACTGTAAAAAGGCAGTGGCTGTCACTTGGCCACATTCTTTGCATAATAGGATGCTGAGCTCAAGTTAGCCTAACACTTGCGTAAGTGGGTTACCAGAATGCCAAGTGCCAGGGGCTTGCACTTTTATAAGTAGATGCACTATGAGGGAAGTTAAAAGCACAGGCTATGCAGCCAAACTGCCTGGGTTACAATCCAGCTCCTCCAAATACTAGCTGTATGATATTGAACAAATCACCTGCCTTCTCCCAGCCTTAGTTTCACCATGCGCATTAAACATTAATAATACTTTCTCTCCTGGGTTGTTTTGATGAAAGGATAAAATAGTATGCCAATGCTGGTGTTTAGTTCAAAAACTGGCACGTAAAATGTCTCAGAAGGCGCTGGTTCTTCAAAACCCTGAATCCCTCACCGCCATTGCCACCGGCTCCGCAACAGCACCGGCTTCCGAGATCCTGTCAGACCTAGTCTCTTTTAGCCCAACGCGGATCCCTCCGCGCTTGCGTCACTTCCGGGAGAAACTGCCGCTTCCTTAAATGCCCGGATGCAACTGTCATGTCCGTCCATCAGTGAGGGCCCGCAGTGGAAATCGAGTCGAGGATTCCAAAAGGCGGCCAGAGCTTGGGCCTTCAGAGTGGGATATTATGGGACAAAAGATGAGTGTTTCGGGCGGCAAGGTCTCCCAAACAGCCTAGGAACTGCGCCTCCGCGCTTCCGGTTAACTTGATGCCAAGTTTTGTAAAGAAGTCTTAGTCTTGTCGGAATGTACTCAAGGGGGTGGTGGGGGCCGAGCCCCCGTTTCCTACCCGGGCCTTCTTTGTGTGCTGGGTTTTTATTCCCGTCACTTCCCGCAGTCCAGTAGCTGGGCGGGCGGTGCAGCACCCAGCTGGGGAGGAAGGGGGCGGACCGGACTCTAGGATGTAGAGAGGTGGGGCGCGCCGATGGCTCGGGAGCGGTCAAGACTCCAGGGCGCCTCGCTGAGAGCAACCTCGAGCTGTAGTTCGCGGGGCCGTAGCACCGTGACTCGGCGGGCGCCCCACTGTGGCCTGTCCTCTCACCGTGGGGAGCTTAAAGTTGGTCTTTTCATGCTGACCCAACCACACTCCATCATAGTCGGCCCTGCCCTGTATCGACTTTGATCATTGAAAATATTTAGGGTGGGTATAGTGCAGTTGGTGATTGTTTTTTTAAAACACGTAAACATAAACTTAATGGTAGTTTTAAGTTTCAGAATTAGTAGGATAAGTTCACGTATTGTCATCTCATTGTTTTAAGGTTTAAATTTGGATGTCAGTGCTTGTGAGAGTTTAACAAAAGCAGTCTTTAGACCTGTTATCTAAAATTTTAAATAACCAGTATGAGAAAATAGGTTAATATTTAAGATGGTAAGAAAGTTGTTGAACTTTGCTCCTGGTCACTTGTCATAATAAAACACGAAGACACCAAAGTTATACCTCAAGACAAGGTATTAACTACCAAGAGCTTCTGAAAATGTAATCATTCAGATATATTAATTTGAATTGTTTTTCCTGCGTGGAGGGTGTCCTATAGGCTTTGTCATCGGGTGAAACGGGAACAGATGTGAGTTGATTCATTAATGATTCCTAGTAGTTAAAATTAGGTCTGGGTGGATAGTAGTTAAAATTAATTTTAAGTGCCACCTGTCTTTTGGATTCAAAATCTCAGTTGAACTGGATTCAGAATTTCAGTTGAAACCACTTTTATTTGCTTGAAATATGTAATGATGAATGCATATATAGAATGTTAACTACTTTCATAGAAACAAAAATGGGGGAACAAATATTTAAAGCAGGTTTATGTAATATAAAACCCATTTCCTTGAAGTCCATTCCAACTCATAGCAACCGTGTGGGACAGAGTAGAACTGCCCCATAGGGCCGCTGTGAGTCAGAATCTACTTGACAGCAATGGGTTTGGGTTTTGGTTTAATCTTTATGGAAGCAGATTGCCATATCTTTGTCCCACAGAGTGGCTGGTGGGTTTGAACCACCAGCCTTCCTAGTTTGTAGCCCAGCACTTAACCACTGCACCACCAGGGCTCCTCTACACAATATAATGTGTTATAATTTGGACTTTTAATTAAACCTCAATGATTAGAAGAACTGACCCAGAGAGGCTTAAAAACAAAAAAGAAATATATTTACCCACTATGTGAATATCCCAGTGTTTGAACAAAAAATAAAATGCCATTATAAAGCACCTTGGATTTGTTTTCACAATTACCTGTATGTGCAAAGCACTGAGTTGATAATAGATGAGAAAACACTTAAAAAATTAAAGAAAAAAGTAATATATAAATCATGAACACTTATTATTCTCACTCTCTGGTCAAATCACGTACACTTGTGGCTCATTTAACCTCTAAAACTTGTGGTTCTTGTACATGCATTAATACATAGAATAGTATTTTAAAGAAACAAAAATAATTTTCTGTTTATACGTTTTCAATCTTTTGTTCCTTGTTTCTATGTTATTTGAGCTTGTGCTTACCGATGCATTTTCACACAGAGCTTTTAATAATTTGATCATCATAGATGGCCTTGATTCTTAATTTTTCTATGATTTTTTGCAGGTAGTTCTACTGGGTTCTTGGCACAGTACCACATGAACATGGACAAAGCATTGTTAAGGTGGAAATTTTTATTGTATTAACCAGTTCAAACATTTGACTAGTCTATTTAGTTTTCCAGTATTTTAGTCAGATGACTGAAGGTAGGCTTCATATATTCAATATGTATAGGATAATTAATATGTATAGGATAATTAATGATAACTTTAAATTATTTCCTGCCAAAATGTAAACTTTGATCTCAAAGGGTAATATTTATGGAGCACTTGTTGTTGATGTAAGCTGTCAAGTTGATTCCAACTCATAGTGAACCTTTAAGATAGAGTAGAACTGCCCCATAGGGCTTCCTAGGCTGTAAATCTTTATGGGAGGAGATCGCCAGGTCTTTTCTTCTGCAGAGAAGCTGGCAAGTTCCAACCGCCAACCTTTTGGTTAGTAGCCTGGCGCTTGACAATTGTGTCACCAGGGCTCCTTGTGATGAGTAGTGTGCATACATTATCTCACTTAATGCCTACAACTACGCTCTGAGTTACGTGTGTTAAGTCCCTGTTTTACAGATGGGAAAAACTGAGACACAGAGTTTGAAGCTCTTTGCCCACAGTCACAAAACTATGTTCTTACCTACTTATTTTATATGACACCCCTTTCCCTCCATTTAACTGAAATACTTAAGTAGAAGAAGTATGAGAATGGAACTCTAATCTGGACTAGTCTTACCTAGCCTGCTTTATGACTTAGGGCAATTCATTAAACCTCTTTGAATTTTATTTTCCTCACCTGTAATACACGAACAGTTTGAACTGTTATATTTTTTATTGACTCTGGGATCATCAAGAATCATTACAAGGGTCCCTTCACCCCATCTCAGAGAGTTTCTTCCAATTTCTTGATATGGGCAGTGATAACTCCCATCTCTATTGCTGTCTGGTCTGACCACATTGTAAGATGTGGCTGATTTCAGAGATGTTAAAATGTAAAATAATGTGCATCTTATAATTGATGAAATATAGTAGATGATCTCTGAGCTTTTCAATCCTGATTCTATGACGTGTGACTTCATAACATTTTATTGCTAGATTATATATTTGCTTTTAATGTTTTTTTTTTTTAATGTAATTGATTCAGATTTAATCCAAATTTAAACCTTAAAATCTTTTTGGTAGTAGAAAATTAGGAACCTTGTCTGTCTTTTTTATTTCTGAATCCCCAGTACCCAGAACAATGCTTGGCATGTAGCATCCCTGTTGTCATCGAGTGGTTTGTGACTCATAGTGACCCTGTAAGAGAGTAGAACTGCCCCATAGGATTTCCAAGGAGCACCTGGTGGATTTGAATTGCCGACCTTTGGTTTAGCAGCCTGAGCTCTTTTAACCACTGCGTCACCAGAGTATGTAGTGAGTGATGAGTAAATGTTTATTGAATTAATTAAGCAAGTCTTGATTTCATATTACAAATGCAACTTTTAAAACAATTGTGTTTGACAACAGAGAACCCCTGAGGGAGCAGGAGAGCGGTGGGATGCAGACCCCAAATTCTTGTAAAAAGACCAGACTTAATGGTCTGACTGAGACTAGAAACACCCCAGTGGTCAAGATCCCAGACTATGTCTTAGCCCGAGACAGGAACCATTCCCAAAGCCAACTCTTCTGACAGGGATTAGACTAGACAATGGGATAGAAAATGATACTGGTGAAGGATGAGCTTCTTGGATCAAGTAGACACATGAGACTGTGTTGGCATCTCCTGTCTATAGGGGAGATGAGAGGGCAGAGGGGGTCAGAAGCTGGCCGAATGGACACAAAAGAGAGAGTAGAGGGAAGGAGTGTGCTGTCTCATTAGGGGGAGAGCAATTAGGAGTATATAGCAAGGTGTATATAAATTTTTGTATAAGATACTGACTTGATCTGTAAACTTTCACTTAAAGCACAATAAAAAATGGGAAAAAATTGTGTTCGATTTGAATTCAGTGTAAAATAGTATCAAAAAGTACAAAAAGTATTTTGCTATAATTTTTTGCATTCTGAAGTATACTCTTATAAAACAGTGGTCTCTCCAAATATCTTTTCTATTACTCATTGTTGTTGATTGTAATCAAGTATGTGATACATTTTTTTCTTTGAGGAGGTATAATAGAAATTGGAATGCTGGCAGACAGACTTTTTAACAAGAGATCAAACATTTTATTTTTCAAACAGGCTGAAGTATAGGAAAATGGTTTTGTATACAGTTTTCATTTTAAGAAAAGTTGGAAAATGTCATTTGATATTTTTTTTACTAAATTTTATGAATATTCTGAAGATGATTAAGTGTACTATCCTTCTAAATATACAGATACTATGAAGTTTCTGGGTTATAAATGATAAAAATAAACTATAATTGAAAGAAATTTTGAAGCTGTATGAGTGGGCAGGAAAGTGTTCTAGTGTTGGGATGGGCAAGTTCAAGATAATGTAACTAGAGAAATTATCCCAACCATGTTTATAGTATGTCTGACGAGGTCTATAATTTCAGTTAGAACCAGGAAAGGGGCACAGAAATTACTATAGAATTGTGTCTGTTCTCTGGAGATAACCAGTTCTACGTTCTCCCGTGGCCAGAAAAGCCAACACTATGTGAGGTATCATAAGGAAGGGGTTTGGGAAAATCAACAAAAAATATCTTACCCTCAAACAACACAGAGGTTTATCTAAACATGGAAATTTTTAGGATACAGGAAACTATTTTATATTCATGATGCGTAGATCCAGAATGTCCAAAATCCCTTCAATTTGTAAATATGACTATATTTATAATTTTCTTCACAGAATTCTGTAAAGCATATATTCCTGTATACCCAACTTTTCAAGACCAACTATAGGAGACCCTGGTGGTGTAGTGGTTAAGAGCTATGGCTGCTAACTCAAAGGCTGGCAGTTCGAACCCACCAGGCACTCTTTGGAAACAGGGCAGTTCTACTCTGTCCTATAGGGTCGCTATGAGTCGGAGTCGACTTGACGTCAACAGGTTTGATTTTTTTGCTACAGGAGTAGTCATTTATATAGCTACGCAAATTTCCTCTACTAAAATAAAATTTTGTGTACCACATTACAGCACACCATTACTGAATGAACACTGACCACTAATTTATCTGAATTTCTGCTATCAGTTTGCTTTCTTTGGAGCACTTTTTCACAAAAACACTGTTTTTATTCCTTCGTAACTTATTGCCTATGCAATCATGAGTATAGAATAGTGTTCCTTTCTTTTAATAGTTACTTCTTTGCACAGACTGTATAAATGCATACTTTCCTGAATTCATCAAGCTGAAAGGAAAATAAGACCAAAGACCCACAGGAAATTATTTTATGAGTTCAAATAAAATAATTCATTTTATAAGACTTTCAAAGATTTAAATTTATTATTTAAAGGCCTATTAGTTGAAAGGGTTGGAGAACTAAAGGGGGAGTGATATTTATCATTGAGTTTGGAGCAAATATATTCTTTGATTTCAGTAACTAAAAAATTATTTAAGTTCCTAGTGATTGCCTTGTACCGCCTCAGAATTTTTTGTGTTTAAAACTTTCACCATTTCCACAACTTCTTCTCCCTTTCAGTACACTCTCTTCTCCCTTCCCACCCCCAAAGTGTGGATTTACCCTAGCTGAAATCGTATGATATATTCACTTTGTTTTACATACCTTCCCCCTGTGTTTATGAATTTTTATCAAATATAGATGAATTGAAAAGTTTGACATTTGGAGAGAATGTCAGGAACTCAATAAAATCAGAAAGGGCATATGTATTTGAAAGGAGGATCAGAAGCAAAATTTAAAAACTCTGTTACTATCACGTTATTTACCAACATTAAAGATGAATTTATAAACGTTTCATTTTAAACTCTAGGACAAATAAATCCTTGAATGATTTTAGAAAACAAGGAGTGCAAATGGAATGTTACTAATTTGAGACAGCATTGTTGTTTTTAGTATGGTATATGGAAGGTAGATGATTTTAGAAGTTCACTAACAACTTTATTCTCCTAAGAGGTCTCGGCCATAATTTCTTTTAATATGGGGTATTCAGAAATGTTATCTGACAAGTTGGTGAAAAAATATTACATTTCTTTTTTAATCTTTATTAGAAAGTCATTCTTTATAGTCAAAAGCCTAAATGCTTTATGACCCATTTTCATAGTCAGATTATTCTTTTTTTATGTACCGTCCCTTAATTTGCTAACTGTGAGAACTCTTTCATTTAACAAATAGCGTTTATGAAGTGCCTGCAGAGTTAAGAGAGAGACATGAAAAAAATGACTGCATCTTGCCCCCAGCCCTGTAGGTATCTATGTGAAAACGACATTTAAACACATCAGTGCAATGAAGTAAGTCCTGTGCTGTGATGAAAGTATGTACAGGGTAGGGAGAGGACATAAGCGATCCTGCCCAAGGGATAGAGAGCGTGCCAAGGGCTTTAGAAAAGCTGTGGTACCTTGGATAGCCAGGTTCCTTTGAGGAGGCACTCTAAGCAGTTTTGTGGCTGTGTTTGTCAACAGGGGCAGTATTAACATTTTTCACAGGACAATTCATCCTATGCTAACTTATCTCAAGCATTATAAGCTGATTAGCAGCCTTGGCCCTGTGGTCTCTTGCCATCAGCTAGCTTCATTTGGAGCCAGGAGGAGCAATTATCTTCCTCATTCCCTAATCCTGATCTTATACATTATTACAATTCCCTGCTTCTTTGGTGCTCACACAATCTGACTCTGTCACTTTCTGACCCTTTCTGTCCATATCATTCTTGGTCATTCCTTTTCATTCACTGAAGACTTTGGCATGTAGTTTCAGTTTCCCTCCCTTCCCCAAATTCCATCGTTATGCCAGGTGACTGCAGATTCCATGTGAAAAATAGAGAAGGTGGCCTTTGGCTTGTGGGGATTTTTCTTAGAAACACTTTCTGCTTGAAAGATTTCATAGAAAAAACCACATACTGGAGAAAAGTAGTAACGATACAAATTTATGTTCGTGACTTTACCTGGCAAGTCTTCTCTGTTTCCTTCGTTAGTTTTCCTATTCTCCACAGGAGCTATTTTAAACTTTTTCCACTTACCTTACACCTTCTCCATTGTGCCTGTCAAGCCCCCTACTCTTTCATTCTCTACAGATTATTTTATCTACCATTTTTACAGAGAAAATAGAAACTTTAAGAAGGAAACTTTCTCGAATTAGTGCCACCACACCTTCAAATGTACTTCACTGGGACCCATTCTTTGTCCTTCCCTCCTTTCACAATGGAAAAGTTGACCCTCTTCTGTCCCAAGGTGCTGGATCCCTTCCTACTCCTGCTTCTTAGGATCTTTACTTCTTAATTATCTATGGCTCCTTCCCATTGACATTTAGGCATTCTCAAGTCTTTTCTATCTTAGAAGAAAAAAAAATGACCTTCTTAGAGTAATTCTGTTTCCGTTCTGTTTCCTGCCTCCCCTTCATAGACATAATTAAAGAATTGTCTCTACCTTCTGTTTCTTACTTTGTACTTCCTATTTATTTTTCACCTGCAATGTTATACCCCGACTGTGAAACTACCAGTTTTAAAGATCACCAGCTACCACTTTGTTTTTAAAGCCACTAGGGACTTTTCGGGCCTTATCTTACTTGACCTCTCTTCAACATATGACAGTTTAACCACTCTCTCTTTTCTTGAAATCTTCCTTTCCTTAGACTTCTCCGATACCACTGCTTCCTGGTGTCACATAACTTCTCTGACCATTTCTTCTCGGTATGTTCAAGGGCTTCTCATTCATTCATTCTCTTATTCATATATTTAGTAAGCAAGCATCTTATTACATGCCAGACTGAGAATATGATGCAAATATGCTCCATAAAAATGCACTTCCAAACATATTCAGCATTTCACATATATTTTCAAAGGTTCCACAGACTCCTAAGTACTTGTTTATCACGCATATTAAAAAGCTTTGCCTCAAGGCCTCTGGCCTACTTAGGAGAAGCTTTCCCAGAAACTTTAGAAAATGGCTTCAAGAGACTTAAATCACAAATTAAAAGTAATACCACCACTGCCACCCCCCCCCAAAAAAAAAAGCCTGTAGAAAGTAAAAATGAAGAGAGGTTTCCCAGAAGAGAGATTTTGCAATCATTAGAAACTTTCTGCAAGATGTTAAGACAAAACCAGTTGCCCCAACCTAACATTTGTGGAAAAGCTTCTGTTCCCCTCCCCAGGCCCCCCCCCCCCGCCCCGTCCCTTGTCCTTGATTGGTGTCACAGAATAAAATTCAGGGAAGAGATGTTTCCTGGTAAAGGGAAAAAATGAAATGATAGAGCTGGTATCTTTACTTTGAGATTAGCTTGAGTACAGCTCTAGTTTCTCCTGTGGTTCAAATGAATATGTCAACTTTCGAGAAGAGGGGCAGAGAAAAGGCAGGGTAATTCCCAACTTGATGAAGTTATTTCTGGTGACGAGAAGGAGAGGGTCCCAGTGTTGATATTTTGTGGTTGCAACTACCAGAATATTGCATTCTGAGTGTTATCCCTTTATGCCATCCATATTCCACCCCCTTTCCAAAGTGGGTGGGTGCTAAGAAGATCCAGCTCTATCTTCCTGATATAGCATGTTTTTTAAAAAAGGATATTCTAGCCAATGATTCCATATTGTTCTTCCTGTGATCTCTGGAAACAATCAGGGAAAAAACAAAAAATGTTAAGAATCAAGTTTCTTGCGGGGCTTTTGTGTAGGAGATAAAATGTTTGTCAGTTTTTTTTAATCCAGTAAATATTTATTGAGCATCCACTGTGTGCCTAACACTGGGCATGTAATGGTGAGGGGAACAAAAAACGGATAAAGCAGTAAAAACAGACTGGAAAGTAATGCTGAAGGAAGATGATCTGCTTCCCACTTCTCTTAGAAACTGTGCTTTGCTCAGAGCTTTGGTGCTTGAGAATGTCTTTTTGTAGGGTTCTGCAAATGTTATTTGTACCTTGGCTTATAATTGGTGGGAGGAAGTACATAATCATAATTATGACTTTATGAGCTTGAATCTGTTTGTTTATAAAAGTAAATGCAATAGTTGTGTGTGATATTTTTAGAAGCTTCTGGGGATCTTATTTAGTGCAGGTAAAAGAAAGTTGTATTCATCTAGGAGAATGCTTTTCCCCATCCTACTTTTCATGATTCAAATTGGCTATGACTTGAATGGAAGGAAAGGCGAATTCAGTTTTGGACATATTGTAGCCATAGAGTCTCTAGTTACAGCAAATTCAGTCATCTGGTTTTGCTTATCTTAGTGTTTCTTATCTTGGAAACATGACAGCTTGTTTCACCTCTGTGTAAATCCTCCAGGACCATTAAAACCTGCCAGATTCTGCAGGAGCGCTGTCTTTACTGATTCTTACCAGCTAAGAGGGGGAGAAGGCACTTTCATTCCATGGGGCCCCATTTGGTCAGCCAAGTAACCTTCTTGGGTAGTACTCTCATCTCAAGGGAATACCTTCTTCAAACTAGCAAGCACTCCCACAGAAAATATATGAATCAGAATCCAATGAATTTTAATAGAAAAACTAAAAAATCACAAATCATGCTTGATTAAGCCACTTCATTTTCTACCCTCCCCCATGCTCCCTCTGTATTTGCTGCTTTAATATATCAAATACAACAGTATGTGATTCTTGCTAATAAAAGTTTATCTTGTTCTTGTGATGTAACAAAATATGTTATTCATGAGTTCTACAAAGAACACCAAGACTTCTGAGTGCCCTGGCATGTGAGTAAGTTTAATACTGACTTACACAGTTTTCACATTCCCATAGAGGAGTAGGGCCACTTTTAAACTTTACCCCAGATTATCTTTTTCCCATGGTCAAAATTAGGCATATGAGCCAACCAAGTGTTTAGCTTACATTTAATCCTTGTACTTAACCAGTGGCTGACAGATTGCCTGAGAGATATACATAAAAGGCACTAGAAAAACATTTGTTGAATGAAGGATAAATGATTGAAAGGGTGGATGAGTAAGCAAAGGTGCTAATGAATCCAAATACATTTTTTCATTAATTTCTAATATAATGTTTCATCATTCTTCAAACAGAAATGGCGTCCATGATGGTACTAATATGTTTTCATGCTAGTAGCACAGAATTGCTCCCCTTCCCAACCTGTGAGATACCAGTTGTTATCAATATTAATAGACACTCTTTACTGTGCATTTAACATGTGCCAGGCACAGTGTGAGGACTCCTGGGGCAATCATATTTGTATTCCCATTAATGCCCATCACAGTACCTGAGACCTAGTAGTTCAGTAGTTTTCTGCTATACTGCCCTAACACAGTCATTGCAGGTATGGCTGCTGAGAAGCCAGGTAGTTGAGCTTTGTTTGGTTCCAGGAAAGTAGTAGCTATTATTCAACCTCACCCTTAGAAATGCCCTATCACAACCCACACGCAGATCCACCCCTTCCACAGTCTCATAGATAATTACCATTGCCATTGAGTCAGTTCCGACTCATAACGATGAGTCCCAGCCACTTAATGTCTCTGAAGGCACTCAAGTCTTTGGCAGAAGAAAAGCTGGGTGGTGCCTAGCCCCGCAGGTTTTAACAGGTCTATCTCTAGTCCTTCCATGGTCCTTATACTTAATAAGCAGATCTCTGATCCCTACTTGGATTTTCATTCCCACATAGCCTGCAAAGAGAAAGTTCCCATTGTGAATTACTAAATAGGCCTCCAGATACTAATTAGATTAACCTTACAAAGTGGCATCACCTTATCTTTTCCTACCCCCCAATGAAAAAATCTTCAACAGTGTTGGATTGCCTACAAAATAAATATTAGACACTAATGGCATATATGTATTAAATATATTCGTTGTATTATTTTTATAATTTTTAGTATGTCATTTATGTCATATTTTTTATAATAGCTTATGTACTATACCTATGTCAACCATTGCACCATAATGTTACTTAATTTTGGATGGAGTAGCCAAAATGAGATGAGAAAATGTTACGGAAAGAAGGAGGCAAAATTTTCATTATTATGGCAGTGATATGACTATACCTGAAAAACCTAAAGAAATCCGCTAAATTTCATGAAAAACAATAAGTGAATTCAATAAGGTGTCTGGTTATATAATTAATATTTTAAAATAGCTTATTTTTTATAAGAAATTTTGATTCACCTAAATTTTAAATACAGTAATGTATTAATGTATTATTAGTATAATTGAAAACAAATTATGGATTTAAATATAGATCACTCTTTCCTATATACAAATAATAACCTGATAAATATAGTAGAAAAACAAATTCCATTCATAATTGTTATTTTAAAAAAAAAGGGTAAGATATCTAGAAGTAAACTTAATAAGAAATATGCAGATGCAGGACTTACACGGAGAAAACATAAAAATTGTACTGAAGGTCATCAGAGAAGATTTGAAGACCTGAAAACCCGGTGCTGTCGAGTTGATTCCGACTCATAATGACCCTATAGGACAGAGTAGAGCTGCTCCATAGGGTTTCCAAGGAACGGCTGGTAGATTTGAACTGTCGACCTTTTGGTTAGCAGCCAAGCTTTTAACCGCTGTGCCACCAGGGCTCCAATTTGAATACATGAAAAGGTGTATCTTTTTTTTGACTCTTGGACAGGAAGATGTCTCCCCAACAATAGAAGAAAGGTTAAAAAAAAATAACAGATTTGAAACAAAAAGTAGCCAAAGTGATTATTTCTGACTATTTGGAAAGCTTTTAAAATAAATAAGATAGAATAACAACTACAGAGAAAAATTGGCAAATGAATGAACAAACATTTAATAGAAGAATTATAAATGGTCAGTAAGCTTACCAGAAGACGCTCAACTATGCTCAGAATTTAAGAATTGCCAATCAGAACAAAAGTAAGACATTTTCCACTTGTTAAATTTACAAAGATGAAAAAGTTTGATAATAATACCCATTGTTGGACATGTTCATTAGAGCATTTTAAAAATCATTTTAAAACATTGAAAATGTTTAAAATATATTCTGTTCAGCAATTTAATACCAATGACATTAACATTAGCAAACAAGACATCTTACGTGATCTTGTAAGCATTGGTGAAAAGGTAGCATATTCTACACTCTTAATGATCTATCTAGATCATTCTTACCAGTTTATATAGAGAAACGCCTGTTCCTTTAATGGCGTTGTAATAGTAAAACACGGTCCCCTATTGATGGATGTTTAAGTTGTTTGCAGTTTTCTGCTCTTACTGTCGGTGAAATAAATGCTTTGTCCGTGTATCATTTCACATATGTGTAATTCTACCTGTAGGATAATTCCTAGTAGTGGAATTTCTGGGCGAAGGATTTTTTGTATTTTAAATTTTGACATATATTGCCAAATTGCTCTTCACAGCACTGGATCTATCAGACACTCTGTCAGTTACAGGAAATGCCTGTTTGTCATAATTCTTACCAACACCTGTGTTACCAAACTTTGAAATGATGTTGTGCACTTTTCTTCAGAGACATGTGTATATCTTTTTTCTGATAACTGCCTGTTGATATCATTCCCTCTTTATATGTTAAGAAAATTAGCCCTTTGTCTGGAGACTGCTTGCAAATATTTGTTCTTAGGTGCCATAGAGTTGATTTTTGATTCATAGCAACAGAGTAGAACTGCCTCATAGGGTTTTCTTGGCTGTAATCTTTATGGAAGCAGATCGCCAGGTCTTTCTCCCACAAAGCCACTGGGTAGGTTTGAACTGCCAGCCACTTTACCCATGTATTTGTCTTTTGACTTTGATTATGGTGGGTTTTGACATGCAGAATTAAAAAAAAAAAATTATATAGTTAAATTGTATTGCTTCTAGATTTCTTGTACTTAGAACGTTTTCCAGCTCTTTGAGGTTGTAAATAATTCTCCCATGGCTTTTCCTTGATAAAAATTTAAATATTTGAGGTGTGGATCCAATTTATTTTATTTTTCCAGGTGGCTACCCCATTGACCCAACTTAATTTACTGAATGATCCACATTTCGCCCACTGATTTAAGGTATCACCTTTATCACATGTTAAATTTCATATATGTTTAGGTTTATTTTTGGAATTTCTGTTCTGTTTCACTAAGTTGTCTGTCAACTCATTTGTCAATGCCCTACTTCATTGTACACTTATATTTGCAGCAGTACATCGACAGGGAAATACCAGAAATTCAAGCTGGATTCAGAAGAGAACATGGAATGAGGGATATCATTGCTGATGTCAGATGGATCTTGGCTGAAAGCAGAGAATACCAGAAAGATGTTTACCTGTGTTTTATTGAGTATGCAAAGGCATTCAACTGTGAGAATCATAACAAATTATACATAACATTGGGAAGAATGAGAATTCTAGAATACTTAATTGTGCTCATGTGAAACCTGTAGTGAGACCAAGAGGCAGTCGTTGGAACAAAACAAGGGGGTACTGTGTGGTTTAAAATCAGGAAAGGTGTGTGTCAGAGTTGTATCGTTTCACCATACCTATTCAACCTGTATGCTGAGCAAATAATCTGAGAAGCTGGACTTTGTGAAGAAGAACATGGCATCAGGATTGAAGAAAGACTCATTAACAACCTACGATATGAAGATAATGCAACCTCGCTTGCTGAAAGTAAAGAGGAATTGCAGCACACTTACTGATGAAGATCAAGGACTACAGCCTTCAGTGTGAAATACACCTTCACATAAAGAAAATAAAAACCCTCACAGCTGGACCAATAAGCAGCATCATGATAATGGAGAGAAGTTTGAAGTTGTCAAGAATTTAGTTTTACTTGTATCCATAATCAACGTCCATGGAAGCAGCAGCCAGGAAATCAAAAGATGTATTACATTGGGCAAATCTGTTGTAAAAGACCTCTTTAAAGTGTTAAAAGCAAAGAAGTCACTTTGAGGACTAAGGTGCACCTGATCCAAGCCATGCTATTATCAGTCACCCCATATGCATGTGAAAGCTGAACAATGAATAAGGAAGACTGAAGAAGAATTGATGCCTTTGAATTACGGTGTTGGCAAAGAATATTGAATGTATCACGGACTGCCAAAAGAACAATCTACCTTGGAAAAAGTACAGCCAGAATGCTCCTTAAGAGCAAGGATGGAAAGACTTCATCTCACATGCTTTGGATATATTATCAGGAGGGACCAGTCCCTGGAGAAGGACGTCATGCTTGGTAGAGGGTCAACAGAAGAGAGGAAGACCTTCAACAAGATGGGTTGACATAATGGCTGCAACAGTGGACTCAGACACAACAACGATCCTGGGGATGGCGCAGGACCAGAAAATGTTTCATTGTGTTGTGTTGTTGTTGTTAGGTGCCGTAGAGTTTGTTCCGACTCATAGCAACCCTATGCACAACAGAATGAAACACTGCCCAGTCCTGAGCCAGCCTTACAATTGTTGTTATGCTTGAGCTCATTGTTGCAGCCACTGTGTCAGTCATCTCGTTGAGGCTCTTCCTCTTTTCCGTTGACCCTGTACTCTGCCAAGCATGATGTCCTTCTCCAGGGACTGATCCCTCCTGACAACATGTCCAAAGTATGTAAGACGGAGTCTCACCATCCTTGCCTCTGAGGAGCATTCTGGCTGTACTTCTTCCAAGACAGATTTGTTTGTTCTTTTGGCAGTCCATGGTATATTCAATATTCTTCGCCAACACCACAATTCAAAGGTGTCAGCTCTTCTTCGGTCTTCCTTATTCATTGTCCAGCTTTCACATGCATATGATGTGATTGAAAATACCACGGCTTGGGTCAGGCTCACCTTAGTCTTCGGGGTGGCATCTTTGCTCTTCAACACTTTGAAGAGGTCCTTTGCAGCAGATTTACCCAATGCAATGCGTCTTTTGATTTGACTGCTGCTTCCATGGCTGTTGATCATGCAGCCAAGTAGAATGAAATCCTTGACAACTTCAGTCTTTTCTCCGTTTATCATGATGTTGCTCATTGGTCCGGTTGTGAGGATTTTTGTTTTCTTTATTTTGAGGTGCCATCCATACTGAAGGCTGTGGTCTTTGGTCTTCATTAGTAAGTGCTTCAAGTCCTGTTCACTTTCAGCAAGCAAGGTTGTGTCATGTGCATAAGGCAGGTTGTTAATGAATCTTTCTCCAATCCTGATGCCCCATTCTTCTTCATATAGTCCATCTTTGCGTATTATTTGTTCAGCATACAGATTGAATAGGTATGGTGAAAGAATACAACCCTGACGCACAGCTTTCCTGGCTTTAAACCAATCATTATCCCCTTGTTCTGTCCAAACAACCACCTGTTGATCTATGTAAAGGTTCCTCATGAGCACAATTAAGTGTTCTGAAATTCCCATTCTTCGCAACGTTATCCATAGTTTGTTATGATCCACACAGTCAAATGCCTTTGCATAGTCAATAAAACTCAGGTAAACATCCTTCAGGTATTCTCTGCTTTCAGCCAGGATCCATCTGACATCAGCAATGATATCGCTGGTTCCACGTCCTCTTCTGAAACCGGCCCGAATTTCTGGCATTGTGTTGTACGTAGGGTCATTTTGATTTGCAACCTATTCAATGACACCTGACAACAATATATTTTATTATGTAACAGGGCTAATCTCCCCTCGTTAATCTTTTTCAGTAATTTCCTTATTACTCTGGATTATTTAGTTCATTTTTGAAAGTCAGTTTGGGAGATTTTGTTAAATTTATAAATTAAGGAGAATTGACATCTTTATGATGTTGACACTCCTGTCCAAGAACATGTTGTGCCTTTCCATTTGTTCAAGTGTTCTTTTGTGTCATTCAAGAGTATTTTACAGTTTCTTCATATAGATCTTGCACATTTCTTATGTTTATTGCTAGGTATTTTATCCTCTTTTGGTAACCATTATAACGGTATGTTGTTGCTGTTAGGTGTTAGGTATATCTTACACTAATTCTAATGGCAGTTGTTTATATGTGTGAAAGCTAGTATGTGTACCCAGCTAATTACTGAATTCTCATTGTCTGCAATAGTTTTTAAATGATTATACAGGTTGCAATCATATCTGCAAATAATGGTAACTTTATCTCCTCTTTTCCAATTTTTAAACCTCTAGTTTCTTTTCTCTTGCCTAATTGCATTGCTGGTACTTTCAGAACGGTGTTAAATAATAGGGGTGATATCCTTATCTCGTTCTTGGCTTTAATGGGAATGTTTCTAGTGTTGTGCAGTTCAATATCACAGCCACTAGCCACATGTGCCTTTTAAATTGAAATTTAATTAACTAAAATGAAATATAATTAAAACTTCTGTCTCTCAGTTGCACTAGCCTCATTGTCATGGATTGAATTATGTCCCCCAAAAGATGTGTATATCAACTTGGTTAGGCCATGATTCCAAGGATTCTGCGGTTGTCCACCATTTTGTGATTGTAATTTTATGTTAAAGAGGATTAGGGTGGGATTGTAACACCCTTACTAGGTCACATCCCTGATCCAATGTAAATAAAGGGAGTTTCCCTGGGGTGTGACCTATACCACCTTTTATCTTTCAAGAGATAAAAGGAAAGGGAAGGAAGCAGAGAGTTGGGAACCTCATACCACCAACAAAGCTGCTCAGGGAGCAGAGCGTGTCCCTTGAACCTGAGGTTCCTGCACTGAGATCCTCCCATACCAGGGGAAGCCTGATGACAGGGACCCTCTCCAGATCCGACAGAGAGAGGAAGTCTTCCCCTGGAGCAGGCAGCTGAATTCGGACTTCTAGCCTATTAGAATGTGAGAGAATAAACTTCTCTTTGTTAAAGCTGTCCACTTGAGGTATTTCTGTTAAAGCAGCACTAGATGACTAAAACACTCATTTAAGAGCTCAGTAGTTACACGTGACTAATGGCTACAGTATTGGACAATGCAGATTATAGAACACTACCTTTATCACGGAAAGTACTTTTAGACAGCACTATTCTAGTATATCAGCATTAAGCATGATGCTGGCTTTAGGATTGCTATGGATTTATTTTTCTTTTTTAATTAAAAAAAACAACAAAAACCTGGTGGTGTAGTGATTAAGAGCTATGGCTGCTAACCAAAAGGTCGGCACTTCGAATCCACCAGGCGTTCCTTGGAAACCCTAGGGGGCAGTTCTACTCTGTCCTTTAGGGTCACTATGAGTCAGAATCAACTCGACAGCAACGTTTTTTTTTTTAATTTTACACATTTTGTTGTTGTTAAGAATATATACAGCAAGACATACACCAATTCACAGTTTCTATGTGTATATTTCAGTGACACTGATTACATTCTTCGAGTTGTGCAACCATTCTCACCCTCCTTTTCTGAGTTGTTTCTCCCAGATTAACATAAACTCACTGTCTCCTAAGGTTCCTGTTTAATCTTTTGAGTTGCTGTCGTCGCTTTGATCCCATATAGTTCTTAAAAGAGCATAATGCTGAAGGCAGACTTTTTTTTACTAGTTAGCTAAACTATTGTTTGGTTTTAAGAAGACTTTAGGGAATATTTTTGGTTTAAGATTTAAAGATTATCTCAGGGCAATAGTTTCAGGGTCTGGAGTCCATGAGAATTTAAAATGCTGTTTTTCATTTCCTCCTTTTGATCAGGATTATTCTATAGAATCTTTGATTAAAATATTTAGTATTAGTAGCCGGGCACCATCCAGTTCTTCTGATCTCATGACAAAGGAGGCAGTTGTTCATGGAGGCAATTAGCCACACATTCCATTTCCTCCTTCTATTCCTGACTCTCCTTCCTCTGTTGCTACAGATGAATAGAGACCAACTGTTGTGCCTTGGATTGCCACTTGAAAGCTTTTACGACACCAGGAACTACACAACAAAGACACATTATTAGGCCAATTAACTGGGATGCAGCCTCAGCAGCAACTTTTATTTTTTTTTGTCAATGTTGGAAATACATCTGTCACACAATTTTTGCCAATTCAGCTTTCTACAGGTGTACAACTTATGGACAATGGTTATAATATGCATATATTTTTTCAGTGTTAAGGAAGCACCCATCTATTCCTTTATTACCAAGTTTTTCCTATGAAAAATTGATTTTGAATTTTATTAAATCCCCTTTCAGCATCTAGGGGGATGATCATTGTTTTTTTCCCTCCTTAGTTCTATCAATATGCTCAAATGTATTAATATATTTTCTAAAACTACTCAGCTGTCTGCATTCCTGGAATAAGCCCTACCTGGCCATAATTTATTATTCTTCCAATGTGCTGCCTTGATTTTATTTGCTATTATTTTATTTAATAGTTTTGTGTATTGATGGGTGAGACTGGTTTGTATTTTCCTTTTTTTTTTTGTGTAGGCTTTAAGGATTAGATATCACAGTTAAGCTTATTTCATAAAAAAATATTTAGAAACTTTTTATAGTCTCCAATTTTAAATATCATTGGAATTATTCTTTAAAGTTTTTGTAGAATTAAATTTCTCTGTGAAATTGTCTGGGCCTGGTGCTTGCTGAGACAGCAATTATGGTCATTTATATTTTCCTAGAAATGCATTCACTTCATCTGGGTATTCAAATTTTTGTTAGCATAGAGTTATTCAAAATAGGCCTTCTGATGTTTAATTTCCTCTGTTTTAATGGTTGTTTTCTTTTCTTAAGTTTGTAATCTTTCCTTTTTTTCCCTTGATTTAGGTAATGGTCTACCTATTTTTGTTGATTTTTCAAAGAACCAGCTTATGTATATTATTTCTTTTATAATTCATTATTTTCTGCTTTTCTTTTATTTTTGTTTGGTTTACTTATTGTTCTTTAACTTTTTTCAGTGGAGTGTTAATTTTCTTGAGCACAGCTTTTAGTTTTACCTTAGAGTTCCCGATGTACAGAATTTTCATTATAACGATTTTCTAGATACTTCGAAATTTCAGTGTGAATTTCATATTTGACCCAAGGTTTGTTTGAGAATTTTTTGGGGGGTCCTATTATGTATTTCTTTTTATTTATATATTTATTTTCCTCTCTTTTTTTAAATTGTGCTTTGAGTGGAAAGTTTATAGCTCAAGTTAGTTTCTCATTCAAAAATTTATACACACATTGTTATGTGATCCTAGTTGCTATCCCTGTAATATGTCAGCACACTCCTCCTTTCTTCCCTGGATTTCCCATGTCCATTCAACCAGGTCTTGTCCCTTTCTGCCTTATCATCTTGCCTCCGGACAGGAGCTGCCCATTTAGTCTCATGTATCTGCTTGAACTAAGAAGCACACTCTTCACGAGTATCATTTTATGTCTTATAATCTAGTCTAATCTTTGAAGAGTTGGCTTCGGGAATGGTTTTAATTCTGGGTTAACAGAGAGATTGGGAGCCATGTCTTCTGGGGTTCCTCCAGTCTCAGATTATCAAGATTGGTCTTTTTACTAGAATTTGAGTTCTACACCACACTTTTTTCCTGCTCTGTCAGGGACTCTCTGTTGTGTTCCCTGTCAGGACAGTCATTGGTGGTAGCTGGGCAGCATCTAGTTCTTCTGGTCTCAGGCTGATGGAATCTCTGGTTTATGTGGCCCCTTTTGTCTCTTGGGTAATATTTTCCTTGTGTCTTTGATGTTCTTCATTCTCCTTTGCTCCAGGTGGGTTGGGACCAATTGATGCATCTTAGATGGCCTCTTGGTAGCTTTTAAGACCCCAGATGCCACTCACGAAAGTGGAATGCAGAACATTTTCTTAATACACTTTGTTATGCCAATTGATCTAGCTGTCCCCTGAAACCATGGTCTCCAGACCCCTGCCCCTGCTACTCTGTCCGCTGAGGTATTTGGTTGTATTCAGGGATGTTCTTAGCTTTCAGTTTAGTCCAGTTGTGCAGACTTTCCCGGTATCGTGTGTCGTCCTTCCCTTCACCTAAGATGATTCTTGTTTACTATCTAATTAATGAGCACCCCTCTCCCTCCCTTCCCACCCTTGTAACCATCAAAGAATGTTTTCTTCTGTGTTTAAACATTTTCTTGAGTTCTTACAATAGTGGCCTCATACAGTAATTGTCCTTTTGCGACAAATTTCACTCAGCATAATGCCTTGCAGATTCATCCATGTTGTGAGATGTTTCACGAGTTCATCATTGTTCTTTAGTATTCCATTGTGTGAATACACCATAATTTGCTTATCCATTCATCCATTGATGGGCACCTAGGTTGTTTCCGCCTTTTTGCTATTGTGAACAGTGCTGCAGTGAACATGGTGTGCACATATCTATTCATGTGATGGCTCTTATTTCTCTAGGATATATCCTAAGGAGTGGGATTGCTACATTGTGTGGTACTTCTATTTCTAGTTTTTTAAGGAAGTGCCAAATCCATTTCCAAAGTGGTTGTACCATTTTACATTCCCAGCAGCAGTGTGTAAGTGTTCCAGTCTCTCCACAACCTCCCTACATGTATTATTTTCTGTTTTTTGGATTAATGCTAGCCTTGTTGAGGTGAGATGGTATCTCATTGTGTTTTGATTTGCATTTCTCTAATGGCTAATGATGATGAGCATTTCCTCATGTATCTGTTAGCTGCCCGAATGTCTTCTTTGGTGAAGTGCCTGTTCATATCCTTTGCCCATTTTTTAATTGGTTTATTTGGCTTTTTGTTGTTGAGGTTTTGCAGTATCTTATAGATTTTAGAGGTTAGATCCTGATCAGATATGTCATAACCAAAATTTTTTTTCCCAGTCTGTAGGTTGTCTTTTTATTCTTTCGATGAGCATAAGTGTTTGATTTTTTAGGAGCTCCCAGTTATCTAGTTCCTCTTCTGGTGTTTGTGCGTTGTTAGTAGTGTTTTCTATTCTGTTTATACCATGTATAGGGCTCCTAGCTTTTTCTCTATTTTTTCTTTCACAATCTTTATTGTTTTAGATTTTATATTTAGGTCTCTGATCCATTTTGAGTTAGTTTTTGTGCATGGTGTGAGGTATGGGTCTTGTTTCATTTTTCTGCAGATGGATATCCAGTTATGCCAGCACCATTTGTTAAGGAGACTGTCTTTTCTCCAATTAATGGACTTTGGGCCTTTGTCAAATATCAGCTGCTCATAGGTAGATGAATTTATGCCTGGATTCTCAATTCTGTTCCATTGGTCTGTGTATCTGTTGTTGTACCAGTGCCAAGCTGTTTTGACTACCGTGGCGATATAATACATTCTAAAATCAGGTAGTGTGAGACCTCCCCACTTTGTTTTCTTCTTCAGTAATGCTTTACTTATCTGGGGCCTTTTCCCTTTCCAAATGAAGTTGACCATTTGTTTCTCCAGCTCATTAAAAAGTGTCATGGGAATTTGGATCGCATTGTATCTGTAGATGGCCTTGGGTAAAATTAACATTTTTACAATGTTGAGTCTTCCTATCCATGAGCAAGGTGTGTTTTTCCACTTACGTCTCTTTTGGTTTCTTGCATTAGTATTGTGTAGTTTTTTTGTACACGTCTTTTATGTTGCTGGTTAGATTTATATATTCCTTTTTAATTGTATTTTAAAATTAATATTTTGTGTTTTCTGGGGAAAGTTTACACAGTAAACACAGTTTGACAATTTCTGTAAATTTTTCAGTGACATTATATTTTTCACAATGTGTCAACATTTTCTTTGTGTTGTTTCCAGTGTTCTAATTTTTAATTGCATTTTGATGAGTGTATGTTTTCCTACATTAATTATACTTTTTGAAATTTATTGCCATTTTCTTTGTGGATTAATATATAGTCAAACTTTGCCGAAGTTCACATTAGTTTGATATTATCAAAGAAAAACTCAGAGAGATACAGTTAATTATTAGCACACTATTGTGCACAAGGGAAACCAGTAATAGATTGATTCATCTAACAAAGGCAAAAATTAGAGCGTTTTGCAGTTTGGAAACCATGTATTTTGATTTCCTTGGGTGAGCTGCAGATTAGCTGGCAGCTGGCCAAAAGGACCAATTAGGGTATTCTGATCTTAAGCACCTAGATAGATCAACAAAGAGAACAATTTCAGTTGGCTAAGGACTTGCCAAGGAGTCCTCATGGTGCAGTGGTTAAGCACTCAGCTGCTAACCAAAAGGTTAACAGTTTGAACCCAGCAGTCGGTCTGTGGGAAGAAGATGTGGCAGTCTGCTTTCTAAAGCCTTGAAAACCCTATGGGGCAGTTCTACTCGTCCTGTAGGGTTGTTATGAGTTGGAATTGACTCAGTGGCAGTGGGTTTGGTTTTGGTTTGGAAGGACTGGCTGGAAGGCTATGAGAGTTTCATTGTGGCATGTGTGACGGGCTGTCTCCGTATGTCTCTCAGCATCATTTGTTATCACCATCTTAGTTATGCCAAGCCAGAACAATTTCCCTTCTCAGAATTTCTCAGTGTACGTCAATTTGATCTACCATAATGATACGTCAGTAAGACTTTTTTATATCCTTCCTTATTTTTAAAAAAATTCCTGTTCTGCCATGGACAGAGAGAGATGAATTAGTTTTCTACTACCTATGTATTTATTTCTCCTTTGACCCCTTATAGTTTTTGCTTAATGTTGTATCTAGGTTATTTGATCCACAGTTATTCCTAAGTGTTCATCTTTATTCTGAATTGTAACCTTTAGTATTATAAAATTTTTTTTTTTGTCTTGTTTAATTGGCCTGAATTGAGCCTTCTCTGTTATTAACACCTTGATCTTCGGCTTTTTTTTTTTTTTAATTCTGTTGGTATCTCTTTACTCATTCTTCTATTTTTGACCTTCCAGAATCATCTTATGTATAAGTCTTTTATACTGCACAGATTTTAGTTTTGCAGTATGAAGTTCTTTTCCCTTAATACTTGAGGTTAGCCCATTTACTTTCATTGATTTGATGTTTGGCTTTAGTTCTGCGTATTACATTATTACATTACAATGCTTTCTGTATTTGTACCTTTTAAAAACATTTCACTAAGTGAGCCATTTGCTTTGTTTTCTGTGTGCATTTCTTCCAATAATTAGAAAGGTTTGCATTTGTTTCTATAGTTAACCTTTCTAATATCCTGATTGTATAGTGCTCTCCAGTCTCTCTTTATTTAGCCAGTATCCCGTTGTCTATAATTCCCTTGTATAATACAGAATTAGTAATTTTCTTCCCTTTATTCCATCACCCACTTTTATTAATTCTATTTTTCTTAGTGTTTACCTTTGTACTATTAAATATCCACATACTTCCATTAACTTAATTTGCGATTATTGTATAAAGCTTCCTGACTCACATTCCCTCCTGCCAACTTGCCTTGCATTCTGTTAGATCATTCTTCCTAAAATCACTTGAATCATATCACAAATCATCAGAGGTATCTCTGAGCTCCTAAAAGTCTACATTCTCTTCTGGCTTTCAGGTCAACCCAACCTCATTTTATCCACTCAGCCTTATTTCCTCCATGACTTCTCAGTGAGTTTGTCCTCACTGTTCAACAATTGAGCTGAGTGTAGGGCTGTCTGCTTTGTGCCATCATTAGAGTTGATGATCCCCACCTGCAGACTGCTTTGGTCTCGTTGGAGCATTTCCCTTCTTTCTACATGCAGGTCTCAAGTCTCAGATGTGTGAAACCTGGTAAATGACTGAGAAACTTGTTAGAGCCTCAGAAACTTTTGAGAATAGGAAGGTACCTTAGAAGTCATCTAGTGTGATTTACACCCAGGCTCAAGGATTACTTCTGTCCCATTCCTGGTCAAGTCAGCTGGTCTGTTAGTGACTAGCAACTCATACTCTCAAAGTAGCACTGCTCTGTTAGTAACATTCTGGCTTGTTCACTGAAACGTGAGAAACTTCTGACCACTGAGTTAATTTTGCCCTTTGGAGTAACATGACATCCTTTCACATCTGAGAAGACACGCAGCTTGCCTTCCCTTAATCTCCCTCAGATGAAAACCTCACCAGATCCTTCAGTTGTTTCACATGTAACAAGATTTCTAGACCCATTAACCAGCTTGTGGCCACATGAGTATCAGCATCCATCTTAAAAACTTTATTTAAAAAAAAGATAAATTCTATCTAAAAACAAACAAACCTGTTGCCATGGAGTCGATCCCAACTCATAGCAACCCTGTGGGACAGAGTAGAACAGCCCCATTGGGTTTCCAAGGTGTGGCTGGTGGATTTGAACTGCCAAACTTTTGGTGAAGCCACTGAGCTCTTAACCACTGCTCCACCAGGGCTCCAAGCTTTATCTAAACGAAGAACCAAACCCATTGCCTTTGACTCAGTTCTGACTGGTAGCAGATACAAGAGAATGGCCCTCACCATTTTAAATCATGGATGCCTTTGACAAAAACTTTATGGACAGAGGAAAATATTTACATATAAATTACAAACCATGTCAGGGGTTCATGGATTCCAGGTTAAGGACACCTATAGTTTAGGATGGGGATGCTAACTGTACAAGGAGAGGAAAGCAGAGGGTGTTTTGGGAGCAAACATAAAGGGCAACAGTGGAGCAGGGGTGGGGAGGGTAGCAGCAAGTATTCCTTCCCATAGGAAGCCTGAGCCTGGTCTTGATGCTGCAAAACCAACTGTACTTGATGTTCTTTTTAAAAATGTAAGGGATTTTTAAAATGAGCTGTTGAGTGATCAGGAAACTAACACAATACTCAGCTCCAAATTCTCCGTCATTCTAATTGCTTCAAGTGTGGTAGTTATTTTTATCAAGCTAGATGTAAACTGCTTGAGGCTGGGAAGGCAAGTCTTTTCACTAAGTGCTTGAGAAGCACTGCTGTTGATTACAAACTTGTTATGTGGGATTCAGAATCACCTCAACACAAAGCTATCTGGCCCGGTTTGGAATGCTTGTTCCTAACTTTTCCTTAAATTCATCCCTAAAAAACACTGCATATTAACTTGAGGTCTGTTGCTAAACCCTGGCACTGTGACTAGCAAGTGACAACACACCAGACTAATTTTAGAAATGCTTTTGAGATGTAATTCCTAACCCACATGTACAAACCTGTTAAATTTTACTCTGCATGACAAATTCTATTTGCTAAATTTTAAAGATGAATTAAGTAGTAAATGATACTTATATTTAGGTAGGCAGACCATTGTCAGTCACCGTTGACTGTTTCCTCTCAGATCCTTGATTCTTTACTGTGCCCCTACTTTTGAAAACAGACATCAGTTATTCTGAAGCTTGCATTATTAATAAATTGGAATCTGCAGTTGCTGATTTTAAGCTCAAAGGGCAACAGCTGTGTCCAATATACTTTTGTGGAATTGATGCTCAGTATAGAATACATAATGAATGGGCAAATGTTTCCCAATATTAGTTATATTCTACCTCTGGGTGGTTCTTAAAATTCTATGGGAAAAAACTGTATGGAATCATACAATTATGATTCCAAGTCTGACTTACATGATGACTTGGCTCAATGAAGCTGCAAATATATGTCAAGTTTATCTTGAAAACAAAACATCAAAACCATTTTACTGAAAACTAATTTTATTTTAAAATCAAGTGCATAGCACTCATCTAATTCCATTGGTGTAGACTTTAGCACCATACTTGCTATTTGCAATTAATGTGGTAACACAGATACATTTTGGTTTGCAGTTTGTACTTGAGTAGTGTTTATTTAGTGGACTTTGGTAAAGCCCTTTATACATATTAATTTGTTCACAGTACACATTTGATGATGGTCCAGTAATCTCAAAACAAAACAAAAAAACCCAACCAAACAAAAAACAAAACCTACCTTAAAGACTAGTCAATAAATTAAACAAAACAAAACCCACACAATTCTCCCACCCACCCACCCACCCACCCCTAAAAGCTAGCAGTTGTGAGTTGTATTTATTGAAACCTAATGTTTTTAAAATACTTCTGGTTCTCCAGCCATCCCACCCTACCCCACCCGGGTATGCAGCAATAGTAACCAATTATTTCATTCTACCCACCCTCCCCCCCGAAAAAAAAATCAATCCAGTGTTCTTTAGAATCTTTAAATATAAACTGGGAAAGTGTTAAGCTTTTTTTAAAAGGCATATTCTTCTATAACAAGAATGACATCTAAACCAGTCAATAAAAGCATTTGACAAGACATTAAATTACTGTAGGCACCAGTTGTTGTTTCAAGTTGGGATCTCTATCCCAGTATCTTACATTCATAGTATTATTGAGGTAGTTAAAATACTGAAAACTGGATCCAGGTTGCTGAGTTCTGAATGTGAATGATAGATTTTTTGAACCTACTTCTCCCCAAATAATAGAGGTTTTCTTAAGGTTAGAACTACCAAAATCCAATTAGCAGCCTTCTGTAAAGAGGGAAAGTGATGATACTTTCAGAAAACAACTTTCATGCTTGGAAACTACCATGAGTGTTTCTCTTACCTGAGTGTTTGTTTTTTTTTTAATCTACCAGACTAATAAATCCACATCATACCCTATGTGCTCTAAACATAAAAATAATCTTCATTTTAAGAAAAGGCCATTCCTCTAAGAATTCATGCTGGGAGAAGCACTCACCCACGTTCATCACCAGAGCCCCCTGGATCAGTCTGTTGCTGTGTGGAGCCCCTTCCCTTCCCAACAAAAGCCACTGGCTTCATTACTGAGACTCCTGCTGCATACCCACAACTTATTTATAATAAGTTTGTCTTCAATGCATATTGTGGCAGTCACATATCTGCCATGCAGACTCCCTTCTATTCAAGTGCTATCTTTTAAAAAAGCTTCCCTCTATCAAATCTCTCTTCTCCCACAATGTATACAGTTTATCAGCTATTACAATAATTTTTTTTTTACTTTTTAAATTTATTCCCCCAAACTCTTTACTCCCAAATTGTCCTTGCTGTAATGACTATTATTGCTGTTTCATTATCAGTACAGTGAAATGTCCCAGGACAGTTCTGGGGCCAGTCCAACAAAATGGGCTACTGAAATTTACTAATTAGTACCTTTGCCTGCTTAGACTAACAAGCTGGATTCAAAGGTTGCTCATAAAACCTGTCTTCCACAAAACAGAACAAAGTGCTGCTCTAGGACAACCTGAGAACTACCCCGGCCACGCTCCACTCCAAAATAAACCTACAGAACTTTTTTCTAGTAGTGTCAGTTTATAGTTATGTCTTCCCTTAGAAAAAGCATTTTTTAAAGAGTACTATCAAATCTGGGTATAGATCATTGATTGCACTAAGCAATGCAAAGCCCATATATGTATTGTGAATCATAGGAACCACCACTTCATTCTGAGCCACAATGTACGTTCTCATCTGAAAACACACCCTAGCATGAGTATTTTAGCCCATGTTATAAAGGTAGTTCATACTCTTAACATTCCCAAAGCATGTTGCATTAGTTAAGTGTTTCCAAGTAGTATAAATTCCCTGAGTTAAATGTGTTTTTATATAAAGATTTCAGGCTGATCATTTAGGGAAAAAACAAGAACAAATTATGACCATGATTTTAAGATATGAGATCTACTTCACCCTTAACTTTAATACGTGAATTCAAATACCTATACTGTTTGTGATAGGGAGTGATATAGAATCATCTAAAAGTTTCTTTTTTTACTGTGCAGATTGGTGTAGCATAGCAATCACAATTTTAAACTTGGTCAAAAATTCATCCGAAAATAAAAAATATAACTCAAAACTGCAGGAAAAAAAAATTTCTTAAAAAATTAATACTGTAACTTTCCTTCATAAAAGACTGCTTGGCGAGTCCACAGATAAACATTAGTCTTTGACATATAAGCCAACATTAGGCCCAGAGACCACCACAAGTCAAATCTCAATATGGCGAATTGAGGTTGGTCCAAATTTTGTTGTATTGAATATTTTTGAAATATTTGGACCATCAGCCAGGGCTTGAAAATCTTTGTCATACAGGGATTTTGTTGTAACAAAATTTGATATACACAGTATTAAAGTGTTTGCAGAGTTTGCTGAGTCCTCTAGGTGTTCATGGTGCATTCAAAGGGATATGCAGTCTTCCTGGAGCTGGTATCTAAGTGTTCTGATGCCATTTCGCTCCCTTCCTTTTGAAAAGAAGTTTAAAAAAATTTTGCCCCAGAGCATCAAGTCCATAGTAGTCTGGGTCGGGTATCATCTTCACACATAGTCACCTTTCAAAGCATGGAGTAATGCAAGGATAATGTTCATTTATCTGATAACTCCGATTATAAGAAACGCTCAGACAGGGCTTAACTTCTACTGGTATTGCTAGTGACATCCCAACACCAGTCTGCACGTGCCCAAGGCCCTGAACACTAGTTTGGAAGCCAGCAGGACATGTCTGTAATGTGTAGGATGAGGTGTGTGTGGTAGATACAATCTGTTGACAGCTTGGCTGTTCTGACACAGGATGGCGATACTGCAGTGAAGTCTCATGTGTCTGATGGAGATACTGGGGTTGCTGAACATGAACTGGTCGTGAGGGCTGGGAGGCTGTCTGGAACACACTTAATTGTGCTGACTGAGGTCCTGCCTGCCCTCTCTGTTTGTTTGCTTCTTTCACATCATTATCATGAGCGCTACAACACAGAAAGAAAAGGATTTGTTAATAATGTTACCTGAGAAGAATCTGTAAGAAAGTCATGCCCTACTCCCACACCCTCAACAGCTGACTCCACACTGTCACCACTGTCTAGGGAGCAGTCACTGTGCTATAATTTCAACACAGTGAGATCTCACTCTTATTCTTCTAAGGCACATTCCTTTTGTACTAACCTTGGGAACTGGCTGCTGGTAGCTTTGAGGGCTATTTCCAGCTTGGGAGATACAGCCACAAGAACAAATAAGTGCAGCTGCCACTCTGGTGACATCCTGGTGGCTCCAAGAATCCAAAGATATGGAAATGGGGAATGCGGCAAGATTTGCCTGGACTGATCTCAGAGTTATAGGCTTAAAGACACATAATAGTGGCATACTAGCAATGACAACCTCTAGCCAGCTAACAGCTAAGAAGGGCTCCCTTTCTACAGACTGCTGCTCATACAGCAGCTTACTCAAAGCAGTAAGTGGCTGCCAGAGCAAGTATACCAAAAGTTGTGCCTTTGAGAAGTTATTTTTAGGAAAACTTACATACAAAGAAAAATATTGAGAAACTGCAAACACAAGAACAAAAAGGCTTACATCAACAGCCGTTCAATGCACTGAACTAAGAAATCCCAGGAGTAAGCGGTAAGACGATGCAGTCTTGTAGGCCACGTTGGAGAAAGACGAAGTATAATCCTTGAAGAAGCCACACATGCAGCAGCTACTAAAGAAGGTGCATAATTTAGAAAGGCATAATCTGTGGAGACACCAAAAATGAACTTAAGCAACAGAATACACAAGTCATGAGCTCAAAAATCACTCACTGGCTTCCACAACTCACCTTGCAAAGATACTTCCAGGAAGTAATCCGCATATTTGGCCATGTAGAGTTTAGTTTTTTCCAAGCAAATCATTGGCCAGCCATCATGAAGGTCTGTTTCATGTACTGCTTCGGACAGATAATATTCAATGAAATGGGCAGCTGTCGGAAGGCAGAGATTCCACTGAAAGGTTTCTAGTAATAATAGCTCCATATGGAGCAAATTTTGTTTTGTTAACACTAGATTCATATTAGTCATACAACCCAAGCTGTTGAGCTGCTCCAGCTTAGGCACACTGTCTTCTTTTTCTTCAAATTTGCCTTATAAGAAAAGGGGAAAAAGAGAAAATGTTAGGCAAGTGATTGTTCTAGATCTAGCTGGTAAATGGGATTTGCTGTCTTACTGGCAGGATTTAGATCCAAAGACCTTCTTTTCCCCTGCCTGATGCAGGTATCATTGTGCCCGAACTCTCTGGGGTTCTCGTATTTGCGTGTTTTCACCACCACCTTTCACTCCCCAAAATATGCTGGCAACATGTAAACAGTTTGATCTATGTCCTATTGTAGAATAGAAACAGTCATTTACGCCAGTGAAAAAATAATACTCTCAAATCCCACAAGCTGAATCTTTTCAGGAAATTTCTTTTTAGGGGCCTGGTGGTAGTGATAGAAGAAATTTAAAAAACAGAAGCTAGTTTAAAAAACTTAACATCATTGCTTTATCTGAAATAAAAAACAGTTAAGCTTCCAGTGTTTCACCTTGGCATATTTTCAGTTTAATCTCAATTCCAGAGCTGAATAGATTTGGGAAGGAAAAAAAAAAAAAAACTGGGCGACTAACACACACAAAACACCCACCTCTCCTCTTCTGAATCCAGAGCAAAAATCTAGTTAAGTCTGCTTAAAAAAAAAAAAAAAAAAGAAGGGAGGATACTTCATATCCTCTTTTATCTTCCCTATACAGTGGTTAAGCGTTTGGCTACTAACCAAAAGGTCAGCAGTTTGAATCCACCAGCAGCTCCTTGGAAACACTATGGGGCAGCTCTACTCTGTCCTACAGGATCACTATGAGTCAGAATTGACAGCAGTGGGTTTCACTGTTTTGGTTTTTATATCTCCTTACTCAAGGCAGAAGAGTAGTGGAGATGATCTGATGGCTGAACTTCATTATTTGAAGGCATTTACTTCTTTCCAGGAAATACTTATTTACAGGGATTTGTGCACAGCTAAGGAATAAAATTCCCTCACCAGGCCCAGAATACTTTTTTCTATAGTTTACATTCCATCTTACGCTTTTATTTCCAAGCAAGCATTTTACTATATATAAAGCATTGTTTTCTGGAACTTATGGCTGGAGAAAAACTGTGAACTAGGAAGTACTACTATGATTTTTCCAGATGCAGCAATAGAACCAAGGAGTTGTCTTCAAGTCTCTTTATGTCTTTGTTCACAGTGGTCTGTAGAAGGGAATTGTAACTAAGGCCATCTACTTCCTAGTTTTGTGTTCCGTCTTACATTAAGGTTTATAATATGTCATGTCATATTACAATTGTAGATTTCTCACAGTATCTTTTATAATCATAATTCAAGATTATGATTGTTAGAGTATGTTACTAAAGCAGCACATATTACTATATCAAAAATTTGTTTTAATATTTTGATAACTATTTGGTTTCCTTAGGAGCCCTGGTGGTACAGTGGTTAAATGCTCAGCTGCTAACCAAAAGGTCAGCAGTTCAAACCTACCAGCTGCTCCACAGGAGAAAGATACCGCAGTCTGCTTCCGTAAACATTTACAGCCTCAGAAACCCTATAGGGCAGTTTACCTTGTTCTATAGGGTCACTGTAAGTTGGAATCAACTCAATGACAACATGTTTTAGTTTCCTTGGAAATCTTATCATTTTACTTATTTAAAAGCCTATTTTGGAAGAGCCAGGAAGACTGCTCAAGCAGGGAAAACCAAATTGAGTCTCTCCATGAGGTTTCTCTTCCATAGGAATGGGTTTGCACTATACATCGAAGCTGCTCCAACAAATGGTATTGACCTGGAACACTCAGTACAGCTCAGGGTGCAGGCAGCGGTGCTAAAGCCAGTGGGAGTGTATTCACTTTGGCCTGCCTTGGAGCTAGGGAAAAGGCACTGCTGACTGCCTTGTTCTCTGCTTAGGGAGGGAAACTAGGGTTGAAGGTTTTGTCTCCTATGCCAGGAGATTCTAAGCTCATGACTTGAGAAGAGTCTAAGCCCAAAGAAGTAGGATGGATGATGGCTCTTCCCATTCCAGAGAGATTCTGAACTTTGGATCTAAACCACTCTAAGGAAACACTGCTACAGGTAGGAACTGATCCAAAACTTACATAATTCAAACTTTTCAAGGATCCATATAGCCCTTCCCAATTAAAATTACACATAACATGAATTTCACAAATCAGCCAGTAGCATACACTTTTTACATCTGAAAGCCCTAAAGTTTTTATAACATAATTATCCAGCATCATCTTTGCATAAAGATACAGGAGATGAAACCACTGTTCTCAGTATAACAAAATGAATTCTTCAGAAAGACAATGTCCCAGGAATTTAGTTTAATCATTCTGGATGAATCATTAGGGCTTTCAAAGTACCCGGCCATTTGTGTAACAGCAGCAATACTGGCAACATACATCAAAGGAATATTATAAAAATTAACGTGTTCTATTGATATCCTGCTTGAAGTCTCTTTGAAGAAATTAATACACCATAGTTCACTGCTTAATTCAAAGATTAAGAATGTTCCATATTATCTCCTTGAAACTTTTAATATTGCAAATAAAACTGTATATAACTAATTTCACAGCTCACAAATCCAAGGTAGTAAGGCTGGCTAATTCATTTAAGGTCAAATAAGTTGAGTCAAGTCAAAAATTGGAAACCAAAAAGAAAACTTAATTTGAATTCCCAAGTCTATACTGCTAGACCAAAGTATTGCACAAGGTTATATGGGGACAACAACTACCAGAATAGTCAGACTTCTGTATCATTAGGCATCTAAGGGGCTTCTATATTTATAAAGTACTTAGCTATTTCAAGCATGAAAAGCTTTACATCATCATTTGCAAAGTTAAAAATAACCATGTACTGTGTACATAACCATAGTTGGGATTTTAATTCAGGTTTAAGTTTTTTTGGAATTTTTTTCATTGTATAGTGATATAAATACTCAGACACATTAAACGATTTCGAAATCTGTGACAGCATCAATGAGTACCCACATTCGTATCTATAGTTTTTGTTGTGCTGAATGCTGTGTGTATTTTAAGCCTACTTATTCTCAATACCACATACAGGTCAGAAAGATCAGTTTCTGCAATTGAAAGGAAATACCAGAAGCCATGTGATTATATTGATAAAGGCCCCAAACAGGAAATTCATGTCTGCTTCCCAGAAAATTAAGAATTAAAGCCACAGAAGTCAACCATCAAGTCTTCTCTCCTTTATAGGAAATGTGCAGATGAGCCACGGAAACCAGCACATTTCCAAAGCTGGCAGTGAATGGCAGAAACGTAGTAGAGAAGATATGAACACTGAGTAAGGCACGGATCAGATGTCACTTTGAGCTCTGCCTACCCAATTCTGTCCTTCTGTTACCAGGTGAAAAATGTCATCCTTAATATATACTAAGAACCCTCACAAATCTATAAGACCATCAATCTAACAGAAAAATGGGTAAAAAAAAAAGGGAAGAGGCAATTAAAAAAAAAAAGATTCTAAGTTCATTAAAAATTGAGATGTTAATCAAATCAACACAAGCACTTGTCACAAGCTATTACTACTACAAGCCTATAATCTTACTTTTGGCTTCATCCTGACTCTAAGATCATTTCTTAGTAATACAAATTCTTGAGTAAATTATCAGAAGCCTCATCTCCAAGACTGCTTCTATGGTCTCCACAAGTTCCATGCTGATCTCAGAAGCCCAGCAGAGCTGGAGTATGCATGTGGAGGAGTTGAAATTTGACAATTTCCCAGGACAAAGCAGGGCGCATTCTAAAATGATCCAGAATCTTTAGACAGAGGGGGTAAGGGTAAAGATAACAGAGCAGTTTATAGAGGGAAATTAACTATTACAACGCCAACCGTATTTATATTTCAAATTGCTATGTGCTTTTAAACGTATTACCCCCACTTGATCCTCGCAACGACTCTGTAAGTTTATTTACATTTTATTATAGAGAAGTAACCTGAGACTCAACATCCTATTGCCAGTAAGAAATTCAAGCCCAGGAAGTCCATCACTACAGTCCGTGCCCTTAAATACCATACACCACTCTCCAATCAGAAATAATGTATTAGGCCCTTTCTTCCTACTTCTAATAGTACAGACAACTAGGCAGCTGCATATGCATTAGCACCTGAACTTACAAGCTATGCTCCATCTTTGGCTAAACTACATACAGCCTCCCAACCTGGAATCCAACTGTCACCCACTCCTGTCAGCTATACACTTCTCTTCACTTCTAAAAAAAGGCTACCCATCCCAAA
Source organism: Loxodonta africana (assembly GCF_030014295.1). Classification (NCBI taxonomy): domain Eukaryota; kingdom Metazoa; phylum Chordata; class Mammalia; order Proboscidea; family Elephantidae; genus Loxodonta; species Loxodonta africana. The sequence goes on from NC_087357.1 coordinate 37,902,267, forward strand.
GAAGGGAGTAGCTGGGGGAAGGAGACACACAGAGCTCAATCATTCTGTGAGGAGATAAACACTATTTGAATAAACCTTATTATAACCAACTGGAGAGCTAGAGTCCTAAGTTGGTATCCAACGGTAAAATAAGAGTATATGAATGTAAGAAACACCGGGATAAACTCCAAAAAGTTAAAAGAGACATCAGATACTGAAAGCTGCTTATCAGCATTGTAAGAGTACTGAATATATTGTGGACTGCCAAATGAACAAACAAATCAGTCTTAGAAGACATACAACCAGAAAGCTCCTCAGAAGTGAGGATGGCAAAACTTTGGCTCATTTACTTTGGACATGTCATCAGGAAAGACCAATCGCTAGAAAAGGATATCATGGTTGGTAAAATAGAGGTCAGCAAAAATGAGGAAAACCCTCAATGAGATAGACTGACACAACAGTCCCAACAATACCAATGATCATGAAGATGGCAGACTGGGCAAAGTTCTATTCTTTTATACATAAGGTCACCATGAGTCAGAAGTGACTTGATTAAAAAAAAAAAAACAACAACTAATAATAATCACTTCTGTTATACAGTTACAGACTGGGAAGAGGAGAGATTGCTGCTGGCTACTGAAGGGCCAGGCTCTTAAGATTCCTGTCCCTATGTCATGCATTGAATTATGTCCCCCCCAAAATCATGGCTCAGTTTGGCTGAGCCACGATTCCCAATGTTATATGGTTGTCCTCCATTTTGTGATTGTAATTTTCTATTAAAGAGGATTAGGGTGGGATTGTAACCCCTGATCCAACGTAAAGGGAGTTTCCCCGGGGTGTGGCCTGTACCACCTTTTATGTCTCAAGAGAGAAAAAGGAAAGGGAAGTGAGCAGAAAAGAGGGGGCCTCATACCACCAAGAAAGCAGTGCCGGGAGCAGAGCATGTTCTTTGGACCTGGGGTTCCTGGGCAAAGAAGCTTCTAGTCATGCGAAGATTGATGAGAAGGCCGACAGAGAGAAAAAGCCTTCCCTTGGAGCCAATACCCTGAATTTGGACTACTTTACTGTGAAGAAATAAATTTTTCTTTGTTAAAGCCATCCACTTGTGGTATTTCTGTTACAGCAGCACTAGATGGCTAAGACATCTAGCTGATAGCTTGAACTCTTCTGACCTCTGCGTACCTGGACAGGACTGAGACCCTGAAGACTACTTATCCCAACAATTCTCACTCTCCAGTGGAAAACAAACGATGATAAACGCAGTTCTTCTTTCTTGGGGAGAGGGAGGTCAGGGGTGTTAATAGAACAAGGGAGGAAGTATCTGCCTCTCTCAGTAATTAGGTAATAAACAATTCATATCTCAACCACACCAAATACAGATCCTAAGGCCTAGTTACTGGAAATGAGCCAAATATACCACTGTAATAGCTACACGTTAGATAGATTTAACCAAGAAAATAACTGATCATGACAGACAAACTATGAACTATTTAATTTAAAAAGAAGAGCAATTAAAAATTCCATTCTAACTAACCTAAGATGGTATACAAAGTACATTTCTACCTAACTGTGGAAATTACAAGAATTTGGTATCAATGCCAACCACTGCATGGTAGAATTCTCATCAGATTATTCAACTAGAGTCCTAAGTGAACCTGAAATAGAACTTGTAGTAACATGTAATTTATGAATATCTAGTTTAGTAACCCTTAACTCTTTTAGTAAGTCGGTAGTAAGTAAACTTTAGTCACAAATATAAGTCAGTCTATGAACTATGATCATTCATTACTTCTAGCAACCAAGATGAGCCTTTCCACTAATCTTTAGAATCGTAGGCATAGAGTAGGTGGGGCTTGGTAGTGGCAAAATGACAGTGATGTCCACAGAAGGCAAAAGGTTATCCTGTTAATGACGTTCTCATCCCAAGATTTTAAAATAACCTTACTTGCATGTTTGACTTCCAGTTCTACAAACTGATCCAAGAGTAAACTAACATTCTATAGGATAACAAAAACCACTCCACTGTAGGCTCTCACACATGTGACCTGTCACATTTTTCCTATCCTATGCAAACTGTTAAACCACAAAGGGCTTCACAATCAGAAACACATACAGTATGGTAATATGTAAACACTTATGAGGATGAAACCTTAATTAAAGGTTAAAATAAATGTAGAAGCATTACCTCTCTGGCTTCTGGGGTGGAAGAGAAGAAGGTGGGTGACGTGTCTGGATCTGAGAGGACAGCAGATTAAAGAGGAAATATACATATTCAGGAAACAGATATGTTTTGGTAAGAATTCAGCTCCAGGCTATGGTGATAAGAGTTGGAAGATGAGACTGGAAAGGTGGTGGGGTCCAGATGAAAGGTTCTAAATGCTACAGTAAGGACTTTACACCTTAACCCATAGACGGTGAGAAGTTATCTCTGGGATTGCATCTTATTTATACTCAGCTGGTTTCACAAAGGATTTGGAGGAACTTACAAAGAAACATTCAAAAGAAAAAAATAAGTAGTTGAGGTCATCAGATCAAAGGAAGGATAGGAAAATAAAGCCTGAGAAGAGAGTGCCAGAAATGGTACCACACAGGACGGCATTTGGCTTTAGGTTTGTTGGCAGCCAAAGCACAATGGTGTTTTAGAAAGAACTCTGGTGGCAGAGTGTAGGGGGAATGTTCCTTAGACAGTAGCCACAATGGATCCCAAATGCTTACCTCAACTGAGAGTCAAAGGTGAAGGCAGTGGATATATCTACATACGTCTCTGAAGTGGGGCTTAAATTTCTATTGTAATATAAAAATTACATAATCGATTCCATTTCAATATCAGATACAATCCTTTCACATTACCAAAAGAAGAAAAACTCAATTTCTATTCCTTTTCTCACCCTATCTCTTTAGTGAGGGTGCTAATAAGCAATGAAATGAGTTACATGTAGATGTTAAGAAAAAGGCACCAAAAGGTTTGACGATATATTCGGTATTGGATAAGAAGTATGGTTATATCAGATTCTATCTTTCTGCCTACTACATAGTTGTGTCTAATACAGAGGCCAAGGTTTTCACATCTGTAGCAGTTGCACATGAACTTTCAGTTCATTATACCAACTCACTATGCTGGAAGTATTCTAACAATAAAAAAGTATGGTATCTTTAAGATGGAGTTTCTCAACCTTAACTCCATTGACATTTTGGGCCACCAGATAATTCTTTATTGTCCTGTGCATTGTAGGATGCTTAGTAACATCCCTGGCTTCTACCCACTAGATGCCAGTAGCATCCCCCTAGATTGTGACAACCAAAATATCTCCAAAAACTGCCCCTGTCTAAGAACCACTGCTTTCAGACAATGGTTCTCAACTGGAAAGGTACATCAGAATCACCTTTGGAACTTTTTAAAACTTAAAAAAATATCCATGCCCCATGATGTAGATTCTGATTCAGCTGATCTAGGGTGGGCGTAGATATTTGTATCAGAATCTTCAGGATGTAGGGCTTAGGCACATATGTTTTTAAGAGTCCAGAGATACTTTTTAATGGCTAGTTAAGAATTACTGTGACGAGAAAAGCTTTCAACATAAGCTTCTGATACTAGTGAACGGGAATGAACGGGATTTGGTGATATTTTACTAAGTTCTACATAAACTTATTTTATTACAAACAATGAAAATTCCCACTCAGCGTAGATCAGATTCATACTTACTTGCTAGAAGCAAACAGGAAAGCGCAACTAAATGCAGCTGCTGGATAGAGATGTCATAGCGATCCATAAACAGGTCTAGCAAATAGACAGCAAGATGGCGGGCTGAAGGGCAGAGAGTGAAGCGATTGCTCACAATGGCTATCAGGTCAGCAAAATACCGTCTAAGACTTAGCTGAGGGGACTGGCCTTTGTAGGAGGGCAACTTCAGCTCCTAGGTCAAGAGAAACAACGTTTAGTCTGACATAATCTGTAGAAGTAAAACTACAATGCAAAGACTTAACACAGTTTTTCCAGGATATCCGTGCTGCTACGTATGCCTAAAACACTTTTCTGATGTGTTTTAAAGTTGAGCGGATCACTTTTAAAAGTTGAGTGGAAGGATAATTAATGGCATTTAATTTTAAAACCTAACTTTTCTCCTTATTCTTTACCACCTCTGACAAGACCAAATATAGGTTTTCTAAAATTTTTATCATGCTTTAAGTTTACAAATCAAGTCAGACTCTCATACAAAAATTTATATACACCTTGCTAAATACTCCTAATTGCTCTCCCCCTAATGAAAGAGCACAGTCCTTCCTTCCACTCTCTCTTTTCGTGTCCATTCGGCCAGTTTCTGACCCCCTCTACCCTCTCATCTCCCCTTCAGACAGGAGATGCCAACATAGTCTTATGTGTCTACTCGATCCAAAAGCTCATTCTTCACCAGTATCATTGTCTATCCCATAGACCAGTCCAATTCCTGTCTGAAGAGTTGGCTTTGCAAATGGTTCCTAAGACCAAGTGTAGATATTTCTTGGTCTATGGCATAGATGGATGCTTTCTAGCAAAATTTTTAATAAGGGAATTGTTTTCCCTACTAGGTGTTTTCAGAAAATGTCCTTACCAAAACACCAACCATACCACACTACACATCACGCATGTCCTCTAGGAAGCACAAAGCTTTTGGTTAGAAGGTAAGAGATAAGTGGCTATGCTCCTGGTATACTGCATACTACATTATACTTGCAAGGATGAGGAAGGTCGGAGACCAGTACTCATCCATTAATATCTTCTAACCATCTCTCCCTTTCAGAAGTTTTATGATCTTTCCTTTGCCATCATCCTTTCATACACCTAAAATTTTTCCCATAATTTTTCAATTTTTGAGCTACATTAGGTTAATTTTTTAAAAAGTAGAAAATTTGTCTACTATAAAAAAATTTTCAGAGCACGGAGATGGAAAACTTCCAAATTCATTTTTTGAGAGCAGTATAATATACTAATAATAGACCCAACAGGTATCACAAAAAAAGGAAGTTACATATTAATCTAGCTTAATACTAAGATACAAAACTCCAAAACTTTAGATAAAATATCAGCTAATGTAGTTTAGTAATGTATCCAAAGAATATATCATCATCAACTGTTGTTAAATCCTAGGAATGCAAGGATTTTTTAATAGGATACAACAATTTTATGAAGTGACGGTAGTTTTCACTTGTTAATACATCCTTTCAGTGGACTTAATTTTAAACTTGAACCTCTGTTTGAAAAAATAAAACAGCCTTTTTTTTTTTTGGTAAGGATGGTTTGATATTTGAAAATCTATTAATATAAGTCACAATAATTTATGCATAGATATGCACAATCATCTCAACAGATGCCAAAAAAGGTAACCCTGGGAGAAATAACAACAGATGAATGCTTCTTTGACGATGGAAATGGAGTAAAAGAAGGAAGTAAAAAGATCTCAAATGTAACAGCCACCATCTCACTTGGAGGTGAAACACTAGAAGGCTCTTTGAAGATAAGAGAAAAAATATATAAATTTCTCCAAACATGGGGAACATGCTGATTTCTCATACGTAGCCCTGGGATTTTTCTTCTCTCCTTTGCCGCGGTGTTGGTAAGCTGCAACTTCAAACTTCACTTTTCTCCACTGTCATCAAGTGATTTACTGAGCAGCTACCACGTAGAAGGCATTGTGCTAACTCTAGGGATAAAAGCCGTAAAAACAGTTTCTGGTCTCAGTCCTCTCTCTGGCAGATGGACCAAAGTACTGAGATTATTAGAATATTAGTGTAGTAATCACAGGGTATTGTGGGAACACTGAGGAGGGAAATCTAACCCAGCTCAGGGGGTTAGAGTGTTAAGCGAAAAAAAAGCCACAGCAGGCTTTCTGGATGAGAAGCCTGAAGGTCTTAAAGGCTCATTGGAAACATAACTGCAACACTAGTGGACTTTATTTTAAAATATGTTAACTTTACTAAATGAAAAAATGCAAAAATAAAGGCAGGAACCTCAAGGGCCATCACGGGATTTTTAACAGTGTGTCCAATGCATTCTCTTTTTATCTTTTTAAATGGTAAAGTGTCTATATTACCTAATTGCTCTGCAAAAAAAAAAAAAAACAAAACCAAACCCGCTGCCATCAAGTTGATTCTGACTCATACCGACCCTATAGGACAAAGTAGGACTGGCCCATAGAGTTTCCAAGGAGCGCCTGGTGGATTTGAACTGCCCACCTTTTGGTTAGCAGCCGTTGCACTTAACCACTATGCCACCAGGGTTTCCAATCACTCTGCAAAAGGTTGTAGTAATTGTCAATCTGACCAAGTACTTACCACCTGGCTATCAGATTCAGTTATCTTTGTTCAGATACTGAAGTTATAAGAGCATGAGAAAATGACCTATTCTTCACTTAGTTTACAAGTTTCTTCTGCTGTCTATTCCTGATCCCTAGAATTGACACTTTTCCCCATCTGCTTCTCAGGATTCCACAAGACCAAAACACAGAGAGGCCTGAACGTCACCTTCATCTTGTGTCAAGTACTTCTCAGGTCACTACCCCAAATATCATCCGTTTCCCAGAATGGGTTAATGTCCAGACAGGATGGAAATAAAGGCATGCAAGGAATATTCATAAGCATAACTCTGTGGGTATTTTCTCAATGTTTCTCACAAAGCTAGAATTATTCTCGTCTATCATAAAGGCTCTCCAAATACTTCCCTCCAGCATCCTACAAAATGATAAAGGATAAGAAGAGGAAATAATGGTATAAGGATACAGCTACTGTGTAGATTTGTTTGGTTTGGTAATTATATTTTACAAAAACAATATAGTTAGCATTTTGGGTTGAGGAGTATTTCTATTCATTGTAATTTTTATACTTCCCTAGTAGATACAATGCTGGTCACACCAATTATCTCCCTACAAACACTGGGTCTAAACACAGAACACCTTCTACAGTATCCAAATGGCAACTGCCCAGAGGAAGACCAAAATTCATATGCTCTGATTCATGTCTGTCTCATTCACTGCTAATGCACTTAACACCTGGCATAGCACTTTGTACACAGCAGACACTCAAGTGTGTTGACTAAATAAACAAGCAGCTCACTATCCAACTAAATCACCTGGCTGAAGAGCCTTTACTCTCCTTGACTTAGGTGTACTGCAGACAATGGTCTCTCTAGTTCTACAGGCTCAAGTTTTACTGATTAACATAAACTCTTTATGAAGTGTGGCCAACATGTCAAAGCATAAGAAACGTGGCCTGTACAGTGCTTAGAGATAAAACAAAGACAAACTAAGGCAGTATGCTACAGGTGGCCCAGGACAATTTTTAGTGGCATTCCTTCAGACTCTGTGCTATCTTGTCCTCTGATACTTCATAAGCAACTTGAGTGTAGGACTGTCTTATTCCTCGGATCCTACAGAGCCTAATACATAAAAGCATTCATTCAACAAATCTGCTGAGTGAAAAAAAAAAAAATCTACCCCCAAACTCAACTGACAAAACTGATTCAGATAATCACTCAGAATTAAAATTTCTATACATAAAACTTAAGAATCAAAAATCATGAAATCCATCAAGAAAAATCTTTTAAGTTTCATGTCAATTAAGAAACATATGTATCACCTCAACCACAAAAAGACAAATAACCCAATTAAAAAATGGGCAAAGGATATCAATAGACATTTCACTAAAGAAGTCACTGAGGTAGCTAACACATACATGAGGAAATTCTCACAATCATTAGCCATTAACCCACTGCCGTCGAGTCAATTCTGACTCATTGCGACTGTATAGGACAGCGCAGAACTACTACCCCACAGAGTTTCCAAGGAGCGCCTGCTGGATCTGAACTGCCGACCTCTTGGTTAGCAGCTGTAGCACTTAACCACCATGCCACCTGGGTTTCCCATTAGCCGTTAGAGAAGTGCAAATCAAAACTACAATGAGATTCCATCTCACTCCAACAAGGCTGGCATTAATCCAAAAAACACAAGATAATAAATGTTGGAGAGGTTGTGGAGAGACAGGAACACTTATACACTGCTGGTGGGAATGTAAAATGGTACAGCCACTTGGGAAATCAATTTGGCGCTTCCTTTAAAAACTAGAAATAGAACTACCGTACGATCCAGCGATCCCACTCCTTGGAATATATCCCAGAGAAATAAGAGCCTTTACACGAACAGATATATGCATACCGTGTTCATTGCAGCACTGTTTACAATAGCAAAAAGATGGAAGCAACCAAGGTGCCCATCAATGGATGAATGGATAAATTATGGTATGTTCACACAATGGAATATTACTCATCGATAAAGAACGATGATGAATCCGTGAAACATTTCATAACATGGAGGAATCCGGAAGGCGTTATGCTGAGTGAAATTAGTCAGTTGCAAAAGGACAAATATTGTATAAGATCAGATTATAAGAACTGGAGAAGTAGTTTAAACAGAGAAGATAATATTCTTTGACGGTTACAAGAAGGGGGAGGGAGGGAGAGAGAGAGAGAGGGTTTTCACTAATGACATAGTAGATAAGAACTATTTTAGGTGAAGGGAAAGACAACACACAATACAGGAGAGGTCAGAACAATTGGACTAAACCAAAAGCAGTTTCCTTAATAAACTGAACACTTCAAAGGCCAGCATAACAGGGGCAAGGGTTTGGGGACCATGGTTTCAGGGGATATCTAAGTCAATTGGCATAATAAAATCTATTAAGAAAACATTCTGCATCCCACTTTGGAAGATGGCATCTAGGGTCTTAAACACTAGCAAGCAGCCATCTAAGATGCATCAATTGGTCTCAACCCACCTGGACCAAAGGAGAATGAAGAACACAAAAGACACAGGTAATTATGAGCCCAGAGGCAGAAAGGGCACATAAAGCAGAGACTACATCAGCCTGAGACCAGAAGAAGTAGATGGTGCCTGGCTACAACCGATGACTGCCCTGACAGGGAGACAACACAGAACCCCTGAGGGAGCAGGAGAGCAGCGGGACGCAGACCCCAAATTCTCATAAAAAGACCAGACTTAATGGTCTGAGACTAGAAGCAGCCTGGACGTCATGGTCCCCAGACCTTCTGTTAGTCCAAGACAGGAACCATTCCCAAAGCCAACTCTTCAGACAGGGATTGGACTGGGCTGTGGGATAGACAATGATACTGGGGAAGAATGAGCTTCTTGGATCAAGTAGACACAAGAGACTATGTTGGGATCTCCTGTCTGAAGGGGAGATGAGAGGGTAGAGGGGGCCAGAAGCTGGCCGAATGGACACAAAAAGAGGGAGAGGAGGGAAGGAGTGTGCTGTCTCATTGGGGGAGAGCAATTAAGAGTATATAGTATATGTTTATAAATTTTTGTATGAGAGTCTGACTTGATTTGTAAACTTTCACTTAAAGCACAATAAAAATTTTAAAAAATATATCATTCGTATCAAATAGTTGTACCACATACCAGAGGGATAAAGAGCTGATAACTTAGAAAAGAAGAACATTTCAAATTGAAAGATGACACCTGCAAAAAGCATTAAAAGTGTATCCTGGACAGTTTTCAAAGTGGAAAACCTGCAATTCTATTCCTAACATTCCAGCAGCCAATCCACAGTTGTGACTTTTATATGACACAATCTCTAAGGGGCTAAGATGTGTCTAAGAGATAGAGTGTCAGAATAGATAAGTAGCTTTTAGAAATCTGAAGCTTTAGAAAAGGGTACAATTGTAATAAGTCAGAATCTGGTTTTCCAATCTACTTAACCTGGTCAGATACTCAAGATACAAGTTCATTATTATCACAGGATCTCTCAACTCCAAGAATCGGCATCCTCTTATAAAAAGAGTCAGCTGTTTTGCTTCTTTCTCATCTTCTGCACTTAAGGAATGGCTCTTTCTATCCAGGGTTCCAACTGAGTCAAGACAGATCATTTTGGATTTGGTCTCACTTCTGGTTATCAGAGGCAGCACTGACCCATCAAGCTGTCATGTAACATACAGAGTAAAACTGTTACTTATGCACAACACTACACTGACTTCAGTTGTGTAAGAAAAGCGTAATCTTTTTCCCCAATACCTGAAGTATGCTGGAGCCCTGGTGACGCAGTGGTTAAGAGCTAGGGCTGCTAACCAAAAAGGTCGGCAGTCTGAATCCACCAGCCGCTCCTTGGAAACCCTATGGGGCAGTTCTACTGTCGTATAGGGTTGCTATGAGTCGGAATTGACTTGATTGCAAGGGTTTTATGTAATTAGGAATTAAAGCTAATTGGCTTTTTCCACCTTAAGGCCTTTTTATAACAGCCCCAAATCTTGGGGAGCAGGGGTATGGAATAATTACAGTTACCACTTTCTTAGTGCTTCCTATATACCAAGCACTGTTTTAAGGACTTTACAAGTATGATACCAACTCATTTACTCCTCACAATTGCCCCGATAAAGTCTGTTCTATTCTTATCATTAGCCCTCATTTTACAAATGTGGAAATTGGGAAACAGAAAATTAAGTAACATGCCCTAAGACTCACAGCAAGTTAGTGGGAAGGCTGGGGAATTTATTTTGTACAAATACGACTTAGCTGCCTGTAACAGCAACAAAAGTAAAAGGAGAGCTGCTCTGCCCAATAAAAAGCCATCTTGCTTATATTTTTTTTAATACAAGATCAAATCCATGTTCCACCTAGAAACACCATAATTTCTCATCCCACCTTCCCTCCGCCAACTACCATGCTCCACCACCCATCTCGTTTTAGTTGCAGGTTCTTCTGATAAATCCCAGGAAAGAAACCCAGAAGTTAATTAACCTTGAGCAAATAAACTCGCTTTTTCTGGCCTGGGAGCTAGTGGGTAAAGAACCTGATCTGGCTTCCCAGGCAGCCGGGATTCGTAATAACGGCCACAAGACACCCAATAGAAAGGTCGGGCATCGGGGTTACCTTGTACCGAAGCGCTTGATGAATATCGGCGGCCAGCTGTCCTCGCCACCACTGCCTCTCCAGCTCCATGGGCCCGGGCGGCACGCCGAAGCAGACGCGACTGTTTCAGTCTGGAAGGCACACCCAGACGAGGTCATTGCCAGCTCCTACCACCGCGACCTCCGGGCCCCCTCCCCGAGGGGTGTGACTTCAGGCCACCCTGGGGGCTGTTTGTTCATCCTCACCAGGGTCGTCGGAAGACCAGCACCAATGCAAACCAATTCCCTAACGCCACACGAAAGGCCTGATCTACCCCTTACGAGAAGCGGGTTTATTTTGAGAACTACCGAATGGGGTGCTGCGCCAAAGGGGGCCACCTCGCTCCGAGTTCCCAAGGCGCGGACCTGGGTGCATGCTCGGAAAGCTGGAAGGCTTCGGGCATCCTGCGTTCTAGGTTCGAACTCCCTCGTCGGCCCAGAGGAATGGGGGAGACTTGACACTAGTCACAGCCCCTCTGAGATGAAAAGCCCCCACTTAGAAAACCGGCGGCGAACGTCGCCTGGCTCCGGATCCCCGCGGCAGACGGCCAGGCGCCGGCTCCACCCGGGAGCCTCCTCGTGGCCCGGTTGGGCCCAGCGCACACCGAGACCGCCACCTCCTCGTCCAGAGGAAAGCACGGACTCGCGCTGCCCGAGAGAGGCGAACAAAAGGCCGGGCCAGCCAGGCTCCGCGCCTCGCCCCGAGCGGGTGCGGTACCCGCGCCCAGCCCCGGCCTGCCCGGCTGCCCGTTCTCACGGCGGCCTCCCTTACCCGGAACCGCGGCCCTCACAGCCCCAGCCCCGCCGGCGTGCCGGGAGCGCCGGCCCCGCGCATGCTGCGGACAGTCGGCCGCGAAGAGCCGGCCTCAGCTTGGGCCCAGAGACCGGGCGCTCGAGCCGCCCATTGTTAAAAGACCGGCAGGCGGCTCCGCGTACAAAGCCAGCGCGGGGGCACATGCGGCCCGGCCGCTGCCAATCTCGTCTCGCGATACAGCGGGGTCACCCTGAGCCGACCAATCGGCGGTCGGGCTCGGTCCAGGTGCAGCGCCCGGCGGCGGCTCAGCGGCCTCAGCCTGGTCCCGGGCCGCATCTCCGGGCCAGCCAGCGCTTCGCGTTGCGCGAGAGCCCGGGCATCACCTACCACGAGGCCGGTCGGAGGGCGGGCTGCTATCTGAAGAGTCCTGAAGAAATTATAACGTTAATCATTCCGGTGGCCAATCCGGTCATGCCACTCACCTGCTGAAAACCTTCGATGGCTCCCCGGTGCCCGCGGAAGAAAATTCAAGCGCCTCGGCTTGACGTTTAAAACCCTTCACAGCACGAATCTAATCTGCCTTATCTCGCATTGCAACAGTCCCATACACCCTTGGGCTGCTCCGTGGAATTGTCAGTTCCTCCACATGTGCTTTGGCCCTATCCAGCTCTGCAGCCCCTGAAGAGCGTTTTCTAGCAATTCTACTTCAAAACCCACGCCTCCTTCTAGAAACCCAATTAATCTCTCCCCCCTCCTTATTTTCTTTGCTTTAGCGATCTCTAAAAGCTCTGAATGAAGGGAATTAAGGTACTTTTAGTAATCTAGCCAGAAAAATCCACAGTGGATGTAATTAACCATCTGTGGTAGTAAATCAGAGGTCCCTGGGTGGCACAAGTGGTTTGTGATCCTGCTGCTAACCTAAAGATTGGCGGCTGAAACGCACCCAACGCAGCTGGAAAGTAAAGGCTTGACGATTTGCTTCCCTAAAGATTCCAAACCCAACCCAACCCATTGCCATGGAGTCGATTCCGACTCACGGCCACTTTGTAGGGCAGCATGTACCTGCCCCATAGGGTTCCCAAGGCTGTAAATCTTCGCGGGAAGCAAACTGCTACATCTTTTTTCCAGCCAGCTGCTGGTGGGATTGAACCGTTGACCTTTTGGATAGCAGCCTAGCGCTTAACCACCGTGCCACCAAGTCTCCTTACTTCATCTGTAGACGATGTTTATGCCTCTGAGTACAGGGCTACGGGATCTAAATGACAGGGAAAGGGGCACTCAGAGGCAGAAGTTGATGGAGTCCAGTGTAGCCCAGCATTGTCCAGGGAAAAGCGAATCTGGGGGAAGACCCTCAGTTGCAAGAGTACCCTAGGGAGGAGATGGACACATCAGGCTAAAAGTTCAGTACCATTTATAATAACATTTAAATAGTACCTACATCCTCTGGTTCCCATTCATGTGCACTATGCAACTTTATGACAATAACTTAGCTTCCCAGTAACTTAAATGTCCAAGGCCTATTTAAGAACCCTTTTCAGGAAAATGGAGCACAGACTCTCATCATCAGTGTAGTAAGTGGGTTGTCTCTCACGGTTTCTACTTTAAAGACTTTATTCACTGGGAGATTACTCTGAAATCATTCTCATTACGTTTTGGATTTGCCTCTTATGATGGGAAAACTCCAATGACCAAAAAAAGAAAAAAACCAAACCCAGTGCCATCGAGTCGATTCCGACTCATAGCAACCCTGTAGAACACAGTAGAACGCCAATGACATATATATATATTTACCTACAGTATACACCTTAAGTACCGTCAAGTCAGTTTCGACTCATAGCAACCCTATGAGACACAGTAGAATGGCCTCGTTGAGTTTCCTTCCAAAGAGCGCCTGGTGGATTCAAACTGCCAGCCTTTCGGTTAGCAGCTGGTGCGCTTAACCGCTACGCCACCAGGTTTCCCGGTGGCGCAGCGGCTAAGCACTCCAGCTGCTAAATGAAAGGTTGACAGTTTGATCCCACCAACTACACTGCAGGAGAAAGATGTGTCAGTCTGATTCCATAAAGATTACACCCTTGGAAACCCTATGGGGCAGTTCTACCCTCTGTCCTATAGGGTTGCTATGGGTGTGTCTTAGATAAAGATTTAGCTGCATTAACAGCTTCATTACTATTTATTAATTCCTTAGATCAAGCTGGACACATCTAGGTATCTTTAATTCTTAAAAAAAAACAACAAAACTTAAGTCCCTGCTCTCATCGAGTTAGTATTAACTAAAAAAACCCAGCACCCAGTGCTGTCGAGTCGATTCTGACTCAACTAAAATAAAAAACCAACTAGAGGAACACAAATACAATAAATGAACAGCAACAACAGAACAAGTCATGTAGTGACAAGTGCTATGAAGAAAAACAGAAAAAGGGATAGAAAGTAACAGTGGGGAGCATTGTTTTATGTAGGACGGTCAGGGACAGCCTCTCTGATAAGCTGAGGTTGTTAAAATGCCTGAGGGAAGTGAAGGAGTATGCAGGTATCTGGGGCCTGAGCATTCCTGGCAGAGGCAACAGCAAATGCAAAGGCTCTAAGGCTTGAAATAAACAAGGCAAGTGTATGGCTGGACTGAAGTGAAGATAGGAAAGACATTCCAAGTGAAGGAAGCAGTGATTAGCAAAGATATAAAAGTAAAAATGGCAGAAAATCTGGGTACTGAGCAGAGCATGGCCAAATCTGTTGCAAAAGACACCTTTCAAGTGTTGAAAAGCAAAGATGTCACTTTGAGGACTAAGGTGGGCCTGACCCAAGCCATTGTATTTTTCAGTCACCTCATATGCATGCAAAAGCTGGACAATGAATAAGGAAGACTGAAGAACTGATGCCTCTGAATTATGTTGATGGCGAAGAGTATCAAATATACCATGGGCTACTTTTACCAGAAGAATGAGCAAATCTGTCTTGGAACAAGTACAGCCAGAGTGCTCCTTTGAAGGAAGTCTTCATCTCACGTACTTTGGACATGTTATCAGGAGGAACCAGACACTGCAAAAGGATGCCATACTTGGTAAGGTAGAGGGTCAGCAAAAAAGAGGACGACCCTCAACAAGATGGACTGACACAGTGGCTGCAACGATAGGCTCAAACCTAGCAACCACTGTGAGGATGGCGCAGGACCGGGTAGCGTTTTGTTCTGTTGTACATACAATCACTGTGAGTCACAACCTACTTTACAGCACCGAACAACAACAATGGAAATTGCAGAGTCCAGTATGCCTGCAGCATAAGGCACAGGTGGGTTTGGCAAGAGTTGAGGCTAGGACCAGATTCTTTGGAGAGCTTTTGTAGCTCACTGAGCTTTAGGCAATGGAAAGCTACTGATTTTAATATTTATTTTTTTTAAATGAATGCATGCAAAGGTAAAATATTCATACAAGACTGAATACAGTAACTAGCAAGACTTCCCCACCCCTCAGTTGTTTACAGAGCAACGCTCTTACTATCCCTTCCAGAGATATCTAGGTATATATAACTATCCATGTACATAACCCTTGCACCGTTTTGTGCACAGATGATAGCACCTTACATGCTCTATTCTGCACCTAATTTTGTCATACAATGCATTCCGGTGATCATTCTATAACATCCAGGATTCCTTTCAATGGCTGCATCATATTCCACTGGACGCAATGGCCTGGGAGCCAGAAGACTGAGGCTTTGGTTCTTGGTTCTTGCTTTGTTGCTTCTTAATGGAGTGGCTTTTGGCAAGTCATTTCCCTCCTCTGGGACTCAGGTTCATTATCTATAAAACGAACTAGATGATGACTGAGATTGCTTTTGACTTTAACATTTTAGTTTCCTTGATCTTGCAACACACATGTTGTAAAGTCTTCTGTACGGAAAGAAGCCCAAATACTCCCCATAAATCTCTACTCATTATAAAGTAATCTCAAGCTGGTCTGAGAGTACCATTGTTGCAAATAAATGAGAGCCAGTCCATGCAGGGGGCATTCTGTGGGGGGATAAAGACTGGGGAATTCCTCTTTTCTCCTCTTGCTGTGGGAGTGACCCAAGGAGCCCTAGGACTCCTGCGATGGGAGAGGAGGTCTTTCTTTCCCTTTCCTTCACCTCATATAAAACCGCTCTGGTCAACTTTTGAAAATACTTATCCCTTTATTACTTTGTAAATTGTGTGTTATGTAATATTTAAATAAATGTATAAATACTTTTCACAATGAAGCCCTGAACAGTCAAATACAAGAAAGTACAGTGTTCCTACTTAGATCCCTTTCCACCTTTCTTGAGGGATTTCCAGGATCTAAATGGGCCTCACTGGGTCTACCATTGTGAAACGAAAGTGCCAGAGGCAGAGTGGGAAGCTGCTCACTACGGAAAGAAGGAGCCATGAGGTTTGGTGAGACCATTTCCACCCTTCCTCAAAGAATCAAGAGAGCAGACTAGATTCAATAGTTTCCTGGTTCAGGTCTGTTTCAAATACTTGCAGCAGCTTTAAGGACTTTATGTCAATAGCAACCTAAGTACAAACTTTTGCAAAGTCCCCAAAAGCCCACCCCAGCCCTCAGCCCAACATGGTAGATTTTTCTTTTTTCTCTCCCCATGAAATAACATTTTATCTTATGAGAGGCAGTGACCTTTGGTTTCCACGTGAGTATCTTCTACCTGGCACTGCATCAGAACCAGCATCAAATGCACCAGCCTCAATTTAATAATGACATATTCTATAAGGCAAGAATCTTAACAGCTCGTCAGAATTAACTGATGGGCTTACTGAAAATAATGCAGGTTCTGGAGCTCCAGCTCAGTGATTATGATTCAGTATGTCGTGAGTGGCATCTGCGTTTTCAGTGAGGCTGTCCAGGTGATTCTGATGGGGGCAGTGTGAGGCCCACAATCTGAGAAACACTCATCTTAGGGGGAGAGGCCAGAACTGCTTCTTTTCAAGAATAAGATGTACTGTAGACAGGGACCCTAAGGTTCTTCTTGAGCATGTCTTCAGTGAGGAGGTCAACTAGACTCATCCTCAAAGATCAGGGTGAGTCTCCATGGTGCACAGCTGTATAAGTGGACTGACAACTGGGCTCAGCCCTTGGCTGGACTGGAGGATAAGCAGCAAAATTCCAAAGTACCAGCAAAGTATTGGCTGTTTCTGGTCTGGGGACCCAAAAAAACCCAAAGTACAATCCTTTTCTTTTCCCTTCTTTCTTCACTGGTGTCGGGCTAAGGAAGCCAAATAGACCCATACAGATAATATGTTGTTTGGGTATGGGTGAATGTATACAGCTAGAGCAAATTCTGTCCGGGGAAATTCAGAAGAATGAATTCCAGTTTGATAAACAGCATCAATAACTGACTGGACATCAATGTATGGCATCTGGATGGGAAATCCTGCAACCTGGAGCAAAGACAGAACACACAAACCCACGTGACAATCATGAAGGTGACCTGGAATTACTGCATATAAGATCACAGCAGCCTCGAAGAAATGGTAATTGTAAGGTAATAATAGTTAACAATTTGTGAGTGCTTACTATGTCCGAGGTACAGTGCTAAATGCTTCATGGACATATTTAATCCTCAAACAACGCCATGAAGTAGGTTCTATTATATCCCCACTTTGAAGAGAGAGGAGCATAGTCAGGTCTATTCAATGCCAGAGCCTGCACCCCTATTCCATATACTTGTACTCTTTCTAGAAGAGCAAGTCACCTACAAAGAAATTACTTTTTCCTAAAAATGAGGGATTTAAGTGAGAAATTTGGAAAAATTTACTCAATATTGATTCAACTTACATTTATTAAGTGACTCTGGGGGAGAGATGTGACGGCCTGCTTCTATAAAGATTATAGCCTTGGAAACCCTATGGGGCAGTTGTACTCTGTCCTATAGGGTCACTATGAGTTGGAATCAACTCGATGACAATGGTTGCTTTTTGTTTTTGGTCTACTATGTGATGGGATTAAAGAACTGTGGAATACGGTCCCGTGTCAAATTCTGACTATTTAATAATGCATACTTGACAATCAATCTCTTCCAAGCCTTAGATTACTTATTTCAGAAGGCTTTTCCTGACCCTTAAATCTGTTCACATTCACATGCTCTTACCATGTGGTTCCATAGTATGCTGTCCTTCCCCTAGCAAAGTACTTACTTATCAAACTATACTCCAATTACCTGTTTTGTGGTCTGTCTAAATAGCCCATAATCTCTGTGACTGCAAGGGATTATATCTGTCTTGTTCACTGTAATAACCCCAGTGCCTAGTGCAATGCCCAGCACATACAGTAATAATAACAATAAAGTTACTCTTGTTGTTAGGTGTCATCGAGTCAGTTCCAACTCACAGCAACCCTATGTACAACAGAACAAAACATCACTCGATTCTGGGCCATCCTTACAATTATTGTTATGCTTGGGCCCACTGTTGCAGCCACTGTGTCAATCCATCTCATTGAGGGTCTGCCTCTTTTTCGCTGACTCTCCTCTACTTTACCAAGCATGATGTCCTTCTCCAGGGACTGATCCCTCCTGATAACATGTCCAAATTATGTGAGACATAGTCTCACCATTCTTGCTTCTAAGGGGCATTCTGGCTATACTTCTTCCACGACAGATTTGTTCATTCTTTTGGCAGTCCATGGTATACTCAGTATTCTTCTCCAACACCATAATTCGAAGGCATCAATTCTTCTTCAGTCTTCTTTATTCATTGTCCAGCTTTCACATGCATATGAGGCGATTGAAAATACCATGGCTTGGGTCAGGCTCACCTTCGTCTTCAAGGTGACATCTTTGCTTTTTAACAGCAGATTTGCCCAATGCAATAATCATAATAGTTAACATTAAGCACTTACTAGGTGCTGGACATTATTCTAAGTGTTAACTTAGTTAATCCTCACCAGAGTGTCAAAACAGATAACTATTTTTAATCCTTGTTTACGGATGGGGTAGAAGGTATAGAGATATTAGGTAATTTGCCCTAGGTGAAAACTAGTAAGCATTTTCAGGATTTGAACCCAAACTGCAAGGTTCAGTCCAGGTTTACAAGTGTCAACTGTGTATTATTAAACTGTATTACTAAATAGATAAGTTTACATAGAAGCTACAAGTTTTAAAACTTGGATTATATTTAACTATGCTTTGCTTATCTATTTACCCTCTAATTCTACTAAAAATTAAAACAAAAACAAAATAACTTTCTCTCTGTTCCTGAAGAGTAGTGCCTGAAGATCCCTCCCTAGGGGCCTAAGGGCTGATACTTGCAGTCCCTCAACTCCCAGCATGTCCTTCCTTCCTTCTCTCAGGAAGTTTCCTTAGGAGACAACTTCTAGTCTATCGGCTGGTAGGGGGAAGGAGTCTTTTACTCTTGGAAGGCTGGGGCTTCAGAGGGAGAAAGAAGAGGTGAGGATGCCCAGAGTTGGGGCTGGGGTAGAGGAAGGAAAGGAGGACCCTAACAATATACTAAATGCCCACCATGTGTGGTTATGGACTTGAGTTTGACTTGTCTTTTAATCACCCAAGAAGATGTCAAATGGGCAGGTGAATGTATAAGATTGGAGGTCAGGAGAGAGGTCCAGCCTGGATGTATAAATTTAGGAGTAATTATCATAGAAAACATATTAAAGGTTGCTTGGGGTCCTCTTGCCCAGAACCAAAGACAGTGAATCCAATCTATTACTACCATCTGGAGATCATTTCCTGGTTTCTTAGTTGCAGGGTAGTTTCCTTCTGGGCATCTGTTTCCAAAGTTTGCCCATCACAAAATATATGATTGGTCCCGAGAAAATGCCATGCAATGTGGTCCTTGAAACAGTTGTTCACTAAATTTAAAATTCCTTGGTCTATAAGTAAATACATTTTAATACCATAACATCTATCTTCTAGGATCCGATAAAAGGCATTTTAGAGGCATTTAAGATTGTTATTAGATGGTAACAATACAGATAAAACAAATGTCATCAAAGCAAACCCAATCATATACAAACCCAATAAAATTGTAGCAGTCTTTCAAATTCACTCTCTTCTTCAGATGAAACAAAGGTTCCTGTTCCAAGTTCCAGCTTAGGAAGCATTTGTCGCAAAATAGAAGTGCATTGTCGATTCCAACGTGTTGGCTGTTTAGGTCGCCATTCCATCATTTTACATTTTAAAGTCCTTTCAATCCTGGAGTAAGAATGCAAAAGTTATTTTTGACAAATTACAACTCATTTAAAAATATAATGAGAGCTTTGTGACTTTTATTCAAGCATGAGAATGATACTTTTTGGACTTAGGAAGAAACCAGAACTCTATAGCTAGGGCAGTCTGCCATCATCTGCATTCATTGAGTCAGGGAGAAGGAGGTTCTTGCTTGACTTGGGAAGGCAGGAAGCTTCCCTGAGTAGCTACCAGTTAGCTCTCAGTTATCTGTATGCAGGCAGCTGCCTTCTTGGTATGATCTGAGAACACCTACTAACTTATTAGAGTCCCTGGGTAGTGCAAATGGTTAATGCACTAGGCTGCTAACCAAAGGGTTTGAGGTTCAAGTCCACCCAGAGGCAACTTGGAAGAAAGGCCTGATGGTCTACTTCTGAAAAATCAGCTATTGAAAAACCTGTGGAAAACAGTACTACTCTGATACACACGGTGGCACCATGATTCAGAATCAACTCAACAGCAACTGGTGGTGGTGGTGGACTGACTTAATGCTGGGTTGACATTCCTACTCTTCGAGGTCCTCATCTATCATAGGACATATGTTTCCAAGAACTTGCCTTTACAAAGATTCAGATACCTGGCCTAGGATAATTACAGCAGAAGATGAGTTTATTACGTCAGCTAACTCAGCAAGCAAAGTTGGGAGGGAAGGAGGCATCCGACTGATAAGGCTCCCCCTAGTGGAATGTAAGCTCCATGAGGACAGGGATTCTCACCTGTGCACACAGCCCCTAGAAGAGTGCCTGGTGATGAACTGTGCTGGAAGGGGGAGAAAAGGGTGCCACAGTGTGAGGTGGTTGATGGGGCCTCCCTGGGAAGCCTCTCCTCTGCACAGGATGTCTGGGTGTGACTGAGTCTCTAACTCCAGTGTGTTCTGCAGAAGGAGCCGCCGGGAGTATCCTCTTGACTGAGTTTATAGTGCAAGTACGTGGCTTGACTTTGCAAAAAGTTTCAGTAATGGTTACGCATCAGAATTACCTGTAGGGCTTTATCAAACATTTCACCTCCAGATATTGATTCAACAGGTCTGGTCTAGGGCCCTGGTACTTGCATTTCTAAAAAGTTCCAGAAGCAATTGTGATGAAAAAAAGAAATTCGGAATCATTTCCCTATCGTATTTCTTTCTTTTCTGTTAAGAATTGGGGAAGCAGGAGAGGGCATGAAAGTTGCGGCGGGTCGAGGGGAGGGTTTGTGTGCTCGTGAGAAAGGGGAGTGGCAAAATGATTGTTGTGCTCTGTTTTGATTAGTTGTTAGGGGCTTAAATGCCTACCTGCTGTGCAAGTGTGAGTCACAGGAGACGGCCACATCTAGGAACCCCTGACATATATGTAGTCGGGGTGAGGCCTGCTGTAACCCTTTGGGCTTAGCTGTACAACTCACTAGGGCGCGTCTGTGTGTATGTGTGTTTGGGGCGGGGTGGACCAGGAGCAGCAGCATTGATGTTTCTACCACACAACTTTTTTTTTTTTAACCATACCCTGAGTCATGAGCCATTTACTGTCATATCCCTTCAAAAAATGTTAACTACTGCATCATTATTATTACTACAGGTTCAATGGGCATGCAGTGAAAACTTTCCTACAGTGGCCCACAATGCCTTCCAGAGGCAACCATTTTTTAACTTACAGACTGTCCTTCCGAGGAGAACCCTGGATGGCTGAGGGGCCACTTTTTGGTGTATGTACCAAGAGACAGATGATTCATTGGAACTAATTATTATAACTCCCTTTGCATGCTCCTGTTGCTGAATCTAACAAGTATGTTTAAAGGCTGGAGGACAGATTGGGGGATACTATGGTGACTGTGATATATATGTAAAGATCATACCTGTTCTTTATGTCTTCTACCATGCTTTTATTGGTATCTGAATAAATGATCTCTTTAGGCTGAAATAGAGAAAACTGAAATTAAGGAAAGATTCTAGGGAGATCATCTTTACAACACATTCACCCCTGGTGTGCTAGTTATAATGAGAAGAAACCCACCCAAACCAGGCTCAAGTGGCAAAAACACTCAACACATATGTAAAACATAGATTACGGTGTTTCCTTTGACTTCAGTACTCCTTAACCAGGGCATGGGAGGGGGGATGGATTTATTAAAGAAGATATTTCTGGGTAAGACAGACTTGCTGCCTTGATTAATTAAGTTAAACAGCACTTGCTATACTGATTGATTTCACCAGATAATCTTGACAGCAGCACTAGTGTCTTCCACTTGCTAAATGTGTGACCTAGGATGTTACTTAACCTGAGTCTCAGTTACCTTATATTATAGTAGGGGCAATAACAGTGCCTGCTTTACTGGGGTCTTGTGAAGATGAGTAAAACATGTAAAGTCTGTCACATAGTGACTACTCAGTAAACAACAAATATTATTATTATCGTAACTCTTCTAACATGGTTTATCGTCTTCCGTCTTGAATTGAGTGTTCCATTTCTTTCTGTAGTAAGGAGGGTTTCATTGTATGAGTACTCCACAACTGACGAATTCTTCCCAATGTTTTTCTATTTCAAGCAATTCTATAACGAACACTGTTGTACTCGCCTCCCTGTGCATATGTGGATAAGTTCCTCTAAGGTATATACTTACAAGTGGAATCGGTAGATCAAAGTTTGGGCACCACCAGCCTTACCAAATACTATCATATTGCTTTCCAAAGTGTTTATAGCAATTATGCTCCCTATCATTTCTCTTCATCTTTGCCAGCACTATAGGGTTGTTATGAGTTGGGATCGACTCGACGGCAATGGATTTTCTTTTCTGCCAAAACTTTGTATGAGGCACACTTTTTTTTTCCAATCTTATGCATGCGAAATAGTGTCTTATTGTTTTAAATTGTATTTCCCTGTTTATAAGTGAGGTTGAGCGTTTGAGTTTCTGCTTCTGTGAGTTGTCTTTTGCCTATTTTTTCATTGCTCTTTCTCTCTCTCTCTCTCATACGTCCTGTCTCTCTCCTTCATTTATGGGTTTTGCAATTGCCTTTACCCTGGCATCTCAGGTCCTTCAGTCCAGAAACAGCGGTTGCAATGGTACTTGGGGCACCTTCATGAGGTGGCATCAAGTCCCTCACAGCTCCACTAGCCCAGCCATCTGGTGATTTAATCAGTTCCTGGTCTCAGACCTGTGCTTTCATCTCCTGTCTTCCAAGCAGTGAGTCTCCAGGCAGTGAGTCCCCAGTTTTTTCCCCCTAGTTCTGACTTCAAAAAGTGGTTCCCTGCCTTTCATGAAGCGACTTCAGACTTTTCTGACACCACTGCGTCAGCCCCACTCACTGCTAGTGTTATTCTATGAGATAACTGTCTTGGCTTGGAACCCAGATAAGTCTTTTTGTTTTTCAATTTTTATACTTTATCGTTGTCATGGATAAGCCAACAGAAGGGCTAGGTCGAAGTAAGAACTTACTACACCATCTTGAACTTTTTTTTTTTAATGTTTTATGATTAAATTTTTTTAAATTCAATTTTAAAATCTAAATTTACATTTGTGATGACAGCTTCTTCTCATTTCCTCTTTTCTGCAGGTAGAGGAAAGTGACTAGATTAGCCCAAACATGGGCTAGATGGCAGAGAAAACTAGTTTTTTTTATTAATAGTTGCCAAAGAATTCAGCAATCAGCTATATAAACATAACAAGAGCTGTCTACATTAACAAAGACTAGCAGCAATAGCAACTCTCATTCAGATATACTTTCAGAAAATAGGATTTACCTGTATGCTTTGTGCTTTTATTCCTTGAAAATTTTTTGGAAACAACTGTTTCCAGAAACTTTCCTTTGAATAGTCAAAATGTACAGCCATTGGTGTATTATTTTGTTGAATATTAAACCATACCTGTTTAAAACATTAACATAAAATCAGTATAGGCCCACGGGAGCACAAGGCTCATGACTGGTAAGGATGGAGCAAAATTCTACAGTCCTACTATTCAACAAAGAAGCCCTGGTTAGGCTCTTGGCTGGTAACCAAATGGTCGGTGGTTCAAACCTACCCAGTGGCTACTTGGGAGAAAAGACCTGGCGATCTGCTTCCGTAAAGATTAAAAAAAAAAAGTAAAGATTACAGCCTAGAAAACCCTATGGGGCAGTCCTACTCTGTCACACTGGGTCGCTATGAATAAAAAATCAACTCAACAGCACCTAACAACAACAAAACAACACTACCCAATGATGTGGCAGAAACCAGGGAAGGCTCTGAGGCAGGAGGTAAAGAGATTCCAGGCTTACATGAACATTGGACTGCCTCATTGGTTCTCAACCCTACACACATTACAGAACCACCTGGGGAGCATTAGAGATAAAAGGTTGCTCAGACCCCACATCTTGGAGATTCTGATTTTCTTCAAAGCACTCCGCATGCTTCTAATGTATAGCCAGGGCAGAGACCACTGGTTTGACTCTTGAGGAGATAACTCAAAATAAGATTTGTTTCCACATACTTACATTTCCATCATCAAACAAACAGTCTACACTTTGTAAGGGACAAAATGGGTCAAACTGCTTATGACATTGCCCAGTCAGTGGATTCCAAAGCAAATATTCATCAGTTTCCTGAGTTAACACATAAGCCACATGTCCCTGTATGATGAAAAAAGGTGGCGGTGATTGATTTAACTCATTTCTGTGTATTGTTATTATTTTGTTCTAGACATATCTCTTGTAGTGTACACCTTTCTTAGTAAAGAATAAAAAGTTCAGGTAATAATAATAAGATTAACATTTATTGAGTAGACTTATACCAGGGACCATGCCAAACAGTCACACTAATTTTCCCACTTAATTCACTCCAAATTCTGTGAGTTAGGGGTGATTATTATTCTCATCTTTCAGATGAAGAATCTGAGGTTAAGGAGCTTGTCCAGGGTAACAGTTATTCCTGTTTTTCGAGGAGAAAACTGACACTCAGGGAAGTATAAATAGCTGAGATCAAAGTAAGTAGCAGGGCTAGGTTTTGAACCCTTGTCTGACTGACCCCCAAACTCATATTCTTAACACTGTGCTATGTAGCCTGGTCTATCTAACTCCAAAACACTTGCTCTTTATCATTGTGTTAGTCACTTTTTACAGTAAAGAAGAGGGCTTCACCTCATATTGTTGGTGTAAGGTGCCAATGAGTCGGTTCTGACTCATGGCAACTGTATGTACAACAGAATGAAACAGTGCCTGGTCCTGCGCAGTCCTCACAATCGTTGCTATGTTTGGGTCCATCTTTGCAGCCACTGTGTCAATCCATCTCACTGAGAGTCTTCCTCTCTTTCGCTGATCCTCTGCTTCACCAAGCATGATGTCCTTCTCCAAAGACTGGTCCCTCCTGGTAACATGTCCAAAGTACGTGAAAGATATCTCACCATCCGTGCTTCTAAGGAGCATTCTGGCTGTACTTCTTCCTAGACAAATTTGTTCATTCTTCTGACAGTCCATGTATAGTCTACATTCTTCGCCAATACCATAATTTAAATGCATCATTTCTTCTTCCGTCTTCCTTATTCATTGTCCAGCTTTCTCATGCATATGAGGTGACTGAAAGTACCACAGTTTGAGTCAGGTACACCTTAGTCCTCAAAGTGATAACTTTGCTTTTTAACACTTTAAGGAGAACTTTTGCAGCAAATTTGCCCAATGCAATATGTTGTTTGATTTCTTGACTACTGCTTCCATGGGTGTTGGTTGTGGATCCAAGTAAAATGAAATCCTTGACAACTTCAATCTTTTCTCCATTTATCATGATGTTACCTATGCGCTCAGTTGTGAGGATTTTTGTTTTCTTTATGTTGAGCTGTAATCCATACTGAAGGCTGTAGTGTTTGATTTTCATCAGCAAATGCATTAACTCCTCTTTACTTTTAGCAAGCAAGGTTGTGTCATCTGCATATTGAAGGCTGTTAATGAGTCTTTCTCCAATCCTGATGCCCTGGTTCTTCTTCCTATAGTACAGCTTCTCGGATTATTTGCTCAGCATACAGACTGAATAAGTATGGTGAAAGGATACAGCCCCGACACACACCTTTCCTGATTTTAAACCACGCACCACCCCCTTGTTCTGTTCGAATGACTGCCTCTCGGTCTTTGTATAGGTTGCACATGAGCACAATTAAGTGTTCTGGAATTCCCATTTTTTGCAATATTATTGATAATTTGTTATGATCCACACAGTCAAATGCCTTTGCATACATAGTCAATAAAACACAGGTAAACATCTTTCTGGTATTGTCTGCTTTCAGCCAAGATCCATCCGATATCAGCAATGATATCCTTCCTTCTACTTCCTCATCTGAATCTGGCTTGAATTTCTGGCAGTTTCTTATCAATGTACTGCTGCAACCATTTTTGAATGATCTTCAGCAAAATTTTACTTGTGTGTGATATTAATGACATTGTTTGATAATTTCCACATTCTGTTGGATCACCTTTCTTTGGAATGAGCACAAATATGGGTCTCTTCCAGCTTTTGAATGTAGAGCAGCTAAAGAAAAAGAAAGAAATGATAAAGTAAAAGAGCTACAGAAGATTTCAAAGGAAAGCTTGAGAAAACAAAGCAAAGTATTATAATGAAATGTGCAAAGACCTGGGGATAGATAGAAAACCAAAAGGGAAGAGCACACTTGACATTTCTCAAGCTGAAAGAACTGAAGAAAAAAATTCAAGCTTCAAGTTGCAATGCTGAAGGATTCTATGAGCAAAAATATTGAATGATGCAGAAAGCATCAAAAGAAGATAGAAGGAATACACAGAGTCACTGTACCAAAAAGAATTGGTCAATGTTCAACCATTTCAGGAGGTAGCATTTGATCAAGAAATGATGATACTGAAGGAAGAAATCCGGGATACACTGACAGCACTGGTGAAAAACAAGGCTCCAGGAATTAACAGAATACCAATAGAGATGTTTCGACAAATGGATGCGACACTGGAAGCACTCCTGATCTATGCTAAGAAATTTGGAAGAGAGCTACCTGGCCGACCAACTGGAAGAGATCCGTATTTGTCCCCATTCCAAAAAAAGGTGATCCAGCAGAATCCACCATGTAACTGGGGTGAAGCCGGGCAGGGCTGCCTCCCAAGGTGCTGGCTCACACGTACAAACGCAAATGTTTGCTGAAATATTGTTGGCTGTTTACTGCCATCTAGTGGCACTTATGGCAAAGAATATTGAATATACTACGGACCGCCGGAAGAACAAACAAATCTGCCTTGGAGGAAGTACTGCCAGAACGCTCATTAGAAGCGAGGATGGCGAGACTTTGTCTCACATACTTTGGACATGTTATCAGGAGGGGCCGATCCCTGGAGAAGGACATCATGCTTGGTAGAACAGAGGATCAGCTAAAAAGAAGAAGACCCTCACAATTGACACAGTGCCTGCAACAATGGGCTCAAGCATAACAATGATTATGAGGATGGTGTAGGACTGGGTAGTGTTTTGTTCTGTTGTAGAAAGGGTCACTATGAGTCAGAACTGACTTGATGGCACCTAACAACAATAACAACAGTGGCATTTAAAACTACAGCCATATCATATGGGACATTAACCGAGGTTTTTAGTTAACAAAACTGACACAGAAAAAATAAGATATGGTGAGGAAATATGGGTAAATAAATGGCCATGACAAAAATTATAAGGCAAGACTAGTAATCTTGGCACTGATCAAGATATTCATGATAGACCTAGAAACAGCCCAAAAGAAGACAGATTTCTGGAGGCATGAAGGCTGGTGTAGTAAAGAAATGCAGTCATAAAAATTTCAGATAGGTAAACATGAATTTCTGGCCAACTCCTTGGAAGATTAAAAACTGGCTCACTGGAGAATGTGATGAGATGTTTTTTAAAGACCTTAAAATATAGTAGTAGAAGGATATAATGATGATGATGATTACAACCACCACCTATCATTACAGCGTTACCCTGGTGGTGCAGTGGTTAAGTGCTATGGCTGCTAACCAAGAGTTCAGCAGTTTGAATCTGCCAGGCACTCCTTGGAAACTCTATGGGGCAGTTCTACTCTGTTCTATAGGGTCACTATGAGTCAGAATCGACTCCACAGCAGTAGATTTGGTATAGTAACCACTACTACCACCACCACCATTGAGTACCTGCCATAAGCCAGGTGATGTTCACAGTGCCTTACACATACTATATAAATCTAATATTTCCAGTAACTCAGTGAGGTAACACTATTACTAGTACTATTTTACAAAGGAGAAAAACAAAAAGAAGTCATTCTTTACACTGCAGGAGTTTTGATGAACCCATATACTTCTAATGTTAGCTAATAATTTTTTGCCCACAAAATTTCCTAACTAGCTTGTAAAAAGATGGAAACTTGGGTTTGAAGTCTTTTAAACATGAAGCCAATATCTGAATTTAGTCTTGTTTACACTGTTTAAATATTAACTCCAGCACTTACTTCCAACATTGAGGTTCCCAGGAGGACCAAGGCTTTCTTTCCAAAATACAAAAAGAAATTACAGAGAAGTATGGCATGTTCCTCCTTATTTCCAATAGCCAAACTGATGCACCTCTAAGACCAAAAAAAAAAAAAAAAAAGGCAAAAATGACCAAAAAGGATGAGGGGGAAGTTGCATAAAGCAAGCATCCAACAGACTTGGAGCCCATCTACTTCCTCCAGCTTCAAACACTCTAGTTTTCACCAGGCTGCTGAGGTGACAGCAAAGCCAAGAACTCTTGTTCCTTTTGCCTGATAAATCTAGCACATTAGAAGAGGAGAACATTAGCTTGGAATACTGGGGTTATCTTTATTATGGAACACTTAATATGGATATTGTGTAGAGTGCCAGATAGATAATTTATTGTCCAAAACGGGACATTTTTGTTTAGGACAAATCTTAAACCACCCTGGACAAGCAGCGACATATGGACTGGTATTTTGAGGAACTTTGTCTGATAGGAAATCACATAGCGTTTTTGGAGAAAGGCATTTTTGGTGGGTGGAGCTATACTCTGCCCTGTATCAGTATAGTGCTCTTAACACAAAGAGAGGATGAAATATGAGTTGGAGTCCAATCAGGAAGATTGGACCATCAGTTGAAGGAGCTGAACAGCAGATCTCAGTGTAATAGATCAAATACAGAGTGCTCAGTAAAGCATTTATAAAGCTGTGTGACCCAAATGGTTTGCTCTCGGCTACTAACCTAAAGGTTGGCAGTTTGAACCCACCCAGTAGTGCCATGGAAGAAAGGCCTGGCGATCTGCTTCTGTAAAGATTACAGTCAAGAAAACCCTATTAAGCAGCGTTTTTCTCTGTAACACATGGGGTCGCCATGTGTGGGAACTGACTCCACAGGAGCCGGTTTAGTATTTTGGTTCAGTAAAGCGGTGGTAGCAGGAGAGAAAAAGCACAGCAGAGTGCAAGACTAGTGGTCTATGACCTAGTTCTGGTCTATATGCATATTTTCTTTGGCCCCAGAATGTTTAAAAAAATTTTTTTTTAAATTTCACTTGAAAGTCTGGATTTCTCTCTTCATTTGAAAAATCAAAACATGTATCGACATAGAAGGATTCAAATGTTGACCCGGAAACAATGTATCGTTGTAGGACCTGTGCTCAACAGTTCATTTTAGGCCCAGAGAAGTGGCTGTGGTAGGCAGGGAGATGGGGGTGGGGATCTGGAAAGCCCTTGCGAGTGACTGTTTACCAATCAGTATGGAAGCATTTCAGTGTTTTAACAACTGATAGGTCATTAAAGTATGCACTGGCTGAATGTGATAGTGAGGGATGGGGGTTAGGAGAATGGTAAGGAGCCCTTTTGAAAGAAAAGTGAGAACAGGAGAGCTAAGAGCAGAACATTACTGTTTAGTGTCAAACCAAGGAGGCTCCCCTGATCTGATATCATAAGAGAGGGAGGAAGGTGGGTGAGAGTAGGTAACCAGCTTTTCCTGAGTTTCAGATACTTTGCATATGGTTATCTCATTTATTCCCTTCAAAACCCCTATATGACACAGAAGAGGAAACTGAGGTCCAAGGAGCTTAAATCTAAGGATCACACAGCTATTAACTGCTTGAACTGGGATTTGAACCCAGATTTGTCTGATTTCAAAGGCCATGTTCTTTCCACTATATATTAGACTGCTCCCCTCCCCTTCACAGTTTAGAAGGGTGGGAATTTGGGGCAGAACATTAGGAAATGTGGTTAGGGCCTCTATCATTTTCTCTGCCTATTCACTCTGCTTTGGGGACAATATGCAGACAGTTTACCAAGAAATTACCCAAACTTGGAATTGGCTAACAACATTGGAAAGGAGATATTTTAAAAATATATTTTCAATTGCTACCAAATGAGAATATATATTAAAATATATTTTAAGAAATAATATTTATTTTACTGTGGTTCAAGTGCCCCAGTTTTAGTATCATTTTAAAAATATGTGGAAAACTCACACATGGATAGAAAGTGACATCGGAATCTCAAATAAACCATAATTATTATTAGACTATGTGACCAAAGCACTAGAGTCTCCTGGTGACACCTCATCTAAACTACAGATTCAGATTTTGTAAAGAATCAGTTTTTTTTTCCCCTCAAAATGCTGATTATGCCGAGCTAGTTAAGTCAGTGAAACGGATAGGCATTTCAAAGAGGTGGAAAAATACTTACGGTGATGAGCACTTCAAGAGGATTTTTAGAGTGGGGTGGAAGAGTAGTTCTGGTGACTATTATTCGGTGGGAGAAAATAATGTTTGTTTTCTAACAATCTAATCAGTTACATATCCATGGGCAGCCCATGACCAAAACGCTCATGTCAGTGGGAAGGCATTAGTCAAGAGGAATCCCAAGCCTGTAGTAACCTTTTAGTTACGGATATTAATTATGAATATTGGAATGTGAGGATGTGGGGTACTAGTGTATATATGAATGGTTATTTTTAGCTCAGTCTCTTGCAATATTCTGCAGAATCATAATGCCCCTGAACACATTCTGATTAGTTCAAAAAGTCTCAGAAGAGTCTAGAGTGAATGACACCTTTTTGAGTTCTACCAGATTTGAATCACTTGATTCTGGAACCAAGTCACATTCTTTTGTCTCCCTTAGTTCCAGTTCGCAAAAGATAGAGTAGCTGACCTACTACGTTCAGTTTAATCGGTTAAAGTTAGCCCCAAACCCAAACCAAACCCATTGCTGTAGTGTCGACTCTGACTCATAGCGACCCCACAGGGTTCCCAAGGCTGTAAATCTCTGTGGAAGAAGACTGCCACATCTTTCCTCCCACAGAGCAGCTGGTAGTTTCCAGCTGCCAACCTTTCAGTTAGCCAAACCAATTGCCATCAAGTCAATTCCGGCTCATAGTGACCCTACAGGACAGAGTAGAACTGCCCCATAGAGTTTCCAGGGAGCACCTGGCGGATTTCAATGGTGGACCTTTTCGTTTACAGCCCTAATTCTTAACCACTATGCCACCAAGGCTTCCCTATCCCCAATAAAACAACCCAGTGCAATGCCCCCTAAATCTATTTCGGCTCAAACCTAGGCACCCTAAAGCATGTTAACAAATGCCAGGACTTTCGGTTCCATATGGGAAATGTTCCTCTCTCAGTCTTAGTATTTTCCAACTAAAAAATATGTATTGAATGCTTACTAAATGCAAAGCAGTGTATAGTGATGAATATGAAAATAAATAAAAACCAGGTCTGCCTCTGCTTTTAGGGAGATTACAATTAGGATGTATGTGTGGGGGCTGTGGGTATGGTAACAGATATATAAGCAACTAAATATAATTAAATGTGGAATGGAACAAGTACTCTAGTTAGGGTTGTCGGATTTAGAAAAAAGAACGACAACATAGGATTCCCACTTAAATTTGAATTTTAAATAAACAATGAGTAAATTTAGTATAATTATGTCCCATATATTACACGGGGCCTGTATTTAATTGGTAACCTGTCTAAAACCAACCAAACCAAACCCATTGCTGTCGAGTTGATTCCGACTCTTAGCGATCCTATAAAGAGTATTTGAATCCAAGTGCTGAAGAGTACTGCTCTATGAGCTCTTCACTCAGACGGGGAGCGCTGGCTGGGGGAAAGCTTCTGGGGAGTGGTAGAATGTGCCCTACAGGGTCTAACCAGCTCTACAATGACAAGCCGTTGTGCTCTCTGGAGAATGTCATAATATTGTTCTTCTGGAATTCCTGTTGAATAAAATATTCATCCACTACTACTTATAAATGTTGAAAAGATTTTTGGTCCTTAAAAAGTATTTCAATAGATTGTCATGGAACTGAAAATGATGTATAAAACTCTAAAATGCTTTAAAACTTCACAAGGCAAAGCACAACATAAGTGCATATGATTTTTTAAAAAAGGCATTTTTAAGAGGAATGCAAATAAAAATACTATAATAAAATGTAGTTTGTTACCTCTGAGGTCATCCATATATCAGAACCATCATTTTCATCCAGTGTATCAGGCATAAAAGGAATCAAAGATACAAATCGAGCAATGAGGTCCTAGAATAACATTAACTAACATTTATTGAGTGTGTCCATATGCCTGTCACGAAGCACAGTGTTTTATACGCATTATCTCATTTAGTCCATCCTACAAGACTATGAAGTATACACTATTGTTATTCTTATTTTACAGAAGATGACACAAGCTTACATTGCTAAAATAACTTGCCCAGGGTCATATGGCTAATACAATAAGTAGAGTCTCTGGGACTGAGCCCAAGTTGGCCTAACTACAGAGTGTGCAAGTTAATCATTATATTTTACTGTAATAAATTATTAAAATGTACACAAAAACTTTAAAGTATAATTGTTAAAAAAAGAAAAAAAAAGATGGTGAAGAATAACAAGGGTTTGATTTGCTTTAGGTTCCAAATCTATCAAAATTATTTTTATTAATATAAGCTTGTTATTAACTGGTACAGCAGGGAGATGATGGTACCGAATGTCTTCTCACACAGTGGAAGTTACACTGTGGATTTTTCCCTCATAGGGCTGGATAGGAAAGACTCAAGACTAAGGTAGGAAATGAGAAACGGATACAAATAAACAATGAGTTAACACAGAAAGTTCACTGTGATGGTTAATTTTATGTGTCAACTTGGCTAGGCTGGGGTGCCCAGTTGTTTGGTCAAACACTAGTCTCGCTGCTTTTATGAAGTAGTTACATGTGATCAAATTGGTTGATCTTAAGTAAAGCAGATTGCCTTTCATAATGTGGGTGGGGCCTAACCAAACAGTTGAAGGCCTTAAGGGCAAAAACAGAGTTTTCCCTAGGGTATAGTGTGCCTCCAGACTGTAAAGAGACATATTGCCAAAAGTCTTCACTCTTCCTGTCATCTGACCTGTGAATTTTGGGACATAAAGCTGCAGGAATCTCCAGGCCGTTGCCTGATCTACGGATTTTGGACTTGCGAGCCCCCAAGAATTGCATGAGCCAATTTCTCAAAATAGATCTGTCTCTCTCATATATACAGGTAGTCCCTGACTTAGGACGTATTTCAGTTATGACAAACAGCACTTATGACCATCTTTTTTTTTTTTGTACAATTTTTTGTACAAAAAACATACGATGTTGCAGAACATAATTTGGTGACGTTATCATTCTCATGCCAACCCCCAAAGACAAAGGTCATATTTATAAAGATACTGATAATAAAAGGCAATAATAATGAAAACTTAAAAAAAAGAAAGAGCTATTCGACTTACGTCGGAATCAACATATGACAAAGTCATCAAAATGGAACCCTGTCGTTAGTTGGGGTCTACCTGTACATGGTTCTGTTTTTCTACAGAACCCTTGGTCATTAACATCTTCACTGATTTACAATAGCTCCAATTATATACACTATTATACTTTCTACACAGGTTTTTTTTTTTATATAATTTTTATTATGCTTTAAGTCAAAGTTTACAAATCAAGTCAGTCTCTCACATAAAAACCCATATATACCTTGCTACACACTCCCAGTTGCTCTCCCCCTAATGAGACAGCCCGTTCTCTCCCTCCACTCTCTCTTTTCGTGTCCATTTCACCAGCTTCTAACCCCCTCCACCCTCTCATCTCCCCTCCAGGCAGAAGATGCCAACATAGTCTCAAGTGCCTACCTGATCCAAGAAGCCCACTCCTCACCAGCATCCCTCTCCAACCCACTGTCCAAGTCCATTCCCTGTCTGGAGAGTTGGCTTTGGGAATGGTTCCTGTCCTGGGCCAACAGAAGGTCTGGGGGCCATGACCACTGGGGTCCTTCCAGTCTCAGTCAGACCATTAAGTCTGGTCTTATGAGAATTGGGGGTCTGCATCCCACTGCTCTCCTGCTTCCTCAGGGGTTCTCTGTTGTCTACGCAGGTTTTACTTTCTAACTTCATGCAATTAATTAAACATGGTTCATAATCCTTACCAAAAAAAAAAAAAAAAAATCCTTACAAGCAAAGGTAATTCTCTACTCCAAGTGGGCAGAAGTAAAGGGGATCAGGAAGAAACATTTTCTCCTCTGTGGGGCTCAGGAGGACACACTGGATGGTCTCTCTCTCAGGAAAATCTCTTTGAAGGCAAAGCAATTTTAGCAACAATGTTACACTCAAGGTTAGTAAAAAATTAAATATAAATTTAGAGTGATGAGAGTGATGGTTATACAACTCTGAATATATTTAAAACCATTTAGATGAATGAATTATGTAGTATGGGAATTATATATCAATGAAGCTATTTAAAAATAAACATAACTTACAAGTGTTGCATTAGAATCATGAAGAAATATATCCAGAAGTTGTCGAGGTGGATTTAAGGCCTTGATATATCTTGTCACTAAGATCTGTATCCCTTCACTATTAAAAACAGTAGTTGTGATTCTTCGGTTGGGAAACACTGCCTTACAATTTTTTTTAAAAATCTGTGCTCTCTGCAGAACATCTATTTGATCTGAAAACTAGAATCAAATTTAAGGTATTTCAGCATTGTACCATATGGTTCCCACAGGAAAATATCAAGAACCAATGTTTATTTTTATCAGCTTAGAAATCATGATTACTGGTTTTAAAATAGCTTACACTTCTTTGAGGATATATATAAAAGTAATTCAATGTAAAACCTACCTTATCTGGTTCTGGATTAGAGGTGATATATGCTATTTGAGGTTCGATGGTAGCAAAAATATTTAAAAAGGTACATTCTTTCAAATTTTGCCCATTGTAATCCTCTTTAGGGGACACATAAGTCTTACTCCAAGTATACCCCAGCAAAATTGGTGGAATATTTACTTGAAATGTTCCATTAATCTGAAAGAACATATCAATGTAATAGATTAGCCATGATAAAAATAAACATCAGTCAAATATACTATGAGCCCAGCTCAGTCTTCTCTACAGATGCGAACAGGTTTTCATGGGTACACACTGGTTCTACTTATATGTGCTTTACTACACAAGGAAGATCAGGTTCTCCATGGATCTGTTTACAGGCACCTCAACACCTTGGGTCCCTGACTAATGTGTACCATGTAAGAAAGCAGTGAAATGAGGAGACAAATTACCATACCAGAGCAATAAAAGGTCTTAGGAAGGGCTTTTTTTTTTTTACATTTTTGCACTGGGTCTAGAAAGAAAAAAAAAAATGTAACAGCAGGAGGAACAACCCTGAGGCCCACAGGAGGAGGGACAGAGAGAGAGAGAGAAAGTTTGAGGGGAGGAGGTAAATTACAATAATAATGACTAATAATATAACATAGTTATTGCATACTTACTATAAGCAAAGCACTGTGCCAAGTGCTAATATAAATTATATAGTTTAATATTGCATACTTACTATGAGCAAAGCACTGTGCCAAGTGCTAATATAGATTATATAGTTTAATGAGGTAGGTACTGCCCTTTTCTCCATTTTACGGATAAGGAAATTGAGGCTCACAGTTTAAATAATTTGTGCAAGATTACACAACTAATGAGTAGGGGACCCAGAATTACAACTCAGGTTTATCCACCTCTGAAGCCCACATTCTTAACTACCCCTCTATCCTACATTGTGGTCTGAGGCTAAGAAATATCCCCAGGGATTAACAAATGTTAGAAGCCCTCTACCCCCAACAATGTAGATCCCTATTGCTCTTTATTTGCAGTACTTGTACTTGCAACATGGTCCCTCATGACTTCGTGTGATTGCACATTATACGGACACTTCCACTCTCCTACCTAATATCCATTCTCTCCTTTTTTTCCTTAACAACAATTTTAGGTGGCAATATAACAGCCGTGGAGTGGCCACGTCACACAAATAAAATGTAAGCAGAATATACACTGCTGGTGGGAATGTAAAATGGTACAACCACTTTGGAAATCTATCTGGAGTTATCTTAAACAGTTAGAAATAGAACTACCATACAACCCAGAAATCCCACTCCTCGGAATATACCCTAGAGAAACAAGAGCCTTCACACAAACAGATATATGCACACCCATGTTTATTGCAGCTCTGTTTACAATAGCAAAAAGTTGGAAGCAACCAAGGTGTCCATCAACGGATGAATGGGTAAATAAATTGTGGTATATTCACACAATGGAATACTACGCATCGATAAAGAACAGTGACGAATCTGTGAAACATTTCATAACATGGAGGAACCTGGAAGGCATTATGCTGAGCGAAATCAGTCAGAGGCAAAAGGACAAATATTGTATAAGACCACTATTATAAGATCTTGAGAAATAGTATAAATGGAGAAGAACACATACTT
Source organism: Loxodonta africana (assembly GCF_030014295.1). Classification (NCBI taxonomy): domain Eukaryota; kingdom Metazoa; phylum Chordata; class Mammalia; order Proboscidea; family Elephantidae; genus Loxodonta; species Loxodonta africana. Next base: position 37,938,824 of record NC_087357.1, read on the forward strand.
TTGTGGTTACGAGGCGGGGAAGGAGGGAGGGAGGGAGGGAGGGAGAGGGTTTTTTACTGATTGATTAGTAGATAAGAACTACTTTAGGTGAAGGGAAGGACAATACTCAATACATGGAAGGTCAGCTCAATTGGACTGGACCAAAAGCAAAGAAGTTTCCGGGATAAAATGAATGCTTCAAAGGTCAGGGGAGCAAGGGCGGGGGTTTGGGAACCATGGTTTAAGGGGACTTCTAAGTCAATTGGCAAAATAATTCTATTATGAAAACATTCTGCATCCCACTTTGAAATGTGGCGTCTGGGGTCTTAAAAGCTAACAAGCGGCCTTCTAAGATGCATCAACTGGTCTCAACCCACTTGGAGCAAAGGAGAATGAAGAACACCAAGGTCACACGACAACTAAGAGCCCAAGAGACAGAAAGGGCCACATGAACCAGAGACCTACATCATCCTGAGACCAGAAGAACTAGTTGGTGCCCGTCCACAATCAATGACTGCCCTGACAGGGAGCACAATAGAGAACCCCTGAGGGAGCAGGAGATCAGTGGGATGCAGACCCCAAATTCTCATAAAAAGACCATACTTAGTGGTCTGACTGAGACTAGAGGAATCCCGGCGGTCATGGGCCCCAAACCTTCTGTTGGCACAGGACGGGAACCATCCCCAAAGACAATTCATCAGACATGAAAGGGACTGGACAGTGGGTGGGAGAGAGATGCTGATGAAGAGTGAGCTAATAATATCAGGTGGACACTTGAGACTGTGTTGGCATCTCCTGTCTGGAGGGGGGATGGGAGGATAGAGAGAGCTGGAGGCTGCCAAAGTTTTCACGAAAGGAGAGACTGGAAGGGCTGACTCATTAGGGGGAAAGCAAGTGGGAGTAAGGAGTAAGATGTATATTAACTTATATGTGACAGACTGACTTGATTTGTAAACGTTCACTTGAAGCTCAATAAAAGTTAATAATAATAAAAAAAAAAAAAATGTAAGCAGAAGTCTGCTGGTGTTTTCCGGGGAAGTGTCTGTTTTCCTGATTCAGGTTCTACTGCCGTTTCTTGTTTTCTCTCTTTCTCCCACTTACAATATGGATATGAGGCTGGAGGTGCAATGAATATTTTGCAACCATGAGGATGAAAGCTACCTGACAAGGGCAGTGGGAACAGAAAGACAAAAGGAGCTTGGACCCTTGATGATATCCTTGAGCTGCTGCACTGGCATCTGGACTTCTTTCTGGGTGAAATTATAAATAGATGCCTTACCTACCTATATTAACCACCCTTAGTCTGGTTTTCTGTTGCTTAGAGCTGAAAGCAGTCCTGATACACACATGATTCCTTCTGACTCAAATGCCCTCATTTGCTTGACAAACTCCTCTACTCATCTTTAAGGACTTTGTTCAAGAGTTATCTATTTTGTGAAGTCTTCCTTGACCCTTCATTCTCCTACTCACTGCCCTGTTACCACCTCTCCCCTTACCCCCTTCCCCCGCATCTCCTCGCCCTCATCCCCCAACCCAAGAAGTTAGGTACTCCCTACTACATGGTCTCATAGTACCTGTCTCATTAAAGCACTACAACATTATGATGTTTTACTAATGTTAGTTTTCTTTAATAGACAGTGAACTCCTTGAGAACAAGAAATGAATTTCTGAATCTTCAGTGCCCATTGTAATTCTCTTTAGGAGACATATTAAGTCTACTCCAAGCAAAATTGGTAGAAATATCCCACTAATCTGAAAGAATATATCAATGTGATGGCTTATGCATGATGAAAATAAACATTAAATATACTATGAGCACAGGCACAGAGATGTCAAGTACCTTGCCTAAGGAAACAGGTAACAGAACCCAAAATGGAGCGTCACCTGGAGGTTTTTAATATTTTGTTGGTCGCAGAGGCATGTTCCTGCTATCTAACCCAACAGCAGAGACCTCTTGGGGGAGGGTCTCACAGAGAACAGATGCTAATCAGCAATCTCACCATTATCAATAAACGTTGCTGACAAGCTGAAACTCCTGGGATCCACAATTACAAAGGAACACCAGTAATCAGAACGTTGCCTTAATCTGGTCCTGTCGAACTATTATATGAAAATATGAATATTGCCTTAAGGACTAAGGCCAGCTATCCTATTCTTCAGTAATCACTCTAAAGATAGAAGAAATAAATTTGTGGGTGTCTTTTGTTCTAGAGATACCCAGAACCTTCAAACACTCCAAAATTCAACGGGCACTCAAATACAGGATCATTTTAACTGACCTACCCACCTGCCAATCACAGTATTTGAAGATAACAGTGTTTCTATTTGCCAGAGGTCAAAACTTAAAATATTTAGCAAAGAACCATTACTGATTACCTCAGATTGTTGCAGAAGAGCAGAGAAAGGGAAGACAACGGACCCAAGCCAATTCTTTCTCACATATGTGTGGCCACTGCAGCTCTTGAGACAGTGATCCTATTAAAATAAACGGTTTTTCTATTATTTAATACGTGACAAGTAGTTTCACATATAGAAAATCATTCTCTTTCATTTAAAAAGAAAATAGTGAATAGAAAATCATATTTTTCTCACATTTTAATCTTTTTAAAAAACAATTGACTATTTAAAGCAAAAATAATGACCTGTTAAGCGGTTTTTTTTTTTTTGACATATATATAATGTATGATAACATCAGCACAAAGTAACAAAGTATAGGAGAGGAAAAGGGAGGTATACCATTGTAATATACTGCTCTTACACTATATGTGAAGTAGTATAATATTATATAAAGGTAGACTGTGATAAACTAAAGAATATATTTTAAACCCTAGAGCAACAATTAAAAATGAAACAAAGGTATAGCTAATAAGCCAACCAGTCGCAGCTTATGCGATGTAGGATCTCTGCTGCTTTTGAAATAACGTGTCATATGTCTGATTTTACTGCACATTGCCTAGCATGTTTGTCAGAAAATGTTGGATATAGATATTGCTTCTGAAAGCAAATATACAAATCTGTTACTAGCCTTCATTCAGTTTGACCTTCTTAGACTTCAACATTGATTACTATAATTATCCTACTTTACCTCATGGTTTTCAATCATCATTTCATCAAAAATGTTGATATATATATTATCTTTTATTTTAGATAAGCTTGAGAAGCTGTAATCATGCCCTGGTGAGCTGCAAATAAGAAAAGCATATTTAAATGCTTACTTTTTTCAATATTCATTTATTTCATAAACGCAATACTCACAGAAGACTATAAAATTACCTGTGTTCTTTTCTTTTAGAAAGTATAAACTAAGAAGAAGCTACGTGGCTTGAAGAGTAGATGCCACCTTTAATTAAAGCCAGTTGTGCTTTGTAATTTATCTTATACCTCTCTTAAGGTGATTTGCATGAAAAATAAAAACGGTTAAATGTCAAGCAGGAAGAGTTTCACTATAACCATTCATCGCAAACAAATTATCTGCAGTATAAGATTTTCCAACGACCTCAAATGCTGCTAGTTTCTGCTAATTCGCCTATGTAGTTAAAATGCTCTTTTGCTCTCAGCTAATGGATAGGACTCTTTAATCATGGAGCTTATTCTCTTTTCCATATTTATTTTCTCCAATCTGAAACTGGGACAGTGGAGTGCATTTAATTTTGGAAGCTGTCTGCTGATGGGTCACTTGATTGTGTACATTTTTGGAGACAGCTGAAAGGACAGTAGTGTAGTATCTCATGAGCAATGAACTTCCATTTTCAGCTCCAGCTTGTGTATTGCATCTTGATCAAATTTGTAACAGTGATAAAAATCACAATCTCATGCAGTAGGTTATTTTGCGTGGGTAAACTGAAGTTCAGAGATGTTTAATAACTTGCTCATGGTAATGCTGCCAGTCAGGGACAGATCCCTGATCTGAATCCAATTCTGACTGACTCCAAATACTAGGCTCTTTTCACCATACCAGGTGCTACTGACATTACTTGTTTAAGCTTGGTGCTTACAGAAGCAACTACTATTTCAGAGGATCCCCAAAAACTCCTATAACTTTCTGAGACCTACAAGCAATGACAACCAAAAAATGGTACTTGAGCTTAGAGAACAATTTTAAGTTGAAGTTTCCTCATATATCTAAATGATACCCAGCTGACTCCCCCAACCTGCTCCTTTGAGGGTTTCTTTTCACGCTGCAATGAAAGGGGACAGGGGAGGTAGGATAGGGAGGGCAAGGAGCATTTACAAACATTATGTCAGCAGGAAAAACAACAGATAACTTGTCCTCAAGACAGTTTCAAGCATGTTGACTTAGCACACCCTTTAAATCATTCAACCCCTTGTGCATCATCTTGCATTTTGTATTCTATGCAAACTTTCCTCAAACTTCACCACAATTCCTCTGCCAAAGTAAAGCTCACTGGTTAATTACTGTTTATTCTGTTTGCATGTGGTTTTTATTCACTAAAATGTTATGGGGAGATGGGAATAGAGGCATTATATCCAAAGCAATGAAAAGTGATAGCTGGACAGTTTTACCTTAGCTGAACCCTTTTATCCAGTTGGTTGTACCCCAAATACAGCTTATCTCACTTCCTTAATTGCAAGAAAGTAAACAGCCTAAGTTCATGTATCTTATTGACAGTTTTTTGTTTTCCTAAGTCAAGTAATTTAAAGCAACATATTTCTTCTAATTCTAACTTCTATATTAATATACCAAATATTTCCCAACACACATGATCACATATTTTGCCTTTACAAACCTTTTAACCAAATACATTTTATATACTCATTACTTCATATCATACAATACTGTAGAATAGATTTTCCTTTCTATCAACACTCCCTATCACACACAAAGAGTTAAAAGATCAGGTAAGCAAATATCAGAGAGCAAGGCAAAGAAAGAGGTAAAAAAAAAAAAAAAAAAAAAGTCCAGCCAGGTAGCCAAATAACAAGGATATCTGCTTAGGAACTCTGGCCAGACGCTTGGAAAATACAACTGAGCCTATGCTGAATCTGAAGAACAAACTTGATATCTGCATCCACAGCATCTAAGCCAACAAAATTCCTAGGTTTGCTGACCCATTAGGTTTTTTCTCCTTTAGTTGAAATAATGGCATAAACAAAGTCTTGCTCCTTGCAAATGCTGGTAAGGGTCTGCAGGGTTTCACTTCCAGAAGTGGAATCTGAGAAGGACTTGGGAAGATATAGGGGTGACTGGTGGTGCCAGGCTCCCACAGCTTGCATCTAGGCCCTCAATGCTGGTAGTTTGCTAGGAAAGTATAATGAGGAGTCTGACTTCATTTTTTTTGATGTCTTACTACTGATGGCTTTTAAACCTCACCCGGAGCTCTTCCCCTCCTGCCCCACATCTGGACAAGCTGATAAGAAAGTCTGAATGCTCCCTCCTTTGGCACAGCAGGGGATTGAAACTAGGTAAGTCCCTTCCTGTGGGAACTCTTGCCCTGGACCCACCTCCTAACCACAATAGAAATTCAGGCCCGTCTCCTTTCCTTGCTTTCTCAGGCCATAATAAAACTTTTCATATCCTCTTGGTTTACGTGTGGCTTCATCAGTCTCAACATAGGAACCAAACTTTGGGTAGGGGGGAGGGTCCATCTGCCTTGCAGGTAGCCGTAACAGAAAGCCTGAGTGACAATGGAGCTTCCTAGTTAGGCCGATAGCCAAGGCCTCATTTATACTTTTTTTTTTTTCTGGTGCAGGAAAGATTGGTTGGAGATTGAAGGGAATCTTCTTCAATCCTGAGAATCAGGACCTACCCACAGAGACAAAGTAAAGAACACAATGCGGGAGGGAAAAGCAACACAAGAAGATCAGGAGACTAGGAAGCATTCAGGAACCTGGAAATTTCAGGAGTAGAAAAGTCAGAGCAAAGCTGTCAAAAAACCATGCAGATAGGAACCACATGATATGCAGAAACTGAAGGGGCGGGACAAGGTGGGCAGGAGAAGGGGGAAAGAGAACCAGAAAAGGAGTCTGATAATGAATACAGTTGATGGTTCCTTATAATTCTTTCACTCCAGTAAGAGTCAAAGATCTATAGGCAGTGACAACTGAAAATTGCTAGTTGAATATAGAGAAAAATTTGAAGTTCCCTGTGGGAATGATTTTATTTCAAATTTCTCTTTATCAATGCACTTTATTTCCAGTCACAATTAAAAACCATTTATATTTGTACAACACAAAGAGTGAATCCTAATGTAAACTCTGGACTTCAATTAACAATAATATATCAATACTAGTTCATCCATTGTAACAAAAGTACCACACTAACGAAAGATGCTAGTAATTGGAGTAACTGCGTGTAGTGGGGCTAGGGAGTATATGGGAACTCTCTGTATGTTCTGTGCAATTTTTATGTAAAACCAAAACTGCTCTAAAAAACAAAGTGCATCCAAAAGAAAAAAAAAAAAAAAAACTACCTAAATTCCTTTAGCCCATCAATATGATTCCAAGTTTGAATTTCTGCATTTTACTTCCAGTACAATTAAGGTGATTACATGATGTTCATTCATTCAAACTATTTATTTTCTTCATACTAGTGAACAAGGGAGACATGGTTCCTGTCCACAGGGAGCTTATATTTTAGTGAATGCACTATTCATGCCAAATACAAATCTTATTGTGTAACAGTCACAATTCTCTCCGTAATTTGTAAATATCAAATATTTTTTGAAAAACATTGTGTATTCTGTCTTTGGGTTTCTACTATTTTTCGTAAATGTCAGTTGTCCCATTTGAAGATATCTGAGAGTCTGTTCTTATTTATGTTGGAAATTTCTTTAAGTCATTCTTACTAGGACTTTGATATTTAGTCTCTAAACCTTCTGCTTATAGCTTACAACCTTTCCACATTTTTCTAAAAATTTTCTATAACTTTTTAAATTGTGAATGATAGCAGTGATGACATTTTAGTTTAGATGAAGTTTCTCCTATCTGTACCGATTCTACCTCTCCCAAGAGATTCTTTCTTTTTTTAAATAATTTTTATTGTGCTTTAAGTGAAAGTTTACAAGTCACGTCAGTCTGTCACATACAAGCTTATATACACCTTACTCCATGCTCCCACATACTCTCCCCCTAATGAGTCAGCCCGCTCCCTCCTTCCAGTCTCTCCTTTCGTGATGGTTTTGCCAGTTTCTAACCCCCTCTACCCTCCCATCTCCCCTCTAGACAGGCGATGCCAACACAGTCTCAAGTGTCCGCCTGATACAAGTAGCTCACTCCTCATCAGCATCTCTCACCAACACATTGTCCAGTCCAATCCATGTCTGATGAGTCGTCTTCAGGAATGGTTCCTGTCCTGGGCCAACAGTAGGTTTGGGGACCATGACCGCCGGGATTCTTCTAGTCTCAGTCAGACCATTAAGTCTGGTCTTTTTATGAGAATCCCAAGAGATTTCTTAAAACCAGAAACCAAACCTGTTGCCGTCGAGTCAATTCCAACTCATAGCGACCCTATTTCTTAGTCCCTAACAAATCTAAAACTTCCTGTAGGCATTGCCATTCTCTCCACATGTTATTCTCACTACACCCATTTGAATCTAGCAATGTATCTCTAAGACAGTGCAGCCTAATGTAATTATTACATTTGTCAACTCTGTTACAATCAGTTCATTTTAGGGCTCTCTTTTGAGGACACTCTTTTGAGGACTAGTCAGGGAGATATTGGACACATAAAAGAGTCAGCACCTGCAAGGTATGATGTGGCCTTCCTGCCTACTAGAAGATGCCATCACATATATGTAAGTGATTATCCAGTACTTCTGAGCTCTCTTAGTATTCACTCGTGGGAGAAGAAGTTAACATGGGCATTGGACAAATTTACCATATAAAATGAGGGGTAAATCCTATGTAATTCTGCTTACAAATTAGATAAAAAGCCAATTTTCCTCTCTCAATATAAAAACAGAGTCATATTACTTGGAAAATAGTTTGGATTTTTGATAGGCACAATATCATGATAAGGGAAATTTTTAACCAGTGGTAAAGCACAACAATGATAGAGGAAGTAAATATGGAATAGATCGATTTATACTAGGTCTATTGTGTGTGTGTGTGTGAGTGTATTCCTAAGCACACATATTTAATTACAGGATTGTTCTAGTCCACATCTGTTTCTTTACTTGAGTACCAAGCAGGAACACAGATGTCTATTTTGTTTAGACTTATAATACTAATTTTGTAACTATTTCAATGAAAAGCACCTTTAATATACGGGGATACTGTAGGAAAGGACTCTATCACTCTCTCTTTTAAAGTACAAACAGCCTAAAAATTTAAAGCAAACTGACATGTTTTGAAGTAAAGGAAGTCCACTGTTTTAAATAGCTTGTCTTATTTTTACTTCTATGTAGTATTTCATTGCACAAAATGCCATAATTTATTTATGCTTTGTTGATAGCCCTAGGAAGCTATTTCAGTAATACCACATTTCTTAAACTGGATAGTAGATATATAACCCCTTGCTGTCGAGCTGATTCCGACTCATAGTGACCCTACAGAACTGCCCCATAGGAGCCCTGGCGGCCCAGTGGTTAAGAGTTCAGCTGCTAACCAAAAGGCTGGTAGTTCGAATCTACCAGCTGCTCCTTGGAAATCCGTATGGGGCAGTTCATTTTATTATTTTTTAAAATTATTTTTAATATTTTTCTTCAGAGCTTACGTACATTATTTTATACACATATATACACATATTTTATACATACATATTTACATATATATGTGTATATGTATTTCAAAATTAAAAACCTTGAAAAATAAAGCCTAGATCATTAATTTCAATAATGACTGAAGAAAATAATTTTGTTATTGCTATTTTTTTCGTGTGGAGGAAAAATGGACTCCAACTTACACAAAGTCTACTCCAATTTCTTCATTCCAGCATGGGTGAGATCCACATGATGTATTGGTTTGGTATACAGTGTGTTGAAAAGAAACTTCCACAAAAGGGTGTACAGTATCCTGAAACACATAATAAATATTGACTAGAATTTTGTAGTATCTTTAGATAGTTGATAAAGGTAGAAGACTATGAAATTACTTGGTTAGTGGATGGCAAATGAATGGCTTCCTTTTTCTAGTGTTTCAAATAACTATTATTTATTCATTCATTCACTTAATAAACATTTATTGGTCCTATTATATACCAGCTGATTTTCTAGGATCCCTGGTGGTGCCGTGGATAAGAGCTTGGCTGCTAACCAAAAGGTCAGCGGTTCAAATCCACCAGCCGCTCCTTGGAAACCCTATGGGGCAGTTCTACTCTGCGTTATAGGGTTGCTATGAGTCAGAATCCACTCAACGGCAACAGGTTTTTGGGTTTTTCTAGGATTCAAAGATAAATGGAACTTCTAAGGATTTTATAATAAATGGGGGAAAAAACAGACCAACAAGTAATTGCAATGAAATGTGAGAAATAAAGTAATAGGAATATATTCAAGGTGTAATAGTTACTCAGAAGAGGGAATGATTAACATTCTGGGGTGAGGATAAGAAGGGATTCACGGAAAAAACATTGCCTGAGCTTAGGTTTTTTTTTTAATTTTTATTGTGCTTTAAGTGAAAGTTTACAAATCAAGTCAGTCTCTCACATAAAAACTTATACACACCTTGCTACATACTCCCAATTACTCCCCCCCAATAAGACGGCCCAATCTCTCCCTCCACTCTCTCTTTTCGTGTCCATTTTGCCAGCTTCTAACCCCCTCCACCCTCTCATCTCCCCTCCAGGCAGGAGATGCCAACATAGTCTCAAGTGTCCACCTGATCCAAGAAGCTCACTCCTCATCAGCATCCCTCTCCAACCCACTGTCCAGTCCAATCCATGTCTGAAGAGTTGGCTTCAGGAATGGTTCCTGTTCTGGGCCAACAGAAGGTCTGGGGGCCATGAACACTGGGGTCCTTCCAGTCTCAGTCAGACCATTAAGTCTGGTTCTGAGCTTAGGTTTTGAAGCATTAAGTAGTAGTCATTTGACCAACAATTTGGGACTATGTGGAGGCCATTCTAGGCAAAGTACAGATCATGTGCAGGGCATGTAGAGAGGCCTTCTAGGACAAGGAGTAATGTGATACTGCTGTGGGGTAGAGAGAGATGAGGCTGATTGTCAGGCAACGGCCAAATCATTAAAGATTTTTGTGGCCATTCTAAGGAGCCTGTACCTTATTCTAAAGACCATGAGAGCAGGGGATGAAATGGTTAGAATTATATAAAGAAAATGTTCACTGTCTTATGGAAAGTAAACTAGAAGCCCAAGAGAGGATAGCTGAAGAGACCAATTAGAAGCCAGTTGCAATTCAGGGCGTACATAATGAATACTGCACTTTATAAAAGTGTTAAATACTTATCTCATTTAAAAGCTCTCCTGAAGCTACTGATTTGATTGTTTCTTTATGTCTGAGATGAGATATGGATGACATCCAATAAGTAGGCATATCCAAAGCTCTGCAGGAAAACAAAATAGAGACATATACTTTAATTAATTTAATATTAGTTTTGGTAGATGTTTTGCCTATATGCTTATTGAAATATATAATTCAGTGACCCTGGTCTTTTTACTTTGGATCCTCATAGTGTAGGTGATTAGAACTAAACATTTAATAACCACTACTCCAGAAGAGTGACTCTAAAGGCTGAGTTATGGACTGGATCCAATTTATGATAAAGTTTTCCCTGGTCCTCAGCAAAATGAGAAAAATAAAGAAAGTGATATTTTGAGGTTTATATCCTTCCTACGTTTTTGTTGTTACAATATTTTTCTTTTACAAAACGATGATTTGTAGAAAATGGTGTTTTTTTTATCTACTTCATAAGAATGTTAGCCTCTGAAATGTGCATTTGTTTTGTGAATATTCAATTCTATTTGATGAATAGGTTGTAGTTTAACTATAGATTCCTGGGAAGAAAGGCCTGGTGATAGATTAAAAAAAATCAGCCATTGAAAACCATATGGAGCCCAGCTCTCTGATACACATGGAGAGGCCATAAATTGGAGTTGGCTCGATGGCAACTGGTTGTTTTAACTATAGATCAGTAGCTAGTAAGCAAAAAGTTTGTTTTTACCTAGGTAGAATTCAGGGATTGTGATAACCGTAAGCTAAGCAAGTAGAGAATATGTGTGCTAAACATACAGAGCAATAGCTAATATTCCTGAGGCACGTGGATATTAACATACTCATGTCCATAATATACTAACCACACGTGAGACTAAATATGTAAGAGGCACTAAATTCAGTGTGCTCTAAATATACATGAGCACTTAATATTTATGAGGCCTTAATTTGGCTGTTCATTGGTATACCCATTCTGACCCACGTAGGCTCTGCTCAAGAAACACAAAACCTACTGAGTACCTACAGAAGGGATGGATGAGATTTGATTTTTGAAAGGTCACCTAAAATGACAAGACCAAAACATGAAGAGCAGGTTTCTGATTTCATGAAGCAATTCTGATTTCATGAAGCATTTCAAGTTCGGTTCATAGCTTTCCTGGATGTTTCCTAGTACAGAACTAATGTTCCTCCTACTCTTCCCAGCTTTCTGCTTCCAATACAGAGAGGGGAGATGGTGAGGAATACTGCAGTTGGCATCAGCAACTTCAGAAGTTTTCACAAGAGGAAATAAGGACAAAAGCCATCTATTTGGTATAACATGAAAAGGTGAGCAGGTGGCAAATACCCCAAAATACACGTGTTAAAGTTACCTTGGGAATCCCAAACTTCTGAAAACTCTTTATACATGGCAATGAAAGTTAAGTTTGACTATTCCAGCGAAGGTTTCGACTTTCATCCAGTTTAAGTATTTGAAGTATTAATAAAGTGCAAAAGGTGCACAAAGAGGGCAGTATGGAGATTTATCACACTTAAGACAGACCTTCTGAAACTCTTAAAAACGTGTATATTGCCTTACCTATTGACTGTTGTTTTTCTGGTAGGAATATTATAAGCCCTCAGTATTCTGACAAGAATCTTAATGTCTCCATGAGAGACAGTCTGTGCTGCAAGCTTTTTCCTTTCTTTCCTTCGAGGCTTTAACTTTCTTCGTCGTTCAACAAGTTTACAAATTGCATGTGTCAACTGGCTAAAGAGTAAAGAACAATCATCTCTATATATGCAAAAAATCTAGTTTTAAAAGGTATTGATTTTTTAATTAATTTTTGTAAATGAGGGCATTATTCTGAACCATATTCTCTCTGTTATGGAGGGGAAAATGAAAGGCATCTTTCTGAGGATAGAAAGGAGGAAATGCTATGTTCACTAATGCCGAGAGACAGTGTGACTGCGCCATGCCTTTTCAATACATGGTCCAAGAGGAGACAAGGGGACAGAGAGGTAAAGCCATGAAACATGATGCTCTTTCGGAAGATTATTCATTTTTCAGGAATTATTATGAATAAGTGAGTACCCAATAGTTGAAAGATATTGGGTGCTCAAATTTTCTACATGGCTCTGAAACAGGAGTTATTAGTTATACATGCTGCCAACCCTGGTAACACAAACCCATACAATTATAGCTTTATGGTCACACTCATTTTCCCCTCAAGGACTAAAAATAAAACAATAGATTTCAGCATCCTAAAACAACTAAAACCTTATTGCTAATACTAAGAACCAGAAAGTGGTCCCCAGGGAGGTTTCCCAAGGAGGTTTCCTAGAGACATAGCAGTCCTCCCCTTGTTTCTACTCCTAAGTTTCACAAATAGGACAATATGGGAATTGAGTTACTTCAGCCAAGGGCTCCCCCAGCTGCTGTCTGTGGGTCACAGCACCTTTATATGGCTGCGGATGCTCAGGTGTGAAAAGGGAGCTTACAGGTTTAGTGAGTGGTGCTATCAGCAATGGCATTTCCAGTAGTCCCAGGACAGGAAAAATCTTAGAGCAAAACTAATTTGGGATAATGGTGTTTCTTCTATTTTTCTTTCTTGTTCTAAAAATGATTAATAAGGAGAGGGAAAAAACTACCCTAAAAGACTGTATAATTGAAAACATATGTCATGTAGATATATCCAAAAAGCAATTTTAAAATGACCAAATACATTTTAAGTTACTATATCTCACTTTGGAGCCCTGGTGGTGAAGTGGTTAAGAGCTCAGGCTGTTAACCAAAAAAATGGTTGGCAGTTCGAATCCACCAGCCACTCCTTGGAAAACTTATGAGGCAGTTCTGCTTTGTCATAGAGGGTCACTATGAGTCAGAATCAACTTGACAGCACACAACAACAACAAATCTCGCTTTACGCTCTGAAACTGCACCTTTTGACATGTGACTTAATATAAAAAATGGAGAAATTACTAGAGGGCTTTGAAAATATTAGCAATATATTTCATATTTAAAACAGTTTTATATGTACCTTGCAGACATAATTTCTTCATAATCAGTCACAATATCTGATAAGTTAAATCTGCTGACTTTGACAATTCTTTTCATTATCAACCTTCTCATCTACCAAACAAAACAAAACACATTTTTAGAATTTAGAGAAATGCATAGTTTATATATTAAGGTCAAGTATTTGCAATACTATAGGTGCCACTATTTTTTATTCTTAGTTTTTGCAAGCAATGAATGGAAAGGGGTATTAAAAGGAGTATTAGATGAGTGCAAATATGGTTCTGTTTGCTGCCATTATTAAAACCATTCCCAACTCTCACATTAATGACACACTGATGCAAGTTCCATGCCCTTCCATATCCATTTCGTCTTAACCCAACTCTTTGCTCTCATCTTTTTCCCTATCTAATCCACAGAATACAGAGACAGAATTAGTTTCCACCAAAGGAGATGGTTGCCCTGTGAATCCGTTTTTACAACAGCCACTTGTAATGGGCACATTTATAATTGACATGAATCTTGATCCACAAGCTCAAAGAAATATCATCACATTTCCTTTAAGCCAAACCTATTCTGTCTTTAAGCCTTTCAGCTTTACATGAAATTTGGTCCTTTCCCTAAGCCCTTGCTGCTTGCAGAACCGACAGGCCTTGGTTCCTTCAAGGACTTCGAAAATCTCCTTTTTAATCTCAGGGATTCACTTCCTTTCTTCTCCATTCCCATCCTTCTTTGGGCTTTCAGACAGGAAACCAGGAAGGGATGTGTCAACAGGCAAGCCCTGCCACAAATCATCCCAGAGACAGAATAATCTAGAGCCTACTCTTCTGCTTGATTCGGGTAGGAAAACAGGGACAAGGGTGGAGGTCAGAACAGGAAAAATGTAACTTGTAAAAATTATCCTGCCACACAGACAACAAATTGTTTTCCATGAAAGTGAACCAGGCCCTTGGTCCCCATTACTGCTTATTCATTCCCTCTCTCTCTCCTTCTCTTTCCACCTCCCTCCCTTGGCATCATGCAGACTGGGCTCCTTCCTGCTCCTCCTACAGGCCCGGTATGCTCCTGCCTTAGTGTCTTCACCTACAGTCCCATTAGCCTGGACCGTTCTTCCCCTAGAAAATTCCATGGCTTGCTTCTTTACCTCTTTTTTTTTGAATTGTCACTTTTTTGCTTTCCTTGACCACCTTATTTAAAATTGCACCTCCCTCACACACACACACACACGCGCGTGCACATGCAGAACTTCTGTCCTCTTTTCCTAGCTCATGTTTTCATAGCACGTATCACTCTCTAATATACTAATAATGTTTTGTCCATTATCTGACTTATCCCACTAGAATATAAACTCTATGACGGTAGGATTTTAGCCTGTTTATCGCTGTATTCCCGATGCCTAGTAGAATGTCTGATTCATAACAGGTGCTCAATAACTATTTGTTGAATAGATAAATGAAATAAATAGATAGATACACGAGCCTCTTAGATCCAAACATTTCAGTAAACTTTGTTTAGCAATCCTTGAGACGGCAGGGACTCCAATCTTTACTGCTGCAACCTTGGCCTCAGCCACTGAGTCCAACAGCACAGCAGAAAGTTCAATGCATATCACTCACTGTCCCAGGGGTTCTCCCACAGAAGGATTTCAGCACCTATGGCCCTGATAGGCCTCCAGGGTCAAACCTTCCCAGTGTCTGTAATTACAGTAATTCTCCTTTGAACCTACCAAACTGTAGAATTTTTTTTCCTCCCCCAAATTTCTACATCTGTAATTCAGTGAAAACTTGTAGTTTTAAACTATCCTCAGAAAGCAAAGAAGTCTTCGCAAGGAGTTGAAATATAACCATGCAATTTTCTTAAAGCTCCTTTCTTAAAGTTCACAGCATCCTCAGACCCCCTTCCTGATCCTCTGCTACCCTGCCTTTTGGGCTCCCCCATACATAAAATAGAAGAACAGGGTTAAGAAGGACGTGTTTTCTTTTCTTATGGGCAAGGACAGCTCTTTATTTCCCAAAAGCTAGTAAAGAAGGGGAGGAAGGGCAGGAGTGAGTGGGGGAAAAACACCTGTCAGTGATAAAGGGGGCCTTTTCACACCCAGGACATCTACAGTGGTCGGCATTCCCACCACCATCTTACAGTAACGGAGAAAGAACTAGCACAGGACTTGAGGCTTTGTATCATTTGCCACTCATATCTGAAGTAAAGCAAAGCAGGCATTACTATTGTCTGTTTTACAAAGGAAGAAAGTAGGACTCAGAGAATAGTGTACTTGCCCCATGATACACAGCATAGTCAGAACAGGTCTTTGGACACCTTCTTGGGGCTCTTTTAGCTACAAAATGATTGCTTTTCATCTGTCCCCATGAAAGTCTAGAATGCGCCTTTAGATCTTTCCATGTCTCTCCTTGCTTCTTTTCAAATTACCTTAGAAGGCTTCTCTGGTCGTCTATAGCAAAAGCTATGCTCTTGTGTGAGATTCTACTTTTTCAGGAGTCTTGGAAACCACCTCAACCTTGTGTTTCTATCCCTCACTTCATTAATTTCTCAAACATTTATCAGCATTTTCTGAGTGAAGACCACTGTTCTGGGCACTGCAGATCTACAAGATAAAGTCCCTGAACTCCTGAAGTTTAAAGTGGAGCTATGAGGGGTTGGTGGAAAGAAATCAGGAATGAAATTCAGTGAGGGATTCCACTTTGAATTTGGATGAGGCTTTGCTAGAGTGTTCTGTAAATGTTTAATATTTGACTTTATATTGAAGCATATCTATCTCTCTAATCATTTCTGTCTACTTCTGGTAGATCCTTCAGCCCTGGAATTGCTGTGGTCTATTTTTTTTTTTTATGGTACTTTTTTTTTTATGAGACCAGTAAAAGTAGGAAGTCTCTGGGTGGTACAAATGGTTAATGTGCGTGGCTGCTAAACAAAAGGCTGGAGATTTGAATCCACCCAGAGGCGCCTTGGAAAAAAGGCCTAACAATCTACTTCCCAAAAAGTTCCTACTGAAAACTCTGGCACACAGTTCTACTCTGACACGCACAGGATGGCCATGAATCAGAGTTCACTCTATGGCAATTGGTTCAACTGGTAGTAAAAGTAAGGATTCTGGAAAAATACTGGTATATACCTCAAAGTGAACTTTTAAGGTCGAAGGAGAGACGGGAACTCTTTAATGTTCAAAGTCATGTTGTAAAAAAAAAAAAAAAGCTGGCACGTGCTTTAATGAGTTTGCTGACAATTGAAATATCTTTGAATCAACAACGTACATCAACATTTATAGAAGTTAAGTAACTAACTCTGAAAAGGAAGTCCAAGGAGACTAGAAAAACTCTTGGTTATCAGAAAGAGGTGATGAGTAAGTGGATTTGCCCATCTGACTCTCTGGGAAGAGTAGAAATTCACGCATCCAGCAGACCGGTTTTTGCAAAAGTAAATAAAAACATACTGATGCTGCTTTGTCGTTACCTTTTTCAGAAAATTGGCAGAATGAATCCTTTGTGCAGTAATAGAATTCACATCTGAAATGGATACATCCTTCTCTATCTGACTTTCATATTCCTAAACAGAGAATTAAGTTAGTTTTCACTTCCTGAGTGTAGCAAAGACTTCAGATACCACATACTACAATAAAATATTAACTGTTCATTTCAGCTCATGTGTAGGAGGGCATTGGCAGCACTCTGGCACTGAGGGACAAAAACATTCCTTACAGATTCTTCCACTGAGAATTAGCTAAAAACAGTTTATCACTATATTCTGTTTGCTTCTAGACTGAGGTCCATTCATCTTTTAAAATAGTGTAATGATTAAGAAAAAAAGAAAACCGTGATTGAGTAAACGATGAGAAAATGAGAAAAAGTTCTTCATGTATAGTTTTACCTAGCAATCACTAAAATACAAAATAAATGGGAAGTAGTTTAGTATCTTGGTTAAAAGCATGCCTTTTTGAGGCAGGCAATCCTGGAGTCAAGTTGGCCCTGACATTTCCTGTGTGTTTTGAGAAAAGTTGATCAACTACGCCAGACCTTGGTTTCCTCTTCTGCAGTAATAACAATAATAGTAACTACATCACAGGGTTGTGGTGAGACTTAGCTGACGCAATATCTGCAAAATGCCTGGCACACACTAAATAAGTCAATGTGTCGCTATGAGTCAGAATCGGCTCAACTGCAGCGGGTTAGTTTTGTTTTGTTTTTTTCCTGGTGATTAATAACTTTAACTTTACATGTAAAATTGTTGGCATAAGATTATTTGTTAGGATTCTTCATCTATATAGTTTAGAATAAGTTTGCATCTGTCATGTATGCACTTTGGAATATATCCTCAAGACACGAAAATCCTTTTATATTACAGATATCACTCGAGAATACACAATAATTATGAAGTGGATACTTTAGAATCTCTAGCCATGTTACATTGACTGCTCTTTAATCTGAGGGTCAATTATTTGTTCTTCTAATTATCCAAGAGCAATCTTGGTATTAATTCTGTTGACAAGTAACAACTTTTACTTAAGGACATATGACATCGATATTTTATATCACTTCATTTACTTTCTAAAATATTAATTTGTAGGAGTTAGTTAAATATTCTGGATATTAATATACTTATTTTATGTATTGTAAATATCTTTTCCTAGTTCATGGGTTTTTAGTTTTAATGTTATCAAATTTATTAATCTTTATAGTCTATACTTTGTGTCTTGTTTAAGAAATAACTTTCCTACTCCGAGATTAAGGTATCTGATTAATTTTATTCTTTGTTTTTAACATGTTATCTTCGTCACACATGGTATTTCTTTCTTTTGTGAGATGTGAATCTAATTTTATTTCTTTTCACATAGATGATCAATTCTGCCAGAACCATTTAATGGATTGTCCATTCTTTTCTCACTGATTTATAATGACATCTCTGTCAAATCTAAAACTTCCACATATGCATAAGTCTGCTTTGAGACCCTCTATTCTATTTCATTCGTTTGGAGCTGCATTACTATACTTATAGATTAATTTGGGGAAAATTAGCATTTTACAATGTTCAGTCTTCCTATCAGTGAAAATTTACTCAGGTTTTTTTTTTTTTTACATAATTTGAAGCATGTTTTATAATCTTCTCCATTAAGTTTTTGCACAACTTTTTACAAAATACATCCTATAGATCTTACAGCTTTTATTGTTATTGTAAATGGTATATTTTTTAACCTACATTTTTGAGTGGGTTTTTACTGGCATAGAGGATGCTTCATCTGTCCATCTCTTTTTTCTTTTTGGCTCAACATTTCAAAGTAAATTATAGACATGACACTTCATCTCTACATAAATGCTTACGCAGAACTCTGAAAGCTAAGAACATGCTTCTACACAATCACAATG
This sequence comes from Loxodonta africana, assembly GCF_030014295.1. Taxonomy (NCBI): domain Eukaryota; kingdom Metazoa; phylum Chordata; class Mammalia; order Proboscidea; family Elephantidae; genus Loxodonta; species Loxodonta africana. The sequence continues at coordinate 37,957,511 of NC_087357.1, forward strand.
CCACAGTCACAGATCACAGTTAGCAATTTCCCAATATTATCTAATATTTAATCCACGTCCAAATTTCTCCAATTATCTCAATAATATCTTTTATAGTTTTTTTTTCCAAACCAGAATCTAATGAAGAATCACATGTTGCCTTTAGTCTCCTTTAATCTGGAATAATCTGCCACCTTTAAAAAAAAAAAAATGACTTTTTGAAGCAATCAAAACAGTTGTTCTTACAAGTCAGTTGTCCCACGTTCCAAATTGTTTCCTTATGGTGCCATTTAAGTTGTTTCTCTATCCCTTGCATTTCTTGTAAACTAGAAATCAATCTAAAAGTCTTAATTAGATTCAGGTTACACATTTTTGGCAAGGATACTTCTTCATAGATAATGCTGTGGATTTCATATTGCATCTTTATTAGGGGGCAATAAGGTCTGGCTGTGCCTTATTAGTGTATTAGTTTTCTTTTGCTGCCATAACAAATTACCACAAATTTAACAGTTTAAAACACCACCAATTTATTATCTCACAGCTCTGAAGGTCAGAAGTCCAGGCTGGCTCAGCCGGTTTCTCTCCTTCAGGTTTCACAGGATTGAAGCAAGGCACTGGTCAGCTGGGCTCTCATGGAGAGGATCTGGGAAGAATCTGTTTCCAAGCTCATTCAGGTTGTTGGCAGAATCTACTTCCTTATTGGCTGTCAGCTGGGGCCACCTTTAGTTCCTAGAGGCCTCTCTCCAGTCTTTGTATGCGGGTCTCCAAATCTCAGAGCCAATGAAGGCATCCTAAATCCTTGTCTAGGTTGGAATTTCTCTGACCTCCCCTCCTGCTGCATCTTTTTTCTGCTCCCAGCTGGAGAAAGTTCTCTGCTTTTAAAGGCTTATGTGATTAGATTGGGCTCATTCAGATAATCCAGGATAATCTCTCTATTTTAAGGGATGTAAAGAAATATTATTCACAGATTCTGGGGATTAGGATGTGAACATCTTTTAGAAGCCATTATTCTGTCTACCACAATTAATGAGATTAAGTTTGATCACTGGATCAAGACAGCAACAACCAGATGTCTCCATTGCAAGGGTACAGTTCTTTCTTTTGCAGTTATTTGTTTTTAAATATGGGTATTATATTCAACAAATTTACTAGTTTGCATAGACTGTCGTGTTTTTTCTTCCCATAGACTAACATTTTCTGCAAACAGGGACAGTTTTATCTCGTTCCCAATTCTAACTTCCTTCTTTCCTCCCTTCCATTTAATTAGTTCTTACTGATAAACAGTAGATAGTGGACATCCGGAAACCCTGGTGGCATAGTGGTTAAGTGCTACGGCTGCTAACCAAAGGGTCGGCAGTTCGAATCCGCCAGGCACTCCTTGGAAACTCTGTGGGGCAGTTCTGCTCTGTCCTATAGGGTCGCTAGAGTCGGCACTCGGTCCTGGTTTTTGTTTAGTGGACATCCTTACGTTGTTGGCATTACTGGGAAGCCTTTTAATATTTAACCATTACGTATAACATTTGTGTAGGAGTTTATGAGACAATGAATTTGTACTCCTGATCCTTATACTATACTCATTTTCACAGTCACACAGCTAATAAGGTACTGAATCACAGTTAAGGGATAGATTATAATGAAACAGGTTTTCCAGAACACTGAAAAGCAGGACACAGAGAATTTGCTCAAGGACACTGGGTCTATTTCTTCTCTTGGAGCATGACATGATCTTGGTGACCCTGACTTGGGTTCAAGAGCCAGAATTGTCCAATATTCGTAAACATTCCCTTAAATGGAAGTGTATTTACAATATAAGTTCTTCTGGGTTGGTATAGGAAGAATCAGGCTGTTTTTTGTCCTACTCTGTGTGGACACTGTCACTAGAAGCTTACTCCCCACCAGGGTATCTGGGCCCAGAAAGAAGGCACATAGAAATTTGTTGCAGTTGTCCTGTATGTCCTTCTGTATGTTTCTATATCCCTGGCTAATTAAATGTGAAATCTAATCATCCAGTGACTATACAGGTGGTGCCTTCTCGTCCCCCCTTCCCCACTCTCAATTCTACAATTCACCTGAAACAAACCTGTTCAGTGCAGTTTGCATTAGCAGAAAATCCAAAATGTTGAAACACTGTTTATCAAGTTATAGGAGTTCCCTCCTGATTCTAATAGGATAAAAGTTTCCATCATGAATGAGCACTGAATTTTATTAAATGCCTTTTTGGCATTTATTAAGCAATCATATTTTTTTCCTTTCTTAATCTTCTGTTAATTTTGTAAATTATGTTAATAGATTTTCTAATGAAATCAGCTCTGTGGTCTGGAAATAAACCCTACTGAATTATGATGTACATATAATACATTGCTATTCAATTTGTTAACATTTTATTAATATTTTTATACCTATGATTATAAGTGAAATTGATTTAAAGTTAACTTTTTTTAAATTCCTTGCCCAATTTTGGTACATAGGTCATGTCTGCCTCAGAAAATGAGTTGGGTTGCTTTCTCTCCTTTTCTGTCCTCTGGACGGTTTGTATATAATAAAGAAGGTTAGCAGAGCCCCTGGTTTGGAAAGGCAGGGGCCGTTCCTTTTCTATGATGTCATATCCTCAATTACACTGAGCATTACGCTTTGCCTGCAGTAGCTTATGGAACTGTAGAATTGAATTCAATCCTTGAGAGAAGCAGCAAGAGGAAACGAGATAGCTTTCCAGCTATTCTAAGTCAGGCCTTCACAACGCAGCTTACTAGCTGAAGTTTTTGAGGTCCCCAAAAAGGAGATTAATCACAGTTATTAAAAGTGGAAAATCTTGGTCTGTTAATACCTATCTGTGAATACACATATTCCTATTCACTTATGTTAGTGAAAATAATGATGAATTATCTGTAAATCCTTATAGACGTAATAGTTACATGCACTTACTGGTAGTGCAATGACATTATTACAGAAAAACTGTTTATTTGCATTTCCCCTTTTGCCTCTGAACTACACCAAAGGAGTTTCTCAGACAATCCTATGTGATGCAGATCATGAGTGTCCTCCCACTACAACTTGAATTTTACGTGTTATGAGTTCTGTATACAGTTTTGATTGTGTATCCTCTGAATTGGGTATGAAAGCTAAGGGATGGCTGAGTAGCAACAAAAATAAACACACGTTATTCTCTTTCACTTTGGAAAAAAACAGTCTTTACTATTTTAAAATATTAAGTGGCTTATTAAGGAGCCCTGGTGGCAAAGTGGTTAAAGTGACTGACTGCTAACTGAAAGGTCAGTGGTTCAAAACCACCAGTGGCTCCATGAGTGAAAGATGTGGCAGTCTGCTTCTGTAGAGATTTCCAGCTGCAAAAACTCTAGGGGGTCGCTATGAGTCGGAATCAACTTGATGGCAGTGGGTTTTTTTTTTGGTTTTTGGAAGTAGCTTATTGCAATCTCCCTTCACTCGGAAAAAAAATCAAAGAGTTTATCACTTTTTTCCTTATCAATTAATAATAACTAACCAAAGTTAAATTAATAAAGCAATTTAAACTGATTTTAGCAGAAGGCATTTACTCTTTCTGACTTGTAAGATGTATAAACCACAAGATTTTCCAGCAGAATCTGGTATCTTTTCTAAGTTGGCTGGCATCACCCTGAAGTGTTAATTTTACGGCATATGCATTTTCTTCAGAGACGGAAAAATAATTCCTTTCTTGCGCTATCTTTAACAACTCTAGGGCTAAGACTGCCACACTGGTTAGTGTGGTACGTTGATTTGCTGATAAACATTTAACAACTGGTTCTCTGGGAGTGAGAGGGGGAGCCCCGATCTATGGCATTTGCTGATTTGTGGTGTAAATACTCCCCAGCAACCAATTTCAAGCAAAGAATGTGAAATCACTGAATGTGGTATTGAGAAGAGATGCCCACAATAGATTCTCACCAGCTGGTGCCAGCCGACTCCATCACACCACTGAATAAGATTGACTCTTTTTTCCTCACATATTAAAGTTTCTGAAATTGAGATATGTCTTGTAATCAACACGTAAGTTTAATGTGGTAGTGTTTCTGCCCCTTATCCTCAAAAGCTGCTTTTAAATTGGTGATGCATTACAATAGCAAAAATACGGTATTTACATAAATTTGGAGTATATCTAAAGGATTGTGACGTGAAAGAGACTGGACAACCTAAGTTGGAAAGTCAAGATAAAGACTTTCTGAAATTTGGAAGATCTAAACATTTTAATGCCTAAAGAGAAGGGAAGAAAAAAATCTGTCTACAGGTTATTAGTTCGAAAAAAAAAGAGGAGGAAAGAAGTTTAAGTGAAGATGTGTTTAAAGCAGCAAAATATTAACTTTGTCACACAATAAATCATATTAAAGTAAAAGCCGAGTACCTGGAAGACTAAATCTGGAATCTCTCGATCATAAAGGGGCATGTGCTGAAGAAGGAAAACATCTAATTGACCGGCATTTCTAAGTTGCAATAGCTGGAAACGTTTACTCTTTTTCATTTCCTCCTCAGAAACAAAATTAAATTCATCTTGCAACTGTTCAAGACGGAAATACTTTGGAATGTCTTGGCCCTTATGTTTCATGTACTGTAAAACATAAATAATGTGAAGTCTTTCCTTGAAATGTTATTTTTTTTAAGTCAAGAATTATTTCAAAGCACTGTTTTTTCCCCTCAAGTTTGAGATGTAAGAGCTGCTACAAGTAGGATATGGAGCAACTGAATCAGTCAAGAGATAGAACCTGCAAAAAATACAGGATCTAGCCTATATGGCTTCCCAACCTTTTCCCAGTCAAGGCTTACATTAAAAACAAAAAAAAATTCTAATATTTGTATTGCACAGTGGATTAAAAGATGAAACTGTTCCTAGCTAGTTGCCCTGATGGCTGAGAGAAGGCCAATATTTCTGCACGCCTGGAACCAATTCAACGTATCAGTTGGGAAGCTCTGATATAAAAAAAAAAAATTTTTTTTTTTATATAGGAAAGTGTAATTCCAGTAATCTATTTATGCATTGCCTTTATTCAACAAATGCAAATGTGAGTGCTTGCTATGTGTAAGCAATAGTGCTAGTTACCATCAGAGAAATAGGGATTTATTAGCTGTAGCTCCAACAAGGAAAGATAAAACACATAAATGAATAACTACAATAAATAGAAGAATGAGATTACAGCCATAAGAGCTTATTCAAACAAACAAACAAAATTGACAGGACGGCAAGGAACTGAGACCCTTTGTCTAGCCAAAATTACCAGGGAAGCATTTATCAGTCATACAGGATGAGCTAAGACAGCCACTAGGAGAGCACCTATAGGCAGAGGGAATGACGCGAATAAAGGTATGAAGAAGTACATTCAGAGCACGCAGAGCGATTCAGTTGGCTATACGGAAGAGTACGAGAAGTGATCAGACGATGGCTGGCACTCAGTAGATGTACAATAAATGTTAACTTGAAGGCATTTTCGCTGCTAAATTTATAATTGCCTTTAAAAAAGGATGCTGAAAACTCTCTGTCCTCAGATTTACCTTTATACTCCCCCTACTGCCTAGAAAAAATACACAGCAAACTATGGTAGAGTATGAGAGGATAGGGCTCATGAAATATATTTACAATATTGATATTTGCTATAACCTACCATAATAAACTCCATTAAATCCGAATATTCTGGATTATTTGGATCAATTCTGACTTCATTTGCCCATTCAAAAAGCTTCTGTGTATTAATGAGCCATGGAATTCCAGGAACACCTCTAGCATCTACATTTCTTAAGACACTAACATAAAGAAAATGCTTTGTGAGTTTGCGTGCAACATGCAGGTTATACATTTCTTAGATGGTAAAGTATTTAAGGATAAAATAGAGGGTCTGATGTGTTATTCTCTTGGTTCTTTTTGTATTCTAACCTGTATCGTGGCTTTCTGACAAATGTCTACCCTCCCTTAAGAGACAATAAGCTTCATAAGGGTCAAGTCTGTAAATACGTATCTTTGCCATCTCCACTCTGCGTAGTAGCTAAAGTGTAGCAGGTGCTTAACAGTGCTTACTGGATTAAAGTATTCTGTAAACACTAAACGTAGTAAATTAGATATTTTTTTTTGTAAGATGTGCAATACTGGTAATTTAACCAAAATGTTCTCTTAAGGAAAATTAAGAAACTACTCAATAATTAAAAAAAACCTTTTAGGCTCTATCTTTTTAGTTGAAACATAATACAGATTAATACAATTAACTGGGGAGTACACGCCAGAGAAATATCTTTTTTTGATCATATGAGGCTGTCCTCAGAAGCTGGAGAGTTATAAAGGATGGGCTAGACTGATAATGTGTCCTTAGTGACTTAACCTGTAGGCTAAGTGCCGAAGGAATTCAACCTTAAAGAGTAAGGACTTCTTTAGAGCCATCAATTACCCAAGTTATTTAATCTCTCTCTTCACAGAGAATTTGTCTCTTCATGTCTAATTAGAAGAGTTTGGACTAGATTTCTAATATCCTTTCTACAAAGTACTCAAGAAGAGTTCCAGTCCATAAATTGTGATTCCAGGAATACAGTTCTGACACAAATTCAATACCGTTATTAGCCCAAAAGTAGATACAAATTTTACATTGTCTTCTTTCCATCGCATCTTCTCCTATTCCTATGGTGAAGTCTTCTACAGCTATTGCTGACAAAGCTAACGCGTGGTAAGATTAAGAATAGGTGAAGTTTGAGTATTCTTCCTTTCTTTTACTTTCTATTTCTGTCTTCATATTTGAACTGTCTTGATGGCTATGCCATAAGACATAGTCCCCATGATTCTATCTCAGGGAAAGTAACAAATATGCCAGAACACCACTTGCCCTTGCTACAATGATTCCTCTAGCTGCTTCTATAGGCGTTCAGCTATGGACTATGGCAGCCTCTCTGTCATCTGCGCCCTCTCCACAACTAATTGCCAAGTGAACATCAGCATCTCTTGGGATCATTATAATGTCTTTGGGGGACACTTGTCATGGGATGTTATGAGAGATATCCCAGATTGAGACACTGGGTCTACACACTTCTATGATGGGAGATATAAATAAGCTCCAGAAATAAAATCCTTAGGACACTTGGTCTTTGCCTACAAGTAAATGCCTCTCTCATTAACCGTGTGGCTATAATTCTAAGCACTGAAGAGATATGTTCTCTTATACATAAATACATTTATTGCTTTAGTAGAGTGATTTGAATGAAAAAGAAATCAACTTCCCAATAAACTAAACCTTTCCTGCTGCTATCTGGGTTTTCCCTTTCACAGACACAGGTTTTGTGATACGTTATGTTGAGGACTGGCACTCTTTTTCAAGCATAAAGGTTTACTACCTGCAGTAGGCAGATCTTAATGACTGTGACATAGGTGTCAGAGGAACACCATTTTCATCTAAGGCCCACGACAGAGAATAGCTTAGTTTTCCTGATGTCAGCAGACAAAGTTCTTCAGTTCCATTTCCCTCAAGAAGAAAGGGCACATCTGTTTATAAAAGGATTGAAAACATATGAACTTTTTAGAAAGTGTGCAGTTTGAGCACATTGTAGATATTCCCCTGACTTCTACTTGTGGATTACAGCTGTTCCTGAGATCCCAGGCTCTCATCCTACAGCTTTCCTGGTCTCCCCTCTAAGACACCTCAAGGCAGTCTGCTTCAAACAGACTACAAAAGGAAGAGGAAAATATTGAGCTAAACGCATAGAGATGTACACCTCTATTGTCCTCTTTTTATGTCTGAAAGTTTCTTAATCATTCTTTCTGGGAGTGGCTTCCAGCAAGAAGGGGACCATTGGCAGCAGAAAAAAACGCAGACGAGCTACTCATGCTCCGGTTTCCCTAGATTCCTCTGCATCTTCTCCCTCTCCCCATTTTCTTTCTCAATCCCCACAGAGCTTAACAATACCCCTTGAACCTGTTGTCAGTTCCTAATGCTCCCTAAATTTTTTTGAACCCCTAGTCTTTTCCCTAGGTCTCCACAACCCTATTTTTCTGCTTCACCTAGACTCTAAGCAGACTACACTTTTCCTTCATTGTCCTTTCAAGACTCTTTTGCCTGCTATTTTCTTCTCTCCTCCTTGCTCACTCATTCATACTCCCTTCCTTTTTACCCAGTGGGCACAAGCAGATGCAAAAGCCCTAGGAAGGTGAAAGGGAAGGAATCCAGGGGAGAAGGAGAGAAAAGATAGTGTTCTCACAGAGGTACTAACTTAAATTTAACTGCATAAGAAGGGTAAAATTAACTGAGAAACAACAGAAATGTCCCTTCTTTCCTCTTTCCCTCCCTTCCTTTCTTCTTCCCTTCCCTGTCCAGTTTAGACACGTCAACACCTCTTGGAGCACATTTAAGCTTCACTAAAGGAGAGGCAGAGGCAGAGGCAGACAAGTCCCCTCTCAGGAGTGAAGCACAGGTTCCAGAGAGCACACTGCTCTTACCTTGGACAACCTAGGAAAGCACAGGAGCCAACTTCAAATTTTAAGCTTCCCAAAGATCTGGTTTGAGACAAAGTTTTAAACTCTATAGGTTTAAAATCTGAAAGGAGATTTATGTTCATTTTTAGCCTAGTAGTGTAAATATAAGATTCCATACTCATGTAAATGATCCAGGGTAATTTAGAACATGGTACTCAGGAAGACAATAGGCTGAAGTAAACATATTTAATAAACTCACTGCTTCCTACTTCTCCATATGCAGGTATGACCAGCTTATCACAGCTAAATTCTACATACTCCAAAACAGTTTTGCTTTTCAGCTCTGCGTTGCTGGGTAAAGGTAAATAGAGTTTTGCCAATAAGGTTGTCCTTTTACTTATTTCGTAAACCTAAATATAAAAGAAATGGTGAATAGTTCACACACAAAAAAATACAAAATAAGAAAAGACAAAATAAGGACCCTCAATAACATTTTTATTCATTTTTGAGATACTAGAATATAGAAATAGATATTGCTCTACAGCATTTCAACCACGTTTAAGAGGAACGTAGATAATCACATGTCCTTAAAAGTATAATGCCTTTCACTGGTTTCAAAGAAAATGAATACAAGGATTAAAAACGGAGTTGTGAGAATATAGGTACATATAACACAATGCCCTAATAACTTAATTTTTATGTAGCACTTTTAAAGTTCTTTATCTCATTTAGACCTAATAAAACTTATAGGAAGGAGATATTATTCTGCCCATTTAAAAATGAGGAAGTGAGGCTCGTTAAGAAACTATATTAGTTTTTATCACAAGTGATGAAACCCAGGTTTAACAACTTTGGAAAAGGGGATTCCTTGGCTCACGGAATCCAAAGACAAGTTGAATAACTAATCCGTGGGTTTAGGGGGAGGCAGAAAAAGTTCCCAGGAGAAGGGGGAAGGGAGGTACTGGGTAGACAGTATTGTAGATGTCCACTAGGTATTAAACCCAAGTCTTCTGACTCTATATGCTGCGCTTTCCACTGCAATTCCATGTAAGTTCCTTGCCATAACTACAAGCCTAAATTTTTTTCAAGAGAAAAGTCTTATTTTGACCTATAGTGTGTCATCAATGCTTGGAAAAAACAGTGATATGTACTCTAAGAACAAGGAAAATAAAGAGGGGAGGGAATTGCCCTGAAAGATAAGAAATAATGTGCCAACCAAAAGGATAGTTAAGTAGTCAAGAAAGTATTTAAAAAAAAAAAAAAAAGGTAAGTCAAAGAGGCAAATGCTTTTTCTGGCTATTTCAATACTTTCTTGGTCAGAGTGAATTTAAGCTAACACACAGGTCCCATTGACGAAGGGATTCCTAACGTGGAAATGTTTGTAGGGGTTGTGGCTAATCAAATTCAAGTACTCAGGTTTGTGGGAGAAATTTCTAATTATAAATCAGTAAGCTGACTAACTAAAAAGAGAAAATAAATGGATGAATATATTCAAATGTTAAACTAGAATTCTGATTTTATATATCAGCCTTGTGAGTTTGCTTTGAGTATACAGATGAATCTTCAGTGGCCTGTCAAATCCAATTTCTGAGACTGCAGGGCTGGGGGCAAGATCCTGACAATGGTAAATGTAGTGAGGCAGAAAATTACACCTGATGAAGTGTCCCAGGACGCTGCTCTGATGGCAGCTATCAACACTACTGGGTAGCTGAGATGGAGAATGAAAGTGGGTGTCACACGTGGAGGAATTGGAATGTAGAAAAGCTCAAGGTTGGAAATTGCAAGGATATATGGAAAAAGACTAGCAGTTCTATTTGTATGACGGGAAGAATGAGTGAAGAGGAGTGATAAGAAATAAATTAGAAATATAAAGAGTTTGTTCCAAAAACCAAACCAAACCTGTTGCCGTCCAGTTGATTCTGATTCCAACTCAAAGCAACCCAATAGGACAGAGCAGAGCTGCCCCTAGAGTTTCTAAGGATTTGAACTGCTGACCTTTTGGTTAGCAATCAAACTCTTAACCACTGTTAGGCTAGTGTATGTAGATTTATTTCACTTTTTTTTTTTTTTTTTTGCAGCTACTAATGTATAATATATCCTTAGCTAGATTGCTTCACCTCTTCATCTTTTACTTTGTTAGGATCACCTGCTAAGTGATGGGATGAGGAAGGACTCAAAATACACATTTACATATTTGGGATGGGCAGATTTTAAATGTTAAATGGTCGGCCTATTATGTCATAAGCTATTTTAGATACAATAGTAGGAAAGTATTATCAGCATATTTTTAAAGTAGGAATGTCAACAGAGGCATATTCTAAGATAATAGTAAGTTGATAGCATTAATGAACACAGCATCTGATTAGGGATAGAACAAAATTATTTTAGGCATCACAAAAGTAATTTTGATTAAAGGTTTGTAACGATAATCCTCTCACCACTGCCCATCCCCCACTCTACAAATCTTGATTCCTTTCTAACTTTTCTTTCATGTCTAGCTTCAAGTTTAACCCCTATATTAACCACTAATACTTCTCGCAGTGGTTAAACGTTTGGCTGCTAACCAACAGGTCCGCAGTTTGAATTCATCAGCTTCTCCTTGGAAACCCTATGGGGCAGTTCTACTGTGTCCTGTAGGGTCCCTATGAGTCAGAATCGACTGGACGACAACAGGTTTCAACACTTTTTTCTAGGAGCTCTGGTGGCACAATGGTTAAGTGTTTGGCTGCTAATGAAAGGTTGGCAGTTCAAACCCACTAGTCACTCTGCGGGAGAAAGATATGGCAGTCTGCTTCCGTAAAGATTACAGCCTTGGAAACCCTATGAGGCAGTTCTGTCCTACAGGGTCACTATGAGTCAGAATTGACTTGATGGCAATGGGTTTGATTTTTTTTTTTTAATTTTCTCCATCATCCTATTTTCCTTTTCCTTGAGTGCGGGGGTCTTATTGTAGGGTCCTTGGACAAGAACTAGGGGGTCTCTTGTGAGTATGTCCCTTCATCAGATTCTTAAAGTGATGAAAAAAAAAAAAAAAAGAAGAAGAAAAGGTGAAAAACAAATACAGCGGAGACTCTAACCAGCAAGTCAGGGCTGGGGGCAACTTGGAGAAAGCATTCAACAGTTACAAAAACTGCTACTCACTATACTTTAAACAACATACTTTTGCCTCACTGGTTAGTTACCATAAGGCTGCACATACAGGGTTCACAGGAATTTTAAAATTGTAGTAGAGAACAGAATGCTTGGTACACCCGCAAATCAAATAATTTTGTACTTAACAGTATAAAAGACTATTGATTAATTATAAATATATTAATTATAAATATCTCGCCTACCAACCTTTTAATATAAAAGAAATTAGTTATACAACAGTAGCTAAAAAAGAAATTTAAAACCACATATGATATAAAATAAGATACAAAATAAATGACAATGGCATACCTCCAGGCAAATTGTTTCAGGCCAGTAGATTAGTTGAATATTGAAAATTTGCTGAAACATGACTTTAAAATCAAGCTGTAGGGGAGATACGGAAGTACAGGAAACCTGTTTATCATTGTAAAATATTTTAATAAAATATTTAAGCTTCTGAATTTTGGCTCTCCTCTTTTGTTCATGCCTAAAAATTAAATAAACCTTTAAGTGACCCTTGAAAAGTAAAATTGTTCTTTGCAAAATGTAATTTAGCATATTAAAAATGAAGATGATCACTTTAGAGGGCAAAAATGGTAGCTTTAAACCAAATAACACTTGCCTAGTAGATAAAGTTTCTCCTACTCTGTTTTTTAAAAAAGACGTTTACTCAAAAATACAAAAAGAATTAAAATTAGAGCACAGTGAATTATTCAGACATTTATCTGACTGAATTATAATTTTAAAAGATTATAGCATTTACCCTCCAGATGCATAATGAGAGAATTGAGGGACTTAAGAATGGGAGTACAGAAGTTTGAATCAAGAATTAAAAAATGTTTTCTAACTTTTTTTCTATAATTTTTATTGTGCTTTAAGTGAAAGTTTACAAACCTTTTCTAACTTTTAAAAGACACTGCATAGTGAAGAATTAACTTAATCCAAAGAGAGGGAGGGCCTTTATCCCCCGTTCCTGGGAGACAGCCTCTAAGTCCTTGAAATTTTCCATGTGATTGGCATGTCTTTATTATTAATGGTGAGCTCCTCAGGACCACAAACCTACTAGTTAATACTAATGAGATAGCTTAGGATAGGGGCTGGCCATTCACAACGACTAGAGGAGTGAGGAGAAGGATTGGAGATTGAGTTCAAGCACATGGCCAATGACTCAATCAATCATGCCTATGTAATGAAGCTTCAGTAAAAATTCTGGACACTGAAGCTCCGGGGAACGTCCCTGATTGGCCATATTCTGTATGGCCACATGTTGATGTGCCCGGAGAATGATGTGTCCTGACTCCATGGGGAGAAGGTAATGGAAGCTTCACATCTGGGACCTTCCCAGACATCACCTTATGAATATCTCTCTTTGGCGACTTATGATTCGTAACCTTTACTGTAACAAAACTTTAACTGTAATAGCACTTTCAGTGAGTTCTGACAATCATTCCAGCAAATTATCAAGACTGAGGGGGTAGCGGACACCCCCAAATCTGTACATAGCTGGTCCAAAGTGAAAGTGGCCTGGTGACCTCAAACTTGCAGTTGGTGTATGAAGTCTTGGGCAGATTTGGCAATCTGGAGGACTGTGTCCTTAATCTGAAGTCTGGCCTAACTCTGGGTAGTTGGTGTCAGAAATCATTTGCAGACACACACACATGCATGCGCACACAGGTTTTCCTCAAGTGGGTCGTTCTAAGACAATAGACTTGCTGTATCCTCTTAAAGGTCTTTGTATATCCCCTTATGCTTTGTATATCCCCTTATGTACTGTGCACCTCCTTTCTCCAGGAGAGTGGGGAATCCTTTCCTTCTCTGAACCCAAAGATCAGAAAGGCAAGCCAGGTTACTTCCCTGGAACTTCTATGGAAACCATTTTTTTGGGAAATAAATTGATTTGTTGAGTATAACGAATCTCCTAAAGACAGTCTTCCATTCATTCATTTATTCACTCAACCAACATTTATTGAATATCTTCTCATAGTGATGTGGACATTTGAAATACATAATAAATTACCTCAGGCTCTTTTTGGAAGTAGGTGTGGAACAAATAATAAAAGATTGCTCCACTGCCGTACTTCTCTGGTCAGAGAAAGGATGGTGATGGTTGTGTCTCTATGTCTGCTACACTTTTGTATTAATTTTTTAATGTAACCACCCATTCATTTATTTAACGACTATTTATTGGGCATCCATTATGTTCCAACACTATGCTAAATGATATACATTCAAAATATTCAAAGATGGATTGGTACGAAGTGTCTAACGGGATAGAGATGTTGAAAAGTTGGACCTAATTCAGTGCACTCAGTTGCCATATCATAAGGGAGATAGAGACCATGGGCCTAGTAGATGAAGACATGGAGATATGTGTAATGCTTGTTTTTACATGAATGTCCTAGGAGTAATTCACAACTGGGAAAGAATAAAGTTTGTACAGTCAAAGAAGTAAATTGTCCAGAGGGCCCTCTTGAGAGGGAATACTTTTTATGAGAGTCAGAGGTTTTTTAGCAAGCAAGAACGGCCATATAACCTCATTTTTTATGGTGGCTTTCATAGGGTTTTCAAGGCTGTGACCTTCTGAGACGCTTCTGGACGGGTTTGAACCACCAACCTTTTGGCTAGTAGCCAAGTGCTTAACCACTTGTGCCACCCAGGTAGTCCCATAAAATTAATGGACAATATGTAATGAAGCAATAATTCTTAAAAAATGCTTACGGTAAACATTTGTATAAGTTTGTTAATTCTGCAGTGAAAGAAAGTTGCGGCATCAAGGTAACTGGCTTTATCCCTTGAATTTCTGTTTCTTCAAGTTCTGAAGCTAAATATGAGAGGCTCTAGAAACAAATAAGTAAATATAATTTAAAATGTGCATTTATTAATTAGGACAATTATTATTAAAATTAAATTTTTATCTCTTGTATTTGTCATTTTTTTGATAACTTTTACAAATATCAAGACTTCCTATTTTCTAAACCCTGAGAGTATGGCCCCCAGATACCCTTTCAGCTCCGTAATGAAGTCACTCCTGAAGTTCACCCTTCATTCAAAGATTAGACAGGCCCATAAAACAAAATGAGACTAAAGGGGCACACCAGCCCAGGGGCAAAGACTAGAAGGCAAAAGGGGACAGGAAAGCTGGTAACAGGGAACCCAAGGTCAAGAAGGGAGAGTGTTGACAAGTCATGGGGTTGTTAACCAACATCATAAAACAATATGTGTACTAACTGTTTAATGAGAAGCTAGGCTGTTCTGTAAATCTTCATCTAAAGTACAAAAAAAAAAAAAAAAAAAGACTATTCTACCAGATAATGAAATATTATAACTAGTTAAGTTGAATGTTATTTTCCTATATAAATACCTCCTCTTTTTCCCCATTCTTGTATCCTTTGCCTTCAGTTTTCCTCTCAGTCTCAGACATTTCTGACAGTTCTTCTTGCTTTTGTTCATCATACTTATTCATTTTAATCCTAATAATAAACAGACTTATTTAAAGCAGAAATAATGCAGGTACTTTAAAGGTGTTAGAGGTCTTGCCAACACACACACATACATAAACACAACCAATCTCTTACCAAAAACAATTTCATATCCTAAGGAAATGATCAATATGATAAACTTACACAAAAAGGGAAACTATTTGCTCACTCTCAGTTTTTGCAGATTTCTCTCTACCTCGCAATTTAACACCAGGATTTACAGCTCTGTCTACAGGCATCAAGAAACCTTTTCTCTGGTGAGAAGAGGTAAACCCGGGATAGGGAGATATAAACACACACCATGTTTCCTGTCATTTTTCTGCCTCATACTTTTAAAGCTGTGAGGACATGATCATGTAAAACGGAAGGTGACCATGGTGATGTTAAGTGGCAAGCTGGTTTTACTACTTGGCATTTATGTACACCTAATAAGCAGTTCACAACATAAGTTATGCTAATAACGATATCCTACTCTTGTAAAGTACTTACTAAGTACACTGACAGGCAATGCCCTAAGTACTTTACACATATTTAACCAGTAGTCAGATGGAGTCAAATCAATTCTAATTTATGTCCCTGGGTGGTGCTTGACTGCTAACTGAAAGGTTAGCAGGAAAGGCTTGTCCTGTCCATCTGTTTCCTGAAAGGTCACACCCTTAAGACTATATGGAATGCAGTTCTACTGTGTACACATGGAGTTGCCATGATTACTCATATTAACTTATTTAATATTCACAATGAGGCTATGAAGTCGGTGCTATTATCATTCCTCTTCTATCAGTAGTACAACAAAACCTAGTTATCTGGAACCCTTTCAGAAAATAATTGGTCTGGGTGCTGAGTTTTCCCATAGCTTAAGGGTTTATTATTTTCAGTGCAAAGTTTGTTTTGCTTTTTTAAAATTTAATCCTTCAAGAAGGAATTCTTTGATAAGATATTTTTTGCTCTGGTGGGAATGTTAAATGCTGCAGCTGCTTTGGAAAACAGTCTGATAGTTCCTCCAAATGTTAAGCATAGAGTTACCATATGACCTAGCAATTCCACTCCTGGCTATATATCTAAGAGAAATGAAAACATATGTCTACAAAAATACTTTACATGAATGTTTACAGTAGACTTACTCACGACAGCCGAAAGTGGAAACAATCCATATGTCCATCAACTGATGAATGAATAAATAAAATGTGGTCGTTGTTGTTAGGTGCTGTCGAATTTGTTCTGATTCATACTGATCCTATGTACAACAGAATGAAATACTGTCTGGTCCTGTGTCATCCTCAAAATTGTTGTTATGCTTGAGTCCACTGTTGCAGCCACTATCAAATCCATCTCACTGAGGGCCTTCCTCTCTTTCTCTGACCCTCTACTTTATGTGGTATACCCAAAGAATGGAATGTGTTAGATCTAACTCATACTACAACATGGATGAACTTTGAAAGCATGATGCTAAGTGATAAAAAAAAAAATAGAAGGACACAAAAGGCCATGTATTACATGATTCCATTTATTAGAAATTTCCAGAATAGACAAGTCCATAGAAACAGAAAGTAGATTAGTGGTCATCAAGGAAAATGCAAAGCAACTGCTAATGGTTTCTTTTTTCTTTTAACAGCTTTATTGAGATATAATTTACATACCATGCAAGTTACCGCTTAAAGTGTACAATTCAGTGGTTTTTAGTATATTCATAGGTGTGTGCAACCATCATTCAGCCAAACTTAGAACATTTTCATCACCTTAAAAAGAAACTCCTTATTCTTTAGCTATCACTCTCCTATAACTATCTCTCCAATTCCCAGCCTTAAGCAACCACTAATGTATTTTCAAATGAATGGAATCATAAAATATGTATTTTGTGACTAGCTTCTTCCATTTAGCATAATGCTTTCAAGGCTCGTTCACGTTGTAGCATGTATCAGAACTTTATTCCTTTTAGTGGCCAAATAATATTTCATTGTTTGGATATACCATGTTTTGTTTATCCATTCATTAGTTGATGGACATTAGCTATCATGAATAATACTGCTAAAAACATTCATGTACAAGATTTTGTGTGCATTTGTTTTTATTTCATCTAGACATGGCAGCGATCTTGGGTCTATAGCTCTCTCTTTCTATTCTCGGCCAATGATAAGGCTCTGAGGAATGACAAAGGTCCTAATATTATTGTACCAAATGTTGTGGCTTTTACTGTTTGTATAGCTTGCACTTTTTTTCTTTCCCTTTTTAAAAGCCTATTTGACAGTGATCTGAATCCCTTCCAGGAAGGCAGGCGCCTAATAGAGAACACAGTGAAGACAGCATGGAAGAATCTGGGTTCTCTGTGCTACCTACCAGTACTATGGTTTGGGTTCAGCAGGCAGGAAACAAGGTCTGTAGCTACTGCTCAGCCAGCTTCTCTAAGCTTAAAGCAATGTTGCTAACATTTGACAAGGAGAGTTTGTTGCCTGAATGAAAATACAGGGCTATATCCTCAGCCTCTTACTAGCTCACTTGCGCTATCATCACTCCACGAAACCTGCTCTGGCTAAGATCACCAATAACCTCCATCTCAGAAAATCCAATTAACATTTTTAGTCCTGAACTTAGCTGGTATTTTAGAGGCATTAAACTCTGTTAACCACTTCCTACTATTTAAAATATTCTCTTTGCCTCCGTGGTGAAACACTTCAAGTGATGTTTGTTTGTCTTAACTCTGGTTTCTTTTCCTCTACCAACCAACTTAAAGTATTTTCTCAAGACTCAGTCCTTGACCCTCTTCTCATCCCACTCTACTCTCCCTAGTTTCATGCACACCCATGGCCTTCAAATCACCATTACTATGCCAAAGAAATCAACATTTTTATTTCTAGCCCAGACCCTATATCCAGCCGACCACTCAATACTTAGGTTATCTCAAAGGCATCTCAAATTCAATATTCTAGAAACCAAATATATGAAGAAAGAATAACCTGAGCCCAATGTCTAGGTCCTAGGTGTTCTTATCATAAGTATTGTCTTCCTGAAGGCCTAGCTACAAGATTATTCAGTTAGGTTTCATAAGGATCTGGTTTGCTCTGATGTCACTAATGGTAAACTTCGCCAGGAAACAGGGTTCTCACAAGCATCTTCAAACATATAGCTTTTCTAATGGACCAAATTGATACTTTAGCTCATTAACACCTAAATGCCACAATTTAGGGTAGCCGAGGCTAGCCCTGCTGAGGTGCCAACCTGGTCTCTGATACTATAGGATGCAGTTCAGAGGTCTCCTACTCAATGTAGTCTGAGCAGATGAATTTAAGCCAAAGTCCACTGAGAGAGCTGAATATTAAATGTCAAGAACAAAAGCAAAGGGCCTCGGGTAGGGTTGGAGTTGAGAGCAGTGAGTAAAAGAGCCAGTGGGAGCAGGTAATATGGGTCCAGGACCACTGCTCTGAGTAGCCTTACAGCATCTGTGGCTCCCCTTTGTTGTTCATGCTGCATGTATATCAGGTTGGCTTAAAAGATTAGATGCAAGTCAGCAAATTTGGATTTGAGAGTCTGGGATAAAAAAGGGTTTCATGCTATATTTAGGGTTAGAAAATGTCAGCAGCATTTTTGTTAAAAACCACTGTAGCAGGAAGAATCAAGGAAGTAAATACTTTTGTTAAGTTTCCTGAAGTTACATTCAACTTTACAGTTTTGAAAAACAAAAGGTCCAGGGCCATGGGTTGGAGGGAGGAAACCAGCTATTTCACTGTGGGATCACAAACAGCTTAAGTGATTAACAAGTACAATTTTGAATTATAATTATCTCCTTCACTAGACATATTTTATGCCTTTATCCAACTACTTAAAATATGTTCCACCTAGAAACATGATTGCTGGGTCTATGTTTAACTTTATAAGAAAGCGACAAACTGTTTCCAAACTGGCTGTACCATTTTGTATTCCCACGAGCACAGAATGAGAGTTGCTCTTGCTCCACATCCTTGCTTGCATTTCTTATCATTTTTTTCATTTTTCTAAGTGGGGGGTTTTAGCCATTGGAATACGTGTGTAGTTGTATCTCATTGGGATTTAAATTTGCATTTTCTTACTTCCATGACATGATGTTGAACATCTTTTCATGTGTTCATTTGCCATCCGTATACCTTCTTTGGTGAAATATCTATTCAAATCTTTTGCCCATTTTTTAATTGGATTGTCTTCTTATTAAGTTGTAAGAATTGCTTATATATTTAAGATACAAGTCTTCTGTTGACTATCGTGAATAATTGTGTGGTAGGTAAAATGGTGGCCCCAAAAAGGTATGTTCACACTGTAATCTCTTGAACCTGTGAATGTGATCTTATCTGGAAAAAAGTTCTTTGCAGATATAATTAAGTTAAGGATCTCAAGATGAGATCATCCTGGATCATTCAAGTGAGGCTCAAATCCAATGACAAGTGTCATAAGAGATACACGAAGAAGAGAAGCCCATGTGAAGATGAAAGCAAAGATTGGAGTTATGTAGCCATAAGCCACAAGGAACATATGGGGCTACTAGAAGCTAGAAGATACAAGGAAGGAGTCTCCCCTAGAGCTTTTGGAGGGACTGTGGGCCCGTGGACACCTTGATTTTGGACATCTGGCACCCACAAGTGCGACAGAACAAATTTCTGTTATTTTAAGCCATCAAGTTTGTGGTCATTTGTTACGGCAGCCCTAAGAAACTAATACAGTAGTGTCGCTTCTGGATTTTCTTTCAGTTATTGTGAATTCTTGGTTATCATAGACAGCTCCTCAGGAAACTCTGAGGTGCGATGGACTGCTTTTATATGGCCTTTCTTGCCATGGTCTTATAAATCCCACCCAAGTGATTAGGTGGGACTATACAAATAAGGTAATTGTGGTTCACCAAGGGGATTGGATAGTTTGCTAATAATGTAAATAATTTCAAGAGGTAGTATATAATCAAAAACCAATGGTACTGAAGGAAGAAGTCCAAGCTGCACTGAAGGCGCTGGCAAAAAACAAGGCCCCAAGAATTGACGGACTACCAATTGACATATTTCAGCAAAGGGTTGCAGCGCTGGAGGTGCTCATTCATCTATGTCAAGAAATTTGGAAGACAGCTACCTGACCAACTGACTGGAAGAGATCAATATTTATGCCCATTCCAAAGAAAGGTAATCCAATAGAATGCAGAAATTATCAGAGTATCATTAAAATCACACACAAGTAAAATTTTGCTGAAGATAATTCAAAAATAGTTGCAGCAGTACACTGGCAGAAAACTGCCAGAAATTCAAGCCAGGTTCAGAAGAGGACGTGGAAGGAAGGGTACCATTGCTGACGTCAGATGGATCTTAGCTGAAAGCCCATAACAGCAGAAAGATTTTACCTGTGTTTTATTGACTACGCACAGGCATTTGACTGTATGGGTCATGACAAATTATGGATAGCATTGCAAAAAATGGGAATTCCAGAACACTTAATTGCACTCATGTGGAACTTGTACATAGGCCAAGAGGCAGTTGTTGGAACAGAACAAGGGGAACCTGCATGGTTTAAAATCAGAAGAGGTGTGTGTCAGGGTTGTAACCATTCACCATACTTTTTCAATATTTATGCTGAGCAAATATTCTGAGAAGCTGGACTATATGAAGAAGACTGCCACATCAGGCCTGAAGGAAGATTCATTAACAACCTGTGATATACACATGATACAACCTTGTTTGCCAAAAGTGAAGAGGACTTGAAGTACTTACCGACGAAGATCACAGCCTTCAGTATGGATTACACCTCAACATAAAGAAAACAAAAATCCTCACAACTGGACCAATAAGCAACAGCATGATAAAGGAAAAAATGTTGAAGTCATGGATTTCATTTTACTTGGATCCACAATCAATGCCCACAGAAGCAGCAGTCAAGAAATCAAAAGATGTATTGCATTATGGCAAATTTGCTGCAAAAGGCCTCTTTAAAATGTTGAAAAGCAAAGATGTCACTTTGAGGACTAAAGTGCACCTGACCTAAGGCATGATATTTTCAATTGTCTCATATGCATGTGAAAGCTGGACAACGAATAAAGAAAACTGAAGAAGAACTGATGCCTTTGAATTATGGTGATGGTGAAGAATATTGAATATACCATGGACTGCCAGAAGAACAAACAAATCTGTCTTGGAAGAAGTAGAGCCAGATTGCTCTTTGGAAGCAAGGATGGGGGGACCACACCTCACATTCTTCTGACATGTTATCAGGATGGAACAGTCCCTGGAGAGGGACATCATGCTAGGCACACTTTCAGTGAAAAAGAGGAAGACCCTTGATGAGATGGATTGACACAGTGGGTGCGACAATGGGCTCAAACATAGCAACAATTGTGAGGATGTCACAGGACTGGGCATTGTTCTGTTCTGTTGTACCTACAGTTGCTATGACTCAGAACTAACACGGTGGCATCTAACAACAACAGTGCAAATATAGTTCACAACACTCATGTGGAGGTGGAACCATGCAAATAAGGTCTATGGAACCCTAAAGTAGGCACTGGTCAGTTTTGCCATCCTGCTAGACTTAAAATGAGTCATCCCAGAGGCAGGAGGAGAGAATCTCACTACCACCAAGGAAGAAGAGCCAGGAGTGGAGCATGTCCTTTGGACCTGGGATCCCTGCACTGAGAAGCTCCTGGCAGGAGACAGTGCAGTGGGCTTCCCAGCCCACGGAGTGAGAAAGCTGAGAGCATTTGGACAGGAGGCTTGCTGGAGGAGTAGAGTACCTCTAGGCACTTGGTAGAACTAGGTTTGCTGACTTATAGAACTAGAGCCGAGCGCCTTCAGGCTGAGGCTTACTGGGGGAGTGGGGTGCCTCTGGGCACTTATGGGCAGAGTTAAAGAGCTTTGTAACACCTGCCCAAGCAGGGGAGAGGCCGAGAGCCAGAGAGAGGCTTGCCTGCGGGCATGAATAAGAAGCTGTCCTTACGGAAGCACTGTATCCTGAGTGTTTCTGAACCTGAATTGTAACCTGTTATTTCCCTAATAAACTCTGTAACTGTGTGTATGGTCTCTGAGTTCTGTGTGGCCATTACAATGAATTATCGAACCTGGCAGAGAAGTAGAGAGTGTCGTGAGAGGGATCGCTGACGTCAGAATTGGTAAAGATGGAGGAGAGAAGAGGCATGTCTGACCTCCACCTTATAGGAATCAGCCTTGGGCTGTTGATCTTGATTCTCCTCTTTGTGAAGTTAAGGGGAGGTCAAATGTCCCTGCCACACCATAAGAGCAAATAAAGCAGCCACTCACCTCTGAAACTGTAACTTTATTGGGGTGCTTGTAAACCCTTGCCGTTTTCGAAGGGATTTCATCTGTTTCCAAGTCCGTAACATACTATGCAGTAGTGAGAGGTCCTTTTCCCTTTCTAAGTCATACAGCTGTTTTGTATTACTACGGCGATAATAATAAAAAAAAAATCCACCAATGTATTTTTTCATTTACGGCGATAATGGTAAATGAAAAAATACATTGGTGGATTAGAACAATGAATAATTAAAAAATGTCCCCAGAAAAACGTATTACACTAACCCTTCTGAAACCACACCTTATTTATTTTTTCTATTTTACCCACATCTTGACACAAAGACTGAAATTTCATCATTAGAGACTGTTCTCTCCTGACTTAAAGGTTTTTCACTGTTAAAACATGCCCTGCTAAAATGCAAATACTCCTGGAAAGGAAATATGCTAACTCCACCTCTGTAAGATCCTGAGGTAAAAAGACACCAGAGAAAGAGGGATATAGGAGAGAACAATGAAGGAGAGGGGATGGGGAAACACATACGTTTTGATATTTTGCTTGCTATCTATCAGCATTTAATTTCTGGTTGGTATTTCACTGTTTACAGAAAAGTTCAAATCAGGCAGTACATACCCCTCCCAATACTTTTGTATTTGCCTTGTTGCAGTTTGATTCTCCCACAACTTCTATTTTACCACCTAATAAGTTCCAGTTGGCAGCTTCAAAGCCACTAGTTTGGGTCTGGTTCAGATTTAGAACGCCAAAATTTCAGTAGAGCTTGATGGGAAAGGATGGTGGCAGCCCCACACCTGAGACTTTTGAATCACTCTAAGGAAGTTTTGGGGAAGGATTCTTATGAAGTCAAAGTGCATGAAGATAAAAAATATACCTTTCGAAACTCAGTTTATATCACTTCCTTAATGTGGCCTTCTTTGAATACCTTCGCACCACATAGTTAAATATCCCTACCATAGCCCTTTATGTTTCCTCTTTTAACACTCATCACACTTGTAAAAACACATTCAATGTGTGCTTCCCCATTAGACTTCAAGGTTCAGCGTCCTGCAGGGTAAAGGGTTTGTCCTGGAAATATTGCCAAGATTTTGTGTAACCCTATATAACGTCCGAACCCTTTATAACTCTTGTAGCTAAAGCTCAGAACAAAAATACTCAAAGAGGTGTAGCCATTTTGAATAAGTGATACTAGAAGTGAGCTACAGTGGAAAGAACAGCAAGAAACTTAAAGACAAACCTGGTTTTAATCATGGTTCTCCCACTTATTTGTAACGTTAGGCAAACTGCTTAAATGTTCTGAGTCTTTGTATGCCCAATTCTCTGTATGCTCAATTTTTCTTCAGCCTTTAAACATGTTTTTAAGTAAAGTACCTTTATACTTACAGCAATGGGTCTGTTACTTAGGAAAAAATATGATAAACACATTATTTTTGATGTATTTCTAGACTTTCTGGACATTATTGTTTTTATTATACTTTTTTTAAGATGAACAATTAGAACTATTGCTTTAAATTTGGAGGTACTTTACCAGAAGGTATAATAAGCATATTATTTGAAAATCAAAATAATACACTGTTTAAAAAGATGCTTATTCTATGTTTCATGGCTGCACGGACACTCTGTATTAATATGAGATATTACACTGATTTTCTAATATTAAATCATCTTTGCATTCCTGGTATGATGCCAACATTGTCACAAAATGTTATTTAATAAAATTCTGTTTAGTGGGTCTGTGTCTATGCTCATGAATGAAATTGAGTTATAATTGTTTTTTTTATATTCTTGTTGGGTTTTAATTTCAAGGATATGATAATCTCATAAAATGAATTCATGATTTGGTCTCTTTAACAAGCATGTAAATTAGTCAATGCAATACAAATGTTATAGATATTATGTTGTAATAGAGGACTACACAATTTAGAGGTCCTTGGGTGCTGCAAATAGAGACTACTAACCTAAAGGTAAGTAGCCCTAGTGGTGCAGTGGTTAAAAGCACTCGGCTGCTAACCGAAAGATCGGTGGTTTGAACCCACCAGCCCTGTGCTGGAGAAAGATGCGGCAATCTGCTTCTGTAAAGATTTACAGCCTTGGAAACCGTAGGGGCAGTTCAACTCAGTCCTACAGGGCTGCTATGATTTGGAATCGACCTGACAGCAGTGGGTTGGGTTAGAATCTAAAGGTTGGTGGTTCCAACCCACCCAGCAATATCATGGAGGAAAGGCCTAGTGATATGCTTCTGTTAAAATTACAGCCAAGAAAACCCTATGGAGCAGTTCTACTCTCTAACACTTGGGGTCATCATGAGTCAGAATTGACTCCACGGCAACGGGTTTGTTTTGTTTTATTATGTGGCAGGCGCTATTTTAGATGCTAGGAACTAACATGCCAGCAGGGAAAAACACTGAAGCATTAATTACGAATATGATGAGTGTTACAAAGAGGAAAATATGAAGCGTCATGTGAGTATATAAAAGCCTCCCTGAAGAAATGACACAAAATAAAATTTATGTGGTGACCAAGTGCTAGGCAGAAAATGGATGAACAAACATTCCAGAAACAAAACTCATTAAAACAAAGCTATAGAGATGTTAGAGGGCATAGCTCATTTAGGGAATTGGATTATAAAATTCAAAAACAGAGACCCCTGATATGAGACTGGAGACGTAAGCAGGAATCAGATTATGCACAGCCTTATAAATCATGCTACAGGTATTGAACTTGAAGATAACAGGGAGCCACTGAAGAATTTTTATTTTAGAAAACTCACTCTGGTTTCAGTGTGGAACATGGTTTAAAGACAGGCATTTTAGGAGACTAATTGAGTAGTCAGGCTAAGAGATAAGCACTTGAAATAGTTTTACAGTGGGAATGGAGGGGAGGGCAAGGATGGGAGAAAACTTAAAAATAATAATAGTAATAATAAAAGGCTTTGATTACTGCCTGGATGTGAAGGATGAGAGGAGATGGAAAGAGAAGGATCGCAAATGACTCGCTGATTTCTTTCCTGGTGACTAGGTGATTGTGGCTATCAGGCACCTAGTAGACAGTCATTAAAGGCTGGTTAAATGCAAATGTGTTATTGGTTAATTGTACTTTACCTGCTCATCTTTTTTAATAGAAACACTGTTTTTCAAATGTCCACGAACTACCCTTTGCAGCATTTCAACACCACCTCCAAGGTTTTTCTGAATGGAAATCTATTTTTTTTTTTTTGCTTTAGTAAAAGCGATTGCCTCTTTGGTGATACCCTCCTCCCCTCCTCCAACACACGTACACACATAACTGGACCTTCATCCTTACCACTGGACCCCATCTCTCTTTTTCCTACATCAAAGTTTACTTGTTCTGTGTTCATTATGCCAAATGTCTGTTCTTTGCCTTCAATTTTAGCCAATCTTATAAATAACATTAGTTTATTGTTTGGTAAATGCTGATAGCTTCTATTCATTCATTCAAATAATATTTATTCATTATTCACTATGTGCCAGGCCTTATGTAACACATGCTATGTCAACCTTCTCAAATAACACATGTGCATTTAACTAGGTTATTCTAGGGAACCAATAATTTAAATAAACTGTTGGCTCTAGTGGTGATAGTCGGTAAAAACAGGTTGGATTAATGCATAGAGAGTCAGGGAATTTCTATACCTATCAAATCACTCTCATAAATAGATTACTAACTCTTTGTGCACAGTAGAACTTTCTACCCAATAAGTACTTCCCAGTGAACTTTCCTGTTTTTGGAGATTCCTTGGCACATGATTATGTTTTGACCTGGAATTATTTTTCCAGTAATTTCATGCTTTTCTAACTTCTCTTCCCAATAGTCTATAAGCCAATGGCTTCCAATTTGAGGATCATGGTTTTCACAAACGTGCTTAAGTCCATATGCTCATTAAGTGTTCAGACTGAATTAATAATATACCTTGTATATATGTGTATGTATATGTGTATACTAATTCTCAAATATATATAAACTCTCAAGGATAAAACAAATCAATTTAAAACTATTAGTGACTTCATAGCAGTTTTTCATCAACACATTTTTTTAATCAATGGATATTAAAACTATTTTCATGTGTACTTCTGTAAAATATTTTTATACAAAATGGGTCTTAAATATTTTGAAAGGTTTGAATCATTTCTGTAATCACTTAATGAGTAGGGATCTTATCCTTTTCTTATTTTATATCTTCCATAGCAAGTGTATTACTCTGTCTAAAGAAGTTATTTAATAAATTGTTAATGAATACACAAATGTCCCAAAACCTACCTTATCTGCCAATAATAATCTTGTAAAGATTTTCTGGTCAGCTGATTTATACCTGAATGTTCATTTGCTAGTTTGGTAGCATCTGTCAGTGCTTTCAGCTATAACAAAGAAAAGAGCTCTTTTGATCCATTTCATCCACCTATTTTATCACTCCAATTCACCCATAGGTATAGGCGTATACAGTAGAAGCACAAGTGTATAACTTTTTTGTGTGTATTGCTGCCTTGTCTTCCAAAATATATTTCCTATAAGCACCTTGGGGTAGAACTGAGAAAAGCCATCAATATCTGTTTAAGCAATAAACATCATACCTTGAAAATACTAGGCTATCTATTCATCAATTGATAAAAAGAAATGCCAATAGATCAAGGCGGCAGATTGAGCACAGGCATCTATCTTATCTTCCACTCAATATCCCATAGCTATCCATCTGTTTTAATCCATATTCATAGCCATCATCACATCTATACACCCTATCTACACGTAAGTTGTTATTGTCAGTTGCTGTCAAGTTGATTCCAACTCATGGAGACCCCTTGTGTGTGCAGAGTAGAACTGCTCCATAAGATTTTCAAAGCTATGACCTTTCAGAAACAGACTTCCAAACCTGTCTTCTGAGGCATCTCTGGTTGGGTTTGAAACTGTCAACCTTTCAGCTAGTAGCGGAGTGCTTAACC
This sequence comes from Loxodonta africana, assembly GCF_030014295.1. Lineage (NCBI taxonomy): Eukaryota > Metazoa > Chordata > Mammalia > Proboscidea > Elephantidae > Loxodonta > Loxodonta africana. Next base: position 37,984,726 of record NC_087357.1, read on the forward strand.
GTTTGTGCCACCCAGGGACTCCTTTCTATACCTATATCTGCATCTATATCTCTCCATAAAAGAATAAACACATAACAACTTAGGACAACAAGAAAAAAATAAAATCAAGAGAATAAAGTATACCAAAGAAGGTCTAAAACAGAGTAATGTCTGTAGAGGAGTAAAACTGGAGGAAACCATACCCTAAAACATGTGCAGGAGAAATCTGTTGTACAGGTAGGAGCAGCTTGTGGTAACTCCAAATCTAGAGTGGATGGACATAAACTTTTAGTGGAAGACATAAGAAAAAATGGGAAGACATACTACATTCCTGGATTAGGAAACAGATTTTATAAAGATTAAAAAAAAAAATCTTTCAAATTAACGTAAAATTAATGCAATCACAATCAAAATGATGATAGGATTTTTAAAACATAAATTGACAAGCTAATTCTAAGGTTCATATGGAAGATCAAAAATCTCTGTTGTTGTTGTTAGGTGCTGTCCGGTCAATTCCAACTCATAACGACCCTATGCATAACAGAACAAAACACTGCTTAGCCCTGTGCCATCCTCACAATTGTTGCTATGCTTGAGCCCATTGTTGCAGCCGCTGTGTCAATCCATCTGGTTGAGGGCCTTCCTATTTTTCACTGACCCTCCACTTTACCAAGCATGATGTCCTTCTCCAGGGACTGATCCCTCCTGATAATATGTCCAAAGTATGTGAAAGTAGACTCATTATCCTTGTTTCTAAGGAACATTCTGGTTGTACTTTTTCCAAGACAGATTTGTTCTTTTGGCAGTCCATGGTATATTCAATATTCCTTGCCAACACCACCAGTCAAAGGTGTCAATTCTTCTTCAGTCTTCCTTATTCATTGTCCAGCTTTCGCATGCATATGAGGTGATTGAAAACACCAGGGCTTGGGTCAGGCTCACCTTAGTCCTCAGGGTGACATCTTTGCTTTTTAACACTTTAACGAGGTCTTTTGCAGCAGATTTGCCCAATGCAATACAACTTTTGATTTCTTGACTGCTGCTTCTATGGCTGTTGACTGTGGATCCAAGTAAAATGAAATCCTTGACAACCTCAATCTTTTTTCCATTTATCATGATGTTGCTTATTGATCCAGTTGTGAGGATTTTGTTTTCTTTATGTTGAGGTGTAATCCATACTGAAGGCTGTGGTCTTTGATCTTCATCAGTAAGTGCTTCAAGTCGTCTTCGCTTTCAGCAAGCAAGGTTATGTCATCTGCATAACAAAGGCTGTTAATAAGTCTTCCTTCAATCCTGATGCCTCGGTCTTCTCCATATAGTCCAGCTTCTCAGATTATTTGCTCAGCATACAGATTGAATAGGTACAGTGAAAGGATACAACCCTGATGCATACATTTCCTGACTTTAAACCATACAGTATCCCCTTGTTCTGTTCGAATGACTGTCTCTTGATCCATGTACTGATTCCTCATGAGCACAATTAAGTGTTCCAGAATTCCCATTATCCTCAATGTTATCCATAATTTGTTATGGTCCACACAGTCAAATGCCTTAGCATAGTCAACAAAACACAGGTAAACATCTTTCTGGTATTGTCTGCTTTCAGCCAGGATCCATCTGACATCAGCAATGATATCCTTAGTACCATGTCCTCTTCTAAATTCAGCTTGAATTTCTGGCAGGTCCCTGTCGATATACAGCTGCAGCCACTTTTGAATGATCTTCAGCAAAATTTTGCTTGCATGTGATATTAATGATATTGTTTGATAATTTCTGCATTTGATTGGGTCATCTTTCTTGGGAATAGGCATAAATATGGATCTCTTCCAGTCGGCTGGCCAGGTACCTGTCTTCCAAATTTCTTGGCATAGACAAGTGAGCACTTCCAGCGCTGCATCACTTGGTATTCTGTCAATTTCTGGAGCCTTGTTTTTTGCCAATGCCTTCAGTGTAGCTTGGACTTCTTCCTTCAGTACCATTGGTTCCTGATCATATGTTACCTCCTGAAATGGTTGAAAGTCAACCAATTCTTTTTGATATAGTGACTGTGTGTATTCCTTCCATTTTCTTTTGATGCTTTCTGTGTCATTTAATATTTTCCCCATAGAATCCTTCAGTACTGCAACTCAAGGCTTGAATTTTTTCTTCAGTTCTTTCAGCTTGAGAAACGCTAAGTGTGTTCTTCCCTTTTGGTTTTCTATCTCCAGGTCATTGCACATGTCATCATAATACTTTACTTTTGTCTTCTCAAGCTGCCCTGTGAAATCCTCCATTCAGCTGTTTTACTTCATCATTTTTCTCCATTTGCTTTAGCTACTCGACATTTAAGAGCAAGTTTCAGAGTCTGTGTATAGTCGTGATTTATGTTGTTGAAAAAAAGTATTTGCAATGAGGAAGTCATTCTTGCTTGCTGAAAGTGAAGAGGGCTTGAAGCACTTACTGATGAAGATCAAAGACTATAGCCTTCAATATGGATTACACCTCAACATAAAGAAAACAACAATCCTCACAAATGGATCAATAAGCAACAACGTGATAAACAGAGAAATGATTGAAGTTGTCAAGGATTTCACTTTATTTGAATCCACAATCAACACCCATGGAAGCAACAGTCAAGACATCAAAAGACACACTGCATTGGGCATATCTGCTGCAAAAGATCTCTTTAAAGCGTTAAAAAGCAAAGATGTCACTTTGAAGACTAAAGTGCGCCTGCTCAAGCCATGGCGTTTTCAATTGCCTCATACACGTGTGAAAGCTCCATAATGAATAAGGAAGACCAAAGAAGAATCAATGCCTTTTGAATTACGGTATTGGCAAAAAATATTGAATATACCATGGACTGCCAAAAGAATGAACAAATCTGTCTTGGAAGAAGTACAACCAGAATGCTCCTTAGAAGCAAGACTGGAGAGGCTTTGTTCCCATATACTTTGGATGTGTTATCCGGAGGGATCATTCCCTGGAGAAGGACATCATTCCTGGTAAAGTAGAGGGTCAGTGAAAAATAGGAAGACCCTCAATGAGATGGGTTGACACAGTGGCTGCAACAATGGGCTGAAGCATAACAAAGGTTGTAAGAGTGGCACTGGACCAGGCAGTGTTTCTTTCTGTTGTGTACAGCGTCACTATGAATCGGAACCAACTCAACAGCACCTGACAACAACAACACAGCTATATTATGGATCTAGATATAGTGATATGCAAAGGCTGGAAGATACAGTATTAATTTGAAAAACATTGCCAAATAATATATATGGTAAAATCCATTTTATGTTAAAAGAATCATAATATACCTATCTATTTTTTTTTTTTTTTTATAGAACTACATGGAAAAAAGAACTTTAAGGTTGTACTCCAAACCATAAGGTAAAAAACGATGTGGGGCTTTCACATTTTGATACTTCTATATTAAATGCTTTCCAACGAGCATGTATTCATGTATTAATTTTATAACTTTTTTTTTTTTAAAAGCTATAGGGACACAACTACCACAGCCTCCATGAGACTGAGTCCAGCACAGCTAGATGATGACAGCTACCACCACCGACTGCTCCTACAGGGATCACAACGGAGGGTCCCAGACAGAGCTGGAGACAAATGTAGAACAAAATTCTAACTCACACACACTCAAAAGAAAAACAGACTTACTGGCCTCACAGAGACTGGAGAAACCATAACAGTGTAGCCCCTGGACACCCTTATAGCTCGGTAATGAACTCACTCCTGAGATTCACCCTTCAGCCAAAGATTAGACATACCCATACAACAAAATGAGACTAAAGGGGCACACCAGCCCAGGGACAAGGATAGAGGCAGGAGGGGACAGGAAAGCTGGTAACACGGAATCCAAGGTCAAGAAGGGGAAACTGTTGACATGCTGTGGGGTTGGCAACCAATGTCATAAAACAATATGTGTATTAATTGTTTAATGAGAAACTGTTCTATAAACCTTCATCTAAAGTACCAAAAAATACAAATAAAAAAAAGTCCTAACAAAAAGATGCTAGAAGGAAAAATGACAGAATTCTGCATAGCAGATCATCCTATTTTCTCATATTATCTGCAATATTCCTCCTTGTTCTTTGAAAAGAAGCATATTCCAGTTTAAGAATTCCTGAATGCCAGTGAGTCTTTTACCACTCTGAAACTGGCTTGGACAGACTGAGAACAAGCAGAGGCACACATTTCACACCAAGGGATTAAAAGGATACACAGATTATCTCTTTCAACAAACCAAATTTTGGTAAAAGGCCAATGGACACATTCTGCAACATCTGGCTTTTTTTTTTCTCCCCACCTCTGTTCTTCTCTTTTAGAAGACAGGGACACGCACATGGTTTAGCAAATTTCTCTTTTAACAGTTTATCGGGAGGAAATGTTTATATTCACATAAAAAAAGTAAAACTCAATTAAAATTATTTTTGGCTCCTAAGAATCAATAGTAACAATACTGAAGCATTTTGTAAATACTGATCCCAAAATGTTTTTATTTTATGCAGAGAGTTATCCTACATGAAAAACAAACCTAGAGTTCATGTACATTAACAGTACTCTAATGAAATAAAATTGATAATGTTAGATCAGACTTTAAAGTTATACAGTATTGTTGGAAAGTTATCTATAAAGTATATGTATCTGTAAATAAAATAACTATCTAATGATCTGAATCATAATTTCAGAGTTGGCTCCCTCATTAAAGGAAAACAGTGGCCATAATTGCACTAAAGTAATAGAATTTTCAATATTTTAGGAAATATTCTGACTTTATTAATGCATGATCTTTATCTATTCACTTCTTCCACACAACTCCTACATGAAAATTCAATCAAATGGATTAAGTCCTATGGTTTTTGCACTTGTATCGTAAAAAGCAGATATAGTAAGGTCAGTTAATCTATTATTGGAATGTCCATTAGGCTTGAATGTTTAATTAAATACCTCACTAGGTATTTAATTTAAAATGTACTCATTAGCTAAATGAGACCCATCGAAATATCTTTTCAGAGAGAGTACTAGTTAACAAAATGCTCATTCATCAGAAACACAGCTGAGCTTAAATAAGGGGCATAAATGCATAAAAAAATAACCAGTAGGTACTCCGATTCCTCTTCTGACTTTACCTATCCCTTATGATGTCATAAGATGACTATGGTGAGCCCTCTCTATCTGCCAGTTTTGCATCCACGGATTCTACCAACCACGGTTTGAAAATATTGGGGGCGGGATAGGGAGGGAAAGTTCTAGAATACAAAACTTGAATTTGCCTGGTGCTGAACACTATGCTGAATCCACATGAATGAAGTGATGTGTAGGCATACCCTGATGTAGCCTCCCACCACCATTTCACAGATCCTCAGTCTCTCTTCAGCACTCACTGGGCATTGTTCACTTCATGTCATTATTCCCTAAACAATACTGTACTATATAAAAAAAAAATTTTTTTTGTACTATATAGCAACTATTTATATAGCATTTACATTTTATTAGGCAATATTAGTAATCTAGAGATGATTTAAAGTATACAGGAGGATGTGCGTAGGTTATGTACAAATACTATGCCATATTATATAAGGGACTTCAGCATCTTTGGATCTTGGTATCTGCAGGGGGTTCTGGAATCAATCCCCCATGGATACTGAGGGATAACTTTTATTTGCATTAGTCAACCACAGACCAAGTCTTTTCACATTTGAGATTCAAGATCTCTAATTTTTTTTCAAAATATTTCATTGCAAGACTTGAAACAGCCACGTGGCTCTTTAGATTAGTAATGATTTTAAATATTTTTCTTGAGTCATAGAACCAAGAATAACACTGATTAGCAAACCATTTATAAATGCTAAATATCCTGCAGGGCATATTTGAGGCTGCCTCCTCAGTCAGTCAACTTCTACAATTTCTTTTCAGAAAAACTGAAATTGAACCATTGTTCTATTTGGTTACTTAATGCGCTAACGGAAAATGGTCTACAAGAACTGGCTTTGTACTAACAATTTTGTTTTCTCTTTTAATATTAAATATTCAGCTCTATAAACATAATGAGAGCCCTTCTTACCTTCTCATAAAGTAGGTGAGGTAAATTCTGTTGCTGCCTGTTCTGAAAACACTCATAAAGTTGGAGCAGCCTAGCACATAATACTTGTTCTTGATTGAAGAGTGGATGATGGCTGAACTGCAAACCCACAATGTTGAGATCTAACTGGTACATTTCCCTTTGACCTTCCATTTTGTTCCTAATAGAGCTTTCTAGGTCATATTTTACTGCCTTTTAAAGAAAAAATGTGCACAATGTTAAATTGATTCCATTTCTTTTGAAATTACAAATAACTTTCCCTTATGAAAGTAACGTGTCCATTGCAGGAAAACTAACACTACACAAATACAACACAGTTCTGTGAAAAAAGTTATCTGAACCAAGCTTTTTCCTAAAATTCCAGAAAACTAGTTACATATAAAAATGAACAGTAAAAGAATAGTCAAGATCAAATCCCATACAAAGTTACTATAAGAAAAAAAATGAATAGCAAAATAATATTTCGATAATCAAAGCATTCCAGAAAGACATTCAAAAACAAACAAAAGTAGAAATGTAGTTTTCAAAACTAGCTAAAAGACATTAAGTATGTAAGACATGAAGGAATGTAAATCAGAATTAGAAAAACTCAGAAATGAGGTGACAGAATTGAACAGAAAGGATTAAATATATACATATAATTTAGAAATTAAGACTAAATTGGAAGGAACACAAAAACAAATAAATACCATAAAATCCCCTTTTTAAGGTGAGAAGGGGGAAAATTTTAAATAAAAAAGAAATGAAACCTAAACAAAGCAGAGGAAGGAAATAGAAATAACAGCATAAATGAGTGAAAGAGAAACAAATGGACAATAATAATAAAAAGCCCAAAGTTCAGCTATCTGTATGTAAAAATGACTAAGTAAATACATTTCTGGAACCCCTCTAAGAGCCTTGGAAGGGACCTGTGCAAGTTGTTGTTGTTGTTAGGTGCAGCCAGTTGGTTCTGAATCACAGAGACTCTATGCACAACAGAACGAAACACTGCCCAGGGCCTGCGCCATCCTCACAATCATTGTTACACTTGAGCCCATTGTTGCAGCTGCTGTGCCAATCCATCTCGTTGAGGGTCTTCCTCTTTTTCACTGACCCTCTACTTTACCAAGCATGATGTCCTTCTCCAGGGACTGATCCCTCCTGATAACATGTCGAAGGTATGTGAGACATAGTCTCACCATCCTTGCTTCCAAGAAGCATTCTGGTTGTACTTCTTCCAAGACAGATTTGCTCATTCCTTTGGCAGTCCATGGTATATTCAACATTCTTCACCAACACCACAATTCTAAGGCGTCATTTCTTCTTCCTTCTTCCTTATTCAGTCGAGCATTCACAGGCATATGACGTGATTGAAAACACCATGGGCTTGGGTCAGGCCCACCTTAGTCCTCAGGGTGACATCTTTGCATTTTAACACTTTAAAGAGATCTTTTGCAGCCAATCTGCCCAATGCAATGGGTCTTTTGATTTCTTGACTGCTGCTTCTGTAGGTGTTGATTGTGGATTCAAGTAAAACGAAATCCTTGGCAACCTCAATTTTTTCTCCATTTATCATGATGTTGCTTACTGGTCCAGTCATGTGGGTTTTGTTTTCTCTATGTTGAGGTAAAATCCCCACTGAAGGCTGTGGTTTTTGCTCTTCTTCAGTACGTGCTTCAAGTCCTCTTCACTTTGAGCAAGCAAGGTTGTGTCATCTGTATGACACAGGTTGTTAAATGAGTCTTCCTTCAATCCTGATGCCCCATTCTTTGTCACATACTCCAACTTCTTGGATTATCTGCTCAGCATACAGATTAAATAGGTATGGTGAAAGGATACAACCCTGACGCACACCTTTCCTGGCTTTAAACCATGCAGTATTCCCTTGTTCTGTTTGAATGACTGCCTCTTGATCCATGTAGATTCCTCATGAGCACAATTAAGGGTTCCGGAATTCCCATTCCCCGAAGTGTTATCCATAATTTGTTATGATCCACACAGTTGAATGCCTTAGCATAGTCAATAAAACACAGGCAATCATCTTTCTGGCATTGTCTGCTTTCAGCCAGGATCCATCTGACATCAGCTATGATATCCTTTGTTCCATGTCCTCTTCTAAAAGAAAAAAAAAGTCCTCTTCTAATTTCTGGCAATTCCCTGTTGATATACTGCTGCAGCCACTTTTGAATTATAATCAGCAAAATTTTGCTTGCAAGTGATATTAATGATATTGTTTGATAATTTCCACATTTGGTTAGATCACCTTTCTTGGGAATAGGCATAAATATGGATCTTTTCCAGTCAGTTGGCCGGGTAGCTGTCTTCCAAATTTCTTGGCATAGACGAGTGAGAGCTTCCAGTGCTGTGCAAATTAGGGGCCCTTAAACTTAAACTTCATTAAAAAAAAAAAAAAAACTTCATTAGCTACACAGAAAAACTACCTCTGACTGATATAAAATGAGAATTTTCTTTTAGGCGTGCTGAATCTCTAAGACACTTCGGTGGAATTAACTACTTTTGTGTATGGCCTTTCTAGCCATGGTCTTGTTAACTCCCAAGGTACAATTGCCAAGATCAACAGCCCGAGGCTGATTCCTATGAGGTGAAGGTCAGAAATGCCTCCTCTCTCCATCATCTTTACCAATTCTGACACCAGTTGTCCCTCCCACAGCACTCTCTACTGGGTTTGATAATTCATTGCAATGACCGCACACAACTCACAGATGATACTCACAATTATGGGGTTTATTAGGGAAGTAAGAGGTACGATGCAGGCTCAGGAACACTCAGGATACAGTTCTTCCATCAGGATAGCTTCTTTCCAGCCATGCTGCAGACATGCCTCTCCCTGGTCCTAGGCCTCTCCCCAGAACCATTCAGCTTTCTCTCTCCATCCATAGGCAAGGAAGCCCACCAAGCAGTCTCCTGCTGCTGGGTCTCTAGCACCGGGTCTCTCCTGCCACCACTTCTCACCATCTTTAGGGTTACAGTTTGCTCTCTCTCTCTCCTGCTTCCAGAAGCTTCTCAGCACAGGGATCCTGGATCCAAAGGGTGCACCCTCTGCTCCTGGCTGCTCTTCCTTGGTGGTGGTAGGACCTTCCTCTTCACTCTGGAATTGGCTCTCTTTTAAGACAAAACTGACCAGCCTCCTTGGTAGGCCACAATTACCCTACCACACAGTCCTGCCTAATCATCTGAGTGGGAATTATAAGACCTTGGATGGAAAGGCCACACACAAATTAATTAATCCCGCCGCAGTGTCTTACTAGATAAAGCTAAAAGAAAACTCATTTTACATTAGTCAGAAGCAGTTTTTCTGTGTAGCTAACGAAATTTAAGTTTTAGGGCCCCCAACTTGCGCAGGTCCCTTCCAAGGCTCTGAGAGGGGCTCTAGCAATGTATTCACTTTGGGTTTTGTTTATTTATTTATTTTTTTTATTGTACATTTGTTTCTGTTTCATTAATTTATGCTCTTATTTCTATTTCCTTCCTCTGCTTTTATTTTTTTATTGTACATTTGTTTCTGTTTCATTAATTTATGCTCTTATTTCTATTTCCTTCCTGTGCTTTCTCTAGGTTTCATTTGCCATTTTAAAAAAATTTATTAAAATGAGTATTAAGGTGACTAATTTTCAACTTTTTTCTTCTCTAATATATTCACTTAAGGCCTATATATTTTCCTCTAATCACTGCATTAGCTGCATGCCACCAGTTTTAATATGTGATATCTTCATTATCCTTAAGTACTTTATAATTTTTTACTATGCTTTCCGGTTTTTGTTTTTTTTTTTGGCTTCATGAATAATTTAGAATATATTGAAAATTTCCAAACTGGTGTCTTCCAATTATTTCTACCACGGTCAGAAGACATAGTCTGAACGGCTTTAGTCCTTTAAAAATTTTGGGCCTTGTTTTATACCCCAGCATATGGTCAATTTGGTAAACGTTTCATATGTACTAGAAAAGAATGTATATTCTGTCATTGTTGGGGACAGCATTCTAGATATGTTAATTCATTTTATTGTGTTACTCATGTCTTCTATAGCCTTACTAGTTTTTTTTGCTTATTCCATGAGCTTTATGTATTTTTGAAGCTATATTATTATGTACATATGAATTTAGAACTGAGATATGTTCCTTTATTGTTATGAAATGTCCCTTTTTTAACCTCTATTAATTCTTTTTGGCTTAACATTTATTTTGTCTGATAGTGCTAAATCAGCTTTTTAAAATATTTGGCCACTACTGTACATGTTGAAATGATTGAATTGGTGTATAAACAATGCTATATATATATTCTCAACAATAACAAAATAAAATTAAAAAAATAAATTTGGTCAGTGTTTGCATCATTCCATCTACTTTTAAACTCTCTCTTTAAGTCAAGTCTCTAATTAGGTGAATATTGTGGGATTTTAAAAATTTACTCTGATAATCTTGATCTTTTAATTATAACATTTGGTTCCTTTATAGTTAATGTAAATGCTGGTATATTCGAATTTATATACTGCTTTATTTTTTTCTTTACTATTTGATCCACCTATATTATTTTTTTCCTCTTCTTTCTTGCCTTAAAATTTTATTTTTTCATTTAGCTTGTTAATTATATATTCTTTTGTTATTCTTTTACTGATTACAACATACAACCTTCACTCATTAAAATCTAATATAACTTATTACTTTGACCTCTTCCGTGGCAATGCCAAGAACTTAGAACACTTTAATTCCATTTGTCCTCTTGTCTTGTTTAATCATTACATATGTTAATATCAGAAAAAATTAGCACTGTTTTATATATTCATATTTTCATTGATATTTATACATTTTTATGTGCCCATATCTATGTATTGCTCTTTATTCCTTCCTAAATTTCCACGTTTCTTCCTAGGATTTTTTTTTTTTTTTTTACTTGAAGAACTCCTTTTAGTATCACTTTTAGTGCAAGACTACTAGTGACAAATTATCTCAGGTTAGGTTTATCTGAACATATTTTCATCACCTGCATCTTTGAAGGATATTTTTGCTAGGTTTAGAATTCTAGGTGAGCAGTCATTTTTCTTTAGCACTTTACAAATGACTTTCCACTGCCTTCTTAATTTCATTGTTTTTATAGGAAAGTCAGCTTAAAGTCTTATTATGGTTTTTCAGTTTTTCTCTTTGTCTCTGGTTTCCAGCAATTCTACCGTAATATGCCAAGATGTAACTTTTTTTATATTTATTATTCACTGGGTTATTGGAGCTTCCTGAATCTATGGCTTAATGTCTTCCATCAGTTTTGGAAAATTCTCAGCCTTATCAAATGTTCCTTCTACCCCATTCTCTCCTTTTGTTCTGGGACTTAAAATACCTATGTGTCCCTTGTGTCTCTTCTAATCTTGCTTTGTTTCTCATCCCTTTTTCTCACTGAGCTTTGGTCTGTACTATGTTTCTTGACCTGTCTTTCAGTTCACTTTTCTCATTTTCTGCTGGGTGTAATCTTCGGTTAAATTCAGCCAATGAATTCTTTTTCTTCACTTCCTTTTGATTTAAAGATTTCCCCCTTCTCACCTTAAAAACAGATTTTTATGGTATTTTTTTGTATTTCTTCCAATTTAGTCTTAATTTCTAAAATTAAATGATTGGGTGGGACTGTGTGATAGGGTAATTGTGGCCTACCAAGGGGATTGGTCAGTTTTACCTTAAAAGAGAGCCAATTCCAGAGTAGAGAGGAGGATTGTACCATGGCCAAGGAAGAATAGCCAAGATTAGAGAGCACATCCTTTGGATTCAGGATCCCTGTGCTGAGAAGCTCCTGGAAGCAGGAGAGAGAGAGAGAGAGCAAGATATAACCCTAAAGATGGTGAGAAGTGGTGGCAGGAGAGACTCAGCACCAGAGACACAGCAGCAGGAGGCTGTTTGGTGGGCTTCCCAGCCCACGGATGGAGAGAGAAAGCTCGGTGCCTCTGGGGAGAGGCCTAGAGCCAGGAAGAGGCGTGCCTGTGAGTACGGCTAGGAAGAGCCTATCCTGATGAAAGAACTGTATCCTGAGTGTTTCCGAGCCTGAATCCTAACTATTACTTCCCTAATAAACCCCATAATTGTGAGTATGGTCTGTGAGTTGTGTGTGGCCACTGCAATGAATTATTGAGCCCAGTACAGAGTGCTGTGAGAGGGATGGCTGGTGTCAGAATTGGTAAAGATGGTGGGGAGAGGAGGTGTGTTTGACCACCTCATAGGAATCAGCCTTGGGCTGTTGATCTTCGTTCTCCTTGTGAAGTTAGAGTAGGTCTGACACTGCCATCATGCTGTTTTTAATGGACACCCAGGTTGTGCTTTGTAGAAGCAATTCTATACATGCAACTAAGGATCAGGACAGAGAACGAGGAGAGATACATGTCTGGAAGTCACCAGAAGCACATGGTAGCTGCAGCAATGGAAGCTGTGGCTAACAGGTGAAAAGTGTGAGGAGAAAGGCAATAAAAAGTCCAGGAACCTAGTTATACAGTGACATTAAAGTTTCCAAGTTTCTTTTTTTTTTTTGGTGGTAGAATTCTGTTCATCAAATAATCAGAAATTCTGATAGACAATTGTACATGTCTTAATAAAAATGGGAAAATTAATTATAGCTTAAATGCATTTCATATGGGAAAGTAATTAAAGATTTTCTTTGTGGCAAAAGGTTTTGGTATATTTTTAGAAGGTCCTGGGAGAAATTTATAGGCGGTATAAAGATATTGACAGGAAACTGCAAAAAAATTCAAGCCAGATTCAGAAGAGGACGTGGAAGGATGGATAATCTTTGCTGATGTCAGATAGATCTTGGCTGAAAGCAGAGAATACCAGAAAGAAGTTTGCCTGTGTTTTCTTGGCTATGCAAAGGCATTTGACTGTGTGAATCATAACAAATTATGGATAAGATTGTGAAGAATTGGAATTCCAGAACTGTGCTCATGAGGAACCTGTACAAAGACCAAGAGGCACTCATTTGAACAGAACAAAGGGATACTGCCAAAAAAAAAAAAGACCTCTTTAAAGTTAAAAAGCAAAGATGTCACTCTGAGGACTTAACTGCACCTGACCCAAGCCATGATTTTTTCAATCATCTCATATGGATGTGAAAGCTGGACAATGAAGAAGAATTGATGTCTCTGAATTATGGTGCTGGCAAAGAATATTGAATACACTATGGACTGCCAGAAGAACAAACAAATCTGTCTTGGAGGAAGTAGGGTTAGAACGCTCCTTAGAAGCAAGGATGGCGAGACTTCACCTTACATATCTTGGACAAGTTATCAGGAGGAACCAGTCCCTGGGGAAGGGCATCATGCCTGATAAAGTAGAGGAAGACCCTCAATGAGATGAACTGACACAGTGGCTGCAATGATGGGCTCAAGCATAGCAACAATTGCGAGGATGGCGCAGGACCAGGCAACATTTGGTTCAGTTGTACATAACAGTCATTATGAGTTGGAATTGCCTCGATGGCACCTAACAACAACAACAACATAAAAATATGAAAAACATACTTTGACATAGGAAAGAATTTTTTTTTATTATTCCCTAGATTCTCTGAGAAAGAAATAGAAATCATAAGGAAGAAAAAGAGATCACATATCCTACAGAAAAAAGGTCCTCACATGTTAAAGAAATACAAAGAAAACTCCCAAAACTATAAATCTGTTTGTTGTAGGGAGAGACCTCATTTCCTCTGTAGGGTAGAAGATTCAGGGTCATAAAGGCCTAAGTGGCCTTGCTGTTAAAATGTTTCACCTACTGGTATATGCAAGAAACACAGAAAGTCAATTTAAAAAAATTGTTAATTACAGAAGGCATGTAATCACTAGAAGAGCAGAAGTAAATCATAAATTTAAAGTGGTAGAGGGAGTAAAGAATAAAGTCCTGTAAGTATCTTGGCAGTATGTCCACTTTTCACCTAGTTATAGCCATATTTACTTCATCTAGTTATAGCCATGTTTACTGCTTAAGGTGAAAAAAAAGTGAATGGGCAATTAAGTTTTGGCACACAGTTCTGATTAAAAAATTTTTTGAGCCAATTTTTTTTTAAATAACTCTCTCTGCCTAAATAGTTCTTTTTATTAAGTTAATGAACAACTACTTTGATATAGATATAATGTATATTCATTTTTGAAAATTAGAAAATATAGAAAAGTACAAAGAAAATTAAAATTATCCTGTGTCCCACTATCCAGAGATAATTACCAACTTTGATATATTTTCCAGTCTTTTTATCTATACACACATATACAATGTATGTGTTCATTCATTCATTCACATATATTTTTATAAACTTGAAATCATGATTATGTATAAAATTGTGCATTCTGTCTTTTTCATTTCACATTTTATTTTGAGCCTTTCCCCATAGTGTTAAGAATTCCTTGAAAACAATTTTAATGGCTGGCTATTACTGCCTCACAGAGTTTCCAAAGAGTGGCTGGTGGATTGAAACTGCTGACCTTTTGGCTAGCAACCGAGCTCTTAACCACTGCACCACCAGGGTTCCATTAAATATTTCATTATACTTCAGCCATTATATTACTAGACTTGATAATATCTTTAAAGGGTAAATTAATACCAGAAAACATATTAATGTTACAAGAATTCTAACCATTTTTACAAATAAACTGATGTTGGTTACCTTCCTGTATATGGTCTTTAGTGCTGGATTTAAAGATTCCTTTCTTATGTTCAGTCTGAAATTCCATGACTGTCTAATTGGTGAAGGTAATGACATTATTTCTCCACTTTCTTCAAACCAACACTTGCCCTGTCAAAAATACTTAAGAAATATAGTTACCATACTTAAGAAATATCTTACCATAAACAATGTCACATACTAACTTTGTGAGTATTCTTGTTATCTGGTGCACTTGCCTCTTCTAGTTTAAGCAGACGATTTTCCATTTTGTTGCAGGTCTTTATATATATTTTTGGTTTTCTCTGAACATAGAATCCTTCATCTTCTAAAATTCGTGGCATCTTGTCTTTTGGCAGTTTACACTGGTTGGCCACTTAATAACAAAATCTAGATATTACTTTAAGGTCCAAAATATTAAATGGGCATAGACCAAACAAGAAGTACAAATGAACTATCATGTACCTCTAAAGTCTAGCAGAAAGTCTAAATATATATATACAACGAATGAATTCTCTTAATTCCCTTAACTCAGAAAAAGCATGAAGAACAAATATAGAACTTTCTATAATTTTAGAACAGTTTCTTTTTTAATCTATCCAGCATATAAACTATTAATCTATAATATGATTAATTAATGACTTTGAATACTTTGTTTGAAAAAAAACATTACCTGGAGAACTACTTGGCATAAAAATGTTTGCCTGCTTTTTCGTGTGTTCTTGATCATCTTCATATTCAGCAGCTTTTATTTCAAGTAAGTCTGGATAAATGACTTCTTCCATGAAATTTTCATCTTGGCTCTCAGCAAAATTTTGTAAATTATTACCAGGTGAAATGTGTTTTTGGCAATTTTCATTTATCGATCTCTGTTACATGTCAAAAAGAAAAATAAGTCCACATGCTTGTCTCCAATGATTAATATGCAGATAAATAACATGCACCTTACGGTTAACTGTCTTCCTGATCCATGCCACCCAGATGAAGTTCTAGCTGAAACTGTATTAGAATTGAATTTCACTGAACACAGAGGAGTTCATTTAAGGCTTAATATTATATGATTTTGCTATAGCCCTCCTTTGCAATTCTCCAGTGAAAGACTGCTGAAATAGAACTATAATTAAAGCCCTTCCTCACCTATGAAAAATGTTTTGAGATATTTGACTATTACATTTCAATTACTGAAAATTTACAGTGTAATGGTAGAGTCCAGGGAGATCAGGCCGTGTGGTGTTAAACCCAGTGTTTTTTAACCATTCAGAATGCATCATTACCTAAAGTGATCTGGAGGAGTCATTATAAAATAGGAAAAAAAAAAAAAAAAAAACAACTAAGAACTAAACAGAAGTTTATGGCAGAGTGATTACAGTGAAATTTTGAACTATGATATACACAGGTTACAAAGGATCTGAATATATGTGTGGAAACATATACATCACTAAATATAAAAATGCATATTTTATATCACGATCAGAAATTTTATGAGTCTGTTCACAAAAATAAAATCATCAATTTATTCTGGATGACTTTACCTGCCTAATTTGAAATCTACATATATTAAAAGAAAGAGAGACAGAGAATTTGAGAGTCATGTAAATAAAAATCCTTCAGAAAAAAAAAATGCAGTTGGGGTGGGGTAGGTAAATAATAAAACAAAAAGAACTGACCACAGAGTTCTGTTGAATGGAGAACTTGACATGACCTTGATTAACTCTGACAAAATAATGTAGTTTACGGACCACCGAGGTTTATGTCAAATCATTATCCCATCATACTCTCCCTCCTATCCCTGTCATAAACTCAAGAAAATATTTATGTTCAGAAATCTTTGTGGCATCTTTTTCAGAATTTAAACAAGGTATGACACTGACGGAAACCCTGGTGGCGTAGTGGTTATGTGCTACCGCTACTAACCAAAAAGTTGGCAGTTCAAATCCACCAGATGCTCCTTGGAAACTCTGTGGAGCAGTTCTACTCTGTCCTGTAGGGTTGCCATGAGTCAGAATCGACTCGATGGCAATGGGTTTGGTGTTTTTTTTTGGTTTATGACACTGACAGCTAAGAGTAAGATTTGGGAGCTCCTTATCTAGAGGGTCCCTTTGAAGATTCTAATCGTAAATAAAAAGGAGCTCTTTTCTGCAGCTGGAGCTCCCATGGCCAAGCTTCCTTTGACAGAGCCCTTGGTATGGGCCAGGGCTTTCAACCTGCTTCCAGAGCGAAGGTCTGCCCTGATGGCTGAGTGTGCCTGGTTCTCATCTTGGACCCCAGGTTCTTATTTATGACCCTGTAGGTTTCTTTTATGAGTCCTATCTAATTTGCCTATATTTTTAGCCTGAGACAATCCGTGACCTTGACCAATATAAACACCACCTGCCCAAGTGTTCCTTAAAAAAAAAAAAAATTTTTTTTTTTTTTAGTTAGTCTAAATCCAGCTGGTATCCCAGATCGCCTTCTTGGTTGTCACTATGCAACTCATGGCAGAGCAGCATCTGTGCTGGCAGGTGTTGTATAACAGGGTGTCATGAGGTCAGAGGGCATTCATCTAACTTTCCAGACATAAACCTAGACCTGAGTATAGTGTGCTACAAAGAAATATTCCCACCATGTCACAGAAACGTGCCCTGTTAACTGTGGTGTGGCAAGCAGAAGTGTCTGAAAGTGACTTCTGACCTCACTTTGGGTTTCCCAGGCGAGATATTTGGAATCAGGATACCCCCTTCTTCCAGTACAAAGGAGCTACCCTCAAACTCAGCTTCCCACAAGACCAGTGGCTTTCTCCCTCTAATGGAGACTGTAGTTTCCTACGGGCCCCAAGGTCAACAGGTGCAGGGCAAACGGCTTTCCCAAACAACCTCTCTAAACAGCTGAAATCTAAACTCAGACTTCTTCATGCCCAAGTAGTCCATTTGCCTCCCCCATCCCTTGCTGACCCAACTACTCTCATGCTTTCCCTATGAGAAGGAAGAGCAGCCACAACCTCAGCACCTGGCCCTGGCGTACTCTGGTAGGTGAGAAGAGCAGAGACAGAGCCTTCTTGTGTTATCCAAACAAAATCTATTTCTTAACCCATTACCGTGGGTTACGCCAGAGGTTGGGTGACATGGCAGTTAAGAGCATAATCATTCAACATTTGTTTAAATACTTATTGTCTAATATGTTCCAAGGAGAAAATAAGCAAATAGACATACAAATACATGTTAAGTGGTAATACGTGTTACAAAGAAAAATAAAGCATGGTAAGGAGACAGAAATGCTGGGCTGGGTAAGGTGAGGGGTACTATTTTAGATAGGGTGGCTGGGCACAGTATGTTTAATGATGTGTCATTTGAACAGAGACCCAAAGGTAGTGAGGCAAAGAGCACGAGCATAGGGAAAGAGTTTTCTAGGCAGGGAAGCAGGCGTAAAGTCCTTGAGGCAGGAGCATGCTGAGAGGAAGAGAAAGGAGGCCAATGTGGCTGCAGCTAGGTGAGAGAGGGAAAAAGAAGAAATGAAATAAAGTCAGAGAGGTAACAAGGGGAATAGGTCATACAGGCCTTGGAGGTCCCTGTAAGGACTTTAGCTTTTTTTCTTGTTGTTAGTGTTGAAAATATACACAGCAAAACATACACCATTTCAACAGTTTCTACATGTACAATTCAGTGACACTGATTACATTCTTCAAGTTGTGCAACATTCTCACCCTCATTTTCTGAGTTGTTCTTCCCCCATTAATATAAACCCACTGCTCCCTAAGGCTCCTATCTAATCTTTCAAGTTGTTGTTGTCAATTTGATTCCATATAGATAGTTCTTAAAAAAGTATAATGCACATGGCAGGCATTTTTACAAGTTACGTTAAACTACTGTTTGGTTTTGAGAAGATTTCAGAGAATATTTTTGGTTTAAGGTTTAAAGATTATCTCAGGGCAATAGTTTCAGGGGTTCATGTAGCCTCCATGGCTCCAGAAAGTGTGCAGTCCAGGAGAATTTAAAATTTTGTTTCTGCATTTTCCCTCTTTTGATCAAAGATTCTTCTATAGAATCTTTGATCAAAATGTTCAGTAATGGTAGCCAGGCACCATCCAGTTCTGGTCTTCTGACAAAGGAGGCAGTTGTTCAGGGAGGCAATCATTTTGAGTGAGACAGGAAACCATTTTTGGAAACCATTAGAATTAAGCAAAAGAATGACCTGTGATAGACTTTAACAATATCACTGTTACTACTGTGTGGTGTGGAAAACTGACTATAGTGGGGTAACAGTGGATACAGTGGGAGGCTATGGCAATGATCCAGATGAGAGGTTATGGTGGCTTAGACTACAGTAATACCATTGAAGGTGGTAAAAAATGGATCAGATTCTGGGGCACTTTGAAGATACAGCCAACAGGATTTGTGATGAATTGGATATGTGGCATCAGAGAAAATAGGAGTCGATGATGACACCAAGGATTGGCTGAGCAATTGGAAAAACGGAGTTGCCACTTACCACTATGATTTGGTTTATGAAACCATGTGCATGCGTGTGTGTGTGTGTGTGTGTGTGTACAAGCATAAGCATAGAGAAAGGTATAAAAGAATGATAATGGTAGTTATCTTAGGGCAGTAGAATTTCAGGTGATTTTTATTTTCTTCCTCATGTTTTTTTGCATTACACTTGTATAACATGCACGCTTTATTTGTTTAAAATTTAAAAACAAAGTTCTTTTTATTGTGGAAAAAACAACAGTGTCAATAAGGGAATGAAAGGACTGGAGCAGAAATGCAAAGAAAGGGGAAGGAGGTTTCAGAAGATACTAGGTAGTGCAACTGGGAATAGGAGGAATGAGGGGGGCAGGATGGTCTCGGAAACTGTGGAGAGATTTGAAGGTGCAGAAGAGTTGCTGAAGGTAGAGGAACAGGAACAGATGGGGAGACTAGTGAGACTGACAAGCCAGGAGGAGATGGGGAAAGACTAGTGAGACTGTCCAGTACTGGAGGAAAGGGCAACCTGGGAGTAACGAGCAGATGAGGGGGCTGATTGAGGGGGTCTGGGAAGAACTGATAGAAATTAGAAAGTCTGGGGTTGGACTAGGAGGGATAAAGAATGGGTAATCTTTGGGGAGTGACAGAGATAATAGAGAACAATGTGGAGTACTCGCAGAGAAAGACAGGAACAACAAAAGAAAAAGGATACACAGGCTTTGGAGCCAACAGCCTATGTTCAATTCCCTGCTTCATCAATGCTTAACTCTCTATGCCTGAGTTTCTTCACATAGAAAATAGAGGTAATAATACCTGCCTCGTGGAGTTATTAGGAGGATTGAATGATTCAATCCCTATTAAAAGCTGTACACATTGGTGGGCATCCATAAGCACTCACTAAATGTTAGTTATTATTATTATTCATGAACAGCTTCTCAAATTCAAAGAGAAGAAAAAGGCCCAATAATGACAACTTCATTTCCCATCCAAGTATTTCATTCATTGCCCTTAAACTGTTATTTCTCCTGAGGGTGAGGATGTGAGAAGAACAAATCCAACCTGCTCCAAAGGCTGCTCCAAAGCTTGGCTGTCTGAGCTTTCTTCACCATTTAAAAGGAAAAACGAAAGACCTTCATCCACTGAGACTTCAGCCTGTCGATTGAACAGTGGTAAATCAGTATTATACTTTTCCTGTTTATAAATTAAAGAAATACTTTTCCATAATATAGTAAAATAACTCTGTTATCTATATTAATGAATAAAGAGCAGCAGGACAGACATTATCAAGTTACATTTAACTTTGAGTCTGTTTGGTTCATCAGTTATTTGTTATTGTTGTTGTTTGTTTGAATGCTCTGGCAACCGAAGTAAAAACCAGAATAAAGTAGAACCAAAATCTTCTCCCTCTCCCTGAGCTTGCTCCTCACTCTAGTCTGAGTATTAAGAGCGTTACCTCTCAGTTGGACTGAAATGTGAACTCGGGTCAAACTATTTCTCTCCCTGTTTTTTGATGCTCTCACATATGCATACATGTGCACACACACATATACATACACACACACACACACACAAGTACCACACTACTCCACCTCATAATTTTTTGTGGAGTTAGAGGTAATTTAGAGTCTTAAAAGTGGCATACTTTTAGCCATAAACCTGCTGATAAACAAGTTTTCATTTGTTAATACTGTAAAGTCTAAATCTTTAGAATATAAATCACTTTATCACTTCTTTTCACACACATATTAAACTGTTTTGAAGATGTGGGTAAGGAAACCACTCTACAATAAAAAATAGAATTCATAGTTACTTGGAGTCAAAAATACATGACTAGGAGCCAAAGATATAAAAATTTATCTTATATTTTGTTTGTATCTATAATTTAGCTGTCATGTTAACTTTAAAAGATATTTACCTTAGACCACTGATGTATCTTAGTATCAATGAGCAGCCCAGTTGAAGACTTTTCACCTTGATTAACCTGAAATACAACATAAATAAATGGTATGGAGAGTTTAATCTCCACAGAAATAACAAAATTGTTCTCATAAGTCTTCTCTCAAAAAATGGATAAAAATTAAGACTTCTGAACATTTTTATTTTAAGAAGTAAATATATATAATTATATACTTTTCAGAGGACATGCATAATTACTGTGACCAAGTCACTTAACTTTTCTTGGCTTTAAGTTTGGATCATAGGAAAGGAAAAAAAAAAAATGGGAAAGAACTTGAAGCTTTTTGGAATTAAGAAGCTATATTAAGACTGAATCTTGGCTCTTTTCTTTTTTAAACAAAGACATATTTATTATGCTACATATCTTATTTAAACAGTAAATTGAAAACAGGAAAGATAAAAGAAAGCATTACCTTAGCATTTTTCAGCTTTTCTCTTACTTTGCCTCTCAATGTTTCTATTATGTTCTGATTTTCTTCTGTAGCTAAAGCTATTGGGAAGTCAACATAATAGAGAGTCCACAACACTTTCTTATAATTAAAAAGCAACAGCAGCAAACAGGCTTATTAAATATGTAAATTGTATGTATTTCTAAACATTGTGACAATTACAAAGATTGTGTCATTGCCCCATGACAGTTTAGAACCTATGACCAGTGGGTGCCCCTTCCCTCCTTCTTCATCTGGAGTAAAGGCTTTCATGCTTGGCCAGACTTGAATTGTGTTTCTTTTTGTAACTTTTCCCCTACTCTCTGTCACCTTTTTTTTAGCTATTGGCCAGAGTCCTCCTTTGTAGTCAGCTAAAAAAAAAAAAGCTCATTTAAGCAAACTTTTATTCATTTTAGGAAAAAAATTCACGAGAACAGTCATATACAGACTGCTCTGTGGAATATACAAATATCAAAATCAGGTTACTTTAACTTTGATTAAATTGCAGAGAGAAGTATCTGAAAGGAAGACATGTAAGTCTCTAGGTACCCGTTTTAATTACTTAGGCCAGTTCTGTAAAATCAGTCTAATATCACCCACCCCTATTCTTTTCAGCTCTTAGGGCAAATCAAAAAGTCTTGTAGGGTATGAAGAAGGATCTGGCTGTTGTGTACACTCCAAGCCATGAGGTACAGCAGTAAATGGAAGACCTATAGGTCATTTTGTTTAGTGGTTAAGTACCTGGCTGCGAACCAGAAGGTCGGTGGTTTGAATTCATCAGCTGCTCTGTAGGAGAAAAATGCGGCAGTCTACTTCCATAAAGATCTGCAGCCTTGGAAACCCTATGGGGTAGTTCTACTCTGTCCTATAGGTTGCTAGGAGTTGAAATCAACTCGACGGCAACAGGTTTGTGTTTTTTGGTTGAGTACTTAACAGCTGCATTGGGGATGATGAAAATAAGAAGTAAGTCTAAAGCTAACTCACTATAGATTATGGGAGCCTTCATTCTTAATGCATTCCTGGATAAAATTTAAAATTACTAGTTGGTTTGTTTGCTACTCTATTCCCAGAACTTAGAATGGCACGTGACACATAGTACATGCTCAGTAAATATTTGCCAGATGAATCAATCAGGGTCCAACAGTTATTTACGTATTTTTACCCCAGAGATTTGAAGCGTCCTGAAGCCGGTTCTCTATCTTTACATCTTTACGGTCTAACAGTCTCAAGCACCAGGGGATTCTCCATATTTGCAGAGAAAGGGACTGGAACTTAGCTTTACTAGATGCATCGATTTTACTGTGTGTTTCCTCCTGCTCATCTTATATTATTTCAGAAGTTTAGTGTCTACTCCAACTCATCTCTTAAGAAACTTCTACTCCCAGCTGAAATTCTGGCATAGGATTAGACATTTACAACTTTTAAAACAAAAACCAAGGATATGAGAATTTGTGGTTATTGACAACCTTTCTGCAGATGCTCATCTATAACTTCTTCGACTGCAACGTTATCTGTCTCTTCTGACATCTGCAAAAAGAGAGGGGGAGTTAGTTTGTATCTCTTTGTTTTGGCATTAAACTTCTTCATATGTTTACCAGCCCTTGGAATGTTATCTTTTTAAAAATGCCAATTCATGTCCTTTGCCTGTTTTCTTCAATTTCACCTTTTTATCAGTTTGTAAGAGCTCTTTATACATAGTGGATTTTTTTAAATTAAGAAACTGCTCTCTTTAATATAAAAAAAGGACTTTTAATGATAAAATTCAATGATTAGTTCTCAGTCTTCATACATTGCCTACTTCATATATATATATCTTTTAGGAAGGTCAAATGACATCAGACACATGAAAATACTTTGAAAATTCAACTCTATGCCAGTGTTAACTATTATTTGACTGATTATAGCATCTGACAACGTTGGGCACCTTACTTTCTAAAAACTTCCTATGCCCTTGCATGTCTTTTACCTCTCTGGCCACTTATTTCCTGAATCCTTTAGTGGTCACACTTCTTCTCACAGCCCCAAAATGGGCATATTCCAAGGCTTTAGAAAGCACGTATATTTCCATGGCTTCCCAAATCTGTCTCCAGCCTTGATAACTCTTCCTGAGCATCAGAACTACATTTCTAGCTGTCTGCTAATATTTTCAATTGGGTGTCCTACCATCATCAAAATCTCAATATGTTGAAATAAGCATTTTTAGTTATTTTATAGTTTTTTTAAACCTCAATATATCTAAAAGTAAACTATTTTAGCAATGTTAAATCCCTTCTTAGAGCAATATGCATTATGAGTGTGTTTTTCATTTTAAGTTTAAGAAGTAGAATACCAAAAGCCTCCTGAAATAATAACTGTATATGCTAATCAAATTAATGTGCAGTTGGAGTAGAAAGAGCAAGCACACTGGCTTTCCAGTCATAGCAAAAACATGCACTTGTGTCAAAAACCAAAGGAGATTATTCATGATCACAGTAAAGGCAGTATCATAATAAAAGTCCTCTCTACAGACTTTCTGAAAGAACTTCAAAAATCCACCAGGGGTTCCTATACTACACTTAAGAACTACTGATTAAAGTCAACATGGATTAAGATGTTCCTTACTTCATACTCAATCTTTAGTGTCTTTCTCAACATAATTAAAAATACCTAATTCTGCTCTTGTCCAAGGAACAGCAACCCTCAAAGGTATAATGGAACATCAACCCTGGCAAATAACTGATAGAAGCCTCCCTTTCATTCCCAGTAATCTTGCCCACCATTCTCAAGATTCTTGTCACTTTCCCCATCTCCACCAAAAAGGCAGAGATAAAATGGAAATCTTAAAGTTACTCTAAGAGATATATGGATATTGGTCCTATGTATGTTTCGCTCATGGCAAAAAAAATTTTTTTTAAAGCAAAGCAGGGAATGGATTGTTGGCTGGCTGAGAGAATAAGTAAATAAATGGATATTGAAGAGAAAAAATAAATAATAAACAAAAAAATAAATAACCTCTAATGCTATTTATTCCATGACTGACAGACCAAAACAAAAGTGTAGCTCATCTAAGATCCATTATTATTTATTTTAACAGATGAGTTGTATGATTTCCATATAGAACCAAATATATCTAATTTATCAGGATTGCCCTACATTTATAATTACGATATTCAATATAATCTAAATTCTTATAAATTCCATTAGTATCTAGCCTTTTTTTTAATATCTTCTCTTTGAGATCTTTTTCACGATGGTTCTTTCTTTTGCCTCCACTTTCTAAATAATTACAAAAATATTCTTAAGAATAATACATCATGTTACTAAAACAACTAATTATTGAGATACTTGACATAAAAAGTATATTATTCAAAAAATTTAACTAAGAACAAAACAAGGAAATATACCATCACCTTTAGTTTTAAATATTGTTCTAGAAATTCTGGTTAATGCAGTCAGACATGCAAAAGAAGAGCTATAACTATTGAAAAGGAGAAGACACAGTTATCATTGTTTATAAGTGATAGGTTTTTATAAATTAAAGACCCAAGAGAATCAATAAAGAAAGTTTGGACATAAGTTTAGTGAAATGGTAAAAGAGAATATATGTAAAAATCAATAGCTTCTTTATGTGCTGATTGAAAAAGATAGTTTTCACAACAGCTACAAAAACAATTTCAAAATACCTAGGAATAAGTTTTATTAAAATATGTGGAAATTTTCCCCAAACTATAAAACATTACAGTGAGCAAAACAAAAGAAAAAAATATACTTGATTAAATAAAGATACATCCCATGTAGGAAGGGAGATTGGTTAAGAGGCCCTTAAAATAGTCTTGATGGGACATTCAGGTGGAGAGCTCCAGAAGGTGGCTGAAAATAATGAATAGGCTTGGACAAGAAGAGAATCAGGTCTGTGCTAGCTAAATTATTTTATTTATCAGTAAAAAGGGCATTTAAGAGATTGACTTGATGATTCTTTAAAAGATTATCAACACTTTCAAGGTTCTTCCTACCAACATGCCAAAATTAGACACAATAGGAATAGGATGACAAGAAAAGGGAATTTTGAATTTACTTTCTATTGTTCAAGAATTTGTAAAATAAATTTCAAACCAATACCTAGCTTATTGATACCTATGCCTGCAAAATTTGTCTGCTAAGCTAATGAAACAAACAAACAAATAAAACCTATGGTCATCAAGTAGATTCCAACTCATGGTGACCCCATGTGTTACGCAGTTGAACTGAGCTCCATAGGGTTTTCTTGGCTGTAATATTTATGGGAGCAGATTTCCAGGCCTTTCTTTGGAGGTGCTAGTGGGTGGGTTCAAACCACCAACCTTTCCATTAGTGGTCCAGAGCAAACTGTTGGTGCCACCCAGGGTTCTTACTGTTAATACTTACAGGGAAAACATTAAGAGTGGCACATCCTACAGATAATGAAGTTATAATAAATTATCAAGTTACCAAATAAAATCTTACCTTAGAAGAAGTGATTAGTCATATTATTTTTGCAGACCTGGAGATTTTTTCTAACCTGTTCATTTATCATTCCACAAATGATGCAAAATAAACGAATAATTATAGACAAAATATTGGGTAAAATTTTTAAAAAGATCTAAATGAAAATTACATTTGCTCTTTTGAAATCCCATGAAGTAATAAGGAAAAATTATGACACAGCCTTTTTTTACCTTCTTACAGCAATTCAACTTTCTGTGTTTGCAGAAAACTGACGCTAATAATTAAACACAATTGTCTCTCTTCAGATATTGCTAACGCGCAATTCCTGCAGTTAGAGCTTTTTCTAAAGGTTAAAGGAAATTGAGGATTAACTATTTTTGTATCAAATGACCTTGACTTGACATTCATAGTTGAAGTCTGAGAATTAGAGCTAAGCAGTTTATTCATTTTTTTTTTTTATCTGTAGCAAACAGAAAGCAATTTTATGTGTATAAAAGTTTGCCTTTTGTTTAGCATTTAGAAATCTCTGGGCTCTGAAAATTTATCCAGCAGGCTCTCTATCACTGTAGTGCTTCCTGAAATGAAGTTTCCTAAGGACTGCTTTATGTCGTGTGTAAATTTAACACTCAAACAGGAATGTACACCTTGGACTTTTGGAAAGTTCAAAAAACATGGTTGCGCAGCAGATCTGTTCCTGGAGAGGCTTAATATGAGCAAATGTGCAAACAAGTCCAATTTGTAGTTTTCTAAGCATTTGCCTTTTGATTGATGATGTCTCCATGGGAATAGATGTGATAATGCATAAAAAATTTTACTTTCTTATGAACAGGGATATCAGCACCATAGAATTTACTTTTTCTTAATTTATATTTGCAATTATTGTTGTTGTGAGCTGTTGAGTCAATTCCAAGTCATAGCAATCTTATGTGACAGAGCAGAACTGCCCCATAGTGTTTCCTAGGCTGTGATTTTTTTTTTAAATAATATTTTATTGTGTTTTAGGTGCAGACTAGGATGTAGAACACTACCTTTGTGAACTATGTTATGCCAACTGAGTAATGTGTTTCCCAAGACTATGGTCCCAAGGCTTTTAGCCCTGTCAACCAATCCCACCAGTTGTTTGGATATGTTTAGGAAGCCTTCGTGACTGTGCCGCCTATGTGGTTTGTTGTGTATGTGGATATATATGCAGCACACAAACGTGTACATACATATGCCTACAGATAGATTAAAATCCATAGCCTTCAGTATGGATGGCACCTCAACATAAAGGAAACAAAAATCCTCACAACTGGCCCAATAAGCAACATCATGATAAATGGAGAAAAGACTGAGGTTGTCAAGGATTTCATTTGACTTGAATCCACAATCAACACTCACAGAAGCAGCAGTCAAGAAATCAAAAGATGCACTGCATTGGGCAAATCTGCCGCAAGAGATCTCTTTAAAAAGTGTTAAAAAGCAAAGATGTCACCTTGAGCATGAAGGGGCTCCTGACCCAAGCCATGGTGTTTTCAATCACTTCATATGCATGCAACAGCTGGACAATGAATAAGGAAGACTGAAGAATTGACGCCTTTGAAATGTGGTATTGGAGAAGAATATTGAATATACCATTGACTGCCAAAAGAACAAACAAACCTGTCTTGGAGGAAGTACAAGAATGGTCCTTAGAAGCAAGGATGGCAAGACTACATCTCACATACTTTGGAGCAAAGTTCCAATCCCCCGACAAACTCATCAGCATTTGTTATCTGTTTTTTAGATCATTGCCATTTTTGCAGGAGTGAAATTGTATCTCATTGTAGTTTTGATTTGCATCTTCTCATGTAGTTGCTGCCTGCCTGAATGTCCTCTCTGATGAAGCATCTGTACATATCCTTTGCCCATTTTTTGATTGGATTGTTTGTGTTTTTGTTGTTGAGCTGTTGATGTTTTCTATATATTCCAGAGATTAGACGCTTAAGCATGTCATTACCAAACTTTTTTTCCCAGTCTATAGATTCTCTTTTTACTTTTTTGGTAAAGTCTTTTGATGAACCTAAGTATTTAATTTTTAGGAGATACCAGTTATCAAATTTATCTTCTGTCCTTAATGAATTTTTAGTTTTGATAGGCTATTTATGCTGAAAATTAGGTCCCCTAGCTCAGACCCTATATTATCTTCCAGGAACTTTATAGTTTTAGCTGTAGCATTTAGGTTTTTGATCCATTTTGAGTTAGTTTTTGTGTAAGTGTGAAGTACAGATCCTGTTTCATTTTTGTACATATGGATATCCAGTTTTGCTGGCACTGTTTGTTAAAGCGACTGTTTCTTCCCCATTGAATGGACTTTCATCTATGGGCAGTAGCCCATAGATGAATGGATTTACATCTGGGTTTTCAATTCTATCCCATTGGTCTTCACGCCTGTCATTGAACTAGTACCAGACTGTTTTGATTACCGTGGCTGTATAGGAAGTTTTGAGATCAGGAAGCATGAGGCCTACTACTTTGCTCTTCTTCAATATTACTTTAGCTATTCAGGGCCTCCTTCCTTTCCATGTAAAGTTGGAGATTAGTTTTTCCATTTCATTAATGAGTGTTGTTGGGGTTGGATTGGGATTGCATAGTATCTGTAGATCGCTTTGGGTAGTACTGACATTTTCACAAAAGTCTTCCAATCCATGATCATGAAATGTTTTTCCATTTACGAAGAACTCTTTTAGTTTCTCGCAGTAGTGTTTTACAGCTTTCCTTGTATAAGTCTTTTACATCCCTGATTAGGTTTATTCCTAGGTATTTTATCCTTTTTTGGGGCTACTGTAAATGATATCCTCTTCTGAGTCCTCCTTGTTAGTGTAGAGGGACCCAATTAATTTTTGTGTGTTGATCTTTACTGAATTCTATTAGTTCCAATAACTTTCTTATGGAGTGTTTGGGATTTTTGATGTATAGAATTACGTCATCTGCAAATATGGATAGCTTTACCTCTTCTTTTCCAATTCGGATAGCTTTATTTCCTTTTCTTGCCTTACTGCTCTAACTAGGACCTCCAGTACAATATTGAATAAGAGTGGTCATAAAGAGATTCCATCTCACTCCAACAAGGCTGGCATTCATCCAAAAAACACAAAATAATAAATGTTGGAGAGGTTGTGGAGAGAGTAGAACACTTATGCACTGCTGGTGGGAATGTAAAATGGTACAACCACTTTGGAAATCAATTTGGCGCTTCCTTAAAAAGCTAGAGATAGAACTACCATACGATCCAGCAATCCCACTCCTTGGAATATATCCTAGAGAAATAAGAGTCTTTACACGAACAGATATATGCACACACATGTTCACCGCAGCACTGTTTACCATAGCAAAAAATGGAAGCAACCAAGGTGCCCATCAACGGAAGAATGGATAAATAAATTATGGTATATTCACACAATGGAATACTATGCATTGATAAAGAACAGTGATGAATCTGTGAAACATTTCATAACATGGAGGAATCTGGAAGGCATTATGTTGAGTGAAATTACTCAGTTGCAAAAGGGCAATTATTGTATAAGACCACTATTATAATAACTCAAGAAATAGTTTAAACAGAGAAGAAAATATTCTTTGATGGTTATGACAGGGGGGAGGGAGGGAGGGAGGCGAGTAATTACATAGTAAATAAGAACTACTTTAGGTCAAGGGAAAGGTAACACACAATACAGGCAAGGTCAGCACAAATGGACTAAACTAAAAGCAAAGAAGTTTCCTGAATAAACTCTTTCGAAGGCCAGTGTAGCAGGGGTGTGGGTTTGGGGACCATGGTTTCATGGGACATCTAAGTCAATTGGCATGATATAATCTATTAAGAAAACATTCTGCATCCCACCTTGGAGAGAGGCATCTGGGGTCTTAAATGCTAGCAAGCGGCAATCTAAGATGATCCATCAATTGGTCTCAACCCACCTGGACCAAAGGAGAATGAAGAACACCAAGGACACAATGTAATTACAAGCCCAAGAGACAGAAAGGGCCACATAAACCACAGACTACATCAGCCTGAAACCAGAAGAGCTAGATGGTGCCCCGCTACAACCGATGACTGCCCTGACAAGGAACATAACAGAGAACCCCTGAGGGAGCAGGACAGCAGTGGGATGCAGACCCCAAATTCTCATAAAAAGACCAGACTTAATGGTCTGAGACTAGAAGGACCCTGGTGGTCATGGCCTCCAGACCTTCTGTTGGCCCTGGACAGGACCAGGGAGCACGCTGCCTCATTAGGGGGAGAGCAATTGGGAGTATGTAGCAAGATGTGTATAAGTTTTTGTGTGGAAGACTGACTTGATTTGTAAACTTTCACTTAAAGCACAATAAAAATTAAAAAAAAAAATAGAGGGTCAGTGAAAAATAGGAAGGCCCTCAACGACATGGATTAAGGGTGGTCATAAAGAGCATCCTTGTCTGGTTCCCGTTCTCAAGGGGAACGCTTTCAGATTTTCTCTGTTTAGGATGTCATTGGCTGTTGGCTTTGTATAAATGCCCTTTATTATGTTGAGGAATTTCCCTATTTTGCTGAGAGTTTTTGTCATTAATGGATGTTGAACTTTGTCAAATGCCTTTTCTGCACCAATTGATAAGATCATGTGGTTCTTGTCTCTTGCTTTATTTATGTGATGGATTATATCAATTGTTTTTCTAACGTTGAACCAGCCCTGCACGTCTGGTATGCATTTCACTTGGTAATGATGAATTATTTTTTTTGATATGTGGTTGAATTCTATTGGTTAGAATTTTGTTGAGGATTTTTGCATTTATGTTCATGAAGGATATTTGTCTGTAATTTTCTTTTTTGTGTGGTGTCTTTCTCTGGTTTTGGTATCAGGGTTATGCTGGCTTCATAGAATGAGTTTCGGAGTATTCCATCCTTTCCTATGCTCTGAAATACCTTTAGTAGTAGTGGTGTTAACTCTTCTTTGAAAGTTTGGTAGAATTCTCCAGTGAGGCTGTTAGAGCCAGGGCTTTTTTTTGTTGGGAGTTTTTAAATTAACTCTTCAATCTCTTCTTTTGATATACGTTTATTTAGTTGTTCTACTTCTGTTTTAGTTTAGGTAGATTGTGTGTTTCCAGAAATTTGTCCATTTCCTCTAGGTTTTCAAATTTGTTGGAGTACAATTTTTCATAGTACTCTGTTATGTTTGTTTTAATTTCAGTAGGTCTGTTGTGATATTGCCATCTCATTTCTTATTCAGGTTATTTGCTTCCTCTTCTGTTTTTCTTTTGTCACTTTGGCCAGTGGTTTACCGATTTTGTTGATCTTTTTAAAGAGCCAGCATTTCGTCTTGTGGACTCTTTCAACTGTTTTTTCTATTCTCTATTTCATTTATTTCTGCTCTAATTTTTATTATTTCCTTTCTTTTGGTGCCCAAGGGGTTCTTTTACTGCTCTCTACTAAAAAAAAAAAAAAAAATTATTTTTCTTTATTTGTTCAAGTTGTAGGGTTAATGTTTTGAATTTGGCCCTTCTTTTTGGATATGTGCATTTACTGCTACAAATTGACCTGTGAGCACTGCTTTTGCTGTGTCCCAAGGGTTCTGGTAGGATGTGTCTTCGTTCTCATTTGATTCTGTGAATTTCTTCTGCCATCCTAATGTCTTCTATAATCCAGTAGTTTTTGAGCAAGGTGTTGTGTTCAGTTTCCACGTTTGATTTTTTTCCTTGCTTCTTCTGTTATTGATTTCTACTTTTAGGGATTTATGGTCAGAAAAGATGTTTTGTAATGTTTTGATGTTTTGGATTCTGTTTAGGCTTGCTTTGTGGCCTAATAAAAAAAAAAAACTTTTTTTTTTTTTTAGATGGTGTCTATTCTGGAAGAAGTTTCACATGCATTGGAAAAGAAAGTATACTTGGCCGCTGTTGGGTGAAGTGTCCTATATATGTCTATGAGATCAAATTGGTTGACTGTGGCATTTAGATCTTCTGTCTTTATTGAGCTTCTTTCTAGATGTTCTGTCCTTCACCGAAAGTGGTGTGTTGACGTTTCCTACTACTATTGTGGAGCTGTCTATCTTTCTTTTCAAGAGTTTGTGTTATGTATTTTGGAGCCCTGTTGCTGGATGCATAAATATTTATTATAGTTATGTCCTCCTGGTATATTGACCCTTTAATCATTATATAGTGTCCTTCCTTGTCCTTTGTGGTGGATTTTGCTTTAAAGTCTATTCTGTCAGAGATTAATATTGTCACTTCTACTCTTTTTTGGTTGTTGTTTGTTTGTATCCATCCTTTGAGTTTTAGTTTGTTTGCGTCTTTTGGTCTAAGGTGTGTCTCTTGTAGGCAGCATATAGATGGATAGTATTTTTTTTTCATCCATTCTGCCACTCTGTCTCTTTATTGGTGCATTTAGTCCATTTACATTCAGGGTAATTATTGATAGCTATGAGTTTAAGGCTGTCATTTTGATGTATTTTTTTTGTGGTGTTGACAGTTTCTTTGCTCCACTTAATTTTCTGTGCGGAATCATTTTTCTTTATGTATTTTCTTTCATCCTTTTCATTTGTTGTTGATTTTGTTTTTGCTGAGTCTTTGTTTTTCTTCATTTTTATTCTGATGTGTAGATTTGTTAGTTTTCTTTGTGGTTACCTTAAAATTCACCTCTATTTTTCTAAGTTTAAACCAATCTTTTATTTCTCGATATTACCTTAACTTCCTCTCCATATGAAAGTTCTATGACTACACTATTTAGTCCCTCTTTTTTGTTTTAACGTTTTCATTTTTTACATATTGACATCTCTGTTTCCCTACTTTCAGTGTTTTAGCTTTGACTTATTTATCTGGGTTGATATCTGGTTGTTCTGTCCTATGTTCTAGTTTTGAGTTATTATCTGATATTATTGATTCTTTAGCCAGCAGACTTCCTTTAGTATACCTGGTAATTTTGGTTTGGTTTTACAAATTCCCTTAACTTCTGTTTATCTGAAAATGCCCTAACTTTGCCTTCATATTTGACAGATTAGCTGGATATATAATTCTTGGGTGGAAATTTTTTCCTTTCAAGACGTTATATGTCATCCCATTGCCTCCTTGCTTACAAGGTTTCTGCTGAATAGTCAGAGCTTAATCTTCTTGATTCTCCTTTGTAGGTGAATTTTTGTTTATACCTAGCTGCTCTTAAAATTCTCTGTTTATCTTCGGTTTTGGCAAGTTTGCTTATAATATGTCTTGGTGATTTCCTTTTGGGATCTACCCTGTGTGGGGTTTGACAAGTTTCTTGGATAGATCTATTCTCGTCTTTCATGGTATCTGGGAAGTTTTCTGCCAGCAAATCTTCAACAATACTCTTTGTATTTTCTGTTACCCTCTGCTGTTCTGGCACTCCAGTCACCCATAGATTATTCCTCTTGATAGAGTCCCACACAATTCTTACAGTTTCCTCATTTTTTAAAATTCTTTTATCTGATTTTTCCTCAAATAAATTGGTGTCAAGTGCTTTATCTCCAATCTCACTAATTCTGACTTCTACTGCCTCAATTCTGCTCCTATGACTTTCTATTGAGTTGTCTGATTCTGAAATTTTAATCTTTTGGATTTCTATTTGGTGTCTTTCTCTGGATTCTAGCAGTCTATTAAATTTGTTATTCTGCTCTTGTATAGCTTTCCTAATTCCCCTATTGCTTTGTCTGTGTGTTCCTTGGCTTGGTTGAGTTTTGCTTGATCCCTTGAAGAGCTCTGTATATTAATCTTTTGAATTCTACCTCTGGTAATTCAAATACCTTATCCTCCTCCCAGAGGTTTCCTGGTTCTTTGTTATGGTTGCTTGTTGCAGC